>NC_070587.1:20169205-20849205 GCF_027409825.1 Scomber japonicus | reverse complement strand
ATACCTGTCCGGAGAAGCCCGTTTTCGTTCTGTTTATTTTCTAAAGGAATGTCTCAGGATGCCCTTTCACCTCCCCTCATCCATTTACTACCCCTGGTCTATGTTACAGATGGTGACCTGGGTCCTCACCATCCCTGATTAACAAGCACACCTTCAGATTCTCTGACCGATCCCAGCAGAAAGGAAGAGTGTCTTCTTGTGTGCTCGTAGTCCATCTTTTTTTCTTTTCTGTGGAGTGTCTCTGTGTGTTTGTGCGAGGGTCTGAATGAGCTTGAGTCAAAAGTAAATTTACTCAGTTAACTGTGACAATGCGTATGTTTGGGAGCAAGGCAAGGACATGACCTCGCTGCCAATTCACATCCGCGGAGGCTTGTGGAGAAGAAGAGAGGAGGGTGGGAGGGAGGGAGAGAGGGAGGGAGAGTCTTTGACCAACAGGGGCCGGACAATGGCATTCACTGGTCTGGACGCTCGGCCCACTTCAGGACAAATTAGGCCTACCATGCATGCTTTCAGTTGCAATGTTGGAAGGAATAGAGATCATTTTAATAGTAACAATGGATAAAGGTTAATCTTTATATCTTAGATAAGAAAAATAGTCTCAGAGATAAAAAAACACAACTCTCATCTAAATTTAGCTCAGTCTGTGTCTATTAACATTTTACCTTCTATATATGAGACATACCTTAATTTAAAAAAAGAGGATCTGGGGGGTAAAAAGAAGGTTTTGGTTCTGCATTGTAAAACGAGACATGTAGGCAAACAAACATGGGTCAGGGGCAATGAGGCAGCAAGACAAGGATCTGACTTTGAAAGGGGGGGGATGAAGGTGGGGCGGAAGGTGGAGGGTGGCGGGTGGTGAAGGGGTGCAGGAGGACTTGATGGACAACTCGGCAACTCGGCAGAGGCAGAGCTTTCACTTAAAAATGGTGCCTGGCCTATCTCAAAAGGTCAGAGCCCAGAACACTAACACACTACATTAATCATGAGAGGCTGCGGCTTACCTGTCTAGCGTTTCAGCCGTGCCGTACAGTTAACCTCAATTATGCTTGATTACGAGGTGTGGAAGATGCAGGGCCCGGGCTTGGCCGCGCCAAAAGATCAGGCATCAATAATGCAATTTCAGATTAGATGTACCTGTCTGTCAGTGTGCAGAATGGATCAAATGGTTTCTTGGGGAATAAATGTGATCTTTTGATAGAGTTAGACATCCAGGGTCAGGGAACAGGTACGGTTCTTTTGCAATATCGTTCAATCTATGTCTCTTCACATAGTCGTCCTCAGCTGGAATGAAGTACAAACATATGCATACGCGCAGATATGTTTCTATAAGACATGAACACATACACCAAAGCGTTGTGTGGTGTACCAAAGAGAGCTAAAGGCTTCATGCTGTCCCAGCCCCCTTCCTGGTAATTGCCCCATTATGTGTTGGTGGTGGATGGAGCCATTACAGATGTTTTATGACGGGGCCATTTTCATTTTGTCTTCCCAATGAGGGACAGATTTATGGTGCAAGGCAGTCCTCCATTCAGGGGTAAAACCCCATCACCGCATTCCCTAATACACAAACTCACACACTTGCACACTCGCCTGTGTTTACGCACATGCACACAAACACACACACACACACACACACACACACAAAGACACACACAACCGAAATTCATATAAAGTCACTGCTGCATTATCTTTTATATGACTGTCATAACTGTGAGCCTGACTTGCCCTCTCAGCGCCCAGCTCACTGCAGTGCCCACGGCTGTGAGTGAGGTTGTTGGCAGCAGCTTATGAGATGAATAAATGTTTGATGGCCCCGTGGAACAAGGCACACTTCCAGGCCGGTCGTCAGTCTATTCCCCAAGAGTAAGGGGGGGGGGGGGGGGGCGCGGGAGGGTGGAGACCTCCTCGAAGAGTCCCTGGTCTGCGGGGAAGCAACAGGCCTCGAGTAAAACCAAGTCTGACACTTTCTCACCAAATGTTATCCTACTAAAAGTAACCATCATAAAGGGCAAAGTAAACACCAGTTAGCTTTTCAGAATTAATCTCTTCTCGCTTGCAGAGAAGTGTTTGAAGTGCTGAAGACTCTTTGGCTGCGTGGTTTCTTTCCAGAGGCTGTTTTGGTGTGGTTCCCCAGAGTTCCCATTTGGAAATCAAATCTTTAGTTCAGTAGCTTTTATGCCAAGAAAAATATTGGTCATAAATTGGTGCCTGAATAGGCAGTCTAATTATAGGGCTGCGTACTGAAAATTTACCCTGCAACTTATGGCTACAATTATTAAGGTTAACAATAGGGACACTGGGGTAAAGATCTCAAAGCTTCAAAGAGCTCAACTTATTTTATGAGTCGTTTAACTGGCACGGGGAGACGTTCTGAAATAGGAGTAGGTCCCTGTCTGTGTCAGAAATAGTTTTCCTTTAGAGCACAAACTGTGGAAAGTTGTCAGGTACAAGTCTTTTAACAAACAAGGTCAGCAGAGGAACACTTGTTATTAATCATTTACCAGAGTAGCACAAAGAGAGCTAGAGAGACCAGATAGCCCAGAGGACCCAGGGGTTTGAGACTGAAACACTGCCTCATCGTGTTACACACAACAGCCACTGTGATATTTCGGACACCTTGCTCCTATCAACCGTACCTGCCCATCGTTGATTGATTTTCTCATTGTGACAGCCACCTCAGACAGGACGCCCTTGTCCTTCTCATTCCTGAATCCGTCACTGTTTGACTTCCCTCCTTCCCCATATCTAAAATGCCTTTGCTGAACATTTCTATGGTAGCTGTTTGAGCTAGATCAGGAAATCCGACCTGGCTCGAAAACTCGTGTGCATGGATGTGGAGTTGAATGAATGATGTATGACTGACCACGTCCCAGTTTAGTTTCTGTCAATTCTCTCAAATACCGCTCTTTATTCACTACAACATAAATTCTCCCCGCTTTGGCATGAGAAATGGAGTGAGGTTTGTTTGACCAGATGTAACTTTATCAGGGAGTCTCTCTCCCCCTGCTATTCTTGTGTCTCTCACATCTCTTAGCTCAGGCACAAAAAAGTGAGTCTCACACAATATTTCTGTTTGCCGTAGTCTGACCTCTTTGTGAACTGCGGTAAAGTGAAAGGCACTTTCAGCCGGGGGGAATCGGATGGCAGTAACCATATGCCTTTCAACTGATACAAAGGTGGGAAAAGGGGGGAGGCCAGGGGTGTGTGTGTGTGTGTGAGTGTGTGTGTGTGTGTGTGTGTGTGTGTGTGTGTGTGTTGGGGGGGGGGGGGGCTGCATGCTAGGGTGAAAAGGAAAGCTGCATCTTTTTGTGTTGGTAAAGTGGTGGCGGTTTAGGGTTGTTGAGGGAGGGGGGGGGGGTTTGGGGAGGAGAAGAGAGGGAGGGGGGTGGGGAGGGGGAGTGTTGGCTGGATTGGATGTAGTGCTGAACTCAAGGCAATGTCCGGCTGACTGACTGTTGAGATGGAGCCCTCTTATGGATGAGTGCAATGAGTAAACAGCATTCCTTTCTCTCTGTCTGACCCTGTCTGCCTCCTATTTCTGTCTCTCTCTCCCTCTCTCTCTCTCTTTACTTGATTATTGTCTGTCTATATTGGCAGAAGCACCTCACCTCCCAGTCACTATCCACTTCTTTATGTCTTATGCACAGTTTCAGCCACTTTTCCTCTGACCGCTAACCCACCACATCTTCCTTATTATGAAATTAACAATTCAGCTCCTATTATAGGTACATATTATGGGAAAAAAAGAACATGTGATGACTTAAATAAGGTAATAATCTGTGCCAATGTTTGAGGCGATTTATTTGTGCTTCTTTTTTTATGTCGAGTAACAAATGTCCTTGTCTAAAAATGGGGCTCCAGAGAGAAAAGTTAGTTTTGACACCATATTTCCACTTTATTTGTCTTCTCTACCATTATTTACTCATCACTGTAAGTAAAGTGTCTTAGTTTTACCCTCTTCACACCACAGGTCAAAGGTCAGGAACAGCTACACAACAGCAGACTAAGAGCTGGTAGTGATTAAGTGCCTTGCTCGAAGATACTTCAGCATATGTCACACATCTTAGAAGGGTCTATAATTTTGCAGATGAATGGTGCTGAACTGGGTTTAAACAGTATTTGAATTTGCTGCCAGGGTTAGGGTTAGGGTTAGGGTTAGTTATAAATTATAATCTCAAAGATTTCAGTGCTGATTGATCTGGCACACCCGTGGTTACTGGTGGTAAAAGGAAGTGTAACGGCAAACTTTCATTGAGCAGCTCCACCTGGACGCTGTGAAGTTGGAGGTGTGCAGCTTTTTGCCTGCAGCTCACTGTCACTACTCCTATTTAAACCGATCTGCTGTCAAAAACGTCTTAAATGTTGTTTCATATTCGTTTTTGATGAAGCAGCACAGTCAGGCTAACCTCAGTGACAAATACATTTAGTTTCCTGGGACAGTTTCACCAGTCAGATTTTCTCACATAGCAGCAGAAGGACATGTTTGGTTTGCATTAGCAGTAATTTATCACAACTCTGACTCAGCGTTTGGAGAGGGAACAGTAAACAGTAAGGCTGACATAAAATTTTAAATTGTAACCCTGGATATTATTCTGTATCGTTATCCTTCGTGCTTAGGTGGGCAGTTTCCATCTATATATATAAAGAGGTAATAAGAGAATGTTTAAAAGGTTTTTATGGCTGTTGGTGAAAAGGCCAACCATGAATAGTTTCAAAATGTAGTTTAATTCATTAGAAAGGGACATTTTTGAAGCGTGACCCATACTAGGGACTAGAGGTGTATTGAGGCACAAAGCAAAGCAAATTCTCACTTTGCATTATTTGTCTGAATTTGACCGCTAGACCCTTTGTACAGTTTCTCTTTGCCCCAAACAGCTACTGTACCAATTGTGCAGAGGTTAGTTGTAGCTAGTTACATGTGTGTGTATCAGGAACTCAGAGGTCACCATGAACTCCAGTTCTTTCCCTCCAATTGCTCTCCTTTTTCTTCTTGCCTCTGCACACTTATGAAATCACTAGATTCATAAAGCAGTGGGATAAGTATAAACCTCTTGTTCAAGTTAAAACATTTTCAAACTTTATGCTGCCTCAGGGCCAATTTTGGCCAAAATTGCATCAATATTTTAAAAATCTGTCTCTCCTAAGTACCCCAACTTCATGGAAGTGCAATACTAAACTGTAGTGCACCCATTTCAAAAGCACGCAAGTCGAATGAACCCATTGTGGATATGATGAGGAAAAGCTTGTCACACCATTTAAATGGTAACACTTTAATCTTCAGTGCACTAACATGGAGGTGATTTAATGAAAAGTTAACCATTAAAGGTAAGTTAAACTGTGATAGAACATTTGTGTGGCTGGTGTCATCGGTGTCATTTATTTGAGAGTCACCCACACTGCAAGAAATGAATAATGATTTCACATAAATTCAGCAATTCTTTTTTAACCTGTACTGATGCAGAGAGCATAGAGTATAATATGCAAGGCCTATCTGTCCCTTTATATCATGACACACTATCTTGTTCACATGCCCTTTCTATGTAGTCGCCATAACTCCAGGACAGATATATTAGTTTAAATCTAAATGACATAATGGGATACGGAAGCAAACATTTGATGATATGAACATTATACACAAATGTCTTATCAGTTTGAAATCATGGCCAGTACAATGTTGATACACATGCACACATCTTAAAATGATTTGCTGCCTTATTACTATACAGTCAGTAATCTCTGTGTATGGTTACAGTAGATATAGGGAGCCAGTGTGTTTAGTAGGAAAGGAGGACAGACAGGAAGAAGGTTTGTTACAGAAGCAACATTAATCTATTCCTCTCGGCGCTCTTTGAAGAGCAGCAGCAGCTATGACAGGCTAAATGTTTCCAGAGATGTCACATTTCCACAAAATCTAAAAAGGCTCTTGCGAGCACTCATCCTTTCATGTTTGATTGTGTGTTGGAGATCCTATGATAAACAGACGAGGGTGGTGGTTGGAGGGGAAAGGGGGTCGGGTGGAGGGGCTTTGGCAGAGGGCTGTGGATGGGAACTCACTCGGCCTGCTTTGCCACCGGATCCAGATGCTTTCGCAAATTACCTCTTTGTCTACTTCAGAGAAGTTCGAAATGCAAGTCTGAATTAAGATCCGGGGTTGCTCTTCAGACTTCTAGGATTGCAGGGTTATTGCACTGAATCTGATTAATCTGGGGCAAACTATTCCATCCACCCCTGTCACTTCTGCACTTATTGGCCCTAAAAATGCATATCCACCCTCAGACAGACATTGAACAGATGCTGCGGGGCTGCTGTGAACCATTAAGCATGTGAGATGTAGCTCATCACCGTCAAATCGGAGCAGAGCCCAGAACTGGGCAGAGCAGGTACATTTAACACCATATTTCCCCTGGAAGCCAAATACACACTTCCTGTGAGACTTGGAAATGACTTTAAATAACAAGTAGAAAAAGAAATGCTTGGTCATCACGCTGAAGTATTTTGGCCATGCACACACACACACATACATGCACACACTCTCTTCCTGTCTGTCTCCATCTCTCTCCTCCGTATTCCTCCAAGGCTTTGTGTCCCTGTTTGTCAGTCCCGTCCTGCCGTCTTTTCCAGCCGCGCTTAAGTGTTTTGTGTCTCAACACTCTGTTAGAGAGTAATAAAATTCTTGTGGAGAAAACAGAGCACTTCCAGCTGAACTCGGCAGAAGGGGCAGTAAAGAGAATGTACACTGAGGCGAAGAAACAAAAACGGAAAGGAGGGAAAAAATTATGTTCTCATAAAAATAAAATAATAAAAATACCAGAACAGTAGTGAAACATCTTTTCAGCATTTTTTAATAAAACCTCTTAACAAGCGTCAGCATTGATGGATACAGTTTCATGACAGAGTGCCATTCACTTGTCTATGACTGCATTTAAATTGCTCCACTGCCTCCCTGCAGGCTATAATCAATAGTTTATGACTTCAAACTCCTGAGCTGATATAAAATATGAATACATTTTGTTGATATCTTGTCTTTTCTTGCTCAGTGTTTCCTGCGTGAAACTTTAACCTCTGGGGATACAAGACTGCCTCCCATTACATTTAGCTGATGTAGAAATAGCACTCTGGCATGCACAGATAGAAAGCGCACAGATGCAAAGCATTTGCGCTCATAATCCTCCACCTCTGGGGAAGTTGGTGGCAGTCTTCTCATGGTCTGAGGATGGTGCGGTCACAGATCTCCTGGTGAGTTTGGTATGAGCCATTAGGAAAGGAAGGAGGAGGAGGAGGAGGAGGAGGTAGTGGCAGAGGATGAGGAGGTGGAGAAGGAGGGCATTCCTGATTTCCAGCCAGGCTGATCGGCAAAAGCCTGCTCCTCATCTGTCCCACAGAGGCAATGCTCTCTGCAGCCAGCAGGGTGTCCTGTGACTGGCACATCTCGTTAGCGTGGGGAGGAGGGGACGAGCGAGGGTGAAATTGAGAAAATGAGATTGGGAAAGCAAAGTTAGTTTGTTCTCAAGCCTGCAGCCTGTTTGCTTTGATTTAAATCAGGGGATATGGTGCAGAAATGCATCGTTTCAACACATCTAATGCAGCTAAATGACTAAACAACCATAACTCATCAACAAAAGCCACGTGAGAGCCATTCCACTCCTCACCGCTTAGCAGTTTGGGACATGAAAGGACTTTCTTCCGGGGTAAAACCTTAACTCATAATTCATGGCACATTTAACCCATAATGTACAGTGCTTCCTGTTGCTGGGTGGGATCAAGGGTGGATCAGAAAGTAGATTGTGAGGAAGGTATTGTTCATATCTGTATTCACGTATGGTTGAATAAATCAAAGATGGGCAGATAGGTAAACCACTCTTTTATCCACTTTTTAAAAAACCCGTTTGTTTTGTTGACATTGACTTTATTTCCTCATTTTTGTGGTCACACAGACCCCACTGTAGGATGTGTAAAATTAAAAATTAAAATGAAAAATTCTTTGCAATTTTTTTCTGTAAAAATCCTTTTTCCGTTTGCATATTTGATGATGTGAATCAGGTGTGTTGGAAGAGGGAACATCTAAAACACGCAAGGCAGGGGTGCCCCAGGACCAGAATAAAAAACATTATTATATGGGATGTGCATAAACAAACATATACACTGTATTTCATTTTTGTTTGCCAAAATTCATTTAGAAAAAAATGTACAGCATGTTTTTCTACATGTATCTCTTATGAACAAACTTTTATAGAACTCCAACAGCAGAAATTCCAATAGACCACTTTGGGATTTGAGAGGGGTAGTGTTGCGTTCAAAGTCCTGTCAACACCAATCACAGATATATCGTGCGTATACAAATTCATTATATTTGTTTATATACCAGGACATGTTTCACAGTCAGGGTCTCTAAAAAGTAATGTGTCATTTTAGAGCGAGACTGAAACATGTCATCAGTCCAAAATCATGTTTAGAAGCAAGTCTCATAAAAGAAGGAAATGTCATGAAGTATCAAGGTGAAAAAAGTTTATAAAAGAAAAAGTATGTTTTTTGAGCTGTTGTAAAAAGCAGCCCAAGACAGTAAATACAGTAGTCAAACATGGTATGTGATTCATTGTGCAAAATGAAGCGAAACAAGGCGGGCCTGTTTCACAAATGTACAAGCGCTGATTACATCCAGATAGCAGGTGGAGGCAGCATCCCATTTAACAAATGACTGTCACCTGCAAATCGCAGATGCACTTGCAAGTCCTGGGGGGGGCTCTCGCATGCTCATGCATCATGCATCAGTCACAAGTATTGTGTTTGTTTGGATTAGTGAAATGTGTCAAAATCGATGCGAGAGGAAATGATCTCATGTTGCAAATCGCAGTTTACATGTAGCAAAGTTGATGAATGCGTGTCTCTGGACTGTGGGAAGAAATGGGATCACCCAGAGGATACCAGTGCTAACACGGACAACACATGCACACAAAAGCACCAGCGCTGAGTTTCAAACTGTCCCTTCAAAAAATATTCTCTCCACTGCATAATGTAATGGTTTGTCCTTGTCTGAAGAACAGAGCCCCTTGATAGCCATAATATACAGTCAGCCATGACTCTTTGGCTTCAGTTCCTGGACTCAAACTGAACTTGAGTGCATCTGTGCACAGTAAACTTTTCTGTTTTCTGTTTAGTCTGGCTGCAACATTATACTAAAAGATTTTGAAACTTGCCTCTTTAAAAAAAAGAAAGAAAGAAAGAAAAAAGCACTTCCCTTAGACTTGGAACCTCATCCAAAAACTGTCCAACTGGTTGAGAATGTAGAGAAAGACGCAGAATGAAATAGCAGAGAAAGGCATTACATCTATTAATTTGTGTCAATAAATGCATGAATTTACAGACATGTCAATTTTATGAGCCTCTGGCCGGAGTGCCAACACTATCCACTAACAGCGAGTTGGCCAAATAAAATGGCTCAACTGTTTATGATTGACTGTGCTCACAGGAACAACAGTTAAAGTTTGGCGTACTGCGTCTGCCTACCTAAAGCAATTTTTATAGTGCGTGCGTGTGTACGTGTGTTTGCGCACATTTAAGACTATTTTGAACATCTGCTCGGAATGAGAGCAACACACACATTTTACACATATGCGATACAGATGCACACATTTCCACACATAATTCACATTTCACTTCTCTTTTCAAAATGAAACAACTTATCATTAAACCCCGTGATCTGTGCTTGTAAAGAAAATTACATGAGCTATTTGAAATCGATAACAGAGCCCCCCCGCCACCACCGCCGGCTTCCCCCCAGCGCCCCTCCGTAGAAATGAGCGGGACTGTTGTGGTCGGCTCTTCGCTGATTTATTGCCCTTATATACTACTGTGTGTACTTAACTTGCCTCGGAAAACATGTGGATAGAAGTTACAGCTCCTTTTTTTTTTTTTCTTCTTACACAGACCACATTGTGCTCTTCACCAATCATATTATGGCCTTTGCGATGTCATTTGAGGTGGGAACCCTTGTAGGAGGGCCTGAAGTGAGGGTGGGTGGGGTGCGGGGGTAGCGAGGAGTGGGAGTTAGTTCTTAGCCAGACACTAGGCTGAATAAATAAACCCGGAAACATTAAAAGCCCTTTTCCCCTTCACCTTTGAACTTGTGCATTAGATTGTGTAAACATACATCGAGACGTTAGACACGGCTTGTCCTGACACTGTGCTACACACACCGATGGTTCTTCCTCCTCTACAACTGCAGATCTACTCTCAGGTTTTCTCTGTGAGGGAGTGCAGAGGGTCAGGAATAAATATTAGGGGATTTACCCTGCGCTTTATCATCAAATGAAAACCAACCTCATCACTGCTCCATCTTGCTATCAAATTTCTACCAGCTTGTTTTTTACTATTACAACCAAAAATAGATTTTCTTTGTTGTATTTGAATAGTTTTTAAAATCCTTGAAGAAGTCTTTCACAAAGCAAAGAGAGGACTTTTGTTAATCATTTAGCAAACCTTTCCAAATATCCCATGTTCTACAATCTTGAATTTTTTTAAAAATTGAAATATTTAAAACAGGTTGATTTTCATTGAAAACAAGTTGACATAATCTTACTGCACAGTAAGTTTGAAAAGAAAAGATGACTTTGAGAACTAAAGAAAAAAAAGTAATCAAATGAAGATTTACATGTACATAGAGAAATACACATTTACATGCTGAAATAAGATGTTAAATATTTTTGGATAACACATTTCATTTGGGCTCTGTTTAGGTTGTGGCTGAACACAGACCATATTTAATTAGGCACATGATGAAGTTACCGTTGTGGGCTTTTAAAGAACTACCTGGGTGGGCAAGAGAGGAGAGAAGTTAGCAAGTGGGCAGTCAACACATACGCACACGCAACAGGAGAGGGGGAAAATGGGTGGGAAAGCATTTTTGAGCTAAGAGTGCAACAGTTTCAGCTTTACACACATAAAACACACATACTTGTTTATGTAACTTAAGAGGACATTGAAATTTCTTACATCAATTCCCTGGGGACTTACCTTAACCTTAAGTTAAACCTATGCCTAATCTTAACCAATAACCAAGTCTTAACAATTAAAATTTTATGGTTTACCTTGGGGACCTGATTTTTGTCCTCCAAAGTTAGATGAGTCCCCATAGTGTAACCATGCAAACCTATTTTCATTACTACAATGTAAAAATGAAACAAAAAACTACTTTACACACTGACACACAGAGTACACCCAAATATCTGCCACAGAGGAATAGACTGTCAGAGTCACACACAAAAAATATAAGACATATAAGTCATTTGCTGGCCAAAGAAATTCCACATTAAAAAAAAAAAAAAAAAAAAACCTGCACTGGCTGCTTAAACCTCCAAAAACTCATTTTCTCATTCAGCTGTCCCCAAACAAATAATGTTTCCCTCATGCGTGTGTACAGTATGTTTCTGTGTATGTGTGTGTTCGTGCCTGTTGGTGTGTGTCAGCGTGTTTGTGTGCATATGACCTGCATTATCCCGCTTTACTTTGGTTACAGAGTCCTCTAGGTTTTTTGACTCAGGAGCTGGAGCCCTGAGGCAGACAGCAGGGGTTCCATACTTAGTTTCCTGTAAAAAATACCTCCGCACTCCACATCCTAATTAATGTGAAGGGCATGCCCAAGATCCCTATAAAATCATACAAGACTATACCAATTTCCTGGTAGCTTGCTCGCTACATGTGCTTCTTGTTCCTCAGCATAAGAGTTTCCTTCCCTGCAAACCCCATGAAGATTTATACACCAGCACCACCACCATGCCTGCTCCCCCCACCTTTCATTCTTCTCCTTTCTAACTTTTTCCCTCAGTGTGATTTGTACTTTATAACATGATACACAAAGATTAGACTTTCTGTCCTTTTTACTCTGATATAAAACATGAAGATCTCATGAAAAGGGACTGTAAGGGCAACATGAGAAACACATGGTGTCTGCTGGTTGAATGAGGAACTGGTTTAAATCATTTGGCTTGGAAAGGAGTACAAAAGTTTTTTTTGTGTTTGTCTTTGTATCTATGTGAGTGTGTATTTGTGAATGTGTGATTGTGTTGGTGAGTTGGCGCTGAGTTATAAGAGGCCCGAAAACAGACTTATTGAAAATTATAAAGAAACACAGACTGATTGCACGCACGGCTGCACCCCAACACTCAGAGGCAGTAACAAAGCCCTCTGTCTGAAACGTAACAGATCCCCCTGAACACACACACACACACACACACACACACACACACACACACACACACACACACACACACACACACACACACACACACACAAAAACACAGACATGCATGCATACAAACTTCTATACCATTGTTACCATGTTTTCAGTATGTTTCTGTTGTATGACTTCCAACGGATAATATTTTAGGTACCCTGGTTCAGTCTGCTGCTATTTGACCATTTCACACTACATTTGTACATTTTTGAGTCAATCATCGCTAAAATTTCAATAAATAAATAAATTTCTTATTATGTTGGCCATGAATGCATTGTGAGGATAATTTGCTGTAGTAAGGCAAAACCTGTTTGCCCATTCATATGATTTCATATGTAGTTGTCTGTAATGTGCCATTCACACACATGGACTCAAACACTGGGAATTTGACAGTATGCTATTTATTGTAAACTGAACTTCAAAAAACCTGCTGCCACCACACAAAGTCTCAAAAGGTGCCCAATGGTGCCATATGGGGATGTTGAGAAAGGTCATAATTGTGACATGTAGCGTACAACCCAGTATCATTTGGACAATTCCACGTAACACAATTTACGTCCAATGCCAACACTGGCAGCTGGAAGTTAAACGTCCTTTATGCAGAGAGACATTGAGGGTTGGATGGGCCTGTAGCACGTCTGACTTTGAAGCAGAAGACTGGAGTTCAAGTCAAAGACCTGCAGTTAACGTCCACATTCTTTTTAGCTGCGATCATTACATTTCCCTGACCTTAGAATCGACCAATCCTGACGTTCTTTGTCCCAATGGGATTGGGGAGTGACAGCCTGGTGACAAACAATCAACCTCATTTTGATTCTCATGTGGAAACAGAAGTAAGTTGTTCTCAACTTGACTTGGTATTTAGAAAAGCTGGTTGTCATGGTAAATGGCTTACCAAGTGTTTGTGATATAACTGATGATTAAGCTATTGATTCTTGAAAACGATGCAACACAAACACACCTGTGAGATTCAGGCTTGTGAGAGGCAATAACCTCTTGAATCCATATCTACGAATGAGGCATAAAAGGAAGTAAAGGCTAACCTGCTCATGCTGGGAATCTCATAGAATGTTTTACGCCTGTAAAATGTCAGTTTCCTGGTTGGGCTGGTGATAAAGTAGGCACACTCTTTACTCACTGCTGCTTAGGAACAAGTGTAAAATATTTATCTTGTAATTCACATAAAAATCCTTCCTGGTGCAGTTTTAAATATAAAACAACCTTACTTTGGATGCATTGCCTGCATATTTCCAGGTTCCTCATCAAAGTTCTGTTAGTGACCAACATTCATTCGCTCATTGCTTTTGCATTTTATTCATCTCCGCTCACTGAAGTCCTTTACACAGACCAGGTCCCATTTCAAGGAATGTGTGTGAGTCACTGGCGCTCATCGGACGACTGTCTACGGCTTGCCTGCAGCTTCTCTCCTTGATCACTCCCCGGAGACCCATTCAATCAAACCCCCATATATTTTGTAATTAACTTTAACTGATGACTTTATGCAATAGTTGTGTTTTACTGTCTCCTTTAAATGCCATTTATCATCCTCCGGTTTTGGAGGTCCGAAAAGCGAGACCCTCCCCTCGGCTGAGCCAGTCAGGTCCAACTGAGCCTGTTCTGAGTCGTGACCCCGCAACCCTCCGCCACGCCCCCTTACCACCAAACCCACCCTCCCTTTCTCTCTCTCTCAGGGTGTCTTATGACTGACCAGGACAGTTTTATTAGCCTCCGACCAACCCGGCAGGAAAAAGGGGGAGTTGTTGCAGGGTCTTAGCAAACATGCTGGCAGTCGAGGAAACAACTGGCAGAAACAAGGAGATTTTCGCTGAGAGATTGATGACGAGGAGCTGAGAGAAGATTGATAAGCAAACTGCTGGGTGGTGGGTAAAGGAGTTGTGGGGTCAGGGGACATGAGGAAACAGCCGCTTGACTGAATGAGAGGAAGAGGTGGAGATGCACCCAATAAAGTTGTTTTCAGCGTGGAGTTTGTTTTTGTCACCTCGGTCAGCTGAAAGCAAAGTTGAAATCTAGAGTTGGTGGTTTAAAAAAGTTTTCTTCTACGAGTGATGTTTCCCTCTTTAAATGTATTTTTGGCACAAGTTTTCAAAAAAATGTACCCATGACCCAAAAATGACCAAAGTCTGAAGAAACCAAAATATCAACAGAGAAATGAAGAGATGACGGCAATGTTCAATGTGTGCCTGTTATTTCCATACAAAAACAGAGCGGTCTTTACATGCCGATGTCATTCTACAAAAGTAACATGAGCCAAACAATAACCGCTGCTGCCAAGCTGGCTGCTGCTTTTACCAGTTTGTCCCCAGATGTCTGGGCAAGTGATGTGAGGCAGAGACCCTGAATATCCTCCTTCATCCTCTTTTCTTTCCAGGTCATACTGAAGCTCCACAACACACAGAAAAGTGACCCGGGCTTGGCAGCATATATAGTCAGAGCACACGTCTCTGTGTGCAGTCAAAGGTTAGATGTTCCAGAGGCCTTTAATCAAGAAATGTTCTCAATTTCCTCCCCCCATGTTCCTATTCTTGACCTCTGGTCCTCATAGTAAGGCTAGACGTGTACTGTAACACCCAAGACAACGCAACTCTTTAATCTTCTGCTCCTCATTTGAATTACTAATATGTCTGCAGCTGGTGAAAGGTGTGTTTGTGTGTAAGTGTGTGCATATTGCATGCATGCATGCGTGTGTCTGCATTTGGCAGAGTAGGGAGGGAATACTTGAATAACAGCCTAATAAATATCAGGGGTAGGTTTATTGGTTTTGAAGCATATTTGCCGTTTGTTGGGAAACACTAAACCGAGGAAGGTTCCTGGCAAAGTGGCAGGGTGGTGCTCTTTTCTGGGTCACGGAGAACGCAGAGGAAATCCACTCTGACATTAACAGGCTGCTATAGGAAGTGTTTTTGGATTAAATTAGCATGGCATGAGAGGGCGGCTGGTCTGAGCCGGGGGTGAGGGCACAAGTGTACAAGGGTTGGAGTTAAAGGGTCCATGGGGGCACTTTTGCCTGGTTGATAGGTGAAGATGATACCATAGCAGAGGGATCAGATGGTGAAGGTGTCAGTGCAGCTGCAATCTGTGGAAGAGGTTTAATTATGCCCCAGGCTGCAGGGCGCGTCACCAGTCACAGATGACAGAGCTGGAGGATGAATCATGGGATGGATGGACGCCGAGACTTGCTGGTCTGGAGATGCGGGGGAGATGTGGATAGGGTTGGGGATATGGGTGGGGTAGTTGTTGTTGCTCCTTTAAAGCCTTTTTAAAACTCTTAGGTTCTGGCATCATGGAGGTGTTTGCCTAAGGGAGGATGTGTGATGGGTGAGGGCATCGATTCCCCTGTGCCAACAGAAAACCCTGCAGGAGATGTTGTTCTCCACCAACTTTTAGTGCTGTGAGGTGAAGGAAACACCAAAAATATATTCAAGCAACATATTCTTCCCAGTGGCACATAATATTATGACAAGGATAAAGACCATGTGGCTGATGGCTATACTGTTAGATTCTAAAGCAATGGTTCCCAATTTGGGGAACCCCTCCAGGGTTCACAAAATAAACCTGAGACTTGAGATGAGTTACACGATGGGACAATACATACCTCTGTTATATACATTCTGACATTTTTCAGGCCTCTAAAAATGATTAAAATCAAACAATCTCAGAAGGAAAGTCAATCTTATTATGAAATGTCTTACAACTCATTGACAAATGCTACATTTGAAAGTGGTAGCGAACAACTGTTGTACAGCATCTGACAGGAAGCTAATTTTGTATATGTTTTTAATTTTTTAGGCTATCATTCATTGATTTATTGATTTCCTACTTACAAGGCAGCTAATTTTTCCATTTGTTTGAGCTTGGTTTGAAATTCCACTTTTAGCAGCTTCATGGGTAACTCTTCACAATGAACACAGCTTGCTTTCTTTTTTTTCTCCCCTCAATATTTCAGTCTGACACTTAACTGTTTACATTGCCCACACCTCAACTTTCTCCTGCGCCTCAACATCCACACTCACTAACACTGAACCTACAGTTCAAGTGACAGTTTAACTGTTTTCAGTGTACATACAGACTGACAACTCTTCCTACAAGGTTTAAACGGACATTTCACAAGTTTTCAAGAATTGCACAACAACTGATGTCAATTGCTTTCCGTGCTCTCACCTCAGCTGCATTCAATGCTTACACTTCAACTTCTTTACATGTATCAACTTAAACTGAAAATTTTACATGCAAGGGCTAGGGGAACATTTTTAACTTGTTTTAACCTTTTGTGTTTGCACCTGCATTTTTAATGAAAATTGCAGTGAATTAAAAAAGTATTTCCTTGCTACCATTTAAACTGTTGAAGTTATGATTGTATGATGATGTAACAGAATCATACTGCCTCTCCTTTAAGATGATTTCAACAATGCTGACATCCACACGTTCTGATGTTGGCAGATGAAAAGGAATATAATCACAATTTGTCAGTAAAATAGATGTTGTCAACATTATAATATAATTTGTAATTTGTTTCATTAAAAGTTGCACTTTGGCAGAAAAACAAACATTTGCAGCTAATTCTCCATATTGAAAACCTGTAGTGTGACAAGAATACCTCACAACTAGTGTTGCACACATTTCATGCAAAAAAACAAAAAAAACCCACATTCCATTCCCAGATGTTTGTACCTGCACAGTGCTGAGTTGCTCCTGTGACCAGGTGACTTCCTGACCTCCATAATTTATCATCCTTTACATCCTGCAACTTAGAGCGAAACTTCTTTTTTTTTTCTCTCCTTGTCTTTCCTCCAAATTTTAAGAAGGAGGGAAGCGTGTTTCAGCTCTTTGTCCTTGAAAGAGGGTCACAAAACCTGGAATGCGCAGGAAGGAAGTCACAGGAGCAAGGCTATCTGTACAAACCCCCTTCCTCTACTTCCCTCTTCCTTTGTTTCCCGCTCCTTCTCTTTCTGATAAAGGGGAGAAGGGATGATGGAGCTAGGAATAAGTATACGGCCCCGGGGGTAGGGGGTGGAGGGGGGGATCTGTGCATATGAGTGTACATGTGTGTGTGCATGTATGTTGTGGGAGGGTTAAGCGTTTCAGAGGCGGCGGTCTCCCCTCCCAGGCTGTCTCTCATCACGCCGTTGACCCCCCAGGAAGCTTTAGATGTCCGTCTGGCTTCATAATTCTCTTATCGAGCTAATCTGGGAGATAAGGAAGGGGGAGTTGAAAGTGTAAACCCAGCACCGCAGTGCTGGAATCCAGTTGCAGCGGGCTCATTCTTTACCTGCCTGCCTGGGAGACTTGTTAACTTTGTGTGTATTGTGCCCATTTGTGCATTGCACTGCACAGAGACTTGTATACCAGAGCTTTTGTTTGTATGTGTGTGTCTATAGGCGTATATATGTGTGTGTGTGTGTGTGTGTGTGTGTGTGTGTGTGTGTGTGTGTGTGTGTGTGTGTATGTGTATACCTCCCAACCCCCCCACCTACCCTGTACTGATATGGTTGCCCCCCACATGCAGGTCTGCTGGAGTATGATTGATCTGGGCAGAGGTAGTGGTCACATCCTGAACTGGAGTTGATTTCCTCTCCTCCCCAAATACAGACCTGGTGTTTATCATAGGCTCAGTGTCATGTTTGTATGTTTTCATAGATCAGCGCTGTTATGGAAGGCGGTGGGAGGGTAGAGGAGGTGGGACCAGGTCTGAAAGTGGGAAGACGAAAGAAAGAAAGAGAGAAAGAAAGAAAGAAAAAAAGAAAAAAGAGAGGGAGTGAAATCAGAGAGTGCATTCTCTCTCCTGTCTTTCCTTCTTCCAGGCATAAATCTCCAGACGGATGGAGCGGATGCAGCTACTCAGGGAAAGTGCTAATTGTTCCGCAGAAGTCAGAATGTTCCGGATCAAACCAGCAGATTTGTTTAAGATGCCGTCACTGGTAAATAAATGACACTTAAACTCACAAATACACCAGAGTCAGACTGATGTAGTAAGCAATCTGAAATATTCTGAGGAACAGAGGATGAAAAATTGGACAGACTGCCCTGGCCTGCTCATCTAATATGAACATATCAGACCCTGTAGGTGTGAAAATATGACTAGACAAGTTGATGTTGTTTATGATTTGGGCTTGTATTTGATCATATATATATACTTGTGGTGTCTTGTAAGCCCATGCAATTTAAGCATCTTTGTGTACATGACAACAATTAACTACTTCCACCTTAGATATGATGGGCTTGATGCAGTTGGGGCAATAGAAAGTAGTCAAACATTAGCAATGTTACAGAGGTGTAAGTTGTTGTAGCAGTGGAGGTGCCAATGTAAGCACCAGACTGCATTATATAGTACACATTTGGTTTTCTAGTTACATTGTTGTAATAAATGTTATTGATTCCTTATTTTTTCTTCATATGAAGAAAATGCAACATTTATGTACCACACATGAAGTTGTATGGAGAAGATCAGGGTGGATGGTGGCTGTACAAACCCATCAGGGCTAAAGCAACAAAAACACAATGGTAGGTAAATTTTGAAAGATATCATTGCATCCCTTCTTGTGCTTAAAGTTAATAGTATCAATATAGATTTTTTCTGTATTCAAAGACCTTGATATCTCCTTTAACCTAGTGCCTAAATATTATCATAAAAAAACTTAATAATGCTGTAACTGCTCCAAACAGGTCGTTTTGTTCAGTATCAGCAGCTCAATATAAACATTTTATGACTTGCAGGTGCACTGACTTATATTTTACCTCATTATGTTGAAAAGAGTAACCTGAGTGGCATTATGTTTCCTCCAAAACGTATTTGCTGTTGGAAATTAATTGTAAATGCTATAATTTCTAGGGGACAGGGTTGATTGGTCTCACTTGCAGTAATACTAATAATTGTAGTATTGTTATGGCCGTAAAATATGTTTGTCTGCCTTAATAAAAATGATATTTTGGAATAAAATTGTGCTTTTAATAATTTTTATAATGTGGATTTGGAGTGAAAATAATCCTATGGTCCTGTTTCACTCAGTCCATGGCTGCATACTTTTTGATGTTTTCCTCCATACATGCTTCCTGCCATGTGTGTAATTTGCCAGAACAGTTTCCTGTGCTTCACCATTCTGAATCACTGGCTGACTTCTCCGCCAACAGCAGGATGACGTGGTTTCAGTAATAGATGGCTTCTTTTTGGGTAATTAATAATCAAAGGTGTAATTTAGAGGTTTTACAGGGCTCTTAATAAAGTTTCATACTCTCATACTCCCTCGGGCAATATGACTAATGCACTGAACACGTTTTTGGTTTGTATCATTCAGTGATATGTAGGCTTAATTTACCTCTGGTATTCTCTTTTGAAGTTGGCGGTGATAAGCATTTTATTTCTTAGACCATGAACATCTGAACTCTATTTTCTTTGACAATACAGGTGTACAAATGCAGGATGCGACACCTTCCCTAATCTTCTCACGGTCATGATTTACTCATGACATTATGAACTCAAAGCCCTCCTCTCACTGCCTCTTTCTGTCTCCTAGCCCTCTTCTTCCTCTGCACTGTCTGTTTGGCTGAGATTATAGAGCAGGCTGGCTGGAGCTTCTCAAGGATATCACAGGAATTGAGTAATCGCATGGCATGACAAGATCCTGCCCTCTAATTATCCACTGCCAATGTTTTCTGGGGCACTTTTTTTGTCCTGTCTGTTTTTTTCTTTCTATACATTTTTTTCTCTCCCTGCCGTGTTGTCACTGTCTCACTCCTTTCATCTACATTCTCAGCTGATTGTGGGATGGTGTGAATTGGAGGGTAGAATGTGTTCAATGACCAAATGGCATGCCACCACTCACATGCCACTCTCCTCTTCATATAATGACTCTAAAAACCTTCAGCCACATCCCCACAGGCCAAAACCATCTGGCCGTACCCTCACCCTCTGACACCATTTAATCCCTGTAACTCATATCTGACAAGTCAAAGCAGAATTACTCACCTTTTAACTCAGGTAAACACTGCAAGAGGAATTTATTGTAGAGTGAACTACAAGTATTGAGATGTAATAGGTTGGCAATTGGCGGATTCTGCCTGCTAATTTAATATGAAATTGTATGAAAATGGAATTATCCAAAAACTCATCTCACATTCACTTTGGTCACGGTTGTTCAGCTAGCTTAGAGAAAAAATGGGAAGTAATATTTTCACAAATTTTTACTATATTAAGAAAAATCACGGCACTGAAATGATGTATTTACATACTGCAGAAAAGGTATGAGCTCATATTCAATTTCTATAATGGGGTTTAAGAAGTGGATATCATGACAGTTTCTTCAGTGTGACAGCTGCTCTCATTTTCTGTTCTCTGTGAAAGACAAAACTGTAAGAGTGTTTAATATAAAAAGATAAATTTACAAGTGATTGTGATTGTTGCTTATTAGCTGAAGACCCATCCACAGGTATAGAAATGTTTTCATCAACAGTAAGAATACACCTCCAGTACGGATGAAAGTGAAACAGTAAAATAAGGCTGATATCTGAAAGTATAAACAGGGAAGAAAAAACATCTATTAGCGTCCTGTAAATACCACTTGTAGCAGCAGAGGCTGCTGTTGCTGCTGCTCAGTAAACATTATATAGACTTCCTTTAAGTATGCTGTCATCTCAAAATCTGCCTTTTCGTCAAAAGGAAGTACGTTTTCCTTTCTACCCAGTTCTGTTTGAGTGGTTGGGACTATGAGGAGAATTTTCTCTTATAATTTGGTTTTATACCTACTGGAGTAATATTTCAGTAAACTCGATATGTACTCCAGTAGTTTACCCTGCAATAAAAATTAGCATATGGATTTTCTCTTAAAAACAGTGATGTTACAATTGAACCATTTCAAATAAGTTACAATGATGTGTATGTACACTTGCACCAATTACAAGCCACAAGGCAGCATGACAAACTGCCAATTGCTGGGCCAATTCTCTGTCTGCAAGCAACTGATGAGGCAAACTGGGACAAATTCACCGTCCCTGTCTGCCGCTGTGTGTGCTGCAGGTGCAGGCCTTCATATTCATACAATCCAGCAAGATACTCTGATGTAATCCAAAGGTTTATCGTAAATGGAGTGATATCCGCATGGAGCAGTGCATGAGGAAATATCATTTTTGTTTTATTCGCCACTGGAGATGACAACACGGGTCTACCAAGTAGGTAGAGCAGCCAGACTGGTCACATTGTTCATGTAAGTCAGTTTTTGTTAATATTGTATTGGTTATCAAGCTATTAACTGCTGGTTGCTAGTAGCACTGATGAAATCACTGTAGAAAAGCAATTTTCAAAACATAAGTGAACCAAAATCATGTCTCATCAGAGACATGTGAAATAACGTTAAACACCTGTGCCATGAATTGACCATTGAACAACTCACAGCAAACCACTATTAAACACATGTTCTGTTGTGTATGCAATTGTTAATAATATGGTGTCATCTGCATACAAGCAGAGTTAATGATTATGGTTTAGTTCAGTCCATCAAAGAACAAAAGATTCAAGACATGAGACATGACATGAGAAACATATGATGACAAAGCAGAGTGTGATGTATGTGAAATTTGATTCAAAACATAACTTTTTAGCTGTCAGTACAAACTATGATTTTAATACATTTTAATTGTGAATTTCATATGGATATTACAACATCAGTATTTTGGTAAATACTTTGTATTGCATTGAAATGTAACAGCATGACATCAGGAGGTTATTTGCCCTTACCTTGTGCTTTACGTCAGTGTGGATTATTTCTTGGGGGAACTACCAATACTTTACTATTTTGGTGAAAGATTAACACATTCATGTCTGAACCACTGCATGGTTCAGGTCTGGGTGCTTCTGTTTGGACCATGGTTTTATATTTGTATAAAGGCTCTTTGTTTGTTGTGAATGCAAGAAGCTCTCTTCCCTCCACTCTTCCATGCTGTAACTTACACTGGTAAATTATTAGCTGAAAATAAGATGAAAATACCTCATTAGCGTTACTGCATGTTTGTATTTATCTCACAGTCTTTGGAAGATTGTACTGATACCATGCCAAGAAAAACTCCCACTCGAGTACATTACCTGTGGCGGGGCATTTTTTTCACTCTACAGTATATTAGAGAAATCTAATGAACGTGTGTCTAATACCCAAAATGTTTATTATGGATGCTTTTCCCCAATACTCACTTAATCAGGAATAATGTGATTCATGTCAGCCATATGTTTCTCATGAAGTTGAATCTTGAGGAATGTGGACTTTGGTGAGAAGCTGCTATGATTTGTGAGGTGTGTGTGTGGTGGAAGGACAACAGGGGGATGGGAGCCTGCAGGGGATTTTCCCCTCTGCACAACCACGATGCTCCCAACCTGCTTACCTACAGCCAGTCCTCCCTCCCTTTTTTCACAGTTTTACACCCACTTACTTTGCCATGTGTTTTAAATGTGCATGTGTATGTCTAATTCCATGTTTGTGCACAGGCATGCAGGCATGCAGCATTTGCTCTTGGCAGCTACAATGTATATGGCCAAATATCTACACGTTTCCCAGGCTTTCAGGCCAAGCCTAGTCCCTACAGTGCGACCCCTGACACATGGGTCCCAGCCCATTTTGAGCTCATATAGGATGAGGCAATGCAGGACCTGGGGAGGTTAGCAGTAAGCAGACACTAGACGGAGCGAGGACAGGCTCTCTCTCTCTCTCTCTCTGTCTGTTTCTTTCTCTCTTCCTCTCTCTGTCTTTTAAACAGACAGACGGGGGAAAATGCATTGCCTCGCTGACAGAGTTAGTTGGATTGGGACCCTGTCCTCTACTTCCCAGATGGTCAAAACTTTGGACCGCACAGAGAGCAAGAGAGAAACGGGAGAGAGAGAGAGAGGCTGTGGTGGTGATGAGACCTTGCCTGCTTGCCACACACCTCAGTCAACTCCAAGTCAGAGCCTGGACTGCAGCGGCCCTTGGAGCTGCAGGGACATCTCTGTTAAAGTCTCTCTGATGCTAATGGCTTCCCCAGCTCCTTGGCTGAACTGCTGGGACAGTCTGAGACCCAGTTAGTAAAGAAAACTTTTCTAAGAAGACAAGAACAGAGAGCCATCTAAAGAAACGATTGTAGTTGTTCATATTTAAAAAGTGTGACAGGTTGTTGTACTGCTGAGAAATCTCTATCACAGGGTCCATAGACTGATCTAAAATACAAGCATCAATATTACTACCACTTTATGTCAATCTTTAATCTACATCTTTAATGTACTGATGAAGCATGCAAACCACATCTGTTCTGTCTTTTATTTTAGAGTTCGGTCTGTACGCCTTTACACAAATGCGGATATATTTTCATCATCCCTTTGGTTACCATCTAAATTTGTTTGGCTGCTAGGGAGTTTTGTTTAAGAACCTGTATGATCATCTGACTGCTTGTGTTTCTTGCCCTGTCAAACATGGCTACAGATTGTCATTTGTCAATTTCATGAGTTGCCAAGTTTCAAGAAGTCAGGTCTTGTGTAACCCATCTATCTGAGGACTCATAGTATCTCCATGACACACTGGGGCTGAGATGGTTAGGGTTAAGGTTAGGGGTGAGTCGTGTGTGTCATGTAATATACCGTAACAATGGCAACATTAGGGGTTTGTGTTGTGTAGTAAAGTAGGTGTGTAGTGTAGGTCTGCAAGACTTCAGATAGACCCTTCTTGGCTGTGAAGCTATTTTGACACAGTAGCCAAATAGTGTAATTACAACTTCCGGGTCCCTAACACGATGCACACTGGCCCAAAAAGCATTTTCCATGCACTGGAAAAAGAATGTCAACCCCTACAAAATGTTTTATTATTAGAATTTGATCCATTCAGTCCAATAACATTTGGAAAGTCAAAAGAGCTGCATGATTCAATTATTTTATCCCAATTCAAGTGAGCAAGTAGAGCCAACTGGAAGTCAGCTGGCTTGGCCAATAGAAGTCTGTGACGTTCATGCTCTGAACTGACTCGGCTGGAGAAGGACTCTAGTGGGGAATCATGCTATATGGGCCCAAAAATGTGGAAGTGTAAGGAGGTCTGCAGATACATGGCAGACTTTTTTGTCTTCATGGGCCACTAAGGAACTTTCATAGGAATGAAAGGACTCCATCTTTGAACATGGTATCCAGTTCACCTTAATACATCCATGGGCAGATACCAAGAGAGAGAGTGATGTTTTTTTTCTTATTTAGTTTGTCTATTTGTTAACTTCAATTAGGTGAAACCAATGATGAGGTCAAATGCAGTTGTTAAAACAAGAAGAGGTATGCATCAGGCTGCAGTCAGATGAGCAAAAAGAAAGAGAAGAAAGACAATTCTTTTCTCTGCTTTAGCAAGTGCTCAACAAGCCCAGGAATAGCTTTATCTGTGTCTTCTCTAGGTATGTGACAGATTTTGTTACGATGCTCAGTCTTTGCCAAGGTCTAACTGTCAGTGACAGTCACAAACATTTGCATCTGTATCAGTGGGAAATAGGTGTGACCTCACCTTATTTAATTCATCCGTCAATAAGCTCAGGCTAGAAGTTGCTCTCTCTTTATATATGCCTCCTGAACGGTGCTGTGTTTCCTGTCAGACACCCTCTGCTGCAGGAGGTGAACCTCAGGAAGATTTCAGGTGGTGGGATGCCTCCACTCTACAGACTGTTGGTGACAGTCATTAATGAGACCAATGTCATTCAAACATAACTAGCCTACATTTCTTAAAATCTTAAGTAAATAAACTACACTATAATGTAATAGTGTACCTGGTTTTACCAGAACAAGGACCAAAGTGTCTAATACATGCTGAATATAAAAAAATATAAGCTAGCAGATGCCAGATTAAAACTTGTACAAGTAATTTTATTTGTGAATCCAGTTATTTAGTGCTCTTATAAAACAGCATTTCAAATGTTGTTGTTTATGTTTTTATTAATGTATTCATCTAGCATATTTGTTTTAGTTTTTTATAAACCCCTTTTAACTCATTGAAATTCTGTCTAACTCTTCTTTCTTAATGTATTTTTCTGTCATATATGTGTATATACAGTATATATATATCTATATACACACACACATTTTCCTGTAATAAACCTTCAAACCTTAATTCAAGTGTCACTGTCTTTCTCTATGAAAAAGTTTGCTGTGGCTCAATATAAGTTTGTTAAGCGCTGTTTGAAGAGGACAGTCCCTCTGGAGGTGCTGCAGGCCTAACAGATTGTATTCCAGTCTGCTGTAGTGAACTACTGGCATACTATCCCTGTCTTGTTCCGGTGGGGTTTTAATAGCTTTTCTATTACATTTGGTACTAGTTGGCAAACACTCTCTTTGCACTCTTATCCATTACAACAGTACAGGTTGGATACTGTCTTTAGTCTCAGTCTGGCTTTGTGACCACCAGACTCCTCTGTCACGTAACTGAAGCCAGAGCTCGACCCTGTTCCCTGTAGGTACAGAGCAGAGGGAGGGATAGAGGCATTAGTGTGTGTGTGTGTTTCTAGCCTTTACAGAGGATCCAGAGACCCCACCCTTTGACTAAAATACCACAATTAGTGCAAGTGCAGCCTGGATCATATCACATGGAGCGTTTGTAATTGTTGAAGAGTTAACGCAGCCTCGGTTTCTAAACAGCTCGGTCAGGAGGGGCCGCACAGAGATGCTTTAGTTATTTCTCAGTGGTCTAGTTGAAATCCCTGACCCTGCACATTATTCTATGTCTCTGTTCATTACAGCGGGAGATAAATACTACCAATTTAATTGTACAACAGAGATGACAAAGGAGAATTCCTTCTCTGTTTTGTAATATCTTCTCCCACAGAGGAGGATCATTGCAGGACTCCAGCGCTGGCTGGATTGTGTCCGACAGCCCATAATATCCAATGGCCTTACCTTAAAGACATCTGTACATCTGTCCCATAACACCCCCCCCCCCTCCCACCCAACCATATTATATGCTCCTTGTTGACCCAAGAGGATCAGGGATCTGCTCTTAATCACATGTCCTTCTTTATAAGCTCCCTGTCTTATTAAAGCACCTCATGGCTGTATTTAGGGGCTATAAATCATATTTTGTAATATAGGCGGATAGGGGGACCTATGGCTAAGAGTGCAGTGGTGTGTGTCTTGATATGAAGCCGTCTCATTTTCACCCTAGGGGACCTGGGCCAGACTGAGAGAGAAGTATGTCATCAGGGGCTGAAAGCAGCCAATCCTCTGATCAAAGAGCTGCTGCCACAGGGAATTGAATTTGTTTTACTGTATCATCATTTGTTAGGAAGACATTTCAGACATACAGCTAGCATACGCGTGTGTGTATTGTCATGTGGAAATATCAAAGCTCTGATTCTGGGGAGTTTTAGGTTTTAACATCAGTTGAAGATTACATGTTCCTTTGCTTAGTGAAAGAAAGTCATTAACCTTTGGGCTTATGCAACCCTTTAAAAACTCATACTGGGCACTGACAAATAATGACAGTTGCAGTTCAGCATTGTTTAAATTTGTGAAAAAACCCATTTATACATTATTCCTGACAAGCAATGTTTTGTGGTCATGAAACTAATGACTGCCCTCTCTTAAAAAGCAAAGATGGAAGTGGTTTCATGCTGTACCACTGAAAAACCTCTAAAGTTGGAGGTTGGGATGGACCAGTGGGTGTACAAAGTATCTGCTTTTGCCACCAAACACTGTTGGCCTCCCATCACCTAAAAGTCATTGTTGGGTTTTTTTACACCATAATCATGATCTTTCCCAAACCATTGAGTTGTTCATAGTATGCTCATATAAATAATTTTGTAACAGGTTTATGTGTTGTTTTGGCAGTCAAAGAGCAACAGCTTATACTGTATTAGTTAAAAGTAAAGTTAATTCCTGAGCCTAGTTATAAGTAGTGATAAGTAGCAGTAGCACTATGGTAATTTTAACTCAAGGTCCACTTACTAACTAACGTACTGGCATTGTTGTGCAACTACATTACTTAGTAATGCATGGCAGCTATGTGATTAGTTTTTTAATATTAAGTTCTATAATAGATTACAATTTTAAATTAAGTTATTACACTTTATTACAGTTATTAATTCTAGTAACACTCACTTCAACAGTTTCAGGGGTTAGCTTGTTTTCTGTTTTGAAATTCAGTAAATACCTCAAAATCATGTTTCCTCTAGTATTACAGAAGATGTGATGTGTGGAGTTGTTTAAAAGCACTCTTGAGGGAGGCGTGGAGCTCATCAGCAAGTGTCTGGTGGCTAGGCCTTGACCCATGGGGCCCAGTCAGCGAGACTAGGGTCGGGTGTGTTGTCAAACTAGCAGCAGGCAGGGGTGGGGACCTGGATGTACAGATCCCAGGCATCGTAAACTGGTTCTAGAGACATGGAATATCATGTCCCTGGTTGGGAAAGAGCTGGAGCTAGTGTGAGAGGTGGAACTTTACTGACTAGATATAATTGGACTCTTTGCACAGCACCAGCTCTGGAACCAAACTCCTGGAGGGGGGCTGGACTCTCTTCTTTTCTAGAGTTGTCCATGGTGAGAGGCACTGGGTGGGTGTAGGGACACTCACAAGTCCCCAGCTGAGTGCAGCAGTGTTGGAGTTCTCCCCATGGAACAAGAGGGTCACCTCCTTGTGACTACATGTTACTGGGTTAGGATTAGGTTAGGAAGACCCTGACTGTTGTTTGTGTGTATGCATCAAAAAAGGAGTCTGGAGTATCTGATGTTCTTGTCTCTGGGAATTTGATGGGCAACATGGGCAATGACAGAGAAACCTGGAGAGGGTGATTGGAGGAACAGCCAGCCTGATCTCAACCCAAATAGTGCATTATTACTGAACACCATTTCCAAGTTTTCCAAGGTTGTTCATATGTGTACCAGGTACTATAATACCTACAGCCAAAGATCACTGATCAAATATGTGGTCTAGTCATCAGATCTGTGGCTGCATGTCTCTTGGATTAAGAGAGGAGTAGAGTTGGATCAGGTGGCATGGAGGCTGCTAGACAGACCTGGGAGACCCAAATGAGTATGAGGGTGGACCTGGGACCACTGTCTGTGAGGTCTTCAACTCCCAACACCAGGGGAATTCTTCCTGCATCCTGGAGGAGGCTGGGGAAATGGAATCAGAGTGTGCCATGTTGGGATGTGGAGGCAGCCACTTAGAGTTGTACCTGTACGGTAATCGGTGTCTGTCGTAGCAAACCCATTGGTTGACACCAAGGAGGCCATGAAGCTAAAGAAGGAGGCCTTTTGGGTCTGAATGGCCCAGGGGTTTCCTGAAGGAGCAGATGGGTACTGAAGGGCCAAAAGGGTGGCAGCTCAGTTGGTTGCTGAAGCAAAATCTCAAGTGTGGGAGGAATTTGGGGAGGCCGTGGAGAAGGACCTTTGGCCTCAAAGAAGTTCTGGCAAAAAAGGAATGAGAAACAAGGCTTAGCCCTGTTTTCAGCAGGGATGGAGAACCACTGACCTTGAGGGAAATTGTGGAGTTGTTAATCCAGACCAACATGCCTCCTATAAAGGACGCATAGTTGGAGAACTAAGGGGAAGCCTCACTCATATCCCTGGCTACAGTGGCAAGGCACCAGGTGTGGATGAGATTTGCTTTCAGATGCTGAAAACTCTGAACATTGTTGGGCTGTCATGGTGGGCACGCCTCTTCAGTGTTGCATGGAGATTGGGGACAGTACCTGTGGACTGGGCTGGTGGTAAAAAGGAGGACCGGAGTGTGTGCTCCAACTATCAGGGAAGGTTTATGCCTTTGACTAATTGTCAAATCTTGAATTTCAGGAGGAACCACGTGAATTCTGTCCATGAAGCAGTGATACAGCTCTTCACCCTTGCAAGGATACTTGAGGGGTCATGGGCATTTGCACATTCAGTATACATGTGCAAATGTATACTGTATGTATGGACTTTGAGAAGGCTTACACCTGTGTCCTATGGGGTACATTATGAGCAGTGCTGTATGAATATGGGGTGATCCATTTGGTCCTTATATAACCACAGTGAGAGCTATATCTGGATTCTTCAGACTCTTTCTCAGTGGATGTTGGGTTCTGCCAGGGTTGTCCTTTGTCAGTGATTCTGTTTGTGATTTTCCTGGAAAGAATCTCAAGGTGCAACAGTGGAGAGGAGAGTGTCCAGTTTAGGGTCCACAGGATTGCTTTTCTGCTTATTGCAGATGGTTCTGCACACTGCAACCTCCAACGGGCACTAGAACAATTTGTAGCTGAATGTAAAGTTGATGGGATGAGAGTCAGCGGCTCCAAATCTGAAGGCTGTGCTCTCTTGGGAGTGAGTTAGTGTCCCAAGTGAGGGTTTGGGTTTTCTTACTCAGTTTCAGACCCAGTCCCAGAGAAGGGGCGAAAATGGGTTGATGGATGGATGGAGGGATCTGTGCCCACCTTTGCTATGAATAATATATATGGTTTGCTTTAAATAGTATATTTATTGTTGACGATGTGGGCCATTATTATTTTCTCAACAATCAAATGTGACAGTTTGATTTGATCTTTTATCTATTCACATCTCTTATGGCCGGCCAGAATGAATTTTCTGGCAAAACATGTGATACTTAAACAACATTTATAATAAAAGAATGGTATAAAATGTTTTTTTTTGTTAAATAGCAGGAATAGTTTTTAAAAAAAAAAACTCATAAAAGTCCAACCCTGATAGATCAGTGCACTTGTTGTGAACCTGTTATGGATTATGGCAGGTAGGGAGCAGAAAGAGGGCAAAATTTTTTAGAGGAGGGTTGCCTGGTGAGTGAAGAGGGATATAGACTGCTGTAAATGTGAGATAGTTGACGTATGGTTAGCCTACTTTTCATTATTGTTACTCAGAGGGACGGTTCCCTTCCCACTGTGGTGATCCAGCCTCCTCTCTGTTTGCTTAGCCGAGTGGTTCCATATGGAAGAACACATCAGTGCAGCATCTGGCACTGCAGAGAGGAGACAAACAGGTCTGAAACAGGACACATATGTTCACAGCAAATACTCACTACTGTATACAACACTTCATGTCAGACTATGACTGTTCTGTGTCATGATGATGCTTATAAACACAATTTACTTCAGAGTAATCAGCTGTATCTTCCTAAATTAATTTTTGACACCCTGTTGGTGTGCCAGGCATTCTTCAGCATCAAAGAAGAAGAAACCACAAAGGGTTACACTGTTGTGCAAAATCTGTTGAATGTTGAACTATTGCCTGGTATCACTTGGGAAATGCTCTTCAGGTTTTAAGTACTTCTTTTAGGGGTTTTCCATTGGTAATTTTGGCTGTGCCGAGTCAAACCATACTGTGTTGATTTGTATTTCCATTACCAATTTTACCGTGCTGAGTTGTGTGGAGTTGCTCCCGAGATGGACCATCTCCGGAGTTGGGGCAAAGCGTACCCAACCCAAGGGCCAACCCGTGACCATACCCCCTGCTTTTCCCCCTTATTCAAGCTTGTGTTGCAAGACTCAACTCATGTCCTTGCTGGAGACCAGAGAGAAAGATGTTTTTAAAAGTCCCTGAGTTTTCACCTCTCAGTACTTTCGTAGCTTCTAACTGAATCTTTGTGGTTTGAAGTTTAGTTTCGCTCCTGTGTTTGTACTTTCAGATATCTGCTTCATTTTACGGTTTCCTGATCGCTTTCAGCCATATCTGAGCTCCGTTAAGTTACTACTGACAAAAACATTTCCTGCTGCTGCTGTTTCATATTAAAAGCTTTCCAGAAGGCTTTTATTGTGAAGAATTTATAGGAAATGAAATTTGTTTATCCACCATTTTACAGCCAGGACTGACCACTTGTCACATCCATGATGTATACAGCCTGCTGCTTTTCGTCTCAAGACAAGCGCGTCATCAGTTAAAGACACACCTTCAAGTGGGTAGCCCTGTTGTAATGGAGATACAAATCCCTGCCGAGCTGGGCTGACGCACCAAGTCAAACCGAGTCAAGCCAAGCCAGCACATGTGTATGGAAAAGGCCTATTACACAGGGAATGTTCCCTGAAGTAAGGAAATGTTATTTTTTATTAACCTCCTTATAGTACACAGAAAAAACACATGCACTAGAAGGCAAAAGCACTCTGGAGAAAAAACAGGTTTAAACAATTATCAGGCTACCGTAAGTCCATGGTGCATAACAACGCATCCTAAATTGCAGTGCTTATGAGAAAATGTGTAGATTCCTGAAAGGAACGTGATGAACATGACATTAACAACAGCCTCAAGCTTCACTTTGGGTTTTCTTGTGGTGGAGTGAGTGTACCTGGAAATTACCAGTGACTCACTGAATTGAATGTTTGCTGTTTGTTTGATGAAATGGAGATGAGAACTGTCTCGCTTTGTTAGTTTATTTCATTAGACTGTCACATGTGTTGCTGATCTCATTTTCAGGACTGCACTGATCTTCTTCAAAACTGCCTCACAACAATGTTGTACCTGATCCAAAATGTACCTAACAGAAAACCTACTAAGCCACTCTGCTCTGATCCATGCACCTGATCCAGGTTCACTTGACATATTGACACAAACGTAAAATCTAAAATTAGGTCCTACCCAACCCAATTTGAATATAATTTTAACCCAGTTCAACTCAATCATATTTCAAATTTTCAAATTAAACTCACAAAATAGTTAACTTTTTATAGGTCATTTGTTACAGTATCTCAAACACCTGTAAATGATGGTTTATTATGAATTTACTGTTATTTATGTACTTAATAATTGTTTATTTAGCCAGTTACTTGAGAATTTCAAACTTTTTTTTAGTACTCCAGTACATATATCACAACGGAGCAAGATTTGTTGCTGATTGGCTGGGTGGGACAGTACTACTTGTAAGGACAATAACTATTGTCATGTTAAACGCTGAAATCTGTTTATAGTAGATATCTGATCCTAACTGGCTTTGTGCCATACAGGAACACAATATAAAGGAATATGTGTACATTGTAATTCATGACCCCTTCACTGCCAAAATACTCTAATACCACTGGACATTTGAAAATATGCTTGTAAATAGTTGAAATTTATGAGTGCAACAAAACCATCATAGCTTTGAGCTGTCAACAGTGTGATACACGTATAAATCCAACATCCAACACAGCGAGGAGGATTATAACCAACAGTAGAGCTCACAACCTTCAACATCCAAACATTCCTCATCCTGTGTAGAGAGATGACAGCTTTGGGTGTTGGAGAGGAAGTTAAACAATGACTCACTTTACTGACAGACAAGAGCAAATCGATATCACATGTCAGAGGAAGTCTTCCCACCAGGAGCATTCACCTGAGTTAAAACACGTGTATATTGTAATAACTCACTCCTAATTGCATTTGCACTGATTACATTGTCATACTGAACATGTAGCTATTGTTTGTTTTCAACCAGGGACCTCCCCTGGTCCTCTGTACCCCCCTTTCCTCATGTGGGCCCTTACCACCTCTGCAGTCTTCTTTTAGGAAGGAGTGAAGAGTTGGGTTTTTTTGAAGGAGGGAAGGGGGTGCAGGCGAGGTAAGTGGGGGTGTAGATGTTGTTAACCCTTGTTTCACACCAGCTGCTCTATATGGGAGGGTCACAGTTCAGCCTGTTGCAAACTTAATATACCTCAGGTGTTCTTCATTTTTACACCACTGCCCCCTTTAACATGGACATACACTGGCCACACTGTGACCATGTTTCTAACAGAGTTTTGTTACTACAGGGAGGCAGACCATAGACGAGGTCGCTCTGCATGTTTCACCTAAAACACTGAATTACTGTTGGAGGCAATCCTATAAAGGCAGTCAAAACCCATATCATGCATTTTATTCGGATTACAAAATACCACAAGTTCCAAAATATAAAACAAGTCTTCTGAAACTGAACATTTCCAACTGTGTGGCTGAGTAAATCCGTCACGGCCATTGGAGTATCCTTCATTTCACTGAAATACCACTACCTTACTGTAGCCTCTTTTATTGAGCATAAATATCTCAGCACTGCCACAGACCGTGCACAGTAGATGGTAAACAAGCTTTCAACTCCAGGATCAAATTGTCAATCAAAATGCTCCTGCTTGCAGCTCATAGTGTAAGCCTGCTGTGCATTGCCTCTGTGTTGCGCTGCTTGATTCACACTTACGTCAGTCTGATGAGGCAAAGGCAGGAACTTCTTGGCTGAAACATCCGTCTGTCATTCAGAGGAAACCAAAGCGTTTCTGCTTTTCTTAACGTCAAACCGCTGTGGTTAAAGAAACATGCAGCTCACTACACCTGCATCTATAACTTTCACGGTTGTTATTTTGACTGTGGTGATGGAGCAGGAGGGACTTGGCTCAGCCAGGCTGGGCAGGGTGGAGAGTATACGATCATTGACCCTGGAGATATAACCGTTATTATCTCACCTCTAATTGTTGATTGATCTGAGAGGCCCTGGACAGGCGGGTTCCACAAGCTTTTTTTCCCATGCAGATTAAACCGTACTACTTAAAGTTGTTTCAAACAACATGGTTCCTCAGGGGTCAGAGGGCAACCGCATACTAGTGGCTAATGGTAGCAAATAATGTCAATCATGCCAAATGAGCCACCGGTGAGACTCGCTTCTGCTCCTCATTGGAATTCAAGGAATGAACTCACTGGGTGAGGGCTACTCTCTGGGACGAGGCATCTCTTAACTGTGATGTTGCTCTTTCTCTGTGTTTTTTAAGACATGAATGTTCCACAGATGATCTTTATTACAGTCTATCCCACTCTGAACTTGTATCTCTGATGTGTTTTATCCACCTGACTATCTCTGTGCCCTTCTCCCCTCCCTATATAAAACAGACAAAGGGGTGAGTCATGGTGTCAGAATCCAGACTGTCTTTTATTAATGGCTTCCGACTGAGTGGAGTTAGTGGATGATGAATCGTACGTATGTCATGTAATGGCTGTGGTTCACTCTCATGTGATGTCCTGTTTGTCCCCTCAGAGAATACGTGTGTAATACAGTGTCTAGTACAGCTCATCATAACACTTTAGCTGCGAGAATGATCAGCACCATTAGCTAATCCTACAGGATGTGTGGCTACATACTTTGAACTTTGGTACAGACATTCATGTTGCCCTCAGGGTGAATTGGAATAACTTTGGTGATGTTCTGACTTTTCATCTAGCAAAATCATCATGATTCCTGCTTTGTAGGCCTGTTAAACACCAGCATGTTCATTCTGACATTAGTAGTACTGCTGTGCCTAGTTAGTTTCACAGAGCTGCTGACATGGCTACTCTCAAGGGAACATTTACAAAAGATTTGCAACCCTTTTTAGGCATTACACAGTGATATTTGTCCTTATTTATTAAAGGATTGCACCAAGGTTTTACATCTTTAAAATGGAATTAATGCAGCTGAGCTCAAAACTACATATTTGATCTTATCGAATATGTGTTGTCAGCTATTCAGGCATTGCAAAACATGTAGGAGGGAATGGAAATTCATACAAATAGCTTCTGCATCTAACTTATCACCACACACTGAGCACTAGCACAGCGAAAATTGCATCTGAAATTTAACGTCTAAAAATAGTAGGTGTAAATTTTGTGGTGCTGTTTTATTGGTTCAAAGGATGAGATACTAATTCACTTCCAGTTATTCCAGTTCCAGTTCACAACTTTACTTTTTTGTTTTCTGCAGCTGCCTCTTTCTTATGTTTCCAAACTTTCAACGAGGCAAAGAAGCTCTTCTCATGCGATGTATAAGGAGGTAAAAGGAGTTTAAATGTTTTACCATGAATTCTCATTACTTTTTCACAACTCTAACATAACATCCAAACACTTTGTTGAGATAATGATAAGAAGCTATTTAACATTGTAAAAATATTTATTCACATATAACTTTCCTCTTGCATGACAAGTATGCACTTGCAGTTCCAAAATAGTCAAATATTGAAAGTTCAGCAACAAAAACACTTTGCTTTGCTTTCCAGAAACACATAACACATCAAAACAGTCTGGCATCAGCTCTTATTTAGCTGCACTTTATGTTTTCTTTTAGTACCCCAGTAAATTAAACATTTTCCGCCTCTGGCGATAATGTGAAACAGGTTTGGTTAATATCCAACGTAGTCGAGTTTCTATTTTTACACTGCTCTGAAAACTAGATTTTGACTATAGAAACAAAAACATCACTTCAAGCGAAAAAAAATAAATATTTTTTTTTATTTGTGATTTTTATTTTTCATCAGCTTGAGTGAAGGATTATTATATCTTATAAAAAGATGATCCTGTTTTCCCTTTAGACATCTCTCTCTTCTCCTTTGTAGCCCCTTTCCTTAATGCTCCTGTACATTCTTTATCACCTCTTCTGTCGGGACTGACCATGCACATGTACACCTATGTTTTCCATCTAGAAGCTTCTCACTTCATCCCCCTTTCCCCTTCCCCTTCTTGCTCCAGTGATGGTGTGGGTCCAGACTGGACCTTGACAAGCCAGACCAGGCAGGCCCGTCGCAACAGGACAGGCAAACCAAGCAATTGCCTGGGGCCCCGAGCTGGCCGGGGGCCCCCAGACAACGACTGGTTTTGAATTGAATGCAACGACAAACTGTGTGCGCGTCCCTTTAATGCTGTGATGGTCAATGCAGGAAAGTGCAGCGACACTGTTATCGGAATCCCCCTCAAGGGGGCCCCCCACACCGTATCTATGTTCCCCGGGACCTATGTTCCTAGTTCGTAGTTGAAATATAAACAGCAGCAGTGTTCTTTTTAAACCAACAAAATATAACCTCTTAATACACGCCCCTATGTTTTATGTTTTTAGCCTAAACGACGTCATACACCGATGGAAACCTCAGACTATTGGCTAAAAGGTTATCAACTTCATTTCACCGAATATTTCCATAGGCTGGAACAGCTGTCAATCAAAGCCTAGTTGTCGTTGTCGTCGGTCACATGTCCTCATTGGCTTTGGAGGCATGTACTGCCTGAGCACTGATTGGCTTGTGAGTGGTGTCGTCAGAAGCAGAAGAGGCTCACGGTTGTAAACATCTAGTCACGTGTACTCTGAGATGCACACGCAGGTCAGGAAATGACGTAAACGGACCGTATATGGTTTGTTATTTGTGTTATTACGTTACGTAATACATGGACATATTGAGGAAAATATTCCAGTTTTATGGAAACGGATTTCATATTTCACAAGAATGGATACTTGGCGAGCTGTACAGAAAGTCCTGAGTCATAAGATGATCGTTGTGGATAAAGGGAAGACTTTGAAGGTATGTAGCATTATAGCTGTTCTTACTTTAGCTGAGTGGCTAGCCGAGCTAATTGCTAATACTATTACGGCTGTGAGCAACCATACAATGTGTGAGTGGTCTTGAATGAATCAGGACAATCTAAGCTTTCTAACAATGTACGGCATGAATATATATGTTTAAGGGTTGCTGTTTAAAACATTCAGAAGAACGTGTCGCTACCTACTAACATCCGTCCCGTCCCGTAAGAGGAACAGCGTGCATTAAGAGGATAAACTGCTCTTCATTCATAGGAACATAGGAACACTCTGCCTTTTCACTCTAGAATACGGTGTGTAATGTGTGTAGTGTGTGTGTTTAATCTAAGACATGATGTAGTCATGCATTGGAGTGGAGGAATGTTAGCATTGATGTGGCAGCCAGGTACAGAATTACGAGTTCGTTTTTTATATTGATCAGAGTCAACTGACTCACTTGCGTTGCTGCTGCCTCTACCGCTACTCGTTTTTTGTTTTCAAATGACTCGTCGACGCACAGTTTTTGCGTCGACGTATTTTTTGCGTCAGCGTAATCGATTACGTCGACGCGTCGCCCCAGCCCTACTTTGAAGCTGATAAAGACATATATGAGGTCCACCATGAGCCAAGAGAGGCTCACAGGACTGGCCGTTATGTCAATTGAGCGTGATGTTCGCAGGTCTTTGGACATGGAGGACATTGTGGTTGCCTTTGCTGAAGCCAAGGCTCGCAAACAGCAGATGTAGATATTTTGCATATTTTTTAACGGTTAATCTTATATGTGTGTGTTCTTTTATCTATGTTGGATTTTATATTTAATACCGAATTTGCAGTTTGTTTATATGTTGATTGCAAATGTTCAAATAAAATAAGTAAACATACTATGTGTGCAGTGGCCTATATGCAACATTTGTAAGCAGTATTTGCACTTTTAATATTTTATTGATATAATGTGTGGTTGAACTTCAACAGTGTGTCTATGCTGTGGTTCCTGTAGGCTTTGGGTGGGCGGGGCGTAGTTTTTTTTGCTGTGGTCCAGGGGGTGTCGGCGTCGGTGGGCGGTGGTGGTGGGGGGGCCTCCAAGTTCATTTTGCTTGGGGCCCCCAAATTCCTTGAAACGGCCCTGAGACCAGGTCCACTGCCTGATAAGTCAAGGCGGACGGAGAGCCGGGTCAACTGGGAGTGAAGCCTTATGAGCTGTAATCCACACAGATATGTCAGAAAGCATATCCCACATTCCCACAGTTCAATGGTGTTCAGCACAGGTCTCTGCCACTGCTACAACACCCCCCCACCCCAACCCTCACCCTCTCATACTCCATGATCTCTCCCCTTGACTCCCTGAGGCCGCATGACTGCAGGGGTGAAACAGCACAGAGAGTTAGGGTGTGGGGAAACAGAGCAGAGGTTCCCCACTTTCAGGTTTACATCGGTCCCTTAAGAGAGATCAATAACATTTTCTGTGGAAACTATCAGAGCTCTGTGACCTCATATTTCAACCTCAATATCTCCCAGTGCCATTTTGTCACATTGCAAAACGATTTGATAAGACCTCCAGTGGAACTTAGCACATTACAGTCTGACAGGTGACGTGTGTCCGTATGTGTGTGTGTTGGGGAGAAAAGTGTGTGTTAAAGAGGTGACGAGAAAAAGAGGCTGAAGGAAGGGATGTGGTCTTTCAGAAGAAAAGCTCAGTAAAAATTCCTCTGGGGAAAATGCACACATGCCAGTCTGTGTTTTAGTAGTTTTATGGCCCGGTTTTAGCACTGTGTTGCATGAGAGAGATTGATGTACCTCTCAACAAGGACAATGTGCTGTATGACTGTCTGTTTCAGAGAGGCTGGCTAGTGCACACCAGCTGCCCCGATGTAGATGTGTGTGTATGTGTGTCTGCTACCAGATTCAGCAGTAAGTGCAGATCAATTTCAAATAAAGTGACCAGTACCACAAATGAATTCCATTATACACTTACACTGTACTTCACTGATATCATGCAACCTAAGACAAATATCAGAGCTTCAATGACTAGAATAAAACAATAAATTAAGTAAAAATAGCAATACCACACAATAAAAAAATACTGTAAAAGAACATATGCATTATCAACAAAATGTACTTAAAGTTGCACTAATCAATATTTTAATGCCAGTAATCATATTAATCATATTAGCACATGTAGTGTGAAAAGGATCATGTGTAGTGACAAATAGTGGGTAAACACAGAGAGGCATATAGTGACTAATAACCCTGTAAACTGCCCCCAAAAGTGGCCAAATAAATATATACATGAATAAATGATTGCTGCTTTAATATAAAAAATAAAAGTACTCATTATGCAGAACTGTCACCTTCAGTGTGTTACATGTATAGAAACTGATCCAGTAATGTAGTGTAAGCAGCAGTGGTGCAGTTGGTCCAGGTGGAACTATTTTGCACTAGCCTACTTTATATACTATTTAATGTAGTTTAATGTATATCATTGGATTATATTTATAAGATCATTTAATGTTTGTGTATAAAATCCTTTTCTTTAGAAGTTGTCAAATAAATGTAGGTGCCTCTGAGATGTAGTGCAGAGGCAACTATAGTAACATAAAGTAGCATTAAATAGAAATACTTCAGTAAAGTACAAGTATCGTACTGTACTCATGTTCCTTATTTGAATGAGCACACTCAGTCACTCTACTGCAGAACTGTCTATCAGATTACTTGAGCTTTGATGCGTCCTTGTCCCTGCAAACCCTGAAGCTCAGCGTTGTCTTTTAACTCCCTCAAACTATCCCTCTTTGTTCTAAATGACAGACAAGAACTATATCACAGTAAACCACAATGACACTCAAAAGCAAGTATTTTTACAACCTGCAAGCATCAGTGACCAAATCTAAAAGATTGGTTAATTCCGCTGTTGACCTGATTAGCAGCCGGTGGATGTGTCTGCGAGAGGCAGCCAAGCCTTTTCAACTCAGCAAGGTGCCGGGGAGAGAGGGTAATGAGCTTTAAGCTGCACTGCTATGCTTCTCTCTGCCTTTGCTTTGCCACCTTTCAAGTCCAAGCTTATTTTGAAGAGGAGGCTCAAAAACCATAAAGCCTTATAGTACGTTTTGAGTTCACTTTGCCAAGCGATTGTAAGTGAACTTTTAGACGTGTATAGTGTTGCATGTGAATTTTCTTCTCTTGTTCTGTTTTGAGAAGGAAATCTTTTGTTGTTTTTTCTCAATCCCATCAGAGCTCAAGAAGCCAACATGAGAAACAGAGGGATAAAACTCAGTTTGAAACAAGTCACAGGACTTTTATTTAACGTTTAGTTCTTACCATCCTTCATTCTGTCCACATGGGTGTCATAACTACAAGTATGTGTGGCAGAATGTTTATCCATGTGTTTTATGCATATGGGGAGTTTTCTCTGTGTTTTGTATGTGTGTGATCGTGTGTATGACAGGACTCGCTAAAATCATAAACAGAACCCGCTCCCTCCTCGCTTGCCAAACGCGGTCCAAGGAGCCAACAAAACAATTGGGTTCAGTTGAATTTGTCACTCCAAATTGACCCTAAAAACAATTAAGTCATAGGGACCATTAACTATGTATAACCATCATAAAACATGTTCCTGCACTAGAAAAAGAGAAGGGGGTAAAACTGTGGTCACAGGAAATGAGGTAATAAGGACTGCACAGCTAGTCAACCTGTCTTGCTGCTGCACTGCCTCGCTGACCTGAGGGGAGCCAGATGAACTTTTTTTCGGGGTGGGGGGAAAGGAAAGGGAAGGGTGGCTTGGAGGGGTGAAGGGGTGGCGGGTCAGTGGGTGGAGAGGGGGGCAGGGGGGATTTGAGCAAAGCACGCTCTCTAATCTTGCACTCAGCCAAGCGATCTCATGATGCAGGAGGCTTAGCCACTGCAGTGAAAGCAATCTAATGGCCAATGAGTAATCAACACTATTGCCTGTCTCGACTAATATCCCTACGGCCTAGTCCGCTGAAGCAGGGAAAGTTCTCCATCTAGGCTCTGCTTCCGAGAAGGGAAGAGGAGGGGGGAAAAAATAAAAAGAGTGTGAAACACACAAAATAAAGACATAAATATGCATCTGATTTACTTTTGGATGCGGCAAAGACTTCCTCTCTGACCATCAGGAGTAACATTTGTTTGGGAGACTCTGAGGAATTTAAAAGCTGTCACATGGTTGATTCATTCCCATAAAGCAGTATGTTTTGCATGCTCAAAGCCCCTTTCCCAGCTTGCTTAAGAATTTCAGCATAACCTGTATGACTATAATCAAGGGATCAACTGAAGGATAACAGAGAACATAATTCTTCACGTCTCCTCAGAGCAAAAAAGCCAAACATGCACTTTGTCCACGTCTGGTTTTAAAAGTCCTCTTCATTGTTTTTGGTTTCAGGTCCTGATTTTTCAGCTGTCCTGGCATGGCGTGCCGTGCGTGGCATGAGGGAGCACAGCTGAATCAGACGGAGTAATGAGAGAGAGGGGCTTGTTTGATTAAATTTATGGAATGCATTAAACAGCATTTATTTAGCTGGAAGGGAGAGGTGGCCTGGCAGCTCTAAAAGAACTCGTCTCCCCTGTTGTAGCATAACGTGCCAACCCCACCCCTCCTACGGTAAATGTTGGGTCCACCTGCCAGGCCAGAGACAGTGCCAAGAGCTAAGAATAGGGAGTAGAGGGGGTGGGAAGGATACCTGCTTGTTGCAAGATAGTCTCTAGTCCCATTTGTTTCCTTGGTATTACATATTCTGGAACTTCATGTAAGTTTTTTTTATGGCTCTCAGAATCACTTGTACAGTTTGTCCTCAAGCCAAAGGAAATTTGCTTCAGTGCATTTAGCTCCTCATGGGTTTGGCACAGCTCAGAATGGATGAAATATTCAATTAACAACATTTCGTCGGATGGTATCTCAACCAAATCGAAAATGAATCTGTTCTGCAGTCAACACTCTTCTAGTTTTGACTTAAAAGAACAAATGAGACTCAACAGTTCGGCTATAAACAGCTGAAACTTGAGCAGAACCGTCTGCAGAGACCACTACTTTTTTCCTTGGATCCATTGACAAGGGAATTAGTTGAGTTTATTGTACAATACATTTATACTAATAGACAGGAAAATATTCTCATGCCAACATAGCAGTGGCTTTCCTAATTGGTTCAGTTTGTACTTCCTCTCTCTGAATTCATCTCTCATCATTGCATTCATTAAGATTAGTTGCTAAAAGGTTTGACATGTCCATTTATCCCATACTCCCACCACATGAGGGAATTTCAATGTGACATTATAAACCAGTCCAGGGCACAGTATATATGTGTGTTCTGCTCATTGGTAATAGCTCTCTTGTTTTCCTTAACTTGTGCTTTCTTTTATGTTCAGTTAGTGATTTTGCTAGAATTGGCCTTGAGGTTTGGTCTGGTCCGGGAGGTCCAGGATGAAGGGGTTCAAAGTAGATCACTCCACCAAAGCCAGTGACAGGATCCATCTCTCAGAGAGAAGAATAGCAGTGAAAGCGGAAGCCGGCTAACCTCTGTCAAAACTGCCATCCATCACTCAGCGTTTTAACCCCAGCCACACTGAAAGACAGCCAATTACTTGGGCCAGTGGATGAAATAAATACGTCCTCACATTAGGGCCCATTACCAGGCCTCTCTCTCCCATTTCTACCCCTGGTCTGCGGAGGGAATGAGCAGTGGCTCGGCCCTGGACCATTATGTCTGTCTGAGATCTACCAAACTATAGCCCTCTGTTGAGAGGTCTCCATCCACACGACCACTATAGACCACTCTAACACTGGGCAAATGGCCTAAACTACTCACTCTGACAATGACAGATATGTATCTCATCCCTGCTGCAGCAGTCCCAGTCATCCATGATTTTTTTGTGGAGGACTTTTTTTGTTTTTAATTTAATATTATTCCAATTAACTTCTTCATTTGTTTCTCAACTCAACATCTTCTTAACAAACCTGCAAATAGCTCATTCTCCTTGTTCATCATATTCTTTTTAAACCGCAACCCCTTTCACATATGCAACTTGTTCTATAAAAGTTATGGCTTTTTCATGTCAGCCTCATGTCTCAATAAGTACATAAATCAGTTAATGTAAAGGTCAAGACATCGATCTAACAAGGTTGAACCTAGTAATATTTCACTTTTAACATGGAACAAGTCTACATTAAATGTGTCAGATTAATGCAATGGCAACAGAGGGATAGGAGCAAATAAAGAGTTTTATGCCTTAGGGAGATCACCTAAACAATGTATCATTTAATTATCATCTACCATACACAAAGAAAATAAATCCAGTTTAATAAACTATAAAACACTGTCAATTAATCAGTTTCAGGTTATTCAAGAGATGCTTCTCATGTCAGATTAAGAATATTTCTTTTAGTGCACAGCACAGGGAGAAGAAGAGAACCAACAGTCAAAATAATCAGACCAGCATTGCTTTCCTGGTTTCAGCTTTCATAGGCAGTATTTGGAAAAATACTTGAAAAATGTATTCACCGAGTACCTTGATTGCCATACTTTACTCATTACTCAACAGCAGAAGTAATTAACTACTCACTACATTATTAAAGAGCACAACTCCAAGGTGCCTTTTAAACACCTCCAGGGCCTTAATACTCACGTATCATATACTCTATATTTAGCTTATGTAGAAATAGAAATTGCAACATTGTGGTTTAACAACAAGCTAGTTTTATGTTAGAGCTGTTCCTGAGCTCACAGTGAAGCTGCAGGGTTCATACACCGCACAACTCTGAATAAAACCAGTTCATTCCTGAATGTAGGCCATGGCTAATGTTAGTAAGCCAGCTAAGAAGACACAACATGTAAATAAGACAACACTGGAAATACCAGGGGCATGTATTCCTCCTAACCACTTCACCACACTGGCATTTACTGCGACGAGCAAACACTGACTGCAGCAATCTCTCTACTGAATGCTGAGAGACCAAACTACTGTTAACCATCAATCAAAGTCCTGCTAAGATGGAGAACAAGCTGCCCTCACAAGGTGTTGAAATATCAGTGCTTTACTGGGATCTGTAACGCATGGATGAAATTATAAATAGCAAAACTCATAATAGCATGTGAGCAAATAGGAATTAAATGAGAGTCTCAGCTTGTCATGCCATACTTAATCATTTTCAGACGTTATAAAACAAGCAGCAGAATTTTCTGTCGAATAAGTAAGAATGCTGATGAGAAAATGTATCAGTGGCTTCAGTGTGTGAAACAGGGGCCACTTGCATTCACATTCACTATGGTCATTCACTGTGGCTTCAATGGTAAAATAAGTTTTAAATCATACAGTGATGCAGCCTGTGAAAAAACAGGATGTTCTTCTTTTCTTCATATAACTTTTCAAGTCACTGCTGCCCTCAAACATGACACAGCTACCATTATGGCTCTTCCAGAAACCATCCTGTCTTGTTTGAGTAGAAGCTGTTGGGAACGAAAGTCATTACTTCACGTTGCACAAGCTTTCAGAGACTCCTGTTGGTCAAACTAGGGTAACATAAAAATTTGATGATTAAATGTTATAAACTAATGAAAACATAGGATAGATATACTGATGTCATATAACATAACAACTGACATTGTGGTGTAACATAGTTTACACTCTTAAAACTAATGGGTTATTTTAATAACCCAACTGCTGGGTTCAGGCTGCTGAGTTATAGGTTGGGTGAGTTTGACCTGAAATTGGGTTAAAGCAAGTGACCCAGCGAAATGTGTTAGAGATGCAATCTAAATTTGTTGTTTATTATTTACAGTCCATCATTTTTATGCATATGGAGACCAGACCTGATCTTTCACTCTCTTTGCTCCAGCATGTCAAGAAGGTAAAACTATGATAAAATGTAAAATAGCCCCAGAGCTAGAGAGTCAAATAGCTCTTTACAGTTTAGTAAGTGTCAGTTAGCCGGTTACCAAAATAACCCAAATTAGGTTATTTTTAACCCAGCAGAGTGGACCACTGAAGAATATGTTGTACTAAATGACATAAACGTTACACTGAAGGATGGATCTAATACATAAACATATTTATCAGGCAGTTCCAATATAAAGTTATGACCCTGACCTATAAACATGATCATTAATTATCATATTTTATTCAAAGAATATTCAGAGAATAACTAAATTAAATTAAAAGTATGTTTTCTGTGATGTACTGAAGGTGATACATTTTTGTTACAAGGGTTACTAGTGGGTGAAAAAGTGAAAAAAAAAATCAAATATTATAGAAAGATTTAGTCACCTCACCTGGGCAGAGGGTCTTCTAAGGGTCCTTTTCGTGATGTCACACACTGTCACATGATCAGCATGATGTGATATGTTTAAAATGGCTTTTTACCATTGTATTTATAATGAATGACATTGTTGACACACATTTTGTTATTCAAATTTTTAAAAATATTTTAAAGAAAACATAAGATGGCCATCATTCTATATATTGTTGCAAACACTTACAATATCATGCAATGGGTGTTCAATTACACTTTGGGATGATCTTCTATATTTTAAAAACATTTTTGTCATTAGAATTTTAATTGGGACAGTTACACTGAATGACATTTTGGCACTTTAGAGCTCATAACTCCCTTAATTCAGTACTTTGACAGACACACACACACTTCTGGGTGAAAAGAAGAGTAAAAGTTGAGTGTTTTAATATTACATTTATACATATTTATTTTTTTATTTTACATTAATGGTCTTCGGACACTAAATTTACATGTCTTGTCTTTAACCCATGTATATAATCTCCAGAATAAACTGTCATCTTATATTCAGGCTACTAAGGTAAATATTACATGTCTGATAGGGACTCATACCTACCCAGTGTACCAAATGTGTATATTGACCTGTCATTATGATAGATTAGCCTTGGAGTGCTCCCTAGCTTCTACCATTAGCTATAATGTCAAGAGAGAAAAGCTTTGACACTTGCCTATAGCTGCTTCTATCATCTCTTCAGAGGGCTTGTGGAGAGGCTCTTCATCAATCCATTAACCACCTACGCTACTTAACTTCTTTTTGGTCTCATGGATCTGTATTTTAGTTGATTCCAGGTGTCCGAAGTTTACAGGCATCTATTTTATTTTCTCCAGAACAATAAACTCTGAGGGGCTCAAGTAAAGGGGGCCGAGCTGGGAAGGGGAGGCCAGGGGAGAGGGGCTCCGTTTATTAGACAGCAAATAGCCGGCCAGTGGGTTTATGATGTGGAAGGTCATTGTTGGTTAATAAGTGGCCACATGAGTGCAGGCAGGTGCTGTGTTAACACCTCCTCTTAACTCGCCTTTCCAGCAGAGGCCATTCATCAGCCCGGTGTTAATGAAGGCCATATAATTAATAGGTGGATGGTGGAGAAAGCCCCCTGAGTTAATCAATGCAGGCCTGTTTGAAGAGCAGGGCTAAGATGGGACACCAGGGTTTCTAAAAGGGGGGGTCTCGTTTTGGAGAGTGCGAGCTTTTTCAGAAACGGAGGCAGGTCACCAAGATGGGGAGTGGGAACTATGATGGCCTTCAACCCCCGAGCTTTGTTCAGGTGTGTGACATCACCGCATCTCTATGTCCGTCCAAGAGATGTTTACAGAAATGGGTCAGCGGCGGCTTGCATATGTGGAACCTCAAGCGTTAAACAGTTAAAGGCTCTGGTAAGGAGCTTTTAGAAGAAAGATGGAGGGAACTGCAGTTAATGTACACATTGTTTCAATGAAACAGCAGGGCAGTTCAAATGATTTAACCTTTTGTTTTTTCTAGTCAGTATAGTCCAAACCGCTTTTCTGGCTCCATGCTCACTCCTTCACCTGCACCTTATCTCCACAAATGGAGTGTTGACTTTCTGTTCTTCAAAGGAGAAATACTGTCAGGCTGCTGCTAATGGGGATCAGGAGAGGCTACTGTTCTGGGACTTGTCAAGCCCTGTCCAACCTGCCATCCTGCCCTGAAGTGTGGGAGCTATTTAACCTCTCCTCCTCTTTCTTCCTCACATTCTCTCATTTTCTCTCCCCCCCTCCTCCTCCTCTGAGCATTAGCTCCTTTTCTCCCTTTCTTCCCTCTCACGCGTTGTGAATTCTTCCCTCATACTTACTGCATGCCATCATATGTCATCTGATTACGCCGGCAATGTGAGTTTCATTTAGATAAGCAACTGTACTGTATGTGATCAGAGGCTTGCATTTTTGTGGGATGATGCCACCTTCTACAGCATTGATCTGATGGGGAAAGCCGATGGATTATCACCCCCCCCCCAACACACACACACACACACACACACCCAAAACCTACCCCCCTTTACTTCAACCACACACACAGACATAAACACAGACATACACACACACACACACACACACACACACACACACACACACACACACACACACACACACACAATGTAATAGACACACATATTGTTCCCTTAGAATAACCTGAAGGGTTTCCACTGTGACAAAACAAGTGAAAAAAATGAATTTATATTTTTCATTACTTTGAGCGTGCGTGTTTGTGTATGTGTTTGCAAGCATTTGTGTGTGTGTGTGTCTGTGTGTGTGTGTGTGTGTGTGTGTGCACTTCTGTAATAGCTTGCTTGCATTCTTGTAATATTTCTATGGCTGTGCACATATGTGAGAGTGTATAAGTGTCTACATGCACGTATATGTTCCTATGTATGTGCGTTTGCCGTATGTGCGCTCATATTTCCGTGGTCGTGCAGTTGTGTGTGTGTGTGTTGGGGAAGGCTTGGAAGGGGGTGGGCGAAGCTTTACAATGGTCAACTGAAAAGAACCATTCTTTTATTCAGCAATTAACCCCATCTGGGTAAATAATACGCTGTTGTGCAGCAGAGCCGTCACTGTTATACGCCGAGCCCTGAACCCGAGAACACTTCAAACAGCAGCCGGTCACCCGAACGATGACAAGATGCTGCAGAAACCGCTTTTCACAAAGTATATAATGCAAAGTATCGTGTTTCACTGTACAGTTTTAGAAAAGCAGGAGATACCCTAGAAAGAGAGAGATGGAGAAAGAGCAAGAGAAAGAAAGAGAGGGGATAAGGGATAAAACGAGAGAGCGGGAGGAAGAGGGCTAAAGCACCGGTGATATCACAGATAACAAGTCTGGATGCACTTACCTGCCTGGAAACCTGATCTTATTATTTTAAATTCTGGGGGCTCAGGCACTTATAAACAGAGCAGGGGACTCTGCAGCAGGAGGACGGAGGGAGGGAGGGAGGAATTGCGGTGGAAGGAGGAGGGAGGGATGGGCTGTCCCACTGCATGGATGTATGGTGTGAGAATTCAATTTGCTCATCTCCTGTTATCGTAACTCAATTTCCCGTTTCACACACGCATGCACGCGCATGCACAGACTTGGCGCACATTAACGGTCCATCCAGTCATCTGACGAGTGAGTGAACTTCCTCGAGGAGGAGTGCAGGTAATTAACGTCGATCAGGGCCGCTGCTCCCTAGATTTACGGTGAGAAGGAAGTGAATCTGATCCGGAGGACGTGAGAAACAGTGAGGAGAGGTAGGCCGACGGCGTGGAGGGGCCCAGAGCCTCATTAAGCAGGGGAACTGATCTTTCCACAGAGATCGGGGCCCATCAGGATCCCCATTACGGTTCTACTCCTGGGGGCCCCGTTAACTCCACTCCCTCAAGCCTCTTGGAATAGGATTTGGCTTAAAGAGCGAGCCTCTTGTGTGGAAGGCACAACACAAGGACTCATGGACACACGCCAAACCACTAAGGGATGCAATATTGGTGTCACCTGTCACTTTACCTCCTAATACTTCAACAGAGGAGCTGCAATATGCAACTTTTTCACAGTGAATGACTGTGTGTGTGTGTGTACATCTAAATTTTGAGGTCAGCAGTGCCTTGCCTAGCAAGTTGTGGCAAAGCAACAGAGCAAGTTATGATGGAGACAGCAATAAGCAGTAAAAAAAAATGTAACAAACCTGAACATGCTAAAAAATCTGAATCAGCATGGTTTCTGTTGTTCTGTGTGTGTTGAACATGTAATAAAATCTGACTTTATTTACAAGAAAATGAAAGTATTTTTGCTGCTATGTTTACTGTCCACATCAAGACTTCAAGAACAGCACTGGGCTTTGCAGTGATTTTGGTGTAGTAGCCGCTGTCAGAGAGGCAGGTCACATAATGTTAATTGGCTCTAAAAGACTATTTCTATCACAGGTGCATTATAGAAGAAATGGCTGTGAAATGATGAATACATTTCAGTGCATTTGAGTGTCACAATTCCTCTGAATGACTGAACTATCACAATTTCAGACATTAGATCCAATAAAATTGAAATAAAACTGACTGAAGAGTCAGCAGGAAGTCATCCAGATCAGCAAGAGAACGTCTCTGATACGCATGCTCAGTGAACCAAAAATGCAGAAACCTTAGGAAGCTGGAAGAACCCTGGCATACACGGTGGTAGAAAACAGCAGTTTTTTTTGTTGATACATGCCTTTCCCAAATACCGACATTAGCTCTAGCTAGCTAACAAACTAGCTAACTGACTCTAATTGATTTAAAGCTGGATTCTAGTTGTGTATTTAGAGAATGGAGCATTGAACATTGTGACTGACTGGCATCTCCTCAAAAGTGTATTTCTCTAAATGTCAGTAGCAGTGGCGTTTGTTTAATTTGTACAACATTTGTAACAAAAACACCAGTTGAAGGAACTGTTTCTGGCCAAAATGTTAATAAGTGAGCTTTAGATGCTGGTATGTATTTTTTTAACCTTTGGACAGAGCCAGGATAGTTGTTTACCCCATCTTCCAGTTTCAATGCTAAGCTAAGCTAACTGCTTCCTGGCTGTAGCTTTGTTTTTAAAGAACAAATATGAATGTAGTATCAATCTTCTCATCTAAATCTCAATAAGAAAGAAAAATATAAATATCAAACTATTTAAGATCTTCTGTTTGCTCTTTAAGCTTCAGTCTTTGTACATTCATACAGTGGAGTCAATCAGGAAAGCTGCATCTAGTTTTACCCAAAATTAACTATTTTCAACTTGACCACGTGCATAATTGTTTCGCTTTATGCCACAGATAGCAAATCAATGTGTTTTTGTTTTTTTTATGCCTCTATTCTCGTCTCCTCACTGACTTTCTGTGCTGCCCCTACATTGCACTTGATCTGCACCATACCTATCAACAGGTTTCAAATTAGCTGTGGGTATTTTGACCATGAACATGGAGGACAGGGGTCAGTGGCACTGGTGCAGTACGCACACATGGGCACACAAGCTTCTAGTTAGCGTACATTTGTCATGTGATAACAAAAATACATCACTTAAATTGAGCGGTGAATGTAAAACCGAGAGGAAGGGGAATGGGATTATGTTACATGTGCAGGGGGAGCATGACTGATTCAAACAATAATATTGCTAATTTATTTTTCTTTAATGAAAAATACTTCACACCGCATTTGGACATGGGGGAATAAACAACCGAGGGAGAGTTCTTGTGTTAAGCTTGATCTTAGCTGTGTGTTTATGTATTTCTTCTTGCCAAATCATGGCTGGCAGCGTGCTGGGGTCCGTTATTACCCCGGAACTAATGTTCTCAAATTAAACATCTGCAAAAATATGAAAGCAATGATTTGTATGTTTTACTTATCAAGTTGCAAAATCTGCTATCCGCAGCCGGCTCTCAACTTATGTAATTTCTTAAGCAAACGGGTAAACATCCTGTGTTTACAGACCAGACAAAATACCTTAAAGTAGTTCATTCCATTCTTGATAAAACATATTTAGATAAGTAGTTGGCAATACCGACTGGATGTCAACACTTAACTTGGTCTTTAAAGATGTTTGTGCTGGTGCTGGTTTTTATCCAGAATCCAGCTATTTAGCTTCCCGACAGAATGATGCAGCAAAAAGAAGAAAAAAAAAATCTTTAGCAAGGAGACTGCTCTGTTCTCTCTCTTCATCCTGCGGTTTATTATCTAATCAGCTCGGGCCTTGGACACACAGCCACGCTCAATGGACCCAGACCACATGGCCAATAGAGCACCCAACAGACTGTGTCATCTCAGCCTGCTGAATCAAAAACAAACACAGGGGCTAGTTCACTTTTTTGAAGAGAAGAGGATTAAGTGAGAAGACTTCCCACCCTCCTGCACCGTTTATTTTGCTCTGTTTGCACTCCTTGAGTCTGATTTATTCTCACGTCTTGTCACCGTTTCAGACAGATATCCGTGTAAATGACAGATTAATGATGTTTTTGCAATTTCCCTTAATTAATGATAATCTGTGAAATCTGTGACGTGAGACAGCTGTAAACACACTTGTTTTATTGCATCAGAGACACTTTGACTTAAACGCTGTATGTGTGGAATCTCAGATTCTAAATAGCCTACAGTCAAATCCCTCCCCACACACACACAGTCACACGCATTCACGCTCGCCTCCCCAGAAGGGACAGAACCCGACAACATCACAAAACAAGACAACAGGCACAATTACAGAGCAGCCTGGAGACAATCCCGCACTTTAATGAAAGTCCAGTTTCCCCTGCCCCAGGTAAGTGCTCAACGTGATTGTATCTGTGAAACAATTACACTGTCACAATCAAAGGAAGCTGCCTTTAAATGGTCTGTCAAGGTCCTCGGTGGGGCTAATAATCACTCATCTCTTTCCCACTGTGTCACTGAGGTGCTGAATCCTCCCTTTGTTCTGCACATCACCTGCTTCTCAATAGACTGCTTGGTGTTACACTTAAGGCACTTAGACGGCCACGCTTTCAAAAGGGGGCCCGGGGCCCTGAGGGTATGCGAGCTCTGTGTGGATATCCAACAACTAGCATTTCCGAATCATCCTCTCCTCTTTTTTTTTTCTTTTCTCTCCAAGTCGAGCTCAGAATTGGATTTGTTGAATGAACCTTTATTATTGTAGCTGGTCTTTTTATGTCCCACTCTTGTCATGTCTTTTCCTTTTGTTTTCTTTTTGGCTCAGAGGCCCAGAGGTAAGCTGTAATCCTGGGAGCAGTCAGCTGCCGAAGGGAGATAATACCCTGCCTAATTTATAGAGTTATCACATATCCTCGTCGGAGCATAAAGTGCATCCACTTACTTCCAAATGCTCTGCAGATTTCCATTTTCCTCCTTCCCTTTAAGTTAATACTTGTTTCATGTTTAACATCAATTAAAGGTATAAGGGTAATTAGAGAAGACATGGGAGAAAAAGAGGGTATCCTGCAGTTTCTCTTCCACAGTTTAATGATTCGCCAGCAGCCCCGACATGTGGCATGTCTGGAATGTTTGTCCCTCCATTCAGAGCATGAGAGTTATTGTGTCAGGAGAGGGAAGAAAGGGATCTACGTGGCTATCTCTGTGCACACACACATGCACGCGTGAGCAAATTGTGTTTGAGTCTGTGTTTGTACTGTGTTTGTAGGCTCAGTGCCCACTGGTCATTGTAAGAAAGGGTAAAGAGAGGGTTAGATGGTTTTAAATGATCCGCTAGCTGATCCGCATTGCCATTTTTGTTCACGAGAACCCCTCGTTGCAGCTGGTTTTAGTTTCCCTTATTCATCACTGTACAGAAACACACACCGTAATGGGTTCAAACTTTATACCTTGTTTTTCCTTCCCGTCCTCTCTCTGCCTGTCCTACACTTCAGGGCACCAACTCCAACTTCTCTCTCCCTCTCTTTCCCACTCTTCATTCACTCCGTCCCTGGGACACCCCATTCATTTATTTTTTATTAAACTTCAGCGCTCTCCGAGACTCATTTCCTGAGGTTCCTGGTGGAAGAGAGAGCACGCTGGGAGTTTCCCAGAGACTGGCAGGGGTCGGGGAAAGATGCCGGAGGAGCAAAGCTGGGGGTTGGTTTGGGATGGTGAAAAAGGGAGGGACATTTTGGGAGTGCCCTGTCACTGTGGAATTTATTGGGATGCCCGCTTTTCTCCATGAGAGAGTGATCATATTAAAGTGCTTCAGTCCACAATTTTTACATATAAAAAAAAAAGTTTCAATATTTTTCTTGGGGGGGCTGTGGCTCAGGAGATAGAGTGGGTCGTCAGAGGGTGGTAGTTTGATATATTGCTCCTCATGAGCAAGTTAGCACCTTGCATGGCAGCATCAATGTATGAATGTGTGTTTGAATGGGTGAATGTTGGCATCTGTTGCACAGAGCAATTATATTAATGTCCATTTACCATTCAATAAAAATTCAGGCATTAGTGAACAGAATACAAAATCAACAGGCAGACATCCAAGATGCAGGAATCCTGCAATAACCATATTAACCAATAACTTACTGTCCACACTAAAACACCAAATGTACGCTTACAGTTTCACTTCTTCTTTCCATTATTTAAATTAAGAAAGAGATGGCAGTTGGCAAACAATGACATCATAAATTACCGTCACCATCTGGAAAGACTGGATGAATAGGCCATTTTGACAAACTTTCTGCTTGTCTCTGCTTAATTAATCAGTTGTTTGGTTATACAGTGTAGTCAAAAAGCTTAATAAAGGTGTTACTGACATATCATACTGTCTAACAATAAACTAGTGATTGGACTGACATGAATGTCAAACCACTGGTTTGTACTCCTTTAGTCGCCTCATAGAAGAAAATAACAGTGACATCACCTCTTTTCTGTAATGTAAAAGTTGGAGCCAGTATACATAAAGCTGACTTTATAACATTGCAGCACACATATCAGCATCTTAAATAAAGATAGATTTTTCCTTCATTTTTTCCATCATTTTTATGAGAAACAAAAAACAATGAGTTTAAATCACTGTTTTTATTACCATCAAGTAAATGTTGGGTCTGGGGCTGAAATGCACTCCTTTTCTCCTAAAATGGAAGAGAATCATAATTGCATGAGGGCTGCATTGTTTTTCTTGTGAAAAAAGATTAGTGCAATGTTTCTGTACATACAGATTTGTCAGATGACAAAAAAAGCATGTGTATAACCACATTATTTAACTTTTAGTGTCAATGAAGATAAAAATTGCATTATAACATTGATCAGCACTAAACTGGGCATTACTGTACTGATAATAATGTAATCAGTGTGAATTTTACTCACTGTACTTTACTCAAATAATCCACACTTTATTATTACAATACAAATCTTATTTGTTATGCATTTCTATTAAATGTGTCATATTTGAATTAATCTATCTTTTATTCATCCGTGTTTTTGCCTTTAGGTTAAAGGATACACATGACATAGTGCTAACTCCTTGTGCCCAGATATGAAGCAACAAAAAGCCTGAGCAGATGCACTTAATTAACACATACTTAAACAGTTTGAAACGGTGATGTGATGTCAAGTTTAATTCACATCTGTTAACCCTGATATTTTATGTTTTACGTGATCTGAACATATGGAAGGTAGCTGAGCATGAATTTTCATTTCTGGTGTATATGCAAAGCCAAATTAAGCTAAAAATATTTTCATTATTGTATGGGAGGTTCAGAGTGTGTATGTGTCTTTATGCACAAGCATGGAGAGAATTAGCAGTTTTATGAAACATGTACAATAAGAAACCTATAATGTTGTTTTCATGGTTCTTAAATTAACCATCTGGGTACTTGCTGGCACAGACCCCAGTTTTTATGAGGTTTATTTTCTTTGCTGACATAGTGTACATTGCACGCTGGGGCAAAAACCTTTGACACAGGGGACCCTGACAAGCATCTGAGCAATCAAATTATCCAAGAAAATGGTTATATATGAAGTGCTTGGGGTATTGTTTGCAAATTAGTGCAATAACAAATGCATCAGTGTGACAGATGAGCGTTTCGTGCTTCAACCCCCATAAAACGCTGCTGCCATGCAGTAAAGACTTCCAGGCCAGTTAGTGTTGGGTTAGCCAATCACAAACCAGTTTTCTGGCTCTAAAATAGTTCTGGTAGTGTTTCTCGTGTATGAATCTGCACTATCAGGCATAACTGTGTTTTTTCATGCTGTTTGCGGAAGTATTTATTCAGTTTTCTTGCTTCTAATTAGAAGTTTTCACAATTATGTTGATGTACTTAGAAGAACATTTAACAGCATGACTGCTGCTGTGACTCCGCTGGGTGAGAATAATCTGGGTACAAATTTAATGCTTATGTATATTACTAAAGTAAATCACAACAATACCAGTGAAGGAGATGGATATGTTTGAGAGCCAAACTTGACCAGTGATGAAAATTCCAAAAAAGAAAAAAATCAACATGATTCAGTTCAGGATTTATAAGTTTTACAATTTAAAAAACTGATAGTAATAATGGTAATTTAATAGTAAGTGGCTAAATAGTTGTGGTGAATAAAAAAACATGTTACAAAGACACATGCCTTCTGTCTGAATGCCTCCTCAGATGAGTTGGTGAGATTATATTTTAAGTCAGTTTTAACCCCCAACCATGACATGTGGTGCTTACGAGAGCATTCATCATGACACAACAGTCTGACTTCCTGTCTCTGTGCTGACGGCAAGCTGTTAACTTAATGAGATGCATGCGAGCACTGAAGGGTTTTGGGAGACAGATTGGGCCTCCTGCTAACCGGGTCCACCACGGTTGGACCTCACCCTGCCAGCCCTGCAGGCGAACTATTTGAGCAACCTGACCCTCTTTGCATAATTTAACTCTCTGAGATGGCAGCTATCCTTTGCAAAGCTAATAATACAGGCTTATCAGGGGTCGATAAAGAATGTGTAATAATAAGGTTATTTAAACCTGACATTAGAAAATTGGATGTAATGTGTTTGACAACTGTGGTTCTTACAGTGGAGTCTGGGGAACTCTTGATGTGGCTCCAAGGGGGCCTAAGGAAATTGAAATATATTGTAGTTTCACTGTGATTTTTATTCTAAAATAACTGATTGCTAAGATCTGCCCACAAGGTTACTGGTGGAATCATCAGTAGGCAAGTTTTACTAGATGTTTTTTAAGGAACATGGTAGCATATTGCATTGAATGGTAGCTCTGTACAAAAGCATCCTCTGCATAGCACAAGTTCTATCTGAAGCAACCACTACATGACCTTGTGTTACTTTTCTGGTAATACCACTGTCTTTTATACCTAGCTAAAGTACAAACTAGGAGACTGGTTAACATTATGTCCTCAACTTTTAGCCAGGAGAGAACATCATGCATGCCCTCAACACTTGCCCTGGATGAACAGTGAAAAAACAACTGAACAATAGTCAAGATGAGACAAAACCAGTGCTTGTATAACTAAGAGATCAATCAAGAAATAAGCACACCTCCTAATGACATTGCCCACTTCCCATTATCGCTACAGTCTTGTACAATCTACAATATGACAAGACCTGGTAAGCTGGTCATCCAGGGTGACACCTAAAGTTTGGCTTCATTAACCTGCTCAAAAGCTATACCCTTCATTAAGAGGGAGAGAAGCAACTCACTCCTCAGTGCATAATACGAACAAAAGATAATGCACTTTTTTTTAGATACATTTAGCACAAGCTTATTATCTCAAACCCAATTAGACATATTCAAGTTCACTTTGCCAAACTTCATTTAGTTCATCTAAACTGGATTTATGTAATGTTGAATCATCAGTGTGCAAAACAAGAGGTACGTCACTAGTAGAAGTGAAGAGGAGATGACCCGAGCAACTTCCTTGGGGAACCCCACATTCTAAAATTCACATTACACATTAACATTCTGTTAGTTCAATAACTATAAGTGCATGTTTTTAGTGATAGTTCATGGTCAATAACATATTAAAAAAATCATTAATTTGACTCATCAGTCATATGTGTTAAGACAGTACATGTTGAGTTGCGCTATTGAAACTCTGAATTACGCCCATGGACATAAAAATAATTTCATATGTGATCAAAGATTCATCTTTCTATAAGTTTACTAAGAGCAGGGAGAATTGTAATATTTCTGCTGTTCACTCTACTGCAGGTACTCCTACAGTTCTTAGATACTAGGATGATTTCGGCAACTTTCCATGCCTGAGGGAAAATAATTTCCTTCAGTATAAGGTTAAAAATGTGGCGTACTGGTTCAGCAATGTATTTAGCTATCATTCTTATTAATTTGCCATCAACGTTATCAAATCCAGGCTGTTTATCATTTTCTACTTTATACATTCATTTCATCCTGGTGAGCCATACATATTTTTAAATCATCATCGAGCAAGGGGGTGAAAGTGCTCCTTGCAGTGAACTTTTTTGTTTGTGTGTGTTTATTTAAGAACATCTGATGTGCAACACCTGTTTCATTCACAGTACAAAACCTATCTTCGCAAATGGATATATGATCTTTGAAACATAGCCCTTGGCCCAGACTTCAGTACTTTAGTTTTTCTTTCTACTGCCACTATATTATGGTCACTAAAACCAATGGGGCTTGGTATGGCCCTAGAGGAGAACTCACTGGCATTAGTGTAAATATGGTCAATGCATGTGGATGTTACCCCAGACATGTTAGAGCACACCCTGGTGGGCATGTTCATCATCGGAGTCATATCACCAACAAAAGTATATCTCTCTATCTGCATCTGTAACTTTTGAAGCATAGAACATATATTGTTGCAGGTTTACAGCAACTACCAACAGTACTAAGTAATGAGGTTAGTGAATTTAAAGTCAAAGGGCAACCTTCAACTGGATTCATCAGATCAATTCTGACCTTAACCAGAATATGGTTTTATATGTGGCAACTTCTCCAAGCCTATTTCTGTCAAGCCTGGAAATGTTATCACCAGGTATGGCTACTTTATGTCTACATTATTCAACAAGATGTCTGTATGCTCTGAAATTGCAATTGCACATGTTTATACAGTCACATTACAAACACCATCCCAGCTGAGATAAAAAACCAAGTGGGTCTGTTCATTACATCTTACTGTTTCACCATATCCAGCTGAAAATGCTGAATCCTGCGATTGTCCCATCTATGATCCACAGCTTGTGGAAAATAGTTTAGTGAATGGTTGATTACAGAATGTGCAAAGTTGTGCTTATTCACCCCTAACAGCCAATGTACCAATAGTACATTAGTGGTTAACTAACTAGCAACGGATGCACCAACCTTTTCTTTGGGAGTGTGTCTGTGTTTACCAGATATTCTGGTTCTTTCGGCTATTTCCCTCTCATCTCTGTTTGTTGGTGAAACAGATTTTTAAACCTCTGGAATACGTGTTGACTGAAGTTTAAACATTTTCAATTCACTGTCATGTCTTTGCAACAATTCACAAGACAAAGTGAGAATGCCATTGACTTTATATGCAAAACTGTTGCCTATAAAATTCTGCTTGAATGAATCACCAATGTTAATTTTCAGAGAAAATTTAACAATTAAAAAATACCCAAGTCAGAAGTGGGTTAGATGGTTAGATTGTTATAACCTCATATAAAAGCTTCTACATGACTGATATTTGGGAATGTTCTCTACGTGTCAATGTAGAGGGTTAACAATTAAAGGCACGTTACATTTCCAATGTAAATGTTTGGAGTATGATGTATATCATTTATAGTGTATAATGTCAATGTAATGTGAGAGAAAACGGCAGCTGAGAAAACCGTGTGTTGAACATAGAAATAAATGAGTCTTCCCAGAAGTCTGACATGAGCTGTTATTACTTTGTTCCACATTTCTAAATTAGAGTTTCTGACTTCATCATCTTGCACATCTTGTACAGCACAGCCTGCTATCGGTTTGACTGCTTGATCTATTGTGCTGATACGAAACAATAATTCTTTGTTCAGTTCAGAGAATTGACTATGGAGGACCATATTTTTACCTTTGTGCTACCAGCTCATAGTGATCAGCAATTATCCTTGTCCATTTTGGCTCAGATTTCACATTTTTCCTCCAATTAACTCTGGTGCTAACCCACTGCATATTGAGCAGTTTCGGCAAATTGTCTTTATTTTCTCTCAGCGATCTAACCCAAACAGGAGATTCCATTTATTTTCTTTCAGGGAGAGTGTATTCTCTGGGATATTCTCTGGCCCAGGGATTGTTTGGAAAGGAGTTTCATTTTGCACCCCTCTCCTCCTCCTCCTAGTGCGAGAAGTGTCAACTGGTGTGAGACCATGTCTGATCATTACAGCAGCGGTGATAAGAAGAGATAGTTTTATCATTACAGCTTCACAGTTCACACTGATGGTATCTCTCCTGGCCTTCCAGGCCTCTGTATCTGTGTGGAGGCACTTAATTTTAGACTTTGCAACGATTTGTCTTTATGATTGTGCTTTGAAAAAAAGTGGGGATGGTCATTGCCGGGTTGTGCACATTTGTCACATTTAATCCCTTGTTAAGATAAGAGCTGTTTCCACAACCATAAAGGCAGGTGATAAAGATAAAAGATCTCATTTTATCGTGATTTCTAGGAGATTCTCACCTTATCAAGCCATCCTTCTTGTTGTTGCCTCTCTATTTTTGCAACATTAGATTTTCCTGGGGGTTTTTTTTTGTAGTTCTTCAGGAAAAATCCCTATAGTTCATGCAGGGATGTGCGTAGGAAAAAATTCTTGGACAAAAATATCTTTTGTTCATTTGTTTCAGTTCAATGGATAATGGATGTCATTAACCTACAAATGTGTTATACCAGAGAGCAAATGCTCGCAGCTACACAAACAACTGGGAAAAACACTGGTGGAGGAGGTGTTTATTGCTGCGCTATTTATTTAACAATGCAGTTTTGTTTGAGAAGATGGAAGTCTGAAAGGTTTCATAGTGAGAGATTAACATCAGAGTTCTATAATAACACAGTTCTCATCATACGGCCGTTACTCAAGACAAATATTTTCACTGACAATAGAGTGTATGATTAAACCACAATTAGATTCGTTGGACCCTCTGGTTGAGCGAGGCCTCAGCCTAAGGTGGGACGGCACACTGAGGACACCGTATGTACTCGTACACCCCTCCTCCCCCCTGCAAATCTCTTCCAAAGTCTGTGTGAACCCTGCACGCTCCCTCCTCGCTGCTCTTTTCATAATTATGAATTATTACAGGCCGGGGTTTTGTTAGTAACTCTCTAATTTTGCAGATCATAATTGATCACAGGTGTGGCTTTGGGAGTGTTTTTGAAGTTCTCTCTCTCTTTCTCTCGCTCCCTCTCTTTTTTTTCCCATCTTCTTCTTCTTTGCTTTAGCAGTGAACCGAGGTCGTCTCCCAGGCAAGCCCCTGTTGGAGAGCTTCCCCTTCTCTTAATTCCAGGCGTTCCTTCTGCGTCTTAGATGAGTTGATGTCCTTTCATCCTCCTCGGTGGAAAGGAGGACACCACTAGCGCTCACTGTCAGTCCAGCTGGGATGTGGCGCAACTTGCTACATTCCTCTTGTTGCTCTGGTCACTCAGGGTGTGTGAACATGTGTGTTTGTGTGTGTGTGTGCGCGCGTGTGTGCGTGTGTTTCCCCTCAGCAGAGCCTCCACAGAGTCCTCACAGCCAAACCATTTTGGGAATGGCTGGAGAGGAGGGGATATTGGATTAGAAAAAGGCAAAGGATATAAATCTCTCACTGAGACTCTCCAGTCTATCTCCCATCCAGAGGATTTATGATGTTTAACAGAGTCAAATAATAAAGAAGACGAAAAAAAAAACTACTTATGAAATTGTGCTTTTCTCTGAATCTCTCTTTGCTCTGCTGTGTTCATTTCAGCTCAGCACCTCACAGCTCTGCTCCTTGATTGATTGTGAAGCCTGCGATTTGTATGTGTGTGTGCGTGTGTGTGTATTTGTGTATGTGTGTGTGTGTGTGTGTGTAGCTGTTTTTCCAGATGATCTTTGCGTTGCCTTGAAACATACAAAAAGCAGGTGAGGAGAGGAGGGGGCGGCAGGGCTTAATTGGTAAACCAGTTAGATAAATGTGTGTCCGCTCTGGGTGGTGAATGGTGAGGTAACCAACTCCTCCCTGGAACACATTTTGACCAATTTATGTACAACTAAATCAACGGTAAGTATTTCCAGTTTACCGTTTAATTGCAGTCAGCTGGAACATGTTGCATTTTGACACGGCAGAGCAGGAGTCACACTCACACACATGCAGAGGACATTCTGCGGGCAGCGTGAAGGTGCAGCAGGTGTGCTCATGCTGTAGTGTCTCGGTCCAATTCGTTTCAGAGCCATGACTCACGGGGACTCAGTCTTTCCATCAGTTCAGCTTCTTAATTCAGAGTGTGAACCTCAGTCTCACCTCTCCGCAAATATGATGTGACACACCAAAGATGACTTTTTAATGTAGATTGTGTGCGCGTGTTCTCCCCATGCGCCCCTGTATGTGTGTGTACGGCAGTGCTGAGCAAGATGCAGGATTTCAAAAAATCAACCACTTTTGCAAGAGTCAAATTCAATATGAGCAGCAGCCGTGATTGGTTAAAGGGAGTTTTACCCCTGGACCTCACAATGAGGTATCTATTACAGCAACTACCAAAGAAATGTTCTTTTAATTAGCCACATTTATCTTTTTTTTCCATGTTTTGACAGAAACTCTTACATAAACATACATCAACAAAGGGAGACAGACCAACAAAATGCATGGTCATTTTTATGTTTGACAGCGCCACTTGGAAGAATAACAACTGTGACCCTGGTCCGCTATGTTTTGGTTGGTTATAGTTTTGAGTTTTACCTCTAATCGTGCTTTTGCAGCACCTGCAGTGTTTTTTTATTTTTAGTGTGTGTGTGTGTGTGTGTGTGTGTGTGTTTTGGGGGGGGGGGGGGGTTTGGGAAATAGAAATTTAATAGTCAGCTATTGCCAATCATGTGCACATCATTACTGGATCTGTGTTTTCATTTTTTTCTCCAAAATGTTACATAAGATTTCCCACAGTCTGCAATGGATTTGGACGGTAATGTTCTGTTTTTATTTGATCCAGTTGTAATCTCTCTAACTGCCTCCATCTAAATCAATATGGTATGCAACTGGAAGCAAATTATTTTGTTGACAATGGTTGCTTGTAAGTTTGTCAGCGTGATCATTCTTTCAGGGTTGTGTGTATGTGTATGGGTGTGTGTGTGTGTGTGTGTGTGTTTGTATGTGTGTGTGTGTTGTCTGTGTGGTAATCTGGCCAGTGTTTACAGCAGGCTGCTCTGCGGTCAGACAGCTGATCTTGGCCAGGAAAGAACCAGCCTACAGGGACAGGCCTGCCTTTGGTGTGGTGTGGGCAAACTCATAGCGGCACAACATTAAAATTCTTGCTTGAACATAACGTTTTTGTCCTGTGAAGTGAGAGGGAGGGGGGCGGCGGCGTATGAGTGAGTGAGGAGGGGAGACGGGGGGAGGGAGGGGGGCAGATGTGATGAAACCCCTCGCTCGTTGCTCCGCAGCCCTCAGCTTTGTCGCCCCTTAAGCAATTGTCGCACCACTTGCCTGTTCTCCATTATGCCACATTTCCATGTAGTTTCCTGTAAGATATAAAAGGCTGGTGTGAATTTTACTGAACCTAAAACCACGTGTGGACATTTTTCCCCACCTGGCCCGGGCAAAAACAGTCGGTGAGGCGGAATGTGAAAATATACACAATGGTGGGGGGAGATTATGTGTTACACCAAAGTGTTTCACAACAAACACTCTCGAAGCCATCAGACTGTTAGCTGCGGGCTTATTTTGGCCGACACACTGCCTCTTTACAATGTACAGGTGCTGAGGAGAGGAAAAGGCAGCGGGCGGAGAGGTGAGGTGGAGGGCCTGTGGTGCCATAGACCAGGTCCGCCTGCTTACCCTGATGGCGTAATGGGAACTGCCAGCTGTGGGCTTAATTACAACACACAGTGGTGAAGGAGATTGGTCCTGTTTTTCTTCTGGGACACACAGCTTAACCGATGTGTAGAGTCCAATGTTTTTAAGCCAGATGAAGGGCATCGGTGAAAGTTCTGCATCGGTGGGTGGAGTGAAGCATGACGTGCCTTAGCTTATTCATCATATGGAGCAATAGCATACAGCATCCACCAACCCAACATTATTTTCTCACCATTTTTTGTGTAATAGTCTACCAATCTTTTCAGGATGACGAACATCTCATGAGTAAAACAAAGAATCACTGAGGTAACATACTCAGTGCACCTACTGTATTTGGAACACTGTGTGTATCTTTAAGGGATTAAGGGATTTTACTATTTACTACTTAGTTTGGAGTTATGTTGGCCAGGAGGCTCACTCCATGGGCTTAGATATAATTGAAGTAATTTTAACATCTTTTGCAGCTTTTGTCTTGTGTCAACAGGAAGTGGATCAGCAGGTCTCAATAGTATAACAATAGGATTTGCTTTGTATTGTGAAACATTTGTTATGAAATGTTCTTAAGCCAGACACACAGAGTATTAAACACTCAGCAAAGGAAAAAAGTGACCTGGTATGGATGCAAAGGTTTCCATTCCCTTTAAGGATGAACGCAGAAAGTGCTCTTTGACTGATGATTGATTTTTACTCTGCAGCAGGATTTAAGGATTGCCAAGGTTGGTCATTCAAGTCCATCCAACACTTACTGTGGAAGTCTGATTCATCATCTGTGTATGGCCTGCTGACCCAGGGCTGACCTATCAGGGTCTTTTTTTTTTGCATTTTTACTCCTACTACTGATGAGGCTGTGAGGATCTGAAGATTGTAAAGAAAGGTTTTAACATTTCCTCTTGATCCTTGACAACCTTGAGAAAAAAATGACTATGCCATTAAAATAGTTGTAGGTTTTCACAATTTATAAAGGCTTTTTTTGTGCCTCTTGACCTTTACTTTAATACCATCATCACAACAATTTCTCTACTTGTAAGTGAGTAGGCAAGCATCAAAATCTAGTGGACAGATTGACATTTCCTAAGCACGCTCATGCTCCCTAGGGCTGCAACCAGGGCAGAGTGGGAAACTGTCCTGGGCCCTTAGAGCTCTAGGGGCCCTTAAACCTCCACTTACTGTATGTCAACTTGTTTGTGCTGTGCTATTTGAATCTTGGTCATGAATACGAACCAATAGCGCATAAAGTCATTGGAAAGTAGAGGGTCCTTCCTCTTCAGGACATGTGTTGAAGAGGTCAACTGTGTTAAGATCTAATTTTTAGGATTTCATTATTTCAGTTTTGTGTATATGTTGCATATACACAAATGCAGGAATGTAAATCTGGGATGAGGTAATGTAGCATAAAACTGCACCTGCTGTATCTATTTTTTGTACCTTGGCCCTCCAGTAGGTAAATCCAATATAATAATAATCCTCCCCAGAGGATGAACCCTTCACATCCTGGACACTCCATCACTTTTCAGGGCAAGATATCAACAGTTACTAATAAGGATCCACAAACAGAAAAGTCATATGTCATTTCATTATATTAACATTTTTTATCCCACACTGAAAGATAAGTGATGAAATAATTGATAATTGTTCAGAGCGATTAACTGTCAGGATAGGATGATACAAATGACTTAACATAACCAGTACCTCAGGTTGATTTTCAGGTTGTGTATCACCTTATGAGCCAGCAGCGAGTGTAGCCCTTGGTGGTAATGTAGTGCTAGTGTAATGCATTGTGCTTGGCTGCCTCTTCTGAAACATTTCACTAATGGCATTAATGTTCTGAGTACTCTACTCTGTCCTTAGCTGTGCCAACTGAGAGAGGAGGGGAAACAGGGAGATGGAGAGGGGAGAAGTTGAGCAGCAGTTGAATCTAAGCAGATGGCAGATTGTTTTACTTTCAGCCTGGCCATCTGGAGTTTACTTAAACTGATGACTTCATCATCAAACACTGGCCCACCAGCCAACTATGGCACTCACCACACACATACACACACATACAGGATACAAAGATTGGAGCAGCCACAGAGTGAGTGTGTCATGGTGAAGTGCTTGAGAAGTGCGTATGTGCGTACAGTGTGTTTGTGTAGTGGTTTTTGGTGTTTTTGTGTGTTTGGCACGTCTTTCCTTGCAAATGCACACAAATGTGTTTATAAGTACCAGGCCTGTAAAAATGTCATCCCTCTGTCTCTTCAGTCCTCATTCAGAGTGACATAATACTGGCCTCGAGGATACCATCATTAATTTAAATGTCCCTTGGCATTTTCTAACTCCTCTGTCAACTACATAAAAACTTTAATCACCGCAGCCACGGAGGACTGATCCCTGTCCCAGCTCTCCGGTCTCCAGGAGAAAGTCAAGAGCAATCAGTTGACTTCATTTACTTGGAAAAGCCTGTTTGTGACACCTGCACTAAGAGACGTAAGCACTGTAAATGTACGACAGCAGCACAAAACCACCCATAAAGCCGCAGATTTTCCCTAACAAGTTCATAAAACCTGAGTGATGTTAAGAATAACCACCTCAAGTAGGTGATGTATTTTTTCCAAAACACAACGGTGAGACATGCTTGAAGATCCCCACCAGCGATGGTACAGTTGATTTATTTAATTTGAAAAGCCATGTTTATCCTCCCTTTATTATTCATTTCAAGTACAGACCTGAAGTGTTTGGAGCCATTTTTATGTGTAAATTCTGCTGTTGACACTTTTTCTTAAGAAGCAAATGGGCTTTTGACAAGTTTGCATTCATGCCTGAGTTTGACTCTCCAAGACGTCAGGTTCACAAGGACGGCAGCATCATAGCATGCAAGTCAAGGATCTGTTTGATTGCCTCACATTCATTAATGTCGGTTTACTCACTCAGAAAACATCTACACATGTAATTTGTTTAATCCAACGTGGAGGGAAACCAAAATAAGTCCTCGAGACTGAGTTGGGTGAAACCGCTGTCTACCAAGGGTCGCTGCTAAACGACTTCCCATAATAAGGCAGAGAACAAAGAATTTAACAAAGGACATGTAGATTCCTCTCGTCTTCTTTCTGGTGTTTTATAGACTGGCTGCAAGGCTAATGCTCAAGCTCAAGCATGGAGGAATCTGTTTGTTGTGGTCAAGGGCTTTTCAGGTTAAAGACATGATTGTTCCACATTGTTCCTTATGTTTTTCCATCGTGCTTCTGTTTTATATTCTGTGCATTTTTTAGAGTAGTAGTAGTTGTTGTTGTTAGTCTATAAAAATAACAGATTTCAGAGAGTTGAAGGACATCTTATTTCAGTTGGAAGACATATAATTTGGGCAATGTCTCAAGGCTGTTGTGGTTTTTATATTCTTTTTGTAGTGCTTCTGTATTGCACAACCAAGAGATCATCTGACATGTAGACAGGACGGGAATATTTTATTTGGTCACAAATCAAAGTGATTACAAGTTTTTCTGGAGGAGGGCATGAATGTGTGTCCCATAGTTCATGGCAATCCATCAAAGTGGAGATCTTTCACTAAAAACCAAACATGGTCATGTTGGCACAAGAGGAAAATTCAGCATATTACCAAAGTCAGTGGGCCTCTTTCTCTATGGACCATGAATGTCTGTACAATATTTCAATGTAAATCCATCCAATAGTCCAATTTTAATCTAGACCAACTGACATTGGCACTAGTGTGGCTAAAAACGGTAATGAACTGTATGTAACAAAATAATCTAAGATTAAGAGTTCACTTTCTAGTTTAAGTAATTGGACTTTTGATCTTAGATTGTTTTGTCACATATACTATTCCCAAAGGTCTAGAATGAACTTTGATGTTCAGATTTAATAAAGTAGCTCAAAGTTACATCAAACAGAACAAAGCTGATATTTTATGTGAAAATATGCCAGGGATTACTACTAAAAAACCTCTGGCTGGATTCAGAAGTACAAGAGTTAATCCTTTGCAGGAGCTTGCAGACCAGCTGTCCAAGAAGTGTGCAGTTTCCCCTTACTGGCCCGTGGTGATGATGGTGAACTGAACTGCAGTTTGCCAAAGCCTTGTTCACACTTTTCCTGCCACATTAAGAGCTGAGAACTGAAAGCCGGGGTCGACAGGGACGGGACAGGCGTGGGCTCCTGGTGCTGGATGCCTTCACTGCAGTGATGCTGGTTGTTTGGCTCATCCACAATTTAAATGCTGGCAAGCAATTGTACTGTACAGGAAATGTACATGTTGATTATGGCCTGGCTGGCAACTCCAGCTGCAGCTGCACCACTTAAGGAGAGGTGCCTGGGTTGTACTGCACTGACCAGAGAACCAGAGCTGCAGAGACTTGATTTCTGCCCAAGATGTGGGTATTATTAGCATAATTACCAGAATTTGTAGAGTTTAATATATATTAGTGGTATGGTATGTAAGGGGATAAATATGATTTACTGGAACTGCAGTTAAACATGGATTAGAAATGACACTTTTGGTAAACAGATACTGTATGCTGTATATTTAGTTTGGTACTCTTGTCAAACAACGCGTTGCCTGCAGATTTCTTCTCTTTCAATAAATACCACTTAACCCCCCTCCCATGCATTTTTCTTCAGAAACTTATATGATCTCCCCCAGTGTGTTTCTGGAGGAAGGGGTTGAGGTCGTCTCAGCAAAGAAAGTGAAAAAGCTTTCAAAAGCATTTCTCTTGGCCCACTCGCCCCTGAACAAAGCCTGCTGTCAACTGGTCAAGGTTTCACTTCCTAATTACCTTCTCCTGGGGCACAATGGCCAAGCCGTTGCCTAACCCGGGCCACTCTAGACCCCTAGCATTCTTTCCCAGGCAACCGGCCCCTCCACCATGGACCCACGGTCTCGAAGGAAGTGCTAGACGCTTGGTTAAATATGGCAGACTGAACCTCAGCATGTAGTTGCACATCTCATCTGGGAGGTTTGTTTACTTGGTGAAGTCTACAACGCTAGCCAAAGAATTAAAGGCTTCAGTTTTATATTTGGCGATGGATCATAGTCGTTTGTGTTCTTCTGTTAGTGAAATAGCACCTTGTCTGGTGATAGGCCTACAGTAAATCTGACCCAAATATGACTCTTTTCCATAACTCTAAGAAATCGGATTTGCATTAGATCACATTCTTGGTGCCATTTTCAAGCTCTTTTTCACCACTAAGCGCATTCCCTGATTCATGCACAACAAGACTTTTTAAGGCTGTCTTACCCTGGGTGAAAGGTTGGAGAAAGAGTGCTCGTAACTAAGTCAACCCTGCGTTCTCTTTTTTGCTAAAAATCAAAAATGAATCAGTTACAAAGCAACAGAAATAAAAGTGATGTGAAATGCAGCCACGGCTCAGACTGATTCCTCATTGAGTGGAGTGCTGAGTGATTTTCATTGACGCTGCTCTGCCACCCAGGTCACTCCCAAGAACACCCAGACGGGAATTCCACCAAGGCTTATCTCACCGGCCCATCGACCGCCACCACCACAGAGGAGGAGGAGGAGCGGAGGGGGGTTCGTACTGAAGGAAGGGTCAAAAGGGTAAGAGGGGGGTCTCTTCTATGTCCTGGATTAGGGGTTAGAGGAAACCTGTTGTTGGGGTAAGCAGTTCAATCGTGTTTACCAACAATTGGTCTGGGAGATAGCTGTCAGAGCAGCGCATGGGAAACCTCAGCCCATAGAAAAGCTGCAGGGAACGAGCAACAGGTTGCTGGAGAGATAACGGATTAGACTCCCAGAATATCAGTCCAACTCCCCAGTTAATTACTGCTGTACTGATCAAGTTGGTTTAACAATATGATAGTTGTGCCACCAATTAAAATAAACAGAAGTAAACCGACATATCTACTAATAAACAAAGGCTAAACAATTAAAAAAATACTAGTTTATGGTCATTAATACCAATCTCTCCTAAATTGAAAATTCAGCTTTCATTTATGCTGATGCATGTGTCTGAATGTTTGTGCAACTGATAAATAGGTATCAACTGCCTTTAAAGGTATTTAAAGCAGCATTAAATCATATTTCAGATATTCAATATTTATTCAGAGTGCTTTCCGTTACCTGATGAATGTAAATCCAATATTCACACTTCTTTTAGTTGTTTTTGTCTCGATCTAGCTTTTTAGCTGCTAAACGCTCCAACATGTTCACAAGCACATCTGTAACTTTGTTTATCTGCTGTTTGGTTTGGGGCAGGTAGCGTCCAGTGGGTTTGTTGGAGCTCTTCTTTTTTTTAAAAACTTCTTTTAACTGCTGCTGGCCCATGCTGGAAACAACACAAATGAGAATCACAGGAGTGAAGCTAAATTTTCGTTCAGTAAAATCAAAACGGTGAGCTCACAGATACAGATTTAGGGATTATTCTCAGTGAGTTTGTCATTACCAGTGATTCTTCTCTTACTACACATAGCCATTTGACCCATTGTTAATATAAACATAAAGACTAGTGCAGCTTTAATAACTGTTTTGAGGTCAGTATCAGTAAGGATGGGAAACAATTATGTATGCATGAAAAACCACATGCTTATCTTTAGCTCAGGTAATAAGTGCTAAATGTTTTTCTTGACCATCACCATCGTTCGCCATGGTAATCTGAAAACTGGTAGCCTGTTCTATCTTTCCTGTGCTGTATACTGTACTCCACCAGCCATATTCTTTTTTGCTCCATCTTTCTTTTCCTCTCTTCGAACCTCTGGCTAACCCAGTGCATTGTGTGCAGTTCTTTCACCCTCTCACTTGTATGCATTTTCTTCATTCTTTATTTATCCTGCTGGCTAAAATCCTTTCCTCACACTTTTGTCACTTAAAGTATGGTTATCTCTTCTTGAACAGAGTGTAAAAACAAATAAAGATTTAATCTATTTGTATTTGGTCAAACAATATGCAAAACACAAAAAACTTGAGTGTTGTAAAATAACACGATGAACCTTATCAGGAAACCAGAAAACTAGAAAAAACATTGCTGCTAGTGCGCCAAATGCTTTCACAAGCAATTTAAAATGAACTGTGAAATGGAAAAGCAATCTGTCATTTCAACTGCTGTGAAAACTAGCATCAGGAGAACTGTAACTTACACTTACTTCAGGCAGAATATACAGTAAATGACATTTCAGACTTAGCACTTCAACGAGAACAAAACAAATACAACAGTCACTTAGTAACATCAGCATATGTAAATACATGTACTGTGTGTGGATGTAAAAATAAGATTTTAAGACTGAGAACAAACCTAACATAGTCACTTTTTTTTGACAATATATCAGTTTTTGTTACAGTCAATCACCAACATCTACTTCAGCCAGTCACACATACACAGACTTTCTTTTCTGTTTCTGTCTTTCCTTCTTTTTCTCTCTGACTAATTTAGACTTATACATATTGTCACTCGTCAGTCCCCCATTATGCACCATCTACAGTATGTTTAGCCTGCTACAATTTCAGTGGGCCTCATTTCTCCAGATTTCACTGTGTTTGGAGTGTTGAAAGACGTGGACCCAACCACAACTGAGCCAAAACTTATTCAAAACATGAAAAGTGCAAAGTTTTTTTTTCCAGTCACAGTTAAGTGAAATAGACTGATTTTGTCAGTATACGTATCTGCACAGTTCCCCACTGGTTCTCACTCCATAACTGAATTTATCCCAGATGGCCATTATTTCTCCTCATTTTTGTTTGTTTCTGTTTTTTGGACAGGATTAAAATTAGTCTGTCATATTTATATGAATATATGTTTTCAACCTCAGCAGTGTCAAAACTAGTGCTGAGATTGATTTCTTTATGTTAAACTGGACCTAGCTTGACCTGACATCACATTCAAGGAAAAATGGAAAACAGCTCATGTAGAGCCAGCTCATAGATGTAATATAAGAACTGGATACTGGAATCAAAGATGGCGCCTGTTCAGTTCTTGCTGCTTCTGGGTTTGTTCCCGCGTTAATGTAGCCCACTGAATTTTCACAGTAGCGTTTCTCCTGCTTGGCCCACAGACATTGATGATGATGACGATGACGATGATGATTTTAAAATGACTTTTTTTTACAAATATAAAAACCTTCATAAACTAAAACTAAACTAAAAGTTGGGAGTGTCCAGTCAACAGTTTTACAGATGTCCTTTTTATAATGTTGGTCTATGGGGAAAATGCATTTTGGGCCACAGGGATAAATTGGCAGCAAGGCTGAATAGCAGCCCGGTATCCAGTTCTGTTAATACATCCATGAGCCGGTTGCAGTGACTTCTCAAAGTCAAGTCAGAGGAAATTTCAGGATGTTACTGTACTTGGCCAAGAAATAGTCTTGCTCATAATTCCTCCTAAAACCACAACTTGATGTTTTCACACTTCAGTTTTTGCTTGGTTAAACAAACAAGATTTAACAAGTTGATTAATGAGCTTTAGCGGTTGCAAGTCGATGGATTTTTTTTTTTTACCTTTGGACAGCGCCAGGCTAGCTGTAAAGCCCTATTTCCAGTCTTTGTGCTAAGCTAAGCTAACTGGCTACGAACTGCATGTTTAGTGTGCAGACATGAGAGTGGTATTGACCTTCACATCTAACTCGCAGCAAGAGAGTGAGTAACTGTATATCCTAAATTGTTTGGTTATTTCTTTACCACTTTTGGAAACGTGTTGGGCTGAGAAGGATTTACATCAATAAACCTCAAACAGATTAATTATAATCTTTTGTAAAAAGCATCCAGGCACCATACAATGAATATCCAGGTATAAAGAAGATGATTTTGTTCTGAATGACATGTAATGTCCACTTAGTAAACTGAAAATGAACACATCCAGCGTTATTTTGAAAACGTGATGCAAAATTCTATTATGATACAGTGTGAATGTCACAACCAGTAAATTAGTTTAAAGTAGTTTGAAAAAAACTTCTGATATCTGTTCCAAACTCATTTTCCACCAAACATCTCTGAAGAAAAATGATGACATGTTGAGCCTAGAAAATCCACAGGCTTGTCTTCTCTGTGGGTTTGAGACCAAGGAAATTTCATAACTAATATTTTAAAAAGTTGTAGGGAGTATTTTTGTGTGTATGCGTGTGTGTGGGTGATGACTTAATATGATAATAAAAACAAGCCAATTCTGTTTTTGTTATGAAAAAAGTAAGTAATGAAGACTGGCTTCTTGCCCCAGTGTTTTTTTCCAGCGTTCATCACAACATGATATGTGTCATAATTTTCTGACCAATGCAGCCAATCATGTTCAGTCCATAATGAACACCCTCACAGTGAAGATCAAGGCCTCTTGTAAATCTTTCATTCATACATGTAAACTCTTATATTCATCATTTCTGCCCTATAAACTTTTATGCAGGCAGAGCTGAAAATGATCAGCTATGTCTTTAAGGGTCATGCATCCTCGTCCTCATTCCTTTCTTGGTACTGGTACACGGGGTCATGACCTCCATTGCAGGAAGGATGAGCGTGTGTGTGTGCGTGTGTGTGCGAGTGTGTGTGCTCCTGTGCAGTAATGGCACAGTGGGAAGTTGACGATGAGTGTTTCTGACTTGATAACTGATTTGCCCTTGTGTTCACCTTTAATCTCTAATGGGCCTGGCTAGTGGAAGGGTCACAGAGTGGTACTGCGGGATTTAACCCAAAATGAGTCAATAGTTAATCTAAATCCCATAGAAAATTGTGTCAATCACTCACAAAATGAGTGCCTACTGGGAGTTTCCTCTACTTTCAAGCTCTTTTTGACTACAGATTGACAAGAAAAAAAAGGAAATGCACTGTTTTATATGGATTTTTATATTCTGGGAAAAAAAATTGAAAAAAAATATGGATGGGATTTTGTTTTTATCAATACAGCTGGTGCAAAAAAAAGCAGCATTTTGGATTGTAGCTTGTGCAGGATTGCAGTAATGTGGGTCTCATTTTCTGTGCAATTGAATCAAATTAAAAAAGAAATCCATCACAGAGTAAAAAAAAAAACTGACTGCAAATCATCATTTATGTTTTCTTTCTGTCAGTTCAAATCTTATAATAATGGCAATGGTGTAAAACTCCTGAGTCACTATCAGTAAAAGGGGAAGTTGGTCAATGTGTTGACAAGATGGATGTGGAGTGGAGAGGCCAAAAACAGCCCACCAACAACATGCTTGGCCGTCCCATCTCCTCTTGATCAAAACCATACCATTAAAAGGCGAGATGGCTTTTTTCTCCTGGCTGGTGAGAACGTTTCAAATCTAATTAATCTTCGTCGTCTCTGACTTTGAAAACTGTTTCATTTGTTTAATTTCCTATTGAGTGAGCCATTGTAGCGGCAGCCAAAAAAGAAATGTGTTATTCATCCTCATCGCTTTCCCTTTACTGTATGTTCCTTCCCGCTTCTTCTGATTGGATCTTCCTCAAAGATTACAAGGATGTTTTGTTCTGCTTCATGTTACAATCTGCTGCCGGTGGGATAGCCATGTTATACTGCTGCTGACAGTGGTCAGGTCTGGTGCGTTCGCCGCACAAGATGTTGGAGTTCAACAGCTTCTCCCAGCTAGATGGTGGGCCGACGTTTCTGTAGGATTAATAATTTCGTGAGAGACTGATCCACTGGCCAGCTATATTCTCCAGGTGGTTGTAAGTTACAGGCCTCAAAATGAAAAAAAGTGCAATTCTTGGTTTCACAATGGAAGGGAGAATGTATTTGAACAGCTGCTATAGTTGCTTCTCAGCAGAATATTGATTGTTTTTATGGGATAACAGGCGAGTTATAGCATACAGAAAGCACACGCTTTGTATAAAAAGGCCCCCGAAGGTTTGAAGGAAGACTTGTGCTATGATTTGATGAGATCCCAGAGATTGTGAAATCTTTGCGTAGAATAAAGAGTGACAAATCCTTTTACAGCTGATTGTTTCAGGAAAAATTACAAAGGAATCAGTGTGATATACACAGTTCTGCGTGTTTAAACGACAAGTGCCATTAGGGTGCTGGTGGAGAAGTGCCACCTCTCCGAAAAGCCCTAATGGCCGCAGCCCGGCTTTCATGTGAATAACGCTGTTTATATTAGGCCTCAGCTCCTACATTAGTGTCCTTCAAATGTCTACACCCTCGCAGCCGTTTGGCATTTCGAAATACTTCACAGGCCTCCTATGTAGTCTATTATCAGAAGCTGTGCACCAGTGGAAAGTGTGTATGCGTGTGTGTTTTAAGTGCTGTAGTGCAGGAGTCGTTGAGGGGCTTCATTAAAGAATGGAAAGTATGTGTCCATCTCTGCAGGCTGGCCACAGCAGTCTTTGCTCTCACCTGCACCATATATGCCCAGTTATGGCCAGAGTCAGACCCTAGTGAGTAAAACAAACACTGCCCCCTACAGGTTTGTGACTGTCTCTACAATACAGTGTTGAGTGAAAAGTAATGAGAATGAATCTAAGAAGAGGTAAAAAAAAATATATTTTCTTTTTTTAACCTAAGAGGCCAATTTTGCAAAAAATGACACAAAGCTACACACTAGTATGGCTCATAAAACCACTGGTTTAATGTCATATATCAACATAGCAGCAGACCTGAGGCATTTCTGTTTCCTTTTAAATCCCACAAACAGATCCGAATCCCTGCTTTGCACCGTCCCTCCCACAAATCTGTTTCCTTTTCATTCAGCATTCCCAATTTGCTCTGTTTTCAGACAGAACAATCAGTCTTCACAGGGTCGAACACACAGGAGTCAGGCAGCCCTCCATCATGGCCGCCTTCCCAGAGTTTCTGATCACCAGATATGAGTGTGCGTGTCATCAGTCCCAACTTCATAAATGTTTTACACGCAAGCCAAGGCACTCAGCGAAGCAGGCGGATCTACACATGTCGATGTATTCATTCGCAGTCATGTTCCTAATATCCGATTGCCTCGCCTTGTGTTTTTACATATACGCCAACGCAGGCCCTAATCTGTAAACGACGCATGGGAGGAAAGGGAGCGCTGCAGTGTGAAGTACATGAGCAGACAAATGTTTTCAGCTTGTTCAGGTCAGGTTTGGTACTGACAAACACACATTAGAAGTAACAGTCCAGCAGCAGCAGCAGCAGCAGCAGAGGCCAGAGAAACACCATGCTGAGGAGACAGACAATCAAGTGAGGGCTGAACAGCAGAACAACACGTGCAGGATGTAAAAAAGCCCATCACAGTCAATCAGGCGTCAGCCGCTAGTCAGGGAGGAAAAGAGGGGAAACTTTACCCCGGCTCTGGCCCTCCTGAGTTGGCCTGCCGTGTGCAGCGCAGGGGAAATCCACTGGATGTCACATACATCTTGATTTTTATGAATGCTTTGATAGCTCCCCTAAAGGCACTCCCATGACCAGGTGGAGGGTATTTATACAAGCATGTCAGAAAAGCAAAAACGAGGGGAATGGATATTTGCTGATCCCCTTTGCTCACAGAGAAAAAATCTTGCGGTTATTCTAATTGCAACTGGAAATAATTATCTGGCTGTGGACTCTGGGAAGCGGGTCACTTGAACGCACCCTGCCCTGATCACCAGGTGTGAAGGGTGGATGGCTGTGACTGACGCACAGCTGTCCAATGGGAGGAGAAACCTACATTCCTACTGCAAAATGTGCGTGTGCTCAAGTGTGTGAGGGTGAGCATGAATGTGTGTTTTCATAGTGTTAAGCTTCCACATTAAGTCCTTTTTGATGCATTGAAAGTAGATTACAGAAACACATTTATGAGAAGAACACCAGAACAGTATGAGGAAAGTATGTTTCGTACAATGTAATAAAATGTACAATACACATGTTCTCATACTGTGCTGATAACACCTTATGAATACCCCTTTCATTAAATGATCATTTGGTTCTAACTTGAATCTTATCTTTGTATTTTGTATGATAACATTTTACCCTTTACCCTTTTTCTACAGATACATCACTATAATAAACTCATTAATCGGACACACCCAGAATAATGAGTGAATGGTCAGGAGTCTGTTGCAAGTGAGTTCAAATCAAACAAATGCTTACTGAGTGCATTTTACAGATCACTAATATGAAACCGTTTTCACAACTAGTTTTTACATAGAGATTAGTTGTTACTTAATATTTACATGTAATTACAGTCAGGTGTATCTGTCATATAACTAAATGAACCAACTGACAAAACATAGCTTACAGTAGCTTCCTAATATGAGCTAACGTAAGCTATGACACAGATTATAGAGTGAAATATAGTCAACACATCTAAAGTCATATCTAAATGTCACAAAAATAACACAAAATATGACCTTATAGGCTAAATGACCAAAGAACAAAGGTTTGGAATGATAAGACAATTGCTTTCTACTCCAAACAGCACAAATAGGTAACTAAAAAATATATAAAATATTTCTTAATTTTGCATTTAATATTCACATTTTCATGTTTTCATGGAACCAGTTGACTCTTGCAAGTGAGTATTGTTGCTTGTGCTACAGTTATTCCATGCTTATAATTGGTTGCTTTAATTGATTTGCACCTTACAAAGGTCTTTACTAGCTAAGACATTTTTTAAGTTATGGTTCTTAAGTTATGATTTAGTAAACCGTTAGTTTGAAACAAGCTAGTAGCCACTAACAACTGAAGATTTTACACATGAGTAAGGGATCTACATATAGCTGTTGCAATCTAATCCATAAGGTCAACTAGGTCATAAACAATATTTTATCCATATTATATAAACCAATTTTTTAGAGGTAAAACAAAAAGAAATTAATAGGAAAAACCCTGCGTGAGTGCACAGCTACGCTAAGTGCAGTACTGTAATTCCTAATTGAAATAGGAAATCGTGTCTGAAATCTTTGATGAATGTTTACAATGGAATAATTTTACTGTCTGCTTTCATTTTGCCTTCTAAATAAGTTTGGCTAACCTGCTTGTACTTTTTGCCCTGACAAACCTCTTTTAGTGATCTCGCAGTGCTCCCAGATGTCAACAATTAACATAGTTAGTACAATCTTATTATTAACGATAAGAATCAAAGCCAAAGCCTTTAATGTGTTACCCATGCAGCAGGGTGTGCGTCCTTAATTCCTCGAGCACATTCACATGTAGACACATTGCAGAGAATGCATGAGCGTATGTCTGGAGAGACAAAAAACAGCTGCTAGTCCAACAGTTTACCCAAGAAAATTTCAAAAACACCTCAAATCAAATCAAAAAGCACACAACTATGCAAGCCAGTTCCCATTAGTGCAGCACGACCCAAGACTTTAGTGCTTCCAACACTGCAAACGAATTCCATGCATTGTAGTAGTCAGTGATAATTAGGATCTGTTGAACACCTTCAGTTTTTGACCCGCTCTTACATATTCAGTATCGCTGCACAATCAATGCCTTTAGTGGTTTAATGGTCTCAGTGAAACATGTAGAAAGGAAGTGTGAGGAAGTTATCATCTGTAAGAAAGCCCTGCGATGTGATCACAGGTTGAAACAACACACCAGATACATTATTTGTCCAAATTAACACCACTGCTTATACGCTGAGAATAAGCTAAAAGAGTTATAAACCTCTCATCGTTTGTTAAGGACAGGAAGTGTAAGGTCTGTTAAAGCAAAAAGAAAAGTATTGACAGCTTCAAGCTTTTCTGGGAGCTAAGGGAAGCAGAGGCTGAATTGATTAAAAGTCTATTTAATCTGAAATTAGATATATTTTCATCATCTGTGAAATAACACAAGCACAAACTGCACCATTAATATGTTAGTTTGTTTTGAATGACTCACAGGAGACCAATGAAATCAGTAAATAAATCTCAGCTGTGGATGCAGCATGTGCGTGTATGTGCGTATACATGCTTGACATATGTTTGTGTACTGTATATATCCATTTTTCCATTTCTATTTTTTTTTGTGCGGTAAAGAGTTTGTTCATTTACAGTGTAGCTGTATGTTAGCATTTCTCCGCTCCCTGGTTTTGTAACATGGTAATTGTGCAGAGTGAGTACCAATGTGCCAGGTCTCAGTTTAATGAATCCCACCTGTAACACATTTGCACATTCATTCCTCTCCAAGGAGAAATCCTGTTGCCAAAGCAAAGCCTGAGCCGAGTGGAAGTGTGCGGCTTTGCTGAGTTACAAATCTTAAGAGTGTACCCAAGATGGCTGCTGATTTAATCAACTCATTTAGATCTTGCACATGTATAAAATCTGCATTTGTGTACATTTACGCTGCTCAATGAACTCAGCAAAGAGATGAGGGAAGGAGAAGGAGAGGCCTATGGAATGTCAGAGCGAGTTGCCTCGATCCTGAAACCCTCTGGCATGTGAAAGGGATTTCACAAACATGAGTTATGAATGATTAATTCAACGGCTAATCTCTCCACAAACTGTATACATACCAATATCTTAAAAGATTACCAGACTATTCATCTAAAGCTTTTCCATGAGCTCAGAATAGCACTGAATAACTTAGGAACCTCACTGCTGAATCTGTCATTTAAAGTGGAGCAGCAGCTACGTAAGGTTGGGCATCTGGAAGAAAATTAAAAGTCCTCCTTCACTCAAATCTATTTTTTTCTTCTTGTTCCTTCAGTTGGATGTTTGAGCCTCACTGTACAGATTGATACATGTGCACTAGGAGGGTGTTTTCACAGTTATCTGCTGAGTTTCTCTGAGCTCATTGAAAATCCAATATTAAGGGGGAGGGGCCTCACAAAGTGACATCACAAATAGTTTGGAGCCAATCCTGGTCTGATGTTTAACTTGTGAGATGTGGTAATTTGAAGCATCCAGTGCAAAAACACTGAGATTTGACTGTACCATAAAGTAGGAGACTTGCAACAGTTCATTTTTTAAGTGAAAAATATTCATATAAATATTTACAGAATATGTAATTTAAAGATAAATTGTTTTTTTGTGTGGAAAAACCACATCAGAAACAAATGATTATTTAAAACAGAATATATCACATACATGTTTAAGGATGTCTGGAGGGGAACGTTTTTCATTGTTGAATTTCTGTTGTGAAATTTGACTGTCCTGCAGCATACACGTGTCTTCTTTTCCTGGTGGCGGGAATGACACAAATGCTTTGAGTTCATTGAATAGCATGCAATGATGTCAGCCATATGAATGTCCAGATGAGATCTAAATTAAAAAATAATTGCAAACAGTATATCGGACGTGGAGTGAAAGAAGCACGATACAGCTGAAGGGAGCAGATGATCTCTGGTCCTGACCTCTGAGACCAGTGAAGGAGAGCACAACATAAAACTACACACTACTACTACTACACATTACACTCATTATGGAATCAATGTTGGGGACTTTTTAATGTTTCTGTGTTAGGTAGGGCTAAATCTATATGCTGGTATTTGTTCTCTAAGTGTATTTTTTATTGTTGAAAGCCACTGAACAAAGACAGCTTTGTAAGATGAATAAAATATTGACCCATGAGCTAATACTTTCACTCAAATATTGTACTAAATAAGCACAATTTTGGGTACTTCTACTTAACCCTAACCCTAACCCTAACCCTATCTTTCTTTTTATGTTACTTTATACTCCTACTCTGCTTCATTCAGAGGTAAAACTGTCTTTTGACTCGACAACATCTATTTGACAGTTACTTTAAAGATTATAGATTTATTTTGGAAACCTGTGATCAGTTTAGAAAATATGATGCATTGCTAGATTAAAGTACCCAAACATATATAAAAGAAAAAAGAAAATAATTAACCCCACATTGACCAACTGTAACATTAGAATACTGCTTATCATTCATGTTCATGAATCAGCATTAACCATCAGATAATATATTATATAATAATAACTTATTTTGAATGCTGAACTTTTACTTATGACAGAGTATTTTTACATGGTGGTACTGATAAGTTAATTAGAGTATTGGATGTTTTCTTCTAACACTACATAATATGACTTGTGATTCAATTGCGATTCTTCTTTGGATTTTTTAACAGCTGTTAATGATGTCACTACAATCCCTGATGAACCCATCTATTTTATCACCCTGATCTCATCACTCAGTAGCCTTTGTTGCTCATTTCGAGTAACAGTGGAGTCCCTTTGGTTGTCAGTTAAAGCTGAATCACTCATTGCTGTTGCAACACGGTGCTGTTGTTGCTCATTTCAATAATGTTGCTCACAGTTGGTGGTCCCAGTAATGAGCAGCGGGGGGTGGGCGGACCGCATTGACTGGGATGCCAGAAATCTTTAGCTGCGCTCCTTCAGGGCCTTTTGCATTTAGTCACCCTGAGCTCATAATTGTGTGACTAAAGCAATTGTTCTCTTAATTGAAGCCATTCAAGGCCTCTACCGGCTTTTCCCGCTCCCTCAGGTGGGACTCAGATGATCATTCAAAACTTCAGGTGGGAGTCAGGTGATCATTCAAAGATGCTGAAAGAAGGATGTTTTTACATTGTTAATCATGATTGCACTCTTGTTTTTTAGAACAAAATATTCAGAGATAACTCAAAACTACATAAGTCAAATACATATATATATATATATATTATTTACTAAACATTTTACATTATATTCTTAACTGCCTTCATGTAAAAACTGCCTGTACTCACTAACCCAGTTCTCTTATGCTGTTTTGGCATAGAAAAGGCCAATAGATTACTATATATGGCCCTTATCATGTGCACCACAGTTATAATAGCTCATAATACACACCACTGGCTCATAAACATCAGCATATGATTATGAAAATACATACAGGTAAATGACCCGATAACACAGCAGAGGTAAAAATCCCAGTCTAGGATTAACTACAGCTCTGGGTATAGTCAAGACTTTTACTGTGGTGAACTGTAGAGTGAATGAATAAGCTTGAGGGTGTTCATTGTATGTGTATGTGTATGTGTATGTGTGTGTGTGGGAGGGATGTAATATGTGAAAATCAATTTCTCCCCTTTTAAAGATCATGCTTCATGGATGATAAATTATCAGTCTCCTTTTTCTTTACTTTCCTAAACTTGATGTCACAAATATCAGCTGTAATGGATTTGAAAAGGGTCGTTCCACCTTTAGTCTTCAACACATGTGAAGCACTTGTGTCTGCAGAGCGCCATTTCAACTTTAATTCCTCATTCTGAATAATTCACAAGCCCGAAGAGTGTTAGAGGGTGGAGGAGCCAAAGCGGAGCATATGTGTAAGAACAGTTGACACACAAAGAGAAGTCGCCCCAAAACTTGCAAATGGAAAAAAAAAAATCTGCTGGGGCCACGGTTTGTTTTCACCTGAAGCAGTCATTTATCTTGGCCAGAGCCCAACACTAAACCACTGTGTATGTTTCTATGGTCTCAGTGGGTTTGTGTGTGCACCACAGCCACTTAAAGTTGTGGGGGGAACTGCAGATTTCAGTCCTAATCTAGGAATTGTGAAACCGCACCATTTCCTTGCACTTGGCATCTCATTCAGCTGCTGAGGACCTGTATACATCAGCTAAGATGGAGCATGCAGATGAGTTTAGGTGTGCATTTCTTTTATTTCACTGTGGTGAACATCTGGAGGAGATGAGGATGATAAAAAAGTTTGTTGCGGCTGTAGGGAGGGGTGTCTCTGAATAGCAGTAAGAAGTTTCCAAAATTTTCACTTACTCATGTTCACCAGACGAGCAAGAGTGTAGTTCTTGATTCCAGGTTATTGAGTCAAGGTTCCTCTGGACAAAAAACTCAGAGAACAGCTTGAACTTTCATTTTTTAATTCATCACTTTGGAGAAGCTAACACCAGAATTTATATCTGCGTAGTTTTATATTAACAGTAGGTCAAACAAACGTGAAAGCTGTTGTAAAAAATGTAGAATATTCCCTAAATATCCCACTTTGCATCTTAATCCAAAATAATTTGTATTATTATTTTTTTAAATCCTCTAGTTCAACTTTAAACCTTTAATAAACAAGTTTAAGGAATGAGTTAATAAAATGAGTATTGTCTGTGTCTTTTGCGTCACACTACAGTAATTGCAACCATCCATCTTCCTTTCAATTTCCAATAGACTCTACAATGACCCACTGTGTGAGGTTGGATTAGCTCAAAATTCCAAACAAGATGTTACACAACATCAGCAAAAACAAAGTCCTCAAAATAGGGATTTACCGCCTCCTTCCAGTCAACAACCCCCTTGGGAGCATCCTGAATGAATCCCAGACTGCTACGTTACTCAGCTATCTCTCTGACCTGCCGTGCCACCAGCTACTTCAACCTGGAGCCTACACACTCTATCCAGCCACATCCTGGCAATAAATCATTGTGTAGTGTGAACTTCCCTGGAATGCTTGTTGAGTTGCCAAATGATTGTTTGTAAGTCCAAGCAAGGTCCAAACCTTATCAGTATTGAACACATCTCTGCGTTATCAGCAATGAAACTAAGATAAAAGTCATCTCTTCAGCCTCTTTAGTCTAGGTTCCTATAAGCAATATTATCCAGTAATAGAACACCAAAAAGGTGCAAGGAAGGTCTGCTAAGGTGAAGATCTCATGAGTTATGCCGTAATCTGCATTTCAGACGCAAAGACTTTTAAATCAATGTGAGAAAACATCAGATTTTTGGTATCAGAAGCTGCAATAAATGCAAATCTCTCCGACTTAAATTTCTTCTTCTTACTAGGGATTTGAGATGGAAATGGTGAAAAAATATTATTGTAGCCAGTTCAACCGAGGAGCACTCTTGCTTCAAGGTTTTGAGTTGCAAATCTGTGCATGCCAGAAAGGCTCCTCACCCATGTCTACACCTGACTGCACACTAACAGGCCAATATACATCATCTTAGTCTACGAGACACCCTGACACAGAGTATCAGCCCCGCTTTGTGATGTAGTCTGAATCATCGAGTGTATTTTGACATGCAAATCTGGCCTCGAGCGTTTAGTTGACCCCTTCGGAGACTTGGGTGGGCTCCCGAAATACCTCCCTTAATTTGACATGACCTGATTTGGTGGATTTCAGTGTTATTACTCCTCTTGGACGTGTGGACTCACATGCGAGGCGTGAGGTTGAGGGAGGTCTTCCCGGAGCTGTTATGAGAGCTGATGTGAGATAACAGTGGACCGTGCCTGGAGCAAAAAAGGCGAAGAAGTAGAAGGAAGGGTGGAAAGAGAGAGCGAGGAAGGTGAATGGTATGAGTGACAGTGAAGACTGAAAGGTGAAAAAAAAGCAGAAATGGTGGAGGGAATGAGGATCCAACCTGTGCGGCCCCAATCCAGAGCATCTGAGGAGTCCAGAGGTGTCAGTTCAACATCCACTACATCTCCTCTTCTGAATCTGTCTTTCTTTCGTCCTCCCAAGACATCTCACTATTGTTGTTTTGGAAGTCCCTGCGTTTTGACAGCTGTGCTTGGAGTGCTGTGACGGCAGTCTGGAGGGAAGGGTGTGTATGTCTGGCTGTGTGTTGTCTGATGGTTTGTAGTGGACGTGGACACTTTGGTGTGCAGCATTTTGCAAATATTGGTGTATGTATATCTCAGGAGGTTAAGCCTTCGGGGTGAGTACATGTGTGTGTGTAAAAATGATAAAATCAGTGAATTTGATTTATATAGCACCTTGTGGACCTACAAGTGTGCTCAATGTGCTTTATACACACCGACTTAACATGTAATCTAACTATACAGGCAGGAAAAACAAACAGCAAACGATGAAGAAGAATGAATAAAGAGGCTACAGCCACGTTAGCAGGTTGGTGAGACTGCATAATACTAAGGTATAGCGTTGATGTCAACTGAATGCTAATGCCAGCATGCAAATATACCTATAGTGGAAATGCTAATATGCCGATGTTTAGTTAGGGTAGTATTTATTATGTTAACCATCTTAGTTTTTAATATTTGCCAATTAGTAGGAAACACAAAATACAACATGAAGCAGATGGGAATGTCACTAGCTTGGCAGGTGTTTAGTTATACTTGGTTAAAAGTACTGGACAAGTTACAATTTTGACCTGATGATGGAAAGTCAGGGGATCAACAAAGTAATTAGGATTCAGTCTTGTTGAACCACATCACCAAACAACAAAACCCCCAGGAAAGGTCAGGGGATCACTTAAGACAGACTGACTTGCATTTCATGGGGACCACGAATACACAACTTCACAGTAATCCATCCATTAATTATTGAGATGTTTCAGTCTGGACCAAAGCAGTGGACCAATTGACCGACATACAAACTGACATCCCTAAAGCAACACCATTATTAAAAAATAAGAGCAAGTGCAAGTGCTTACTGTACTCGATGAATAAATATGTGTTTCAGTGTCTGGACTCATGTCCATGTGCACATTCATGTTACTGTCTACACATACACATGCTTTTCACACTCACTGAACTGATTTGGCTAACATTTCAATACGGTGCCTTAAAGAACTGTGCAAGGATCCCATTTACTTAATGATGTTGCAGCTGGTATACATTTTGTCTTGACCGGTGTAGCTGAGGGAGGCGAGCTTGGGAATAAAGCAGGAATGTGTGGTGGGTGCTAGGCAGCTGGTGGCTGAGCCCCACTGGGTCGCAGGGAGCAAGGCCAGGCCAGCCACATGAGCCTCAGCTGATTCACACAACCAATGCCATACACACACACAGCCGAACCTGCTCTCCCGCACATATCTACTGTACGATCAGAGGGCCAAAACAGGATGTGTGTGCGAATGAGATGTTGCTTGAAGATAGCAATGATAGTGTACAGAGCCAAATGGAACAGTTATAATAGCTTTGGTGATGATGCTAATTAAAATAGACATGTTGTTAATCATCTTTAAGCCTGATGGCTTATTCGCCCACCCAGCTGCATACTGTTCCACAAAATTAGCGAGGCAATAATCATGAGGGTCAGCAGAGTTCTCCTTGTTTTCCCCAAAAGCGAGTGTTGACCACATGTTAATGTAGCTGGCTCTTCCAGCTAATAAGGCAATTGCACTATCACAGTCTGAGCAGAGTTCTTTCCAGAGAGGCGAGAAGTTATTATTTCTTACTGTAACTGACTCAGGACCAATTATCATCAAAATGACCAGCTGTAATACGGTAATGGCATGCCAAGCAGTCAGTTATCAGACTTATCAGACTGCCCATAACAGTATCACACCATAAAATACTTACACGTCCAAGGGCCACAGAGCATTTACAGCAGGTACTTCCCCCTGTTTGCTCTCCAAACAAGGAACCTTATCAGCTGATGAGGGGAATGCAGCAATATTTCAGGAAGAATGCCCCGCACCTTCATTCCTCCTCATCACAAAAAAAAAAAAAAAAAGCAGGAGTTACATAACCATCACCCTGGATTCAGGTGAGTATAAATTTGTACATGAAGGAGCTGAGCACACATTTCTTCCCATGACACTTGGCCCTTAAAAAAAAAAAAGACTCGGTACAAGGTTGACCTGCCGTGACCCTCAGAGATGAGAGGGAGGGTAAAGTCTGTGTTTTAGGGCCTTGGCTACAGCGCATGGCAGGTTTTGTTTGGGTCCTTCCCTGTTGTTTCCGAGACAGACAGAACATGTGGTGAGTTGCTCTCACGTCTTCGAATCAGGAAATATTGCCGCCCCCACCCCACCCTCCCAGCTTGACTAAGAAGCTCATAAAAGCACAGGACTTCCTGCTATCATTTAATGACACGGCACGCATTGTCATCAACTGAGTCACATAAACACTCCCTGACATGCCAGCCAAAGAACTCATGTCTGTTTTGTCATTAGCTTTCAATTCCTTATGATTACAGTCTTCTTATGCACCTGATTAACTGTCAAGAATGTTGAAATGAAAGGGGGGTGGAGGGTGGGATCTTTTTTTTTTTTTTTTTTAGAGTTTAGATCATTCAAAGGGCATATGAATATGTATTTGACAACATACATATCTCATTCTATATGGGAAGTTTTCTGAATGAGGTATCACTAATAAGTGGTTTGAATCACCTTCTGTATCTCCTCATACACACAGCATTGATTCTCCTCCGTCACCTGTTCTGTGATGCCCTCAACTGGCCACAAGAGGTACTTACTGCTCTGTAACTTTTACTGGCAAATGGAAACACAACAAATAAATCTTTTTTGTTGTTGTTGTTGTTGTCTCCATTAAATTAACCAAACACAAAATAAACAACAATTTTAGCATGAACGCAGCGTGTACAGTACTGCAAGAAACATTTTAACAAGAGCATGAAATTGCAACAGAGCACATGACTCACAAATTACAAATTACTGGGGATTAACCAGCTGAAAGACATTTCCTTATAAAAGCATAAAGGTCAACATGTTGACATTGTTTTCTGCTTTTCATTGAGGAATGTTTACAGAAATTGCCTGTTTATAATTGAGGGAAATGTTATGTTATGTTACTGTCTTGAATGTAGCGATAAAATAGACCATTAAAATGCCATTGTTGGGTAATATGAGCTGGCACGTTAAGAGTGAAAGGCTACATGAGTCTAATTAAAAACGGGGGAAAAAACATTAAACTGCAGCATTAGAGGGACTTAGAGACACCTCGGCTGTGTTCTCACTACTATGTATTGGGTTATTAATAGTTGCTATGATACCAACATCCTCCCCCCCCCCCCCCTCTTCTTTGTCAGAGCCTCCTGTGATTTAGGGCACTATATAAACCCTACTGAGCCAGCCCTCTGTCCTTTTCTGGTTGCTGTTATTGTTGCGGAGCACAGGCCACGGTGTTTGGCTGCTCCAGCTGAGAAGAGAGCACCTACTGGGCTTTTCCCATGATGAGAACCGCTCTGCTCGGCCCAGTCAGCAGGCAGTGGATAAGGGCCCCGAGCTGCTCCCACCTCCACTCTCTCCCCTTCCCTGAGGCCCCCTTAACCCCCCCCCCCCCCCACCCCATCCTACACACCCACACACCCACCCCTTCACCTCTCTCCCTCCTCCTTAAAGTTCCCTCAAGTCATGATCTTGCCCGTAAATTAGTACTGGGAGAAAAATAGGTTCTGTAAGATGAAACTGGGTTTCTGTGTGTATCAGCACACGACTCAGGGGAGACAAGAGAGAAGAAGCAGGCAGTAAATCCATTGGAGTCCACTGATAGCGCCTGTTTGCACAGCCACTGCCGCTTCCTTTGATCAAATGGCTGGGGGAGCGGGGGGTCGTGTGGCGCTGCCGAAGGTCAGCTATATATTACACTCCTAAAAGTGATTACTGAAATTCTTAAGTGAAACCATTCTGCTGCCAGGGTGTGCTCTAATCCCCTGCAGCGTTGTCTGGGCCGGGGCTGGGGCCTCTCTGTGGATCTGTGCGCCCAGCACTCCTTTCCCCTTCCCCACTTGTGTTTTCTATCATCAGAGCAGGCCTAAAAAAGAGCCCCTACATGGAAACATGGCCTATCCAGTTGCAATATCAACTGCTGGGGCTTGGAGGAGAGAGAGAGAGCGAGAGAGAAAGAGAGAGAGAGAGAGAAAGAGAGAGAGAGAGAGAGAGAGAGAGAGAGGAAAGGTAGTGTCAGGAAACAGAAATATGCACACACTTCAAAGGCTAGGGCAGCAAATTAAGGGTTAGGCATTGGACACGACAGTAAGTGGCCTTTACATCAGAAACAGGGTAAACAATGTCTGGATTGTGTTTCGCTTCTTTCCTCTGTGTTGTTGCATAGAGACCCCCCGGCTCACCATCTGCACGCTGGCTGTGCTGTAGGTAGAGTACTAAAACAACTCAATGAAGTTTTCATTTTTATTCTTTTCTTTTTTCTTTTTTTTTTCTTCTTTTACACCAAGCAAATCGTTTTCATCAATTGAGCCATGATGAAATGTTTCGTATCTGAGCCACCGATGTGCGTTGTTGCAAATGAATGGAAAATCTGACACATTTTTTTTTTTTGTAGCACAGAATGAATGGGAATGAGCAAAGCCTCTGTTAAAATTCCACAATTTATGACTGGTAGCTAATCCTTGCCACAATGTTACACTATATCAAATCAATTACAAGCACTTATAAAACAGAAGTGCTGCTTTTAAGCGTGATACAAACAAGCCTGATGAGAGAATCAAAACAGTGTGTGTGTGCATGCGTCTGCTTGTGTGTGTGTGTGTGTATGTGTGTGAGTGTGAGTGTGTGTGTGTGTGAATGCATGGTTTCCTACAGCAGCAGCATCACAGTTGAGATGGTGCCAGCCTACATGATCTAAACAAGAATTATGTGAAGTCATGCTCTATGAAACTTTATACACATTTGCTGATCATTACCTAAGATTGCTTTGTGTTAACTTTGGCAGACCTGGTCTTGGCTCTCGGCTTGAAAAAGGGATGATGTATTTCCTCTTATTTATTATTTGCACTGGGCTACTGAGAGGGAAAAGGGGGGAGAGAGAAAAAAAAAGAGAGTGTGAGTGGTATGCCTGTGACTGGTGCATTGATGCCAGGAATAACAGAATGAAACTTGCTCCTCAGCCTCATTAGCGTGCAGAAAACAGTTCCCAGGAGACACAACAGAGTGTAAATGCATTTAAAACTCTTTACACTGCAGGATGCTACACGCCAACTTTTCCCCGTTTCTCCTTTTTTTTTCTCTTTACCCCTCAAAATGAGAATGTAAACGGCATCGAATACTGCAAGTGTGTAGGCTTCAAACAAGTTGCAACCCCATGTTGCATGTCTCATAAATTCTAGTGAGGGAATTCAAAGAGAAATTTATCGAGCATGGCATTCACACATGTTGACAGTAAAGTGGGCCAACTGCACACCGGGTCTTGGGAATTTGTAGGCGCACATGGCCCCCTTTTTTTTTTTTTTTGCTTTGAAACACCCTCTTTGACCCTTTGTCTGCTTATGCAATGTCAGTGCCCTTTCCATTATGAAAAAAAAAGATAGGAAGAGATATACGAGACACAAAAGCATATAGCTGTGTCCTGTAAATTAGAAATGTCAGATATATGGTTGTAAACACTGAGAGATTTATCTATCAGTGTCATATGAGCAAGACTCCAGATACAGTATTTCATGGACACTTCTTAAACTATTATCCCCAGAAGCAGGTGCACTGTTACCCCAAATAAGGCAATATGGTATAACATCATCATTTCCCAACATTTGTTTATAATATGACCACGTTCCTGACATCTGTTTCCATACATCTGTTTCCATCCTGCGCTGCCTTTTCTTCAGTTGTTTGTACAGTAAGGGAGGTGTTTATGATCTTTGGATGTTGCCAATCTCACTAGAGAGAGGACCTCAGAGCACCTATGGGACTCGGCACACAGGGCCACACTTTTGGCTCCGTCGGTTATTGACACAGCTGCTATCATGCTGAAATGATCCAATTCCAGGGGTGGTGAACATATCTGTGCACACCTACCTACATGCACACAAGAGCACACATAACATGTTTGTCTTTTTTTCTTTTAAATGTCATTACGTGCTGCTCAGACACAGCTTGATATTGACTTTGGTGGAATAAGGGAACTCTCGCCCTTTGTTGTTGCTTGACTTATGTTGGTTCATTCAGAGGCTGCTTCACAGGATGCAGGCTTCCTCACTATCAGCTGCTGCTGTGATCATCAAAACAGCTGTTTTAGGTTTGTTTGCATCTCTTCCTGCCACATCCAAAATGTACAATACTAAGCCAAAGAACGGGAGAACGGGATTTTTACCAAAAAAATCATGTTTTTACTTATATTTGCACAACTTTTACGTCTCTAGCTTTTTTTATGATGTGCGGAGTCATCTGGTTACTGTACAGCTCCTCGGCAGAGCTGTGCAGGTCCTGAGTGATGGAGACAAGCCGAGAACGGAGAGTGAGAAAGTAAATAAAAATCTGTATGATAATAAATTGCATCACTGGTAATTCTATCCAGCGCTGGTCTGCGGTGTGCTGCAGTGTGCAGAACCCCCTTTATATGTGGGGGCTTGGGGAGATCTGCTGATAACATGGGGATTGATGTAGGCCATTAAAGGAGCGTGTGTGCTTGGGCTGGAGGGGTGCGTTACATTTGGCCTCCCCAGCAACACTGTATATCAGCATGTTGTCACCTGGGCTGATGTCACAGTAGGTCCTTCGGCTAAGAAAACACACTCTCTGTCTTGGGTGGGTGACCGGCGCAGACTCACTCACTACCCACTAATGTGCAACTCGTGCCGAGGGGTACGTTGTTTCGGGTTCACGGCCTCTCCAAATGTAATCCATAACCAATTAAGCATTGTGCGTGTGTAACTATAGAGACCTTTCAACAAAACAAAATGATGTGGTTGAAGCACGAGGATGGAAAAACGTTAAACAAAGACGGCTTCAGGACCAAATATTCCTGTAATAGTCCCCCTTTTTATTGACTTGATAGGGAGGTCGTTGAAGTTGCACGACAGCATCAAAGCAAGAACGTGCACTTAGACAATCAGGACATGCAGAGAGCTCATATCCTTGATTTTCCATCTCACCATGGTGTAAGTATGTTTTTTGGACTTGTCAACCTCATGCCTCTCCCATTGGAACACTTGCGTGCACTTGTTCATCTCATACACCACACACCAAGGACCTTGAAGCCATCTGACAATCAGTTTTGGTAAAAGCAGCGAGTCCCCTGATGCCTCCACTTCTCCGTGCGAACAGGGTCACTCCTCTTTATCTTGTCAGGATCTGCTTCACTCCGTCCCCCCGGCTTCTCCTCTGTTGGGAACGTGCTGTTATTCTGGGAAGTAAAGTAGTGCCAACCTTGTCATTACAGGATCACAGCTCCTTGGATATAAACACATTTAAATCAAAGGATATTAATTCACAGCTTTTCCTGTTAACTCTTCTAGTTCACTGAATTATTTGTCACATCTTTGCTTTGATTCCATCTGTGAAGCACCAGGTGTGAAGCTGCCTGCTGTGTTGATACCTGGAAGCTCACACTATGCATACAACTTGGAGAAAAGGCAGCTCATTTAGATGTGAAGGGGAAGGGAGAAACACTTTTCATGCTTCACAACACGTCTCATCAATATGTACTATATTATTATATTCATTTTTATACTGAATTATGCAACTGGAAACATTACTGCACTTATGCTAGAGGAGATAGTTCTATGTAAATGATACTATACCACCTGTTTCTCACCATATATCAAGACTTCCTGGACACTCTGGGGCTCATTTCAGACCTACTGTAGTACAAATACTTTAATACAGCTTAATTTATGGACACAGTATTAGTTCAATATTTAATGTAATTTAATGTTTTTAAGTAGTGATTTTATGGGTTGTATTACACTGATATTAATACTATCACCAAACACCTGCTTACAGCCTTAAAAATGTAATTAAATGTCCAGTAAAAACCAATAACTGCCATAAACTAGGGGGAAGAAATCCACAGTAGTAGTGACTATGCTATTCATACAGTAAAGGTCCGATATCATGTTTTTATTTTCATCTAGGAGACAGATACAGCTCTTCTTGAAACTCCCATCAAGACATCCTGACAGGATTATACAAACTGCATTTAGAAATTGACTGTACTCTCAGTTCCGATAGATGAAAACCTTTATTTCAGCAGCATAACTCATATACAAAGTAGGAGCTTAATGTGCAAGAACATTTAAAAACTACAATCACAGGATTAGTAAAGACTCAACCAAATAACCAAGTGTGTCAGTCTGTCACAGAGAATGAAAAGAAAATCTCACAGTTCAAGCAACATGATTTATTATAAAATATTCTATATGATTATAGGCAGGTGGTGTGAGTGCATCTAAATCATGTGGCGTGCTGAGCTAAGAAGGCTCTTATCCTCTGCAGAAGCTCTTTCTTGACGCTGTCTGGCACCAAAGCTGAAATAGAAGAAGATGTCTGTGATTACGAGATACAGTGCAGGAAGTAGATTAGATCAACTTCTGTGTTTGCACATCTCTTACTAGAAACATAACATGTCACGACTGCATTATCTGGCACCTCTGTGTCTTCTATTATGGCAAGAACCTGATCCCTCTAAAGCAAGGCTCCTGCTGTCTTTGAGTGTATAACATCAAACAACTGAATTCAATGCAAGTAACTGTGATTACCATGTATTTAAAGGAGCAGTGTGTAGATTTACTGGCATCTAGTGGAAGGGACTCAGCAGAAATGGAATATAATATACGTAAGTATGTTTTAAATATAGTATAATCATCTGAAACTAAGAATGTGTATGAGTTATACTATGAGTTTTTTGCAGTAAGTTAAGTTGAGGTACCTCTTCCTTTAGGAGTAATCTCTACAATCAGGTCCTCCACAGTAACATTCTCCAAGCCTTTGTCTTTGATGACATCTGCAAATAGAAAAAAACAACATAGATGATATTTTACCAATCTTTCACTGATCAGAATGAGTTAAATAACTAATCACAGAGAGGACACTGATAGAAGCAGTATCACGGAGAAAAACAGAACAGTTACGCTCATATCATTCTCACAGTAACTGAATTCACAGTGATTTGGTTTTTCAAACATCCAAATAAAAAAGCCACAAAAATGACTCCAAGCATCTCATGCAGCATAATGCCAGCTCCCTAGTAAAACTATTTAGTAAAATATTTTAGTTTCAACATTCAAATACATATAAACAATACTTATCTCCTCATATTTTATATTTTTACCTACACGCTAATTAAAAGATGAATTTTGCTCATTTCAGGACCAGTGTTTCTTCATGATGACTTTAGGACATCTAAACGATTTTGAAAACTGCAACAAACAGTTCAAGGCTGCTTTAATATTTCATGGCTGACAAGAAGCGGCGCAAATTATGTATTAAAACAAAAACGCTGATTCACAATAGAAAATGATTCCAGTTTGCAGATTACTCTAATATTCCATCTATAGTTAAAAATTTGCCAGTGAACACAACTCAAAGCATTTAGATAGATGCTAAATATTTTTTAAAAAGTGCTGAATATTAAAAATATTAAAACTGGGGAAATAAAATAAAACTATGTATAAGACACGAGAATCACAGCAACTTCATTCATCAGAAAATATGCAGAAACAAATGAAGATAAAGCTTCTTAATGAAGACACACTAATAGCATCTTTCCTCAGCAAATACCAGTTATAATGACCTTTAACTTGCTGAAATGTGTTTACCTTTGCAGTGAGCCTTCATCTGGTCCATCCATCCACACTCAGTGAGCTTAGCTCTCAGTAACTCCTTCAGCCTGTCAACAAAATACAATGATAGATGAGTTTACAGAAAGCATGTTTCTATCTCATGCTAATTAAGTTATTACTAACAGCTGGCAACATCAATTGTTTTGGTCCTGAGAAATGATATGCTCTTTGTTATGTTGACAGCATCATTATGTTCTATTTAATCTTTGAAGAATGATTCTTCTGTGCCAGTTAGAAAAAAGAATATGTGATGGAGCATAATCTAGCAGCAGCTGTGAGTTCACTATGAATCCTGGTTCCTGCCTGTTGAACCTATAGCAGGCCAGATTTCTTTAACAGCCAGCCACCTCTCCATTAGTTTATTCTCACATTTCCCCCTTTACCGTTGTTAAAGATCCCCTCCAGACATATTTTCAGATGTGCAATGACAATCTCTACACATTGACAATCTTTAATATTTTCATGTAAACCTGGAGTTATGATAAAATGAAGAAAAATATTGAAGATTCTGCACTATTTTCAGGTCAGCAATCAAACTTAGGCAAATTTGTGGCATTGACCAATTTAACTAGAAAAAACAACTCTGATTTTGTTAAGTTGTATCCCTTCTATTTAAGTGTTCATACAGATTTGATCTACTCATCAGAGATGATCAGTGTTCACTTATTAAACATATGGCAGGGCCTCAACTTTCCAGCAGATCACATAAGTAAGTACTAAGTAGCAGGTTGAAAAATGTCCAAGTTCCCTTTTAGACACCAAAAGATACGCCAGAGAAAAAGCACTTAGCTATAAAACAATGTCTTCACTTCCAAAATAACAATCTAGCTACTTGCTTGTGCATCTTGTGATATTATATCTCACCTCTCTCGCTCGCCCGTCTCTGTCATCTTCTGGTTTACTGTTGCCTTCATTCTGGACTCTTTGCTCATGCTCGTTAACCTGCCAGTAGAAGAAACACCATGTTGTGTTCAAGCATCAAATTTTGAGTCATGCAAAGACACAATGTATAATTGTCACAAACCCTGAGGTGCTACATACAGGGTGCCCCCTCACCCCCCCTCTTAGTTTACTTGCACCTATGGGTGCATGATTATGTTATTTGATCCCATGGATACTGGATACTGAGTCATGCTAGCCTAATACTGCTGTTTGACATAACTTCAGACTACACCAAATAGATAAAAAGTCTTTAGGCATTTATTAGTTTCATTAGAAAGAGAGAAAAACAGTAAAATTCCCCCAAAACTGCATCTCTGAACTATCCCTTTAACCACATCACACACATTCAGGCTATTCTACGTGATCTCCTTTTGATAACTAGTGTAATAATAGCTAATAACTAAAGTTAATGTAATGTAATGTTTCACTTCCATTCACTGATCAACACCTTAAAACACATGTAATCTTGAGTAAAGCTGGCGCTGCAAAGTGAAAAAAAAACCCTCACAATGTTTAAGTGTCATCAGCTGACTGATGCTAATACTGCCAACACAGTGTGTAGTGTAACTTACAGCAGACAGTAACGTTAGCTACAGTAACTTCAGGGCTTCATTTGTTCAAACTTACACACCTGAGAGAAGAAGAAAGCTCTTCAATGTTTCCACAGTCGTCTGCAGACTCTTGTTCTCTATGAACTCAACAATAAGTTTACGTAACGGCTTAAAGCAAATTATCTTTACAAAAAAAAAGAAACCTGGTATGTTGCTACAGCAAACTGCGACTACATTTTTTGATTTTACCATTAGGTATTACATTCCGAAAGGAAACAACGGCTGGTACAATGGTTCCTACCCCTTTATTAAACGCAGTACTCAGTGACGCCACACGGCGGCAGTGTTGGTTAATGGATCAAATCTTAATGAGGGCTGTAGCAGAATGAGTGTGGCCTCCTTATGAGTATCAGTCTTCACACATACACATTACTGTTGATATTTTACTCTAGTTTTTGATTTTTTAAATTTCAGAAATAATAAATAACTGGGTTTGTCATCAGCCATTAAGCGTTTTTTTTTTTACCACTTGTAATTATTACAATGCCTGTACTGCCTCTGCACTGCAGTCAATTGTTCCCTCTTTGGGGATTTGTACCAGCTGGGATAGGCATGTAAGTGGTCCCTGTTTTAAAGTACAACACACAAAAAAATATGCCTTTTATGGTTTTGTCATTTTTTAATGAAATGTAAGGCTGCTTCAATTTCATGAAATGAAAAACTGGAACTGTAAACATTTTCAGCTCAGATGGGTGGTCAGCAGTAAATGTAGATTTCCATGCAGGAGCTACAGGGTGTATAGTTTGTTCAGAGATAACTCATAAGCCCAGTTATGTAACCTATACATGTATGTAACTCCAAATGTGTTATGCGATGCAAACCCACAGTCATTATAGTGTTTATTTGAAATGAGTTGAATGAAGAGATATTTAGGTTGTTTCTAAATGCAGTCCTATACCATGCTGATCCTTTCAGTGCTACTTGTGGAGATACTTAGACCTAGTGAAAAACAAAAAGAAGAAAGAAAAGACAACAACCTCATCCCTCCTTGCCATGACCACGAACCACCCAAAAAATATCTAAGGCATTAACCATTAGTAAATGTGTCAAGGGACTCTCTCTGATCTCCTGTGCTTCATGAGTTATATAATAACAATATTTGCAAGACTCACTAAACTAATGAAGGCCATGTAATTTCCCACAGCGTATATGGTTTTACATGTTCCCAAAGTCACAGCATCCTACTTTCTTTTAATAGTGTGTGACATACTTGAGAAAATGTCAAACATCTAAGCTCAACTCAGTACTTTTGGAGGATGGATTTACATTCGATGTATATCTCATTACTTCACCTGGAGAATTGATGAGGATTACTAAGTAAACTGGAGAACTGATTGTTTGATATAAATGAAGTCCAAGGCCATAGAGTTAAATTTCAGATTTTGGGGGGTGCATACTTTGTTTTCTCCATTTTCCAAGTAGTATGGAAATAGTCTACATACATTTATATGAGATATGTTTGAGGGTATTGAGGTGAGTAGAGTCACTAGTCACTGTGATGTCAAATAAGACAATAAAACACAAATAAAGGTGATCTGCATTAGAAATTCAAGCAGCCAGAAGGTTTCTGTTAACTACCAATGAGAGAGGTTGTTGTACTTACAGCTAACAAATCTCTCTCTGGTATCCTCAAATCAACACCTGTGATGTAAATGGATGCAAGAAGTGGGTAATTACAAGAGTGAAGGTTCCCTATTGTGAATAATTAACAACTGGATCACAACAGCATCAAACTGTCAGTTGAAACAGCATCAATCTGGCTGAAAAACCAACACGATGTGGTAAAATTTAAAATAAAATGATCATCAGCAAGTCATGAAACATGTCCAAATGAAAATGATGGATATGAAATTGGATGCAGCAGGATATATGGTCTCAGTCTGGGCTCGGCGATGTGGCATAATGTGAAATTAATGCTGCTTCTTCAGGTCAACCAGCATCATCCATGGGAGAATGGCAACTGTTGAAAATATTCTCATTACCTCTAATTACATTTTGCACTGCATGCCCATTATGAATTAAGCAGTGGCAGCACCCTGCTGTGGGGATGCTTCTCTGCAGCAGGTTTGTGGAGCAGCAGAGCAACCAAAGAAAGAGACTTGCTGCAGGCTGCCAAAAACAAGTGACTTATGACTTTTTCCCCAGCAAAGTATCAACAAAAAGCAAAGCCAAAGTTGCAAAACAACAACTTTAATATCATGTCATATATCTAACAGAAAAAGTCACCTGTATCTGGGGTGATGTATGCCCCAATGCCACCTTTTTAAAGGTCTGGTCACCCAGATTACACTGTCTTTCCATCCTTTTCTGATCACTCAAGCAGACTGTATCTTTGGGTCAGCAATAATTCTGTGTGTTGCTTCACTGGTTATCTGGTAATCAATTGCGAGTAGAGTCCCATTTTCCCCCCCAGAGACTGCTGTCATCAACGTTCACCTTTGTGTCTCATATGAACATTTTTTTGGGTAAGAAATAGTCTTCTGTCCTCTAGCATTAAATCAGTATTGTGGCAGAAGATTATCTTTGTCCAAGGTGGATGCCAGAGTTTTTTGATGACTTGGATCAGAAAGTGATTTTGCCTCACCAAATTACTATTTTCATTAGCATAATTCATTGTAACAGATCACCAGGGACATTTGATTAAGGTCGCCTTGAAAACAGTAGTTCATTTCATTTGTTTTTTTGGTTTTTGGTTTTGACATAGTTTCAAAACCTGTAGCCGGTTTTGAAACTATGTCAGAATAATAACAATGATACAATAAATAAATAAATAAATGAATATTAGACAGGTGCCCACATTACCTAGAAGATCCCTGCATAATGCATATACAATGTAAGTGATGGGGGACAAAATCTACAGTCCTCCTTCTGTGCAATAATGTATTTAAAAGTGTATGTGAAGCTAGTATGAAGCAAGTCCCTGTTTTGTTTCATACTTCCATCACAACACAAAAAAAAATAGAAAAATAAAAAGGGAATATGATGCTAAGAAGACTGTAAATGTGGCAGATATTCACTTGATATGACTAACTCCAACTTCTGAAGACTCATATAAACTTCAACATTCAACATTTTGCACACAATGACTGTGCTGAAACACTGTGGATGTTGGCACCAAATTGAATGAACATCTTTTTAATAACCAGTATGAACAGGAGGAATGATCCCAGCAAGGAAAACCTCAGTGTTCATATGAGCACCTGACTGTTTTAAGATAGAATTTATCCCTTAAGGTTAAACTGAGGACAGTCGGCAGCAGCACATTAACATCACAGTGTAATGAGCTGCTGATTTTGGTTTCCTATAGACAGCTGAGCTCATTTCTTGTACACACAGACCTTCACTTTGTGTGTGCATAATAGTAGCTGTAATCTACACATGCAGGGTAAGACTGATTGGAATAACCTTTGTATCCTAATATTTTTTGCTGGCACATTTACAGTTTGATGCCATAAAAAAGGCATATTTAAGAATTTATTTTCAGTTTTTTTTGCATGCATCTTCTAATCCACTTCTCCTCTATTGATCCAAACCATTGATTTAATTAATTTAAGACTTGTAACCCCTTCAATGCCAGAAAATAGAGTCCCTGGTAAAAAAAAATGGTGAAAAAAGCACATGAAAAGGTGATTATTTACAATATACTGAATGCAAATTGAATTTGGTTTGGGGGGATTATAACAGTCTTGGATATGTCATTGATGAGTAACAAGATTGATTTCCAGGGGTTTTTATTTTTTTGTCCACGTGACTCTCAGAACCAAACTGGCACAAGTACCACATTGGACAAAAGTGTCCAACGTGTTTGATGCCATAAAAAAGGCATGGCTGAGAATTCTTTTTCATTTTTTTTGCATGCATCTTCTAATCCACTTCTCCTCTATTGATCCAAACCATTGATTTAATTAATTTCAGACTTTTAACCCCTTCAATGCCAGAAAATAGAGTCCCTGGTAAAAAAAAAATGGTGAAAAAAGCACATGAAAAGGTGATTATTTCCAATATACTGAATGCAAATTGAATTTGGTTTGGGGGGATTATAACAGTCTTGGATATGTCATTGATGAGTAACAAGATTGATTTCCAGGGGCTTTTAGTTTTTTGTAGTGTCAGATTAAAGAAATGGCTCCCATAGACTTCCATTATGAAAAAAATGAATTGAAGTCTATGGGGCAATGGAATAAAATGGCAGTGCGCGCACATGACACAGACTAGCACACACACAAACACACACACACACACACACACACACACACACACACACACATATACTTGACTTTGGCTGAAAACAGAAGTGGGTGATAATTTATTCATTATACCGGGTCAATTTTGACCCAGGAGGACAAAAGTTGCATGGTCAATGGGAAAACAACAGGTGGGCTAACTAGATTTAGACTACATTTTAAACTTGCTTTCTGTTGCTTTTTGTGTAATCATTGTTGATCGAGTGATTACCCTTCAAATATCTCTTTAATTCCATCCCAAAGGGCAAAGCATCACACATTAATATCTGTCATTTAACTTTCATTACCATTTGCAAAGCAGTTCTTCCCTTTTTCTGAGGAGTTCTATCATTTCTATCTCACCATTTCAAAACACAGGTGTTTAGAAACTGTAATAGTTAATGAGTAATAAAATCAAATCTTGCCATGCTTTTAAATAAGGTAGGGAATTGAAAATGAGAGGAGGAAATGGAAAAATAGAACAGATGTTTCTTACTAAATTGTGTTTTCCTGTGTTTCAGTCGTCTGTACTTGTACTTGACATACACATTAAATAAGTTAGAACTTTATTGAGCCTGAAATAGTCTTCAAGAACTCTTATATTTAAAAGGCCAAGACTTTTTCCCTTGTTATGAAATGCCCTTTGACACTACCACTGCTGTTCTGCTCAGCTGCTCTGTTTAATTAATCACTTTACTGACTTCTGGTAGCTCGCTCCAGTTTAATTGCTTCTGTTTCATCTACTTTAGCTAAAATCCAACAAAGGTCACATTTAGTCTCACCTGACAGGATACCTGGCCCCTAAAAGTCACAGCAAACTTTAAAACAATGTTCCAACACCATTTTAAGCTTTTTAAGAGCAAAGTGACAAGATGGAGAAGCTTTTATGTGTAATACATGAGACTGACAGAGAATCTCCTCTTTGAAGCCTGACTGGAAGTTACCCTCATTTAGTAGGCTTCTTCTCATGTTCAAGTGAGGAATGCCTCCCCCCCGCTTTAATTCGTGACAGACTGATTGATGCCCTACCTGTTCCAGGCAGAGTAATGGCCTTCTATGTGTGTGCAGGCCACAGGACCGAGAGAAAACCTGTCTGTCTGTGTGGAGGCTCGGTTAATTACCTGCCTCTCTGCTGACAGTCGGCTGGCGCAATGAAGAGAGGGTGAAAAGTTACTGAGGGTTTTTATTGCTGCCAGAAATCATTTCCACAGCTCAGGCACAATCTGAAGGTGTTTGTACCTTTATTTAGTGTAGTGGACACGCTCAAGCTGATGCGCCTTTAGGGTGAAAGGGGAGAAACCCTGTGCAGCATGGTGAATGAGGAATTTCCGTCGGACTCAAGAGTTTTTGAGACGCTCCTTATCTACTTTCCTCCCCCATCCACAATTGACATAGTCCCAGCTTATTACCACAGTTATCTTAGCTGAAACAGCCTGGGGCAGCTGGACAGCGAGAAGAAAAGATGGGCTGCACTCCCAGCAAAGCAACAATCTGCAGGGATCTTCGTCTTTCACATAGGGGTAACCATAAACCATAAGATGTGGCACAGTAGTGGTATTTTTCATGAGCATCGTATGAGATTCTTCTCAATGTTTCATGCGAAGAGGCAATTATTTTTTTCTCTGCAAGAACTTGGAGAGGAGGAAAAAGTGAATAATCCCTAGACTAAAAAGCTGATACTTCAGTGAGCTCACACTTTGGCCAACGAGCCCCCGAGACCTTGTCCTAAAACTCTAAATTGGGTGTCTATGTTAAATTGGCTGTTTTTTATGGCTTTGCTATAGCTGACAGCTCTTCCCTCGTTAAGGAGTCATTTCAGAATGTGATGTGCTAATTATAGATTTGTGGCACTTCACTTTTGGCGTGGTTAGCAGGGAAAGTACTTAAAAGATGCAACAGGAAATGCAGAGGGAGGAAACCACCTGCATTCACCACAATGATAACGAGCTCACAAACTACCATTTACCGTCTTAATCTGACAACAAATTCACGATGAAGAACAGAGCGCAACTAATCTGGACTATTGTCTTGAAGTGGGAAAGCCAGATATCTAAGCAGCAATTATCTTTTCTTATATATTTTTAGCAAATTGTGCATTGTGGAAAGAAAACAGCACCCCTGCTTTTAAATACAACACATTCTCTTCATGTAGGAGCAGAGAGTCAGTGCTATTTTGTCCATCGTGCAATATTCATGATTTCTTCAACCAATTTCACTGATAAATGAATGTTGAAGCGATACTTATTCAAATTCATTTTAAAAGTTGTCATGATGCCAGAAACATTCTGAGACTCTCCATTTCCTCGGTGCGTAGCCTCCGGTGTCACACGAGCTCAGTCACTGAGTGATTGTTTCCAATTACCACCTGTTCGTTTAACTTTGCCAAAATTAGACAACCAGCATTTTTACAGAGGCTTCGAGAAGATGCCAAATTTACAGCACTCTCTTCACTCGGTGCCCCTCCTCACTTTTCCCCATTGGCAGTGAAACGATTTTACTCCATACCACTGATTTCAATTCTGTGATTTCCAGTTCATTTTGTTTTCTCAATATGAACAACCACACCCCACCCCCGAAGAAGAGTTTGCAATTGACATATACTTGTATCCTTGTATATTTATTCTTCAGTGGAGGAACACCAGTGTCCTTTTCAGCAAACACAGAGGTGATTCACAGCATTAAATTGCATCTTCGCTCATGATTTGGCAGTCTGATAAGTCAGAGAGATCCTCCGCGTGTCAGCGTGAGTGTGTGCGTTGCATCCACATTACCATGAGACAAAGATAGTGAGGCCTCTGTAGCTGACTAAAACGATCCTTCCTTTATGTGACTTTTGAGGTTTCTCTAAGTCTAAGTGATGCTCTTAAAGCTCTTTATCCGTTTAACTAATGTTATTCAGTTCTTCTTCGATATGTTTGAATGCCTAATCTTGTGTACGGTTGTCACACTTCTATCTTGACAAGCTCACAAAGGTCTGAAAAACTTTTAAGGACTAAAACCTTGATACAAGCGTGATTCCCTACCAGTCTACTTTTGGAGGACCTGTTTTGCTGTTAGGTTTTCCATTTATTCCCAACAGATGTTACTATACTATTACTCCAGATGTAGTGATAGCAAATCATCAGAAATCTTCAAAAATTAAAGGGAAAGGTGGTATCCTTGTGGCCTAGAGGTTATGACTTCAATCATAAAATGTGATGTCATGGGTTCAAATCCAGCTGGGGACTTGTTGTTGCGTCTCTCTTACTCATTTACTGTCATCTCTTTACTATTCCTTATCCATGTAGGTGTAAACTCAGCACTTTTTAAGTCATTCCGTGATGGACAGCACAATATGGACGAGTATACAGAGTCTTGGGTGTTGCTCAAATCACAGATGGGACAGCTAACAAAGTCAGCCCCCAGCTAGTTAACTGCATGTATGGCTATTGGAATCATAGTGATATTATGAGCTATTTTAGTGCCACACAGATGCTGCACCAGCTCACCAATTAGCAGTATCAACATTGTCAGTCGGAATCAAAAATTCACACTTTGTATTGCCTGTGGGTTTAATTACTGTAAAGAGATACTCCAAGGGTTCATATCCACTTTCATAAAGTGGGACTTCTACATTTCTGATTATACAACACAACAGCATCTTTTTGTTCCTCCTCTGTAAAAATGTATTTTGAACTCCACAATCCCAGTTTGTGACACAGGCTTTCTGATAAGAACACAATGTCTCCAAGCTCAAATTGAAATCGCTCAGATGACACATGTACATAATGCATGCAAATGATCTATATATATATATATATATGTCTACTGTATATCAATTTTGGATGAAACTTTCTTGAGGTAATAATGAAATACGTCATGGTTTATAACCTTGAGGCAATTCATAATGTGCTTTATACTGGCATCATTTTCTGATGAGTGGGTGTAATGGGTCATTTTTGATTCTCAAATGGTAGATTCTACATTTTAGAGCAAAACTCAACACATCCTGCCCTCCATGTGTGACTCATATTTTTACAAAGAGAAAAGACAGTAGAGAGAAGAGGCTTGTTTCTGATCATTACTGGGTTTGAAAAAATAAAACAGAATTGGGTCTGCAATAAGCAGCTGATTGTTGAATGCCAGAGCTTCTTCCTCACTTCTAAATGATGTGAGGAGGAAGCGAGTTTTTGGTGAGCACACAAAAGAACAGAGGGAGAGAGAGAGAGAGAGAGAGTGAGAGAGAGACAGAGAGAGAGAGAGAGAGAGGAGGGGAGTAGATGTCAGAGCGGTGTGATCGCTCATGCCTTCCTGTTTGCCCATGTTCGTAGGAGAAGAGCGCTCTGTGTGCTCTGGGGCTCCCTGACTTCATTAACTAGAAGGGCAGCCGGTCTTGATAAATGGTCTACTTGGACAGAAACATTTGTCACCTCGCTCACCTCACACCATAACACACAGAAACACATGGCTATACCATACGCACACATAACACCAGCAACAAATACATGGCCTCACACACGCTCGCACTGAAACACCCTTGAAAAAAAAAAGAAAGAAAAAAAAAGACATAAAATACAGCCAGCACTTTGTCGAGGCAGTTTTGTCATGATAGCTGTTACGGGGAGACAGAGGGAGTTATCATGGTGTCAGTGATGAAGGGCCTGAGCTGAAGTGTTTGCTACTGACTGGATACGCTGTCACAACTCTGCATCCATCATCACATTGATGAGCTTCTGAGTCTAATGATTCACCGCTAATAATGTGTGTGGGAATGAAAAATAAGGATCAATTACATTGCTTTTCCACTTTGCAGTGAGTTGGCGCTTTTCCTTCATTGAATGTGCTTATCAAACTAAAATGTCTTATTAAATGTTAATCAGACCTGGCCTTAGGCAAACGGTGTCAATCTGTCTGGTGTGAAAATGTGATTCATCACAGCTGTCTTTTCTCTACTAGAACTGTATTATACCATATAACCATATTCAGAGCAAGTCATCTACATAATCCATTGTTATAATAGCGTATTCCTTACAGTATTTCCTGAGTCACAGCTTTGTCCAGCAGCCGGTAATGAGTTTGTGGGATTCTGTCAAACACTCAGCAGACAGATATATCGGTTATGATGGAAGAGCCTATTTTTGAAACTGCTTCACGCAGGAGTCCAGGATGCCTGGACATTGATCGATGACTTCTACGAGGGGAGACAGAGAAGAGAGAGAATATAAAAATTCTGTCTGGCAAACAGATAGGTCATTAATGTGCTAAACGGTTGTGGATAATTTCACCCCTAATCATGTTTTTTCCACCCACATGACAGCATCAATCATTATATCTATACAAAGGCCACTGCTTGGATTTTCAAAGCAATCACTGCCTGTGTGTGTGTGTAAACTTTCTAAAAATATTGATTATGTTGCTAATAGCATAAGAGCACAAACAGCATATTGATGTTTTTCACTTTTTTATGATGGCTGCAGGGAAATTTGGGGGATAATTCTGTTTTCAATTTATGGAGCCTATTTCAGAAAAACGTACGTACCACCATAAACATAGATTTAGAAGAGAGTTTTATCAAATCACAGCCCTCTAAAGGATTAAAGAATGCTTATAGAAAAACAAAGTTTTACATTCTTTTTATTTTTCAAATTCCCCCCACAACTTTATGTTTGCAACCTTTCCTTGTCTATAGAGAAGATCAATAGACCAGCTAAAGACCGGTTGAATTTACATCTTATTGCATATTTCCATTGACTTGTATGTCTGGACACGCAGTAAGGTGGGGTTCAGACTGACACTAGCTATGCATGAAAAACACAGAAACCACAAAGGGCTCAGGAAAAACACTGCTGCAGTCGTTAAACCAGGCTTAACTTTTACCAATAGGGACTGCGCAGGAATCGTAATAAGAATAGGTCAGTTTATATAATTATGCAGAACTTTTTACCCTCTCCTCACTCTATGTTCATGAATTACATTCAAGTATTTTCTTTCATATGAGGCATGACCACATCACTGATTTTCTCTTTATACTGCCCTGCAGTATGTTTTAAGATTGTTTTTAATACCTGATTCATAATTTTGAAGGCATTTTGTGGCTTGGCTCTCTGCTATGTTTCTTACTTTTTCCTCCAATATAAACCTGTACGCAGCTTGAGATCCCTGAGCAGCAGTGCTTGTGGTACAATTGGTCTATGTAGAATAGAGCCATACAATTCTACCAGCATGTCAATGTCTCCACTTCTCCTGTGAAATATGATGGATTGCCTTGACTTTTTTTTAACAGACTTTAATGGAGATTAATCCTATTGACTTTTTTCTGTTGCTTATTGGTGTTATTGAAACATTGTACTTTAATTATTAGCATCAAAAGAAGTTTCTCTGGACAATGCACTTACACGCTTTGTGGTGACTTAGAGGGATGTACCCATATTGGTAAAACCCTCATAGAAGCTCCCTGTGTATACAAGGCTTTGCCTCTGCCTACTGAGATCAAGTTAATCTTTGTTAGCACGTCCTCCTAATAAAACATTGTCACAGCAAGACGCCAAGGGCTGGACACAATCAGCCCATATGGTAAACAGTGGCTCACGTACTGTGTTGACATACAGTGCATTTGTCTAATTTAAGTGGTGTTACTTTACAAAGTCAGTTTTACTAGCTTCATGGCATGTAGATGATAGTAGTTTGTTTTCTCCATTAGTGGATGAAAAAGGAAGGATGAAAAGGAAGTAGAAAGGAAGTTAGAGTTTATTGTTTTTTAACTTTGCATTTAATCACAGCATTGATTTTGGCAGCCTGTATCTTCAGTGCATTTTCCAAATTTCATAAACCTTATTATCAGAGTTCCTCATCCACTCACAAACGTACGCTCTCTTTGTTTCTTGCTGTGATCCTTCCGAGTCTCTCAAACAACAAGACTGACTCATTTCAAAATTATGAAAAATACTCTCTTCACTACTCTTCACTCTCAGGTTGCCACAGTAACAACCGAGTGGACGTCATTACCGTGAATGGAGCACCGCCAGATGTAGTACAGTACACATCACATTGTATTCTCATTGAAAAAGGGGTCAGTGAGTATCTGTCATTATTCAGCATCCCGAAAAGGTTAATGCACTAGCTTACTAATTCTCCTCCTCCAGCTCCTGCTTTTTTTACAGCAAGCTTTTTATCTTCATTTAGTGTTTTAATGTCATTTAGTGTTTTAATGTCACAAACAAAAACAAGAGTCTACAACTTCTGTTCTGTCTACATACAGGGCTGCTTTATTTTCCATTATAAACTGAAATGTAGAAAAACCAAAACCTTACTATTATATGTTGATATACACACAGATTCAATATAAACTTCAGTGAGAGATCAAGAACACATAACACATCCCATTATTATTGCTCTTTTATCTTTTACCCTAATGGACACACTTTTAATATTTTCTCTTTAAGTGCAGCATTCGAGAAGGCTACATGATTAAGCCTTTACATTTCCCACCTAAAAATGTACTGTAGAACTGAGATCCAGTAATGATCAAAACAAAACATAAAAAATAAAAAAAAAGTTAAAAGGCTGAGTTTTACACCGTTATGAATTTAGATTGGTGCTTTAGCTTCCCTCCTCCCTTTACTTCTCCAGTTCAGTGTTAAGATAGAGACCTATTGTCCTGGCAGTAACCCTGACAAAATAGAATCTGTGCAACAGTATCAACTTTTCTTTCTTTGGAATAAGACATTTATTGGTCATCACCTTCAACTTCTCTATACTGTCTATCTGCTCTCTGTCGTAGAAGCATTGACTCAGCATAGCTGTGTCTAATAATTCTTTTTTACAGTACATGAATGCATGTGATTGATGGTCTAATTCCTGTCTAATTAGCTCTTTATTGTCCAATCTATACTCATGTCCACAATATAACAAAACAAATCTGTCACATTACATGAGTCAGATATACCCTCTGTCTGTCTGTGTCTGTCTTTGTGTCTATCAGTCTGCTAGTTTGCTTGAGGCAGTAGCTGTCTTTATGTATAAACGTGCTCCTGTATTCATGCTATGCAGGTCATATTGTTCACTATATCTTGTTTGCACTGAAGCGGTTGGGCTTTACTGCACTAGTGGGTTCTGATTCAATTGGAAATGCCCCAATTTTGCATTTATTGGTTGTTCAGTCAACTGTTGATTGTGTTTGACTTGTGAATAAACCTGTGATGAAGGTCTGCTAGTTGCTTGTGACAGATTCTGTAGCAGTATTATATTCATTTCTGTATTAATTGTAATGTAAACTCCTTAGCTTTAAGAATTAACTACATTGTAGATCTTACCTACCAGAGTATACACTTTGTTGTTCTCATTTTTATACATTCTAATGCCAAGATTTTTCAAGAAACATGTTAATTGTGTTAATTTGATATGGACAAGTATACTACTTTAATGTTATGTGGTTCATTGCATTTTCTAAAATCGGAATGATTTACAAAACTAAATTTGTCAAGTTTGTTGTTAAAATGACACATTATCCTTTATTATCTCATAAGCTGACCTGTCTGATTTGTCTTCTCAACCACTCCATTGATAAAAATGCAGATATTATCATGTTTAAGTTGGCCACAACCACCAGTGATGAGTTTGTGTGAGACAAGACACTCCAATGCTGAAGATTGGAGTGTACGATATACACTAATCAAAAGAACAAGACAGCATGCCAAAATCATTCAAAGTAAAATAAACAATAAAAACATAATCAAAAGCAATGAAAAAACCACCTGGGAAAAAACTCTAATTAACTGCACAAAGTCAATGTAACAGGATACTACATTAAAACAAACTGACAATCAAGATTTATGGACTACCTTTAAGCTTGATTCAACTGCAAATCAATCATGTCAGTCTGAATGAACCCTCAAAGGCAACATACAGTAAATGAGTTCTATGATACATTTTCTCAATTCTAGTTGTTGGAAGGTAGTTCTCTGAGGCCAGTCCAGTAGGCAGTAATGATGGCAATGAATTTTCTGTCTCTCAGAACTTATAGAGGGGGCCAGGAAGAAAATAACCGTGTTACTGGTTCCCCTTGGGCCATATTTGTTACCTTTGTCTTGAGAATTCTCCTTTTATTCCACTAAGCTCTTCTTACAGTTGAATCACCAGCTGAGAACATGAAGGACATTAGGATAAAACATTGGTGCTCTCAAATAAGAAAGCAGACATATTTGTTCTTGTAAGTTCTGCAAAAACTCTATCTGCTCATTGACTGACTTCTAAATGGGTACCACAATAAATAAAAGCGTCTTCCTTGGAATGCTTGCAGAAAAAAACCTTGTGAAAAATCATTTCTGTCTGGAAATGACTAATTCATAATGACTAAATGTGGCTGTTTGTAAACTGTTGAGAACTATGAATCAGTTGTGAGAATTAAGAAAGTGTCAAAAGCAACATTAATGAGATTTGTCATATAATCAACATGGTATGGATTGCATCTCTTTCATTTTCTACAGGGTAGATCATGTACCAAAACAGATATGAACTAGATCAAGTGTCTCTTGTCATTTATCTCACCTTTGTGTGGAAGTAAGTGCCAACCGCAGCATTCAAAGTAGCACAAAATATTTCCACCCCTCTGATGCACAATCCTTCATCCACAGTGAACAGTAACCTTTTCTGAAACTAAATCTGTCTTGATCGATTTTTTAAGTCCTTGGGGTCAAAGCAACAATCATCAAACACATTCATACAGTTGATATGGTTAGCAAACAGTGGCTAAGACTGACGCTAACACAATTTTAAGGTGGAAATGACACCAGAGCAGGAAAAGGAAATTGAAAATGAGGATACAAGAATATAAAAAGAAATGATTCCAGTTAGCAAATGAGGAAAAAGGGATCTTACCTTGTTGGAATAGTAATGGTGATAAGAATGGAAGGCATTTTCAAGTATCCACACAAGGGTGGAAAGTTTGTTGAAGGAAAAGCTGAAGGATAACTAGAAGCGGGACTGTCATAAATGATTGTGCATCTAAGTGTCAGGAATTGAAAAACCCTAGAAAGAGTGTGTCTGGATAATGTATGCTACAGGATGAGGTCATATAAAAGGGCTTCTCTCAGATGTTTCTACAGTCAGGAGTATGGACATGTTGATGCAGTGTGTAGAAGAGTCAGAAGAGTTTAAAGAGAGTGGAAAGAAACAACGAGACGGTGGTAGCACAAAAGGAACTAGACCAGAAAGGAAATGGGGCATGCCTAATCCATAGCAAATTAATCAGGACATTTAAAGTGATCAGTCTAAAGTTGACTTCTAAAGTGCTTCAGCTTTAAAATAATAAACGTATTGCTTTTTATTCAAATCATTGGCAGAAAGCCCTGAACAAATCATAACAGCAATTATTATAACAGTGTAATGGAAAACATTGTAGTAATTAGGCCTATTACTTCAGAAAATATTGATTGGAATATTGCTTTAAGCTACACATTCTTAGCTCACACAACTAACAATAACTGATTTTATGAGCTCACCTAAATTAATTAGATGGATATGTCTGTTTCTCACCACACAGCTTCTTCATTCCGGTGTGATGGATGACAGTCAAACTCTAAAATTGATCTCCACATGCAAATGAGCCCTGTACTTAGTCTTCATTGCAGCCAGAGCAGAGAAACAGAGGTAAGTGGAAAGAAAGGGGAATACTAAACATGACCCCGGCAGTGAGTTCTGGATTCTCATGTGAGAGGGAAGACCAACAGTCTGAATGAGGTATTAGGCCTTCAATGCCTATCACAGGAGTCTAACAGCCAACCTGCAGCCTTACCAGTAAGACCAATTTTTGTTGTAGTTGGGGAAAACATCCAGTCCTAGGCAGTTCAAATCGATAAAGTATGTGTGGAGAAACTCAGTCTGTTGGGGGAACACATTCAGTACTCCATCCTGTACCCTTCTTGACCATAGATCTGTTTTCTTCATGAAGTTAGTGATTTTGTTACTGACTTCCAGGATAGATGCATAGCCTCCTTGGATAGAGAGGTTGAGGTGAGTGAGTTGAATTCATAGTCAAGACGCCAATTTCGGTCCATTTCTATCACACTTAAGAGGGATATAGCAGTGCATCATGCCCAACATCCATCTCCATACAAATGTGATTGCAGTGCAATTTAATTGACATAATTAACCACAGTCACAGCTCTGTTCAAAACAGACTTTAGGTCTGATTCCATGCCAATGGATGGATGCGAGTGCCTGCTGATGCAGCATACAGTGTGTGGCCATAACCTTCAAGTTTACAGCGTTTATCCGTGCAAGAACCCTCCTGTTTCCAGCTCAGTCCAATTTCAGTCTTGAAAGCATCCAAGAGTCTGAATACTTCCTCACCCATTGCTCTCCCAGGCATTGTTGATAGTGAACCAAAACTATCAACTGAGCCACATTCACCATGTCTGTTGATACATCCAATTGTATAGAATTTTACTTACAGGAGTACCATCTATGCAGTAGCTGTGACTGAATGTCAATTCTACTCCTAAGATGTTTTCAGAAAGAAGCAAGAATAAATGTTAAATAGTGTATATAAAATACTACTTTACAAACCTCTTTGACAAAAGAGGTACAAATATTCTACAAAACTTTTTTAAATAAATAGGGAGCATAGCTTTACAGTTCTTTTACTTGAGTGTCTGGAGCAAAACAATACCAAGTCTCTTCCTCCCATTCCCCTCTCTGTGCTCTGTGATGGTCGCCTTTGAGTGAAGCCCTTCAGAACAACTTTAAAACATTTATTTCTGTTGTAGTCAGACAATATATTGTAAGAATCAGATTAGAGTGGGAAAAATGTTGGAAAAAAATATTGCTATAAAAGTAGTGGTTTGTCTTTCTGGCTGATATATTATTTCATTAGATACAGTAATTAATAGTGAAGCATCAGTGTGAAAGCAGCCTAGTACTGTTGTAGCTGCTGGAAGTGGAGCCAGTTTATTTCTATCTATTTAAGACCATACATCAAAATAAAACAGCTGTCAGCAGGCGCTGACTCTTTACAAGAAACAGAAAGATTGTTTTTCTTTTTCTACAACAGCACAACTCAACTGTTTGAGTAATAGTTATGGCCAATAAGACATTGTTGGATGTCTTTCTCAAAATGAAAGACCATAATGTTATATTCTACCTTTCTTTTTTTTCTTTCTCGGTTGTACCTAAAATATACCACACTGTATACCAAAACCGAGGTCCATACCAAACTGTGAATTTCATGCACTGTTACACCGCTAGTTACAATCATATCAGTTTATCCTGGTCAAACATTTGATCACATTTAATCTAAATGAATCTACAAATACCCATTTAACTGCAGCATAAGGAGATAGTAATACACATTTTTGTCAAGTACAACCATACTGTAGATATGTATCTGAAACGGATGTACAGAGGGCTGTCACATGTGGTTAGTGTTATTCAGGCAATAGAGGACCTACCCTCTATTATTGAACAGCAACAGAGGGTCAAGACAAGACCTGTGCACCTGTTGGATTTTCTTTCTCTGAAAAATTAGAAACATAATAGTACAATGCATTCCACCCAAAGCTATCAGCTGTACAGCACACTGAACTACATGTTGAACTGAGCATCTAAGTATTGCTCACATAGTCTGACAAAGGTTTGCCCTTTTCATTATCAACATTACAACCTTATAATTAGCATCTCTGCTTAAAGTTTCAGTGTAAAATCATCAACCACTTTGATAAAATGATTTCACACAGCTAACAGCTACTGTAATTCTACACTCTAAGCCGATCAGGTGGTTTACTTCCTAGGATAATGAATGTTTTCTAACCATAACCTTTGTGCAACTCAAGTCACAAAAGCAAAATCACATGTTGACCTCCTCATAAGCTCTCTGTCATTCTTGTTTACTTTCTTCCTCCCACCTGTGAGCACAATGTCATTGCTCAGAAACCCATCTATGAGCGCAGGGGTGATAAGAGTCAGGTAATAGTTCTTTGTGGGTATTACACAGTCATTTGAGTGATTGGTAATATCATATAATAATAAGAACACCGTTAATGAGATAGAACTGAAACTGTAGGAAGAAAAAACTTGGTGTTGCATAATTCTTACGAAGCATCATAGAAGTTGTTAATTTTTAAGACATTAATATTAATGACTATTACTGGGAAAATGGAAATACATATGAATAAGGTTGGCCTTCTGTAGCACAGAGTTCAGACAGTTAATGGGGTTATCGCTCCTTTTTTGCACTCATAATTAATCAGTAATTTACCATGTGATGAAATGCCACCTCTGCCCCCACCCCCAATCTCACCCACTTGGCCTCCCCTAGTGTCTGACTGACTTTACATTTGTAATTGACAAAGAAGGACGCAGGTAGAAAAACAATACTTTAATTTCAGTGTCACACAGTAAGTAACCATTTATATCTTTTTTGATATTTTTTTATTCTGCTGGGAGTGTCTGTATTCCCCCTCTGGACACAATCCACTTTGTTCATACTTTCAGTGTTCAGAGGGACTGTGTGTGTGTGTGTGTGTGTGTGTGTGTGTGTGTGTGTGTGTGTTTCAGTTGGGAAACACTTAATAAAAGGAATAAATACTGCTGAACCAATAAGTACAACAAGTGCATCTCAATAATGTATGAATTGCTTGTTTTGTTTGAATAATTCAGAAGGCTGTGGGGCCGATTTGAATTGATTTTTGGAATAGCCTGTAACCAGCTATTCCAATGTGTGGTCCGGGGGTTATTTAAACTGTGTATGTGCAGAAGGATGGGACAACTGGGAGTAAATTGACTGTGTGCGATAATTTATTCATATGTGAAAAATAAATGTATCTTCTCTTTCCGTAAATATAAAAAAATCTAATTCCAAGGCTTTGGAGGTTGTACTCATTCCCTCTCTACCTATGACAGAAGGTTAGAAGATGAAGTGAAATGAGTTGTGAGAGCAGCAGAGCAACTATCACCATTACCACCTGTACAACTTGATTTTCAGGCTCAGAAAAAAAAGACAGCACAAAACATTAAGCTGCAGTAGTATGTTCTTAAATGTGGAGCTCCTCACCCACTGACCCCCTTGTTATCCTATATATATCCTACATAAATCTGCCACTCTCTCTCAATTAGTTAATTTGTTTTTCCATTTCGGTTTAATTTTGGTCTTAAAGAAGTTTTAGTCAACAAAGGGTCCAATATTCCTTGAGACCAAACACTGTCATTAAACACTGAGCTACCAATGTTGGCTGTAATACCACTTAAACACTCAACTACACAACAACTACAAAATACAACTGTATACACAGATAGTACACAGATAGTACACAGAGACACACGGAGGAACTTTCAGACTCCACAGAAGGAACCTAGCAGGTCAGCTCAGGTCTGGCCGTGTGGCTGTAGGCCTAACAACTGAGCCAGCTTATTGATCAGCTCACCCTTTTATCTCGGTCTCAAGTTGCTCATGAAGGCTGGCTCTCTCCTGCTGCAGCTGATTATTCTTCCAGGCCTCTTTCTGGATATTACTGGTTAAATATTCCACCTTAGACTAGATTTCTTGGGTCTTTTGGAGAGCTTTAATTTTTTCCTCCTGACAGGCATTTTGAAGGTGAGCTTTCAGCACCTCTACCTGAATCTAGAGCCTTGTTTTCTACCTTGCAGTTGTTTAGCATGCCAGGCCCGCTCGTTGGGGGTCCCCCAGGCTTGATGGAGTCAGTCTCAGTGTCATATCTCCTGTCGTAGTGTCTCTCTAAAAATCAGTGGTGTGTAGACTTGGATTGATCTGCCTGAATCATAAAAAAACACATCTTTAGAATTTCAACCTGTAATCCAAGGCCTGCCCTCCAATAACGTTCACTTTATATACTGAGTTGATGAACTGTGACCCATCTGTATTGATATGATTTTTTAAAATGTCAAACACGTATGTACAGTTATCCGTAATAGTGTCACAATAAGTGTGCTTTCTAATAACACTGAGGTAACTGTTAAGAGTTAAGAGTTTAAGTTGCTTGTATTACTATGCTCATTTCTTCATTTCATTGTTTCTGGGTTTTTCCTCCTTCTGTTTCCCCCCCTCCAAACCTGCCCTTCAATCAGATTTGTTAGCTCTGCCCTTGTCCCAGTGTTTTCCCCAGCCTATCCAATTCTTTCCAATCCTCCTGTTTCATCTCCTTCACTTGAGTTTCTCCTCCCATCTTCCTAAGTGTGCCTCATCTCCTCATCAGTTCAGTTAGTATTTAAGTCCTGTTTTTAGTTCGATCTTTGTTCTGCCTGTTTTGCTTTGACCTGCCAGCTTTTTTCTTTTTCCTGCACAAGCCTTAAATAAGTTATTCTTCAGCCTCGCTTAGTCTTCAGTCTCTTCCACTTGGGTCCCCCTAACAAACACGTCATACAGCTGTATGCTCAGCAGCTGACACAAAATAATCTATATAGACATGGAAATTATAGTTTGGGGATAAAAGTAGCAGTTATTTTCTTAATAAATCCAGTGCTTACACTTCAAAAGACCAACATACAGTTAAGTGTTATTGCACCTGATATGACTGTACAGTGTCTCAATATTTCAGTTGTGTTGTCTAAGCATACATGACAGCACTGTCTTTACTGCTAAAATGTAAATTGGTAAGTCTTACTTTTGCTGTAGCAGCAGCAGCAGCAGCAGCAGGGCCATTCTCAGGGTAAGAAATGGTTCATCATGTTCACTTGGCTGCTGGTTACCATTCTTGTCAGACTTATCATGCTGACATACAAACACCTGTTGTTTCCTTTCCATCTAACATAACAGGGTCTGTGTAAAAAAACACAAGTTAAAGTGGGTGCAAATCTGTCCCCTAGAAATTATGTTATATACTAATGTTCAACACAAAATACATTTTGAAAAAATGTACAGTAATGCTGTCTGGATTACAACATACAATAATAAGGAAATGTTGTGGATTGAAGTATCTGGCAAAATGTTGCAACATATTTCATTTGTTTCCTGTATTAACAGACCCAGGATGCAGCCCTGGTTTTTTTTATTGTCAAAGCAGCCTTTGTATGTTCACTATCCATCCTGACCTCGCCCCAGTGATTCCAGAGAAGTACATTAATGTAGTGCTTCTTTCACTGAAAGGTGTGTAATAATGCTGTAATAAAAGCAGTAGCAGTTTTTAATGGTGACAGTAGTACAGCTCACTGTCTCATAAGGCTTCTGTTCATCTTTACTCAGACACGTTTGGTAGACCTGAAGGACATACACTGTGTTTGGTTTTTGGTTAGGAGAAACTCCAAAAAGTACTTTTTTTACTAAAAAAGGGTGTGCGCACATCCATGACTGCTGTGGCTTTACACCTTTTATTCATTTAACAAGGGAATAACATCACAAGATGGGTGGTGACTTAGAGGACGAGACCTCCATCATTTCAAAATTGATTGTATAGTTAATATTCAGTTGTAGGCAGAAGGCTAATATAGACATCATATAGTCTGGCCCTTATGTGTGTTTGAGAGTGTTTTTGTGTATGTATATGTATATGTGTATGCATACATTTGCATGTTCTCATGCAGGCATCTTGAGGCTCTCCATTATCTCTTGTTGCCTTCACCCCAGTTGATTGACACTTGTGCCTCCAAGTAGCCATCTGCTCCTTGTTTATTCAGTCTGAATCGCAGCTGGTATAAGGGGCTATAAATCAGGTAAATTGTTAAAGAGAGCAGTCTGTGTCAGGGCCTGAGGCGCATCTGTGTTGTGGTGAAATGGATGCTGCTTGAGAAAGCCATCGCCTGAAACTACTGTAGATGGAGTTAATCTCAAACTCTCACAGAGGGGCTATGAGATTGTGTATATCTATGTGTGTATTTGTATGCATGCATGAAACAATCCCTGATGGTATTGCCTAAAATAATTTCCAGTCCCCATTATGATATAATGAATCCATCTGCATACTTCAAGGGCTCTCTCTATTGGCTGCATGCTCCTCAAGATCCCCTCATATCGATCTCTTCTCCTTGCAAATTCATTTGAAAACCTGTCAACAAAGCTGCAGCAGATCCATTCATGATGCTAAGTGAATCTGAGCAGCCAGCTACCTGCAAAATAAAAACATGATTTCCTAAGGGCCATCTAATGTAGGTTTTAACGTGCATTGATGGTGACACTTCATTCATGGAATCCTCACAGCACATCATAGGGTGTTATGGAGGTGATTTACTGATGAATAATGCATTAGGAGATAATGGGGTTGCATGGTTTATGAAACAGGACCTATGGCTTTCATAAAGAAACTCCTACATACTTATCTCACTCTTCTTTCATTTTGTCTAATGTTGAAGTTGACTCTATTTGAAAAGCAAAAATGAAGCGATTGTAGTCAGAAAATTGGATAATTGTAATAAGTGTAATAGTGTAATAATTTACATTTATTACTGCAACTGTTAAACTCCAGGAGAGGAATGAGATGAAATCTAAAACGCGAAAATCTGCTGACAATTAGAAGGTTTAAAACCATATTGGTGCGACATTTCTCATGGTGTGTCCTCTCCAAACAGGTTTTCCATTCATCTGTCCATATCTAATTCCTTCTGTGAGGGGGATTTGCAGTATATCCCTGCTAATTCTACATGATAACAGGCTTAGATTCTCATCCACAAAAAATACTGCAGCAGTGATGTACATCTTAGGCCACTGTCTATCACAGTTTAATCCAGCAACACAAGTAACTGCAGGCTTTGTGCTCCACAGTACTCAGCGCACAGTCTCTCAAAACAGTCCCCCTCCCACATAGTTCTGCTACAACTTCACTCACAAACCAATATTTTCAAAATCCCACCAAGGATTTTTCGGTTGTTGCATGTGTCACACGGATTGGGATGTAGCTGAGTTGTTTACAATGAGAGGAGGATGGAGCCCACCACGGCCAGCTGCTTTTCACCACTTGAGCAGATCTACCCCCATTCGCCCATCTTGTTACTCATTTCCCTCAGCTGCTGATAACGCACTCTCTTGATCCTCATCTGCTGTTCTCCTTCTGCATTCACAGCCTTTTCCAGTCTTGATTTCTACAACAACAGCAAAAAAAAAAAAACCCAGACCTTTTTGAGAGAAAAAATCACTGACGCTAAAATTAACTTATGACAGCCTTTTAGCAGGCATCTCTACTGATTCTTGAATTGCATTTGATTTGTGTTCTTGCTATCACAATGTCGTACTTTCCATGCGAGAGTGCAGTCGCCAGCCTGTATCATATTCAAGGAGCAGCATCCTATTGGGATTAGTCCTCGAGACATCTGCTTGTGTTCTTCCTTTCCATCACTCTGGTCTTCAGTGGCTACACTCAAATCCCATTGCATTTGGAGATAGCTTGAAAATGCAATAAATTACATATTGCCTGCAGATACTAAATCAAATGGTGTTCATCTCTTCAAAATGTTTTATTTAATTTCTTTGCTTAAAGGAATTGTTTAACATTTTGGGGAAAATACTGTTATTCGCTCTCTTTATGAAAGGAGATCAATGCTACGCTAATATCTGTGTGCTAAGTTAAACAGCTGCTGGCATAAACATATTCCCCAAAATGTCAAACTATTTCTTAAATGAGTCTTAAGTGACAATCTACAATATTATTTTAGAAACTGCCTGCTAAATGACAAACACACAAATTGTTGGCATTTAAATACTGTTTATATGTTCCTGAAGGGCTCACACTAAGTTTACATAAACAGAAAAATGTTGTTGCTATTATTACTGAGCTCCTTCTTTTCATAATCCTTAAGAAAGCCATCAGAAAAGAGATAAGGTCATCGGGACACTGTTGCCTTAACCGTATCAGCTCTGGCTGATGTGTGAGTGTCAAGTGGCTGATCAGAGCTCCAGCAGCCTCCCTGTGCGTGACCTGCCCCCATTAACATTTTACTCTGTCATGCACTATTGTGATAAGCCCACGTCTTCTCAAGCTTAGGTAAAAGAGACTGACAGCTAATTTGCAGCAAAAATGGCAAATGCATGTTAATGTGTACACATTAGTGAATCGGAGGTAGCAAACAGGTGAACTATGTGTCGTAGTGTATGTGCTACCTGTCATGTGAAATGTAAATGCCAGATTTCTTTTGAAAACCTGTACTGAAGATGTGGAAGCTGGCTACATAATAGGTGCTTCATGCAGTAATGGCAAATAGCAGTGAAAGGCTTTTGAAACAGCTTCATTCATACACTGGGTTATGCATTGGAGTACTCTGTGGATGCTGGTTGAAGTGAGCTATTATATTGATTATATTTTCTACAAAAAATATTTTTTAACTATTGCTAGTCACATTGATTCGCAATCCAAGCTTTGGGGATGTGAACACATGAGAGTAGGGAACCTTATTTTTCTGTCACAGCCAGCAAGACACCAAGCTCACCAGGGTTCAGCAGTGGCTGACATTTCTCCTGTCACGCCACCCAGTTTGGCCCAAACTGAGGATGAGTGGGCGGCCCCCCCTCCAGCTGCCCCCCTGCTGAAACTTACCACCATGATCTACAGCTGGGGAGCCTCACTGGCAGGCTTGGCACTGTGTAACATCTTTTTAGAGGACTGAATAAGTGCAGTCCTGTATGTGAATGTATTTCCTTATGATTGCTGTCATCAGTCTGTCTTCGCACGCTGCACTAAGCTGGTATTTGGTTGTCTTTTCAATCTTTATTTAGGCTTACAGAGATTACTTTAAGCCTAAAAGCAGGAAAAGTATTAAGTCTTAACATGTATGTTCCATTATAATGGCCAAGCATTTTTCCACACAAAAGGAGTGGCTGTAATGAGGTGAATAATTTTTGAACACTGCAACACCAAAATGATTAGAATATATTTGATCCATTGGTCCAATAACATTTGGAAAGTCTAGAAGAGTGGCACAATTACATTTTATGTCCAATTAAGTGAGCGGAGAGCCAATAAGAAGTTAGCCGGCCTGGCCAGAGGAAGCCCCATGCTTTATAGGCCCAGAACCTAAAAGCATGAGCATGGGTAGTTTTTTTATAAAGCAAATTTAGCAGCCTATAAGTTGTGTTGCTCCATCTATTTCAGTATCTCTACACAAAATGAAGAACTGTTTCAAGAAAATATCCAGGGGAACTTTTAATCTTTAATACATATACACATAGTTATGCTATGCTAATACTAGCCTAAAACATGAGAAAAACTTAATGGGGAGTTTACCTTAGTTTATATTATCGTGACACATTATCATGGATTGTGCAGTTGTGTGCTAAAATGTCTTACTGTCTTCTTAGCTCAGACATTAATAGTAAGTTAGCAAGCTCATTAGCTCAGTGAGCACTCCAGGGACCAAAAATGCTTGAGAAGAGTTTAAATGGCACATTGCAGAATAAACAGAAAGGAGCTTGGGGATATTATGACTACTGTTAGCATGTTCACAGCTGGCTAGTGTATTAGCAGTATGCTCCCCAGCCACAGTAGTTTAACAACAAGCCTGGCAAGTCACCAAGCTATCTTTTTTTTTTTTTTACAGAAAGTAGCATGACTGGCCCATAATGATAACATGGTACTTGTAATGAATAATTAATGTAAGCAGTTGTGATGCCTGCACTACTGTTAATCTCTCATCCCAGATGCACGGGTGGCAACATATCATAATGCATTCATAAATAGACTAGCTCAATAGTGTTTCTTTTACTTTATACAATGTAAGTAATTCATTTTAATTAACATTGTTTTGTAAAAAAATAAATCATGAAATTAGGTTATATGTAATTATGTGGACATTTATTCAGTGTGACTGCCCTGCTTACACATCACAACTACTCAGTTTCACCATCATTGAGGCCAAAAGCTACATTATAAAACAGTAAGCTATTTTGCTTCACATGTGTACTATCAGGCTGAATATCTAATGAATTTACAGTGGTATTACGGAAGGAGACCGTATCTAGAATATAACCGCTGCATATTAAGGCTTCAGAAGTGAGGAGCTTTGAAAGTTGGATCACTGGTAATTGATTTTCTGTCTGCCATATCTACAAAGTCCTTGCTCTGCCTCTCACTCTCTCTACCTCTGTCCCTAATTTCTATCTCTCTTTTATTCCATGTCTTTGTCTACTTATCGGTCCCTGTTCACCACCTCACTCAACCATCCAGCAGGCCTGTCCTCATTAATCAGGTGTGTAGGCAGCATGAAGAAACAAGAGTATGTTAATGTTCTCTGTCAGGAGCCTGCTGTACCACACTCATGCTTGCTTGCGTGCCTACTCGTCTTTCTACCTTCTAGCCTCCCTGCTTGGCTGTCTGCCCCCCCTCCTGTCTGCTGGTCAGACTGTAGGTGGCCATGCACCAGCAGGGTTTAATCAGCCTTAAAGGACAGGGGTTTTGACATGGAGTTTTGTCGTCAGTCCTGTGAACACAAATGCAGCCCTTCTCTGGGCTCCTGGCTTGGTTGCTCACACTGTCTGTACAAGATGAGTATGATCTTAACCTTGCTCTTGTCATTTTGCTAATCAGAAGTGACAGGCAAATCAAACTGTCAATCTATAATCTGTCACATGCAATCAATAGAATGATGAGGTGAGGGCTGCAGTTTATGAGGTGCTTAAGCGCAGTAGGGTGGAAAAGGTTAAGCATCGTTCTGAGGATCCATGTATACAATCAGACAGCCAGTCTCACTCCTCTAATAGAAGCCTATATGAACCCAAAATAACTCACCTCTGCCCCTCAGGCACCTCTAGAGCCACTGAGGGGAACGGATGGGTGAGGTAAGTGTAAGCTGCTCTGGGCATGAAGACTCAGGTGGAGCGCAGACAGGAAACCACAGACCTGAGAGTTTGGTTTTTTTCCCCCAACTGGGTTGTCAAGACAGATCACACCTTTACATGTTGGTCTCCATAATAAAAGAGAATGGCATCGGCCCTGAGGTACCTTTCTCTTGTGTTTGCCACAGAAAACAAAATGGTCGGAAAAACCTTGCATATTCTGGTAACTAGCTGTTTATCGTACCTAGACAGAATCTAAACCGAGGTGCAATTACAAAATGTACAGTTTGTTGTGATTTTTGAAAATACACTATACACTTCTGTTAAGTAAGTGGTTTTCATAATCTCACAATAATAAGCATACAAGCCCTTAATGAGCAGACTCCGGCTATCCTGCTATCCTATAAATATATATTAAAACTATAAGATAAAACTAGGCTGCAAGAAATAAATTGAGATTTTTTGCATATGCACATTTTGCGTAATTTGTATATCTATGACATCATGGTTTAAATTTGAAGGAAAATTATGTTTCATTAAATTAAACTAAATAGCTATTTCTTTTCAAGCAGCTCCTCCATGAGCATTTAAATCTACCTCTAATAATATAATTAATTCTGGCTGTTGTATCAACCCTAACTTTAGTATCATGAGTAGAGAGATGATCATGCCCTGGAATAAATTCACTTCATTGTCTATTTTAACAAAACGTTAAATATAAAAATATAAGTTTAATTAAATTAAAGTTAAATATATAAAATATAAAAAATATGAATAAAACAAATCAAAAAATAGTAAAGTTAAATAATTTAGAATAAAAGCAATCAATGATTGGCCAATGACTGGCTGATGACTGTTCCACTGAACCCCCCCCGAATAGTCAATTGAGAGAACCACAGGGCCCAGATAATCTAGGATCTGAAAAGTCGTTAAATGTAGCGACACAGCTGCTAAATTGGCAACACCAGTTTAAATGAGGGCTTCTTGATTGAGTGTGTGTGTGTGTGTTTGTGTGTGCACAAAACACCACTCAAGTCGATGACAATTACACTTATGTTGCTGGAAGTTCAGTAAAAGCTTTGCAAGTGTAAAGTCAATAAGAGTAATTTATTTATCCACGCAAAAGAACACACCTGTAATTACTACTTATCGCCATATGGTGCCACCAAAGAGAACAAAACTGAGATATTTGAGGTTGCCAATTTAACCTATAGAGGGAATGGCACACCATGCTCTTATTTAAGATACTTCAGGTGACATAATTCTGAGAACAGCATAAAGCACAGTCAGCTTTTTGCATACTACTAGCCTTATCTTCAGGTCAGTATCTAGTATCTTGTTTACACAAATTCATGAGGCCCAGCTCTTAAACAAGCTCAGGCACACGTTTTGCAATAACACAAGAGATGTACATGACAGCAAAGAATATGAGAACACAATATCAGTGATAAACCTACAACTGTGCAATTTTACTTTCACATTCCACCCTTTTTATCATTTTTGTCATCACAACTAAGATCTTTGTGAAATCAATAGCTTACTAGCCTGTGTCCTATGAGCTCGGCACAACCCAATCAAGCAGTCAGGTTCAAAAGCTCCATCACCAACAGGTGAGGACTCCTTGCAGAGCACTCAATATCTATTTAGAATACATCAAATCAAATAAATCAATGTGAGTTATACAAATGTGAACATGATAACAATAGATTAAGTAAATAATATTGATCAAAACCTGACTTAACTATAATCAGTTTGGCCGAATGACTGAATTTACAGTACAATCTTGTGGCCGAAGCAGTGGCACATTAGCGTGAAGGGACAATACCTTCTGGTTAACAGACTTAGTACTGACATTCTACAGCATGTAGTCAATTAAGAAACACAAGTTGAAAATAGCAAACTTCAAAAAAAACAAACTTGAATGACCTTAAAACTCAATGCATACATCAGAATCAAAACACTCATCACGATCTCTGTCATAAGCATAATCCAGAAAACCTCTTTGTTTTCTTCCAGTTGATTTTGTGGAGGTGAAACAAGGATGACAATGTTGATAGATGCTGTAAATCCAGGTGTAGTAGATACACAACTGGGATTAATCTAATCTGTGTATACTTTTTCCAGCTGGCAGCAACAGGTCCAACTGCAGAAAAAATGTTCTTCCTCACTCAGTGGAGAAGAGCAGTGACTGCAGCAACACCAGCAGTTTATCTCAGGTAACCATTCCTGTACATTGACGTCCTATTCCTGACGGTCCTATTATCCTTCATGTTCCTTTAGCTATGGACTGCACTTATCGACCACTTAAAGTGCTCTACGATACATGCCAATATTCATCCACTCACACACACATTTATACCTACTCATCAGGAGAGATGAGTAGCAAAATGTTTCTATGCTCAGCCATTCACACACACACACTTACCACCAATTTGTGGTTCAATATCTTGCCGAAGCACACATGGTCATGTGGACTGGAGGAGCTATGAATCAAACAACCAACCTTTTACCCACTCTACCTCCTGATGCACATCTGCCACAGTTGCCCCTTTTGTTTTGAATATATGCTGCATGGTGAGAAGCTGCCAATTGGCTCTGGGACTCTTTTGCAACAGTGGGCATACTCCCCCACTGTCCCTGCTGTAGCTGTTGTGAGGAGGATCTGGTATGGTCCCAAACACGTAGGTTTGTTGGAGCTCTTTTTCCTGAGGTCCTTCACCAGTATCCAATTCTCCTGGTATGGCGTTGTGCAGGTTTCCTGGTTTCCTCCTTAGGCAGAGGTTGGTGTGTCACCTGTGTGTAAAAGACTGAGGACAGGAGACATATTTGGACAATATGTCATTATATTATCACAGCACTCTTCTGTCTTTGGGAGTTTGTCTTTTTGTATATGTCAGTGACACAAAATGTTCTCAGTTATCCTCATATTAGCATTTCTGATCGTTTGATCTTCATAATATGAATAAAACTGTGTCTTTCAAACACACTTAATTCACACAGAAAAAGAATAAATCCATTGTTCATTGTGTTTTTACCCTCTGGTACTGTCCTGCCTTGCTGTGAGGAAGAAAAAGTGAATGTTTAGATTAGCTGCTGCATCTTCCCTTGCTCTTGCTCTGTGGGGACTGGATCAATCATCATTCAGTGGTGTGTGACTGCATGCTCTCCTGCATGCTCTCCATCTGCTGCATTAGGTAGAGAAACACGCAATGTTGAGTTTTTTGATGAACCAAATCCCTCGTTGCTATAATGGCTTTTTCTGCAGCTGCTTCTCTTGGACAGTTGGTTACACCTGTAGCTACTGTATCCAGCACTGATGAAAGATAAGCAACTGATCTTAATGAATCTATGGACGACATGATGTTTTTCGTCATTTCTGGTACACCTAATGTCAGTGTGTTTTGTAGAACTTGTTTCTTGGTTCGATGAGGACTTGTTCTGCCTGCTCAGTCAAGTTCACCTCTCTGCAGTCAGTCCTGTGGTTAACACGTTGTGGTTCAGCATAATTTGGGATCTGCTGTCTACAGTATGACATCATTCCTAGAAAAGACATATCCTGCTCTCTCTTTTTGTTGTTGGCGTAATTACCCAAAAAGATCACTTGCTGTTGTAGCCTTCCCATTGTAATTTGCTTATGCTTTTGGTACAAATGCCAAATGTTGTAACACAGGCCTCTTTTGTTGGTGAACACATTAAATTATCAACACTTTGTAGTGAAGGCTCCCCCTGGTAGCAATAACCCTTCCAGGTTTTCATTTAGTGCTTTAGAAAACATTGCCAGACTTTTCACTTGGGCCATATAGGTTTGTACAAATCTGTTAACTCCAGAGAATCAGCTGTTAGATGCAACATTAATGTTGTTTTTTCATACATGCTTTTGAGTTGCAGGTGTATACCTTTTTTACCTATTGATATCAAACTGCTCGCTGTTCTTAACATGTTTAGATGTTCATTGTACCTCAAAGGCCTGTCCGTGTTTTCCCACTGCTGTATTTCAGTACTATGTCTCAACCATTGTCCTGGTTTTTCCACCGCTTCTTTTGCTTTCTCCTTTTTTCCCCTTACATACATGTGTGGTGTTGAGTCATACATTTTGAAACAAATTCTGACAAAATTCTTCTGACACTTCTGCTCTTTTTGCTCACTTCTTATCAGTCCAACACAACCTTGTATGCAATTTGTCACTTTCTTTGTCTTTTCCTGAGTCACTCTTGCTCATTCTCTACATAAGAAATGTGTGTAATACAGTGTAGGTCTTCCTCCTTCATGCACTACACTTCTTGTTTCTGTGTTTGAATTGGAATATCATTTTCATAAGTGTGTTTTAATTAGCATATAATCCCCTGAAAAAAATAAGAATAGCTGTGTTTTTGTTACCTTAGAATGAGACATTTATATCTACATAGGGAGTGGGTCCTCTTCCATGGAGATGCCATGTTGCACCGCCATGTTTCTACAGTAGCCCAGAACGGACAAACCGAACACTGGCTCTAGAGAGGGCCTTTCACATTTTTTGTGAGTTTTGTGGAAAGGGATATTGGAAAGGGGTATTGAGTTGGTTGCGATCTCCAACCTCACCGCTAGATGCCACCATATACTACACACTGGTCCTTTACGTTTACTTTTTTTAAAAGTTAGGAAACAAATTACCTTGGGAAAGTTTAAGAACTGAACTGTGTCAAGTTGTGTGAAATGAATTTGTGTTTAGAACAACATTATTTGAGTAAACTGTACTTTTTAATACTCTTCATACAATAAGAACTCTCAGTCAAAGGTCAAACACACTGTTAAGTGTGAATCTCGTTTTTTTTATTATTGCAATGAATTGTTCAGCCTTAGTCCAGACTGTTCTGTTAGCAGAGAACCAGATGTGGATGTGAGAAAACAAGGAGGGATAAATGATGCTGACAAAAGCTGCAGTGGCTTTGAAGTTGGCTCTGACCAGTTAGAGAATGATCCTTCCTTTGTAGTTTGCTGATTGGTTCAGATTCCTGCTGAGTTAGGTCTTTCTCCAAACTATTCTCTTGGCCCTTAATATCATGTGTGAGATTGAGTGTGTGTGTGCGTGTTTGAGAGAGAGCGAGAGAGAGAGTGACTAAGTGTTTGTCAGTAAGTGTATGAGTGGGAATCAGTGAGTATGAGTGAGAACTGAGTGTGTGTGACTGAGGCGTGCTGATTGGTTGAGGTGTAAGCTAACAGGAGACTCTGGATTCTCAGTGGAAACTTTCCGGAATAACATCTCACAGCAACAAATGGACCTGCCAACATTTATTCTGGCTGTTAAAGTTTAAAACCTGATTGAAACCTGGGAAGACATTCTAAATCATAATAGAACAGTACTTGTAACTAAATCCTCAAAGTAGCTAAATGTAAGTCAGCTCTTGGTATAGACTCTTTGATATAGACTCAACCTATGTCACAAACACATACTACATACTAATACTAAACATCACATACTGTATATTCATACTATACTGTTTTGCCAATTCATTTGGTAGCAATCCAGCATATACTACACTGGTTTTTATTAAATGGAAATGACTCAACACTTCCACTGATGGTGGTCTCATGTCTAGAAAGAGACCACCAAGGGTCAAGACTGTGGCTGAGTGATATGGTGAAAGCTATGAATAAAATAAATACAATAAAAAGTGAGCTATTCCACTGTGCAATATGTTTTCTTACATCTCTGTAGCACCACAATATACCACAGAGAACTGATGATTTCCTAAAATGTGATTATTACCTACTGAGCAGTTGAGAAAGAACTCATGGGAAACATCTCCAAGATACACATAAGTTTTTATAATGTGCATTAAACTGACATTTGCGGACAAAGAAAATCAGATGAATTAAACCTCATGAATTCAAATATTGGCCTATTTATCAATGTTTTAAATGTATTTGAACTCTGTTAACTTCCCATGGCCATTTGCCTTTACTTTAGACACTCTAAAGACTAAATGATTAATCAATTAATCATTACAATAATCTAATGAAACAACAGAGTACTTATAATGAACATAATGATTACTTGTGGTGTGGTTCAATGTAGTGCATACCTGACTTTCTGTGAACAGCGCAGGTCAGTGATCCATCATCCTTTTGACTGGAGGCTGTTGTTCCACGATCTCCATGTATTTGCGTCACAAAGGAAATATCTAGTCCATCATTTTCTTCACATCAGCTGAGTCTGGAAGCTGTTTCTTTGCTTCACTTTCAAACCATTTTCTGTGTCATGAGTATCTGCAATTTCATTATCTCATTCTTTTTATCTCGTCTTCATTATCTTCCATTCCAACAAATGAATTTGAATGAAGGATCCAAAATGCAACATACAAGGAACCTAAAAAAACAAATGTTGCTTTGGCCTCTTCACTTGTCTGTGGATATTTGTGTTTGCATGTGTCTGCATTATACTAATCTGTGAAAAGAGCATGCTTCAGTGTGTCAGAGAGGGCAAACATGAAAAGAATCTCAGCTTGCACTAATTTGCTATGAACAAATAGAACAGAGGCTGTAAAAACACAGTCAGTAATGAGGGAACACAACTTACCCTTTACCTCTGATTGAATAAATATTTTAATGGAGTACAATTATAATGTGCATGTGTTTTTATTGAACCGCAATTGTAGTATGACATTTCATCACCACCACATTGTCCAGGAAAACACATGCGCAATGGCCAAAAACCATGTGGATTCATCATATGTGAAATGCTTTTACCTGTGTCAAACCACATGTTTTATCCCCTGTTATATATTCATTATATTTAGTATGTTTTTGCATCAATATGATGTCGGTCATCTGAAAAATACATCTGCCTTCATAACATGATGAAATGGTTTTCGAAATGTGCTTTACGTATGATAAGAAGAGAAAACTCAAAATGGGTTTACAGAAAAGCAGGTGAGGGGAAATAAAAGTTCATACTGTTGCCCAATATTCAAGTTAATGATAAAGCAATAAGCAAACCAAGACTCATCCAGGGTTACTTCAATTTGGCCTTCGTGGTCTTCACAATACTTTTAAAAACCCTGATTAGAACGGCATCAAGTAACTGTCATGTTGTGAATACCAATTAGCTTCAGTGCTGCCTCCCAGTACTCCGCCTGATGCTGAAAAAGAGGCAGTGCAGAGCATTTGACAGGCGACTCCTTTGGGAAGCTGGATCGGGAGGGAAGCACTGATGCAGTGGCTGAACCCTTAAATTGAAAGGATTGCGTTTTGCTACCTTGAAAAGCTCTTAATCATTTTGAATGAAGTTTGGTTAAAAGGCATGAATGCTCCATTTATCAGAGAACTTCCTGCAAACACTGTAGTAAAACATTAACATGAAATCTTAGATGGTAAATCACAAACCAAGGACGATTACAAGACAAGGACATAAAACAGACATCGTTCTTAGCCTTTATTTCATCTTAGAAGATCATTCAAGAAAAATCCATATTCCCAATGATGCAAAGGAATAAAGTATACAATGAAATGATGGATAGACACAACATTGCAAAAACAATCACTTGGTAAATATAGAGCAAACTCTAGAAATCAAGCTGTTTAGCTAATTGAGACACAAAAGTTAAATTAAAATTTGTAGTTTCTTCCATGTTTGGCCATGCTCTCAGTTCTTTTCTGGGTAGAATACTTGATAACATGTTCATTAAATTAAAGATGTTTAATGTTTAAGTTTGCTGACCACTGTGAGTTTCTCTAACGCCTGCCTGTTTTTCACAAAGACATACTCAGTGGTGGCAAACTAAATGTGGTCCACACCAGGCGTTACCTTGGTGATGAGTATCATTAAATAAATTATCTTTTGAATTAGCAGAATGATTAAAAAAACACACAAAAGTTGCTTGCAGAAAAGCATTGTCTCCATGAAATCTACAACGAAGCCTCACACTCACATGCTCTTTCTCCTTCTGCAGGCTCCTCCTCTGGTAATTATCACTTTGATGTAACTGGAAAAAAGGTCATTTGCACAGAATGAAATGGTAAGGCCATATTCAGTGGGTTTTTATAAACCAAGCAGAGCACGATGCTGTGCCCATCATGAATGCATAAGACCATTCAAAGAATCAGCTGCAATTACTTTAATGTCAAGAAGAAATGTTGCAAAAACATGTAATGATATTATTCAGCAAATTATCTGTAAAGCATCTTTCATGAGAATAGATGTTACCATGTTAGATATTATGTCTGCTGTTTACAACATTATTAGACTAGATGACATTGTCAAAATCTTACGTACAAATCCTCCAATTTTATCACCAAATATTTATGATCTCATCGCTTCTCACACTAATTGAGACATCATTTAAAACGTAGTTTCCCGAGTAAAAGTTTGGATAGGTTTACTCATCAGAAATGATCAATTTAAACAACCTGAAATTCTTCCAAGGGAGACTCATGGCTGAACACTTGAACTCACACTTCACCTCTACAACCAGGGTACAAAATTAGCACATTGGTAAAATGTGCAAAAGGCTGGTCGACTTGCTTCATTCATTAGCCAAAAAAACAAAAAAAAACATGGTAATCTTCATAGTTGAATTTGAACATTAACTAGCCATTTGGTTAGCCATTTGGTTAGTGGACAAAAAAGTACATTTTGAACCCTGCCAAGAACACAAATAAGTTAAAAGTTGCGCCAATCATTTTTTTGGCTACTTGGTCAAAACTCCACCAGCTGTTTAACCCTGTCTTTAACAGCTGTTTGGTTCTGGGCTGGTGGTATATCAAGTCTTTTACTGAAAACAACTGCACATAAGGCTGATTTTAGAAATAAAAGTGAACTAAAACAGTAAAGTTGCACAACATAAAAACCAAAATAATGTGCTTAAAGATGCTAAAAAGCTCTGTAGAGTCACGGGGAACTGCAGAGTCAGTTGGTAATTCCCCTTTAAGGTGAAAGAGGTCGCTTACACAGACATTTGTGTATTTGATAAAAAATATATAATATAAATATTAATTACTGCAGCTTTTAAGATTTATGTTTGATGTTTAAGTCATTTAAAACTTTAAAGAGCTCAAATAGTTATTGCTTGTTGTCGGTTGTGGAACAGCCAAACGTATAAACGTATTGAAGTTGCCTGGCAGAGATTACACAGTATATAGTAACATTATCTGCAATAACACAAAATACAAAATATACTTAGTGATTTATGAGCAAAGCCAGTTAGACAGGCCAGCTCTCCACTCAACTGAAATTACAATCCATGGCAATTACAGGAGCTGTTGGCTGAGTGTGGTGGGTTATCTGTAACATAGCTCACAAATCAACCACCATTTCATTTCAGTTCCACTTTTACTGCAGCCTAAAATGACGAGCTCTTGTCCATGGGAGCGGGGAATCCCTCTACGGCCTACTGGACTGGCATTTTATAAGATAATCAATCTTAGTCAAGGCAAGAAGCCTGAAATGGCATTTTCTGAGCGGACACTGCAATAAATTATTCAAAGATTTTCAATAGAAGGTCATGTTGAGAAGAGTAGTTTCTGACTTCCCCTTAGTTTCAATAGAAGGTCACTCTATGTCTACTGTTAGTGTTAAATAAGTTTGGTCTTACTCAAGGCTCAGTGTGTTTTTTCCTTACATTAACTTTTATCAGTCTGCTCCTTAATCTTTCTTTAGTGAACTACTGTATAGAGATAACTACTATGATAATAACAGCAGTGTGAATTAGTCTGGCATATGTAATCTTATATACTTTGCATACTATGATGAACACTGCAGGAACAAAGACGAGCAATGCTGGCTCGTGTGAACTGTATGGCAGTTCCTTAGTTCCTTGAGGTAATACAGTCAATGATTTGATTTCAAGTGAGCCAGACAAACAAATTTGTCAATACTATTTGTTGTACTGTGGATGAGTTGCCCCCTGCCTGACTCCCAGACATCCACACAATTACCTGTCAATTCAGTGTATGATTGGAAGATATCTCGAGGAATTCTGTCAGGTTTAGTCTTTGATGGAGAGGATTAATCGTGTCTGGGCCTGAGCCTGGCTCTTCTTTCTGACCTTTTTGATTTGTCCTTTTGATAAAGAAATGACTAACCTGCAGGCTAGAGGAGATTCCTGAGACAACGTGCCTTGTTTTTGTGCGGACAAAGTCATTTTGACAGATTAGTGTTAGGGTTAGTGTTTTGGTCATGTGGTCAAAGATGCTATAGTCTTGTGAAAGTACCATAAAGGTTGCTGAACTCTTTAATGTTTTTAGCCACACCAGTAACTGAATGCATAGCAATGTAAGTCTGTGTTTGATTATGAAACATCTGAACAACTATGGGGAGAATTGTCATGAATATTTGGCACACCCATACTCACGATACCCAGACTATGTATTCTTATGATTTTGGAAAGCCCCTGACTTTTCATCAAGTGCCACCTGCATGTCAAAGTTTGCACTTACTTAGGTTTGATTTACCTCAAATGGTTATATTCCCAACTTGTATTTTACTAGTTTCATAATTGCTTGGATGGAAAATGAGATGCTTAAGAAAGATGTTAATGGATTAAAGTGGTCATTGATTTTGCTTGTAGGAGCCAAGTCAATGAAGTCTTACACAATTGATTAGTTCAATGTGCACATAATACACTTGACCAAGTTTTCACAAAACAAATAAAAGACGAAAACTAAAGACACATATTCTAGATAGGTATCTGGACAACATACAGTGGCAGTGCTAGTCATATTGTCAATAGAAAGTTGTGTGTACTTTGTTTGAATACTGTTTCATAGACTTTTGAAGCTTTTCTTTTCTTTTTTGTCAAAATTTCAAAGACACTGTCAGCCTTACTTGCTTTATTCCAACAATAATCGGTATCTGCCTTCACAAAACTACTTGACAAGCACTAAAACCTGAACCAGTTTGCTGATGAGCAAAAAAGTAGCAAAGTATTTACTTTTACGGTAAGAAAATGAATGAAGGCCTACTTGACACCATACCAATGCAAGGTCAGAAGTAAGTGTTGTCTGCTTTTGAGCCTTAGCCTCCTCCCCATTGTACCAGATGCTTTCCAAATAACCTTAGTTTAGGCTGAGTTGTATTGATGCCCTGGAGTGATTTAGTACATGACAAATGAAGCTTTTTCTCAGAGTCCTTGAATATTGTTGTCAGATGTTTAGGCAGCATGCACAAATAAGGTTTATTGAACCTCCTAAATGGCCTTGTATGTAATAGAGAGACTGCAGAAGTCTGACCAAGGTAACGTTCATCCAGCTGTTATTGGTTGACTAAATGAAAGAGGCTCTCCACTGCTCACGCGCTCCTATTTTTTTTTATCAGCTGAGTGCTAATGTGTGAAGCCCACTCTTCTGTGAAGGTTGGTACCTCTATCTATCAACAATGAATAGCCCAACCACTACAATGATTTGTCATTTTAGGGTTTAATGAAGACTGGGTGTTGTTTTTAACTGGCTTCATTAGATGAGTGATGATTAAAAAAATGTTCCTTACGTGGGCTATGTCATTGTGTCAGATCAACAGATCCTGCTCCAGCCGCACCCATGGTGTGCAAGCCTGGTGTTGTCAGTGTTTGTATACAACTGTGTACACTGATTGCAAGTGAAAAGGAGAGAGAGTGAGCCGGGGAGAGGAGAGGTTGGTAGAGATTTGATTGGGAGTGGATAGTTGGCTTGATCTTTGGTGAAACGCCTGAGGGTCATCCGTCACTTACTGTTAGCTCCTAAATACAGGAAACTATTTTGAAAGAGAAATCGATTAACCTTTACAATAAGCAGACATTACATAAAGAAATAAAACTAGATACATTTCTTGTTATTTTGTATGAAAACACCTGATGTGATCTATCAAAAGTTATTAAGCCAAATTCAAAATGAATGCCATTATGAATATGGGCTCAGGGACACAATTAAAAAGTTTAATAAATGGTCATTTATATCAGGAAATGAGCGGTTAGAAGCCAGATGTTCTCGCTGGAAGGGACAGGTAGCTGTTGTTGCTCAGCAACATTTCCTTCATCTGTCAGAGGAGAAAGCCAGGGCCAAGGTCAGCAAGGCTCCTGGCTGCTCAGCCCAGCAGCAGTATGATGGAAGCGTGAGCTGGAGATTAAATGTGCTGTGCTGTACACACACACACACGCACACACCTGACACTGCTCCCATCAAGTCAATAGGACATGCACACAGCTACCCTCTCTCTTCTGTAAGAGCTGTTTTCTGTGTGTGCTTCTTCTCTTTGTTTTGCTTGGAATCAAACATACTTATTCTGCTGCAAATATTTGAATGATCTGATAGTGTCTCAATTGTGATTTTATGCTAGTGTGATTATGCTGCTTTATCATTTATAATAGTGGCTGCACTACTATTAAATTACATTAATATGGAATGCTCATATGTTCCCATAGTTTCTTCATATCTACAAGAGGATGAAAACTTTCAATCTAAAATGACTGACCCAGCTAATACACACGACAAGCAACGGTGTCACGCAGAAACCCACAAATCATTATGTTTCCAGGGCACAGGGCTGTAGTGTTTGAACTGTACAACCCCAGAGCATCTAGCAGATAGGTTAAATGACCTGAAGCTCAATATGCATCCATATGACACTTTTCACATGTAGGGAACGGAATCTAAAGCACCAGCTGAGGAAACACACAGGCCCCTTTCTTTGCTTTGAAATAACTCTTGTGTGAGAAAGAAAGCACAGTTAAAACAGTCTGCTGCTGCTGATGTGGTATTAAACTACTGTTTTTACACTTCACTCTGTGTCTTGACTAATGTGGTCGACTTACTGGGGTTTTTTTAGCGCTCTGAATGATCTTAGTGGTACGTAATTATCCTGTTGATAGTTGACTAATGTTCGCTAATTTGACTGCAGCACTTATTTGAAATTACTTGAGATAAAATTGCTACATTCCTAAATTGCAACGTCTCGCTGGTTTCAATCTTTAATTATTTTGTCTCACTGAATAACTGCACAGTGATTTGTCTCTAGGAGAACTTAAGTCTACACTTTTAAATGTGCTGAATAACACAGAAGACTAATTCAATTTTCTTGCACAGAAAACAGTCAGTGAAGAAGGGGAGAACAATCTTCTGCCATATATATACCCAATGCTGATGGGTGCAGATGGGTGCAGATGGGTGCATGCATTTGCTGCCTGATAGCTGTATGCTGATAAGAATGAACCACAACAGTAAAGAAGCAGATGGTACAACCAAAACCTGAAAGATGGTGAACATGTTGTAGAGCTGAGGGGAACAGCAGAGTCAAGAGATAACAAAGAGTCATCTGATCCATTGTTTGTATAACAATATACAATATAACAAATTGTTTTAGTTCCATAACTATTAAGGATGTTGTTGTTCTTAAATGATTTAATCCCCTGCACTCGCTTACCGATGTAGTACTTTAAGTTTATTCTATTCAATATTCCTCCCTTATTATGTTATTCTCTCATCTTAGCAGGGGTTTAAATTAAATATCTGTCTTGACAAATATTACCCTAGACCATTTTCTAAGCTGTAATTGTGAAACCTCTAGATTAAATTTTCATTCATTAGTCGGTTTAAATGTATTGCAAATGATGGAGAAGGGAGCCTAAAATAACTGCAGAGGATGTTATTGGTTTAAAGTTGTACTCAGAAAAGAAAAATGTTGTGATGAGAGAAGCAGAAAGTGCATTACTCTAATGTGGTTAGTGGAACTTCTTCTCAAATGGAGAAGTTTTAAAGTGCTGATATTACTTCTGCGATGCAACTTTCCAACAAAAAAAGTGATTAGAGTTCTTAGACTGAATTATGAGCTGTTTCCACAATTATTTTAATATGCTGTTTGGATTGAATTTTAGTGAATTTGGGATTTGGCACAACTAATTGATCCTCACATGCCTGTAAAAATAATAAAAAAGGATAATACATGTTAAAAAATGAGCATTCTCCCTCAAAGAAGTCCTGTTAAAAATAGTTGCAATTGCTTCTCTCTGTGAAAATGATGAAAAAGTGATGTGTGCCTAGTTTGTAATGCCGCTGTCACATCATAGAAGCCTGTGTTTCAGTGCTAATTACACACATCGGTGCAAGGCTGTTCCATAAATGACACAATATCCTTTATCTGCAAAGCCTAACTCATAAGTGACTGTCTCATCTGCCACAAATTGTTTTCAGCCTCCTTCCCCTCCGGTCTTATCGACCACTGACATGTTCCATAAAGGCTGCACTCCTGTGAGAGATTTCCTGGGGCTCCTGAGAAACAAGCTGTGATTAAATGGCTTTTTTTTCCCCATGCTACGGTCTTTCTCTCTTTATTCACAATTTGATTGGTGGACGTGATGGAAACATTAGCCCGCGTGGTCTTATTTTCCCCTCTTCAGTCAGAGTTATTCATGCTTCGATTGGTGCTTGTATGCTCCATCAGGGTTTTATAGCTTTTTTTGTCTTAGAGCTGTTTTGCAAAAGCTGCTTCATTGTTGCAGGATTGAGCCTTTTAACCACAAATAAGTTCTACAGGAACTCAAGTGTCGCACAGCACAGACAAAAGTTACAGTGGTGATGAAGCTGACTGTATTCAGTTGTAAATTAAAAGCTTTTTCCTCTTCTTCGGTGCACAGAATAATGGCTCTCTGAAAACTTCTTCATCAGAGAAGTGTACGCTTTGATTTAAGTGACAGCACTTTAAAAGAAAGTGTGCATAAAGATAAAGGGACATGTAATTGAAGTCGCTGTCTCAAATCATCAGCCATTATGATTTATATTGTTTTGTCATTTTTGGACAGGAGCGATAACATTAGACATATAAAGTGAAGCAGCAACAGAGTGGTGAGTGAGGTCATGTTCCAAGGATGTATTTTTGAGTTCATTTTGGTTATAACAAATGTCACTGAGATGTTAAATGAAGTTTGCTTCCTTCTTGAACAGAATCCAGATGTTCAGGGGTCATTTTGTCTCTGTATGATATTTAAAGATGCCAAATGTGATTTGGAAACTTGAAAATAGTTCACTTATTCATGAGTATTCCATCCATCCATCCATTCATCCATCCATCCATCCATCCATCCATCCATCCATGTATCCATTTATCCATCCATCTATCCATTTTCTATATATCATTTATCCTCTGGAGGGTCATAGGGGAGCTGGAGCCAATCTCAGCTGACATTGGCAGAAAGCTAATTTACACCTCATTCAGTGTGTGTTAGCAAATGATTGTATTTATAATTCTTGAAAAAAGAAAGCTCATATTTCTGAAATGATTATGTCAGTGTATGACTGTAATTATCCCTCTTGATTAATACAGCGACTTTCTGTAATGTTTACCCGTGCTTCACTTTAGACACCAATTAATCTTGCACTGATAAAGCACTCATTAAGACTTCTTCTACTTTCTTTCAGTAATATTTGAAGCAAAAACCAGACAATACAGATACTGATTAGTCATTTCATTAAAGGAATAGTTCCACATTTTGGGAAATCATTTTTTGCTGCAAGATAGATTAAAAAGATCAATACCAGGCAAACAGTGGAGATATCAGGAAGTTACTTATCCTGCTCAAGAAATAATCCAGCTTAACTTGGCATAAAATGAGAAATAACATGATCATTGGTGAGCTTTGACTTGTAAGTAAACCTTATAATTTGAAGTTTATTAGTAGGCTACGCTAAGACCGAAGCACACCTTAAGGGGCAGAGTGTAGGACGGAAGGGGAGATGATGAACAGACAAGCACACTGCTCTTACCTTTTTTTTTTTACAGCTGCATACAGGGGCTCAATAGCTCATCCTAAAGTAATGATTGTGTGTTCCAGGTGAAGTCGAGCGTGAATGGTTTTCCTCAACCGGGGATCGTTGTTAGAGTGCACGGTTGTTTCTTGCTGAGCTCGTCGGTCTCAGCAACATTATTAAAACAACAAAGCAACATTTCCGCCTTAATTGGTTTTGGTTGCGTCGATGAATGCCCTCGAGTATGAAACAATTATAACATCGACAGACAGACGTTGAGGGAAATGTCAGATGTGAGCTCCCACAGCTCCCTTCATATTTATGCACACGACGAACTGACCTTGTCGACATACAACCCGATTTGACAAGTTTCAAATGGAAAAAAAAAGGTTGAAAATTGTTAGATTCACTGTGCACTTCAAGATAAAAAGCTGTACTTTGTCAGCTGTGAGCTCCCTACATCATCCACATTCTAAAACAGAGATTTACATGATGAAAAATACACTCAATGTGCATCACATTGACAAGCATGCAAATGGAGTGGAGAGAAGGAGGAAGGGCCGTGATTCACCGTCTGGCAAACGACTTGAATCCCGAATGAGAGGAAAATGTTCATCATCACAGCTGTATTCTTTGCTCATGCAAATTTTGTTGGCGTACAGCTGATGGCGAAGCATCATTTTCACTTCTTGTTCCTCATCGTCAAAATGAACATACAACACTCCAAGTGAAGAAGGGCTGGAGGGCAGATGCAGGCGAATAAATCAGGCTTATGGAGTCGTGGTCATTTCACTGGCACAGCTGCCCACTGCTGAGGCTTTTATTCTGATGTCTCATCCTCTTCCACTTCATCCCTGCTCAGTGTCTCATTTTCACCCATTTAGATCTCAGACTCTTTGTCGAATCAGCATGGCTCTCCAAAGCCTTTAAATGTTTGTCAGAATCACTGCTTTTCAAAGAATAACTGGATACATTTGTCCAGCTTAGTGGGTGAATATACATGTTTCAATAATTAAAAAGAAACACTTATATTAACTGGTAGCACAGTGTGGCTTTACACTGTTTAGTGAAGTCTTAATTAGTACAAATCCCCGCCTTCGTTTCTGCAGCCTTGAATGCAGCACACACAAATAAATGAAAGCTGTTAGGACTTCATGTACAAATTCTGACTGGCAGGTCTTGCTCAGCTGTTTCTCTAATGGGTCAATCATGTTTCAGTGCAGAGTGCAAGACAAAACACATCTGATGGATGTTTGACTGAAAGCAAAGTGGAGATTTTAATCACCTTTGAACTCTTTAAAGGTGAAGGCAGACTTTTTTGCAGAAAGGTTGGAGTTAAAATCGAACCTCACTCAGTATATTCTCTTTGATTGTTTGGATGTGTGAGAGGAGAGAAAAGCTGTTCATTGTGGTGGTGATGGTTTACACATTTTAGGCTCATTATGTCTTTTGTGTTTCTCTCCCTTCCTTCTGCCAGTGTTCAGTACAATATTGACACTCTATGATTTGACCAAGAGACATGACAAACAACACATTGCTCCTCCACTAAAAAGCTTGCTGTCTTTCAGAGTGACTTACACACATTTCTTCATGGCTCCAACTAACAACACCAAGGACAAAATCTTTATTTATGTAATCACAGATTTATGAATGAAAGGGACCCTAGGGGCCTTCATCGTCATTCGGCAGTGAAGGCAGGCTCTTTCTCTTTGCTTATAAGTCAGTAGAGAGAATATGAGGTTGTGCAGATGTGTACACAGGTTTGCTGAGATATAATGAAACATTATTATTCTTTCACTTCGCCTTATTTACAGTTGTACAAAATTATTCTGACATGCCAGATTGTTTCTTGGTACATCATGAGGCCTCTCAGGTGCAGTTGTGTGTTTGTTGTTCATTCACAACACTCATATCTGTTGGGTTAAGCTGATATTGAGTAGTCTCTGTGTTTCCACACACACACACACACACACGTGTTGACATTTGAATGTGTGCATTATAAAAAAAAATCCTCGCTGTTTTATTGAAATGCCTTGCAGAAAAAAAAGGATTGCCATTTCATCTGAAACAGTAATCTTTGCACACATGAACTGAACAGTCAAAGCATCACATTTAAATTCAAGTCATTCATTCACCTTTAATAAAAGCCACCTTTAATAAAATAATACAACTATGTATTCATTGGTGTGTTGAGTGTCCGTGGGCATGTGCATGCATACATAGTGTAACGTGTGATTAAAGCAATAGTCTTTAATAGAATGAACAGAATAAACTATTGTGAGTAACATAAGTGCATATAAAGGTTCTGCTCTGAAACTAAAGTATGCATTCAAATTCACTGCTGGCGTTCAGACAGCTGATGAAGTTTTACAGCACCAGCCAATTAGTGCTTCTGTTTTTCAAGGACTCTGACCACATTAAGCTCCTTTCAGCTCCAAAACACTGCATGGGTAATTACTGTACTGTAATATATCTGTTAGAATGATCACTTAACCAAGCTGAGGGAGGTTTGATGAGTCAGACATTTAGAGTGACATTACGTATAGTAGCTGAGCGTAAATTGCACAGGGGTGTCATATTGTTTGTGTTGAAGGTCCAGTTGGGCTCAGATTCAGCTTCAGCGAGATTAATTTGTGTCAAAGCAGGCCACCACATCCAATCGACCCCCCTGATTGATGCCCCCTTTGCGGTCGTGGATCATACTGAAGCTATCTGAGTCTGATTCATGGCGGCGTCTCAGATGAGGCTGTGTCTTCAACGTCTGCTGGTAATAGATCTGAAGTGGTGGAGGTTCGGGGAGTTTTCAGAAGAAAAGAGCTTGTCTTACGAGACATTAAGATGTAGCAATAATGCAACATCCACAAGTTACTGCAATTACCGTCTCTGTTTATTATAGACAAAGAACAATACAAAATACAAAACAATCCATCAAACAGCAAGAGCAGAAAACCTGGAGACAGAAAATGTGCACAAAGCGTCGCCTCAGATGGAAACACATCAGGTATCAGATTGTGTTGTCTTTTCCGTCCACATTAAGAAAGCTCATGTGCTCATGCTGCAAACTGGGCACCGTGCATTACAGAAAGCATCTCCACCACAACTGTTTAGTAGCCCCCCCCCCCCAAAAAAAACAAGAATTAAACACACTTCAACTGAGAAGAGAGGAAGAAATGAATCAAAGTGCACGAACGAGAGGCATACTTCACACTACGAGCTACTACAGAATTCAAACCTTTTTTTTTTGTGTTTTGTTTTTAGTCTCACCTTTTCCACTGTGGAGCTTGTTAGCTTCCACTAACTGGTTTGAAATGATAGAAAACACACAAGTGGAATAATGGATCAAAACAGGCTATTTTTAAAATGCACTCTGTGGCACACACTTGTAAAACACAATATTGAATTAATTTCACATTGCACTGCACAATCAATTCCAAGCAACTTTACAGTATAGACTAAAAAAAACTAAACAAGCAGGTCTCTTTCATTTAGAAACTTTCAGTATTCATTCCCACTTGAGTGCTCTTCAATTTACATATATGCGCATCTAAAAAAAAAAGAAAGAAGAAGAAGATAGCAGAAATTTCTTCTTTTAATAGCAAGGTGAGCTATATACATACTATAGACTGCACCAACTCACTTAAGTATGGCACTTTGTTGCGATCTATTTACACATTCCATCATTGCTCTGTGGGTTTTGCAGTGCAGATAAATCACAGAAAGAGCTGCACTCTGCAGTCTCAGCCAATATCAGTGAATTACTGCCACCACAGTTATCTGACCCAGTGACTAACAGACTGTCTGTCTACACATCAGGGTTATGCATTTCTCCCCCATTAATATACACTGACCACTGAACTTCACATGCTCCGTACAGGGAGTCCACAGTGATCCTCTTCACAGTGACCAAAGCAACATAGAGCTTTTTAATGTGTCCTATTCCATTAAAACTAAAGTCCCTGCAGAAAGCGTTAAGAGTTAAGAGCTCAGGCAATTTTGAATCAACACAGCGGGTTCAAGTGAGTATGTAATTTCTGTAATATCCATCCCTTTCTTTACTGGGACCTTTCTACAAAATGTCATGTGCTACGCTAAAATCCCATATATGTGCTTTCTCTCCAGTGGCGAGATTAAAATGTCACGGTGTTGTGCATTTGGACATTTAGATTACATGCCTGGTGAGAAGGTGCAGGTACGGCGAGGGAAAAATTCTGCCCCATGTCGTCTGTGAAAATTGGAAGATTGTATGATGACGTACACTACTGCACATTCCCACTGTTGAGGGTGACATATTGTGTTAGGTTTAATACAGTTGGCTTGAGATGAGAAGGTGGAGGATGTGAAAAGTCGTCTGCTTCAATCAAACGAATAATGCAATTTTAGGATTGCATCTTTTTCCTGTGTAAGTTTAAACGATAGGTTCACAATTTTTTAAAGTCTGTCTTAAAACAACAGTCAGGTGCCCAAGCGAAAATAGTGAAAGAGGTTTTCCTCACTGTAACCATTCCTGCTGTTCATAGAGCTCCTTGAAATGTGCTTTCAATGTGAGTGATGGGGGACAAAATCCACAGTGTCAACACAGTAAATTGTGCAAAAAATGCATTTAAAAATCTGTCTGAAGCTTATATGATATGAGATATCTGCCACATTTGAAAGACTTTCTCAGTGGACTTTGTGTTTGTGTTTCCTCAGACAGTGTTTCCCTGTTGTGCTGTGGTGGAAGTATAGTAACAAAAAGAGGGACTTTGGCACTAAAAAGACTGTAACGTTGAAAGATATCTACTTGATTTGACTCATTTGGATAGCTGAAGCTTCATAATAGCTTGGGCACCTGCCTCTTGTTATAAGACAGACTTGAAAAATTGTGAAATCGTCCTTTAAGTTTATGTTAATACAACGTAATCTCTGCATTATATCATAAGAGTTAGCTAATTCACATTCTTAATATAATTTCCTATTTTTTTAGATACATTAGACACAAGTAAGATTTCTTTAAAATAGAGACGACTGCTGCACAGATGTGTCAACATACTGTATTTTCACAGCTCATGATGATTCACCTGTTTTCTGCAAAATGCTACTAGATCTTTCTGGCAGCTCCTCTCACTGGATCCTATTGGGCTTCTGGCAAATTTTTCACACACAAAAAAAAAGACCCACCTTGGAGAAATCTATTTGGAAGTGTTTGGTGTAAGTTTTAATTAAAATGTCTCTCTAAAATCTCCCAAGAGTGACTGAATCCATACTGAAGCTGCCAGTATCTAACTTTAGCGGTGAAGTTTGTATTAAGTCAGGCTTTGACATCACTCCCCAACAGGGAAGGCTCCTCGAATGGCATCTTCTTGGCAGTCGGCATGAGGCTGGCAGGTAGAAACTGATTGGTCGGCGTGGTGAGCTCATCCATTTCTGTAGTGAAGTGGTCGGGACTTTCCCCGTTGGACGTCTCCTTGATGACGGTGTAGGTGAGCGCAACGCTGTACGAAGCAGGCTTCTCCATGCGCTGAGGGCCGCAGTGACACAGCTTTTTGAAAGCGGCGCGAAACTTCTGGGACATGGCGTTGTAGATGACCGGGTTGATGGCGCTGTTCAAGTAGATGCAGAGGCGGCAAAAGAGCAGGAACCAGGTGTCCAGGTAGGCCTTCTCCAGGAAGGAGTTGACCACCACCAAGGTCCGGTAGGGCATCCAAAGTAAGGCGAAGAGAATCACCACCACAGCCAGCATCTTGGTCACCTAATAAAATCCAATCAATGAGTTAAAAGTGCTATTACATCAGTCTTTACAGCCACATTTTAAAAAGTTTGTTTTCATTTAATTGAAGCTTCTTGTTACTTTCAGTGCAGTTACAGGGGTTCTTGACAAGAACAGAGGGTGTGGGAATTATTTGTTTTTGCATCTAGTATGTGAACAGCTGTATCTCCATCTGAACACTTTATATGAGCCAACTTGAGAATGTTTAATGAGATTAACAGTGCTTCCAAACTTGTGTTGAGCACAAGTGTGGAAGCATATTGATGGTGTGACTGGAATTTTTCATGGGGCCAAATTACCAGAGTAACAATTTCTGAATTGGTGCGCTTCTCCTGCCTCAAAGCTACTTAGGTAAAAAGTAGCACTAACATAACAATTTCACAACAACCTGATGGCATATTTCAGTGTGAAGTCCTCATCACTGCCTCTTTGATTTTTTTCTTTTTAAAGAACACTTCACAGAGATCAGCACACAGCAGGAAAGTGTCCTCACAGCAAGGTTCATTCAAGATCAACAGAGTGCTCAGATCAGGTCATATAGGTCCACCAAACCAAGACAGTCTGATTAAAACACAAATACAGCATAAAATAACTCTCAAAATCAAGTTCCCCACTGTCACCTTGGGACATTTTCAAGAAAATTAAATGAAAATGGATCTAACTTTACCCATCATAATTTGATCAGTTGAGAATAATCTTTATTCTACTTATCTTCGAAGATGAAAATAAGGTCAACAAATGATGCTTAATAAATGTAATTATCTACCTCAAGACCAACATCCAAAATAAATAAATAAACGGTTGTATACTTTTGTTCTACAGTAACAAAACAAAGATGCTTGCTTTATTTGGGTTATCCTTAAACTTGTACTGACCTGACATACTTGAGGTCAAGCCAAAAAAAAAAAAAAGCTCATTAATCTCACATGTATTTTGGAGTACACTTTAGTCATTCCTCAAAAAAAGAAAATTAGAAGCACTGAACAGTCTATGGCTAAAGGCTGTATAGAATCACACCATGAGTGACTCTATTTGTTACAGTTTGTTGGTCTTCACAGTTAAATGAGTCTTGGAATACACAAGACTCATTTAACCTCTTTAGACGCTTGTATTCATTTTATTTCTGTTACATTACATTTCTCTGGGTTAGATTGACCTGAGTTGAGCACTTTGATGAACACATCATGTCCTCACAGGTGTAATCATTCTCCTGCTGACTTATGATTTGCCCTTTAAAGAAAACTCATCAGGTTTCCGATTAACGCTGGAACATGACCGCAGATATGTTGACTTCTTTGTTGCAGATGAAATTAGCACAACACAATCAAGACACTGATTGACTTTTAGTTCATGCTGAAATGTGCAGTCTGATTTGGACAGTGAATATTTACATGTCAAGTCTTTCCCTGTGCAATTCAGCAATGTTTCTCAAAAGATCTGCATTAAAACTGGACGATTCACCTCCACCCTGGATGATTCACCTCCACCCTCTCTTAGGCCGGACAAATTCAAGGGAATATGAGGAAATGTGACTGAGCATCTGAACACAGCTGACATAGAAGACTGAAGAGTCATATCAAAACCACACATAGCTGCTGACTATAGAAATCTAATTATCATTTGTATTTCTTTATTTTTATTTTTTATTTTTTTTGTTATATGTTTATTATTTTATTTGTACTCATTTTCCTCTCAATCAATGTATCTATCTTTATGGTTATTTATTATTCATTATTGTTCTTTTATTTCATTTATTTAGTTGTTTCTTCATCTTATTTTTATATCAATGTATATTTTTCATATTTTGATGAGCCTGCTTTACTCAACTAAATGTCTAAATATATTTTTATGTAAACATGAGTACCAGTAATGGGAAAAGGGGAGGGAGCAGGAGGGGGCTTGTAACAGATTGTGTACATGTTGTTGTACTATCAAAATATCTGTAACACGAAAATCCTCAATAAACACAATGTTAAAAAAACAAAAACTGGACGATTAATACAAATACTTATGAAAAGACAAATGCAACGGTTTCATGAGGTCACATTTACCCAGCTTGTAAATCAGCTTGCCACCCAACAAAACTGACACCATCTGTGTGGGTCTGTAAACAAACCAAGCTGTTCCTTAGATAAAAAAAAAACTTTGCAATGCAACTTTAAAACCACCCCTCTATAAGATCTCATAAGCCGTTCATTATTTATTCAGATGCTGCTGATTCATTTCCAACTCAGAAGACTGATTGAAATCTGTATGCACAACTTAACAAAGCCTGGATTTGTTAATATAACTGCCAGGTGATCATGCTGATTTGAAACTTGAAACTTGTATGTAATTAACTCTTATCCATATTTATGTTGTGTCATCTCAGCTGCAGCGAGATGAGTCTAATTGCATCAGATAGGGGCACTGCCAGTGTCATCCGTGAATGAATCACCCAATCCTAGATCCTCATTACTTGTTGACCTTTAGGTAATTCAGTAAGGTACATGGTAAGGATTGATTCTTGTGTCCACAGTGGTCTGCTAACGCTGATCACCAGAAACATGTGTGATTGTGTGTTCATGGGTGTGCATTTGTCAAAGATTAAACATAAACCACATTGATGGAGAAAAAAAAGCCTATTTGAGTTGGGGTTAACTGATTAAGACTGTTCAATAGAGCGTGGAGGACCCACCCCCAGGGAACCACACCCCCTGTCATTCCAAGAAGGCATCTTCCCTTGATCTGATAAACAAACATCTAGCTCTGCTATCTACCTGCACATCTAGCACAGTGTGCCTGTGGTTGTGCCTTTAGAGGTTTCTGTTTTATTTTTTTACTAAGTTGTAGTAATTCTTTGGAGCAAAGAGGATGACTTCAGAGAAAGAGGGAACACGGAGCTGGATAGTTTGAGATTACTACATGTTTGATGATTTCTTCACTCTCTTGCATCTACATGAGAAAAACTAATTTGATTTAAAAAAAAGCTTCACAGCTTTAAAAAAGTGGATCAATACTGTTCCCCAGAAGAAAGAAATGTGGTAAACTGAGTTTTTAGTGGGTTTGGGCTTCACTTGAGTATGAAAGGAAATGAGGGCTGGCAGCACTTTGATGTACTGTGCATCAAAAAGTGAGGAAATACACTGGGGGAGCTCAGGCTAGTTGAAACTTCTGGACATATTCAAAATGTTGAAAACTGAAGAAAAAGTGCAAATTTTGATATAGATACACTTTTCATATGTGCCGACAATTAACCCCACTATCAGTTCAAAACAAACTTATTTTGAACTGATTAAGTTTGCTACATAAAATATATATTATTTCTGTTTCAGTTATAAAATGTGAATAGAGTGGATTTGCATATGCTCTATGTGAATGATTGGTGCTGGCTCTACCTCTATGAAGCACTAGACTCCCAAGTCCCACATTAATTTGGATTTCTGTTTTTGGGGAGTTTCATTAAAGTTTGTTCTAACGGATTAACACTTCAAGACCTTTCTACATACTGGGTTTTAATTAAGTCAGTAGAAAGGGTATTTCATTTGTTATATTTGCACATGGACCTACAGCAGTGAGGGTTTGTGAGACCACAAAACATAGGACATTTAGGAAGTAAAATCAATGTCATCAAAAAGCAAAGTTTAATGCTGAATGTTCCGGCATGAGGTCAACTGTAGTAGGACCTGCTGTACTTTTCATGATTATCACAATAATTAGCACATTATCACATTTTGTAATCAAATGAGGTGTCTTTCACAGAAACAACTCAAACTAAAGCAAAGAATTTTGCTATGTTTCTTAAAACATGTCAGACATTGCAGCTGACCCAGCTGAATGACATCACTCAAACTCAAGCACAAGCAGAGGTGGGGGGCTGAGAGTGCCTGAGCACCTGCCCCTTTGGCCATTGCTGTCAAAGTGCCCTTCTGTCAAGTCATATTTTATGTTCAGCTGTATGCTGACTGTCCATCACGTTACAGCTGTTAGCTCAGACTGGCTTCCCACCACAGTTTCTGTTGTAGCTTGTGGGAGCGCTCATTCTGTTTGAACCCTGTTCCCGTATGATACAAGAGGACAGCTGTTACTGTTAACAAGGAGCGACCACCAAACACACCACCCACTCCTGCTACACAAGTGTTTAAAACAAATGCTAGCAGGTCAACTGGAGCCGCTTTCATACGATGACATGTTGCATTAACTAACATGTGCACCATCCAATAATAATCTGTTAGACAAAGACAACAAAGTCAGTAGCCGACAAAAACTCTTCAGAGATAAAAAAGTTTTGTCATGTTGTTGTTGTTGTTTTGTTAAATTGACATTAGTATTGTTGCAAGTTTGTCTAACTTGGTGCTGCTGCTTGACTTTACATTAATGTTAATGTGGCTTGATAGTTTGACTGCTGATGCATTCCCACTGTGTGCTGTTTCTCATCAATTACTGTAATTAACACCAAACAAATTAAAGTTCTGCTTCAAGCTCTGTCAGATTTTTAAAAGGAGCTTTTTACATTTTCAGAGTCAATGAAGGAATTAGAACAGAGGAGACAGAAGCGAGGAAGATCTGCAGGATGTAATGTTAATGACATAGAAAGAAAAACAAGGAAGAAGTAAAGAACTGATTCAAGATTGAAAGAGTTTCAGGAGGAAAGAGAAACAGATAGAGGCATTCTGGTGCCAGGTGATGGAGGGACATGAACAAATTCACTTACAGGTGGATCTGGATGAATTACTGCTCTGGTTAATATTTTAATGTCTGTTATCCAGATGTAAAAGACATCCTACCAAACCAAATACACAAGCACAAGATTAAAATCTGCTATAAAAGGATTTACTTTAATACAGGCACACTACATAACAACCCCATTAACATGTTTTCTTCAGCTGTTAATGGTTGTTGAACTTACTTATTGTACCATAATGAAATAGGTGAGACGCCAGCATAATCTTGGGAGACTATTTCTTCCATTCCTGACAAAAAATATGTTTGGAAACAACTAAAAATGACACATCCCAGCTCAGTGGGTGTTTAATGCTTTAAACCTTGGATATGTGCTGACTAGATGCAGAAGCAGCAGAAAAGTACCCTATATATATATAAATATATCAGAAACACCCAGTGGAAATAATCATAATTCATTTTGTTCTTATTTTGGTGTGGAAAATGTATACTAAAGAATCCTACAAAGCAAAGATATCTCCATTTTAGAACAATTCAAAATGCAACATCCCATAAGGTGTTTAAGTCAGAATAGCTACAGCAAAGGGTGTCCACAGATGTATTCATATTTTCTCATTGTGTCGTTTAAAGCCATGAAATATAGATCTCATATCTCAGTTTTCTTACATTTGCAGGAACAAGGATCTAAATGAAAATAAATGATAAAACAGCAGCCATGTGTTGCTTGTGCCTAAGGTGTGTGGTTTCTGTTTAAACAAGACTGTATAGCTGTGTGGTATACTCTGACTGTGTCTTACACTACTGCTCTCTGCCTCGCCATTATTTATAGCTGTATTTTATAGTCTTTAGAGATTTTCTAGGTTATTTTCCTGTTGTTTTATGCCTTGTAGTTTAAAAAATATATATTTGGAATTGTGAGATTTGAAGAGCGACATGTTACACTGTGAATCAGAGAGATTGTCACCATATCAAAAGCCTAATCTTTGTTTAGAAACAATATGTATGGTTAATGTCTCTAAAGGAGCAGTTCACCATATTGACATTACCCTACCAGGCCTCACATTGACATAACTTGGTCTTCACAGTTTATGAGTGATACTGTGGTCATTATGGTTCTCAGCTCTCAGTGTGTGTCACCTGCCAGTGACAGTTTGATATTTAATAGACGCCAACAGAACACAAACACAGGTGGGGGACTGTGATATTGTTTGTTGGGATTTGTTGTAAGATTACATTGTTTGAATATGGGTTGCTATAATTCAACAGGTTATTCTGTAAATAATAAATCATAGGTCTCTGCATGGCCCTGCTCAAACCTGTTTCTAAATGAAGGTAATTTAGGCTGACCTGTGGTGAACCTGAACACATCAATCTCCCCCATGTACACACGCACGCACACATGCACACACACACACACACACACACACACACACACACACAGAGAGAGAGAGAGAGAGAGAGAGAGAGAGAGAGAGAGAGAGAGAGAGAGAGAGAGCGAAAGAGAGAGAGAGAGAGAGAGAGAGAGAGATCTTTATCATCACACAGTGATAATGTTAATGATCAGACATGTCTCCCACCTGTCTGCGGGAGGCAGCCGTAGTGCTGCTGGAGGAGCTGGTGCTGATCATCTTCCCTAACTGACTCATCTCCTTCTTCCACTTCTTAGTGCTCTCCTTCGGGTCTGAAGGAAGCGGGTTTAGGAAAAGTATCCTGGCGATCAGTCCGTACAGAACCGTTGCCAGCATGAGGGGCAGCACGTAAAACACCGCGAAATCTGTGAAGTAAATGGGCAGGTAGTGACTCCTGGACACTTTATAGGCGCAGCTGAGCAGCACCACGTTGTCATAAACCAACTTTTTAGTGTCTGACAGAAAGAGCCACATAACGGAGTAGACAGAGGTGAGCGCCCACACCAGCATGATGATTTTCTTTGCCCTGGATAAAGTGCACAGGAATTGCGCTTTAATGGGGTGGCAGATGGCGATGTAGCGCTCCACAGTGAAGGCGGTGATGGAGCAGGAAGATGCGTTTATCCCCAGGTACTGGAAATAAGTGATACCCAAGCAGCCCGCGTAGCCGTACACCCACTGTCCGTGCAGGGCGTCGGTGATGTTGGGCAGCCCGGCGGCAGTCAGGACCATCAGGTCAGCCGCGGCCAGACTCACCAGGTAACAGTTAGTGGGAGTCCGCATGTGTTTGGTGGTCAGGACCACCAATATGACCATCATATTCCCCACGATGCCCAACCCGCATATGAGGGAAACTAAAAACACACTGACCACTTTGTACTCTATGGTGTAGTCAGTCCACACACCCAGGGTCTGATTGTTCTGCACCGACGTGTCGTTCTCCACAGTCATGTTATCCATGGTGAGGTTTTCCATAACAGGAGGAAGCTGGAGCTCTGTGCGCTTTTAAGAAAATCACATCAGGCATTAATAAAAAAAAAAATTACAAAAAAATCATTGCAATAAACTGCAAGGGCCCAGCCATCAAAAGTCCAACAAAGAGCCCGACTATAAATCCTCCAAAAACTTCATTTCATCCAGATATAGGCTAATCCAGTCAAACTGCAGTTTCCTCTCCATGAAATCCAATTTCTGATGAGTGCAATACCCTCAAATGAAACTCCAATACATTTTCCATATAAACACGATAAATAAAAGTGGACTGAACCTCGGTTCTTGGTTGAAGTTTTCAGAGAGGAGGTGTTGGCAGCTCTGCTCCTGTCTCACTGCTCACACAGTCATGACTGAGAGCCTCCTGCAGAGCCCCTCTGCTCCTCAGAGCCTCACGGTGAAGTCACATGCGAACACTGGAACCACAAACTTTTCTTACAATATGTCCTAGATTACCATACAGATCACACTATGCACTCGTTTGGTAGATGAGGTGATGTTTTAAGAGGGGTTTTGTTTCAAGTACATAAACTTGACTATACACACGCCTATTAAGCATTTATTAGCGGCATATGAACAATAAATGGTTTATAACACACTATAATGTAGTTGTAAGAAAACATTTTTGAGGTTGGATTATTCTCTTGAATATATTTTCAAGTGTTGATGAATGCATTAAAAACTGTTATTGCATAAACATTTGAATGCTGAGTTGTGTGATGACACTCATACAAACTCACAACAAATCATAAAGTGTAATAAAGCATTTTTATCATCACAAGAGGTTTAAAGATGTTAATACATGGCTTCCAACCTCATGAAGACTACTATTTAAATATAATTTCACCTGCTACATATGTAATTAATTAACTGTTTATACACAAGTTATTAATGCTTCAGAGGAGTTGACATCATTAGATTACTCTGGTCCTTATATCTGTTTACTGCTACATTTTACAGTGTTATATTGTGTAATAAACCTTCATAATAAACCTGCTAAATAGGTGGAAATGTTCCCAAATGAAACTGTTAGAACAGTATAAAGAGCTAGGTGACAGCAATGGGAGGGAGAAATACATCATCACCAGCCATTGATATTATTAATCCCTTGACATCCAGTTTTTCCAGGTATCCATCTTTCTATAGCTTTACAGTTGAATATATATATATGTATGTATATATATATATATATTATTCCAAACTGTATAGGCAGTAATACTCTTGCCACTTTATTCCAGCTCTTCTGGGAAGCTGTGTGATTTTTGCACTCAATGAAATATTCAATCCCCACACTCCTGTTTTGTATGGCTGCACAGTTCCATCAAAAGGAAATATGCTCGATGTCTGGAGCATCTTTCACACACGTCACTATAAATCAGCGAGACAAATTTGGCATCTTTTGAAACTCAGGGACCTATGCTAGAATTTCAAATAAAGTGCAGTGTGTTTGTGAAATGCTTAGCCACACTAAATGCACAAGTTTGTACTGACTGACCCATAGATAATTATTATTATATAATAATTCACAACTGAGTACTAGATGCACACTAATGAAATTATATTATGAAAACTAATATTAAAATAGTGTACATTTAAAATTATGCAAATAGGAAAAAATCCCTGTAAACTCACACATACACACACACACAAACACACACACTCATAATACACATTGTAAGTACTTATGGAAGTATTAAATAAAGTATTAATACACTGAGAGATAAAGCACCTTAAAGTAAGCATTTCAAAGTCTCTATAGTTCAGTTACCAAGGACCACGGGAAGTTAGGGATGCAATCAAATATAAAAAACAGAATTCCTTAAAGCACAATAATATTATTCTTAACTTCTTATTGAGTCCTACAGGCACACTGTTATCCCATTCTAGGACCATTATAGTGATGGAAGGACATATAAATCTCATAAAGAAGAACAAGGTTTCAACTTTTTTGTGCATCATTGTGATGATGTGTCATTTCATGCGGTTTTAATGTCAGTTGAAAAAAATACAACCGAATCTGGGAAATGCTCACAGCATGACTTGGACCACTAAGCTATATGACAGCCGTGTATTTGTGTTTCTTTTTGTCTGTTTCTTGGCTCATCGCCTCTGCAATTTAGTACTGCAGTGCAGTTTATCATATTTCAGCTGGCTGACTTATATATGAACCTCTATTTTAAATGTACCTGGGAAATTGTGTGTCTCTTTCTTTGCACATGTATGTTTTGCCTGTCAGGATTTATGTGTGCCTTTCCTGTTGTGTTCCTGCATTCACATCTTACGCCTCATCAAGAAGAAAAAGAAAATGAAGGCTCACACTGTTTGGTTAGATTACAGCATTGCTATGTAGAAACAAGGGGGTGTGAGTTCTCAGGAGCTATCACAACACTCATGGGTGGTGTATAGCAGCAATCCCCCCCCCCCTCCCCTTGGGGTAAACACGTGTAACATTAGATAGAGGGGCTGAGGGAGATGTGTGCATCTGTGTTGGCTGACGGAGCTGCTTCTTGATGAAAGTGGGAGGAAAAAGTCCTCTGCTGTCTGCACTCATCTCCATCCGCAGGATATCTGCTGTGGAACGACAAAGTGAGACGTAAGCGCTCATGATTTAACTGTTCATAATTAGCATTCTTCCCCCAACACTTGTGTTTTAGATCCCTTAGCCAGAAAGATAAACAAACTGGGTGAGGTTTCAGGCAGTCACTCAACACTAGTCCAGATTAGTGTGATTGTTATTCCCAGGGAAGCTGCACAGCCTCGAGTGAACAAGGGAAGCAGAGGATGAAAATTACTCAGATCTCAGCACAGTAGGCAGTACAGCTGTTTATATTACTGTCTATATAACCTCCCCAGGAGGCTGGTTCAGCAATGAGAGCTCTGCAGTCTGTTGGAAAAATGCCTGGAAGGAAGCATGGCTGTTTCAGCTACTTTTGGGACTGTAGACAGATTATCCACAGACGGTGTGGATAAAGAAGTTATAACGTAAGATTAAGTGACTATTAATGGCAGTGTTTTTAAAAGCCAGCATTGGATTACCATGGTTTAAAGTGCTCCTCAGTCCCCTATAATCTCTGACCTTTTAATTCTCTTTGGTTAACCTTATGATCCGTCCAACGTCCGCATAACTTACCTTGACTGTGTATGTGGTATAAATTCATTGTCACCGCCGTATTGATCCTCTCCATGCTATTACACCATATCAGAGGATGGCTAAATGAAGTGTTCGGTTCAGGTGGGAGCCGATGGCAGGTCATCATTCCTCACAGCTGGAAGGAGGAGGAGGAGGAGGGGGGGTTGGTGAGAAATGTTGTAATTCCAGCCGGCAGAAGACATCCAGCTGAGGTGTCATAGACAGCAAGTAATTCCCAGGTAATTTTAAGTGGATATTGATTCTATTAATGTGAATGGTTGTGTTTGGTATGATTTATTATTAATGCAGTTGTATTCCATCAAAGTGATTAAATGGAGTGCTATATGTTTGGTCCAGAGAGGTAATGCATCTTTATTTATTCTGAAAATGATGCATTTTATGATCATAACCGCAGGATCATTGACACAGATGGGCAAACAACCTTATTTAATTTGTTTCCATCTCAGTGAATTGAAAATCTTACTGCCAACTGACATCAGTGCCAGTGATGGGAGAATTGTTCAAATATAACGGACAGACTAACCATTTTTCAAGTCTTGTCTTAAAACAGTCAGGATCCCAAATGATCAATGAAGTAGTTTTTTCTTCTTATAATCATTCCTCTTGTTCATAATGACCATTAGAAGATCCTTTCATAATGCACTTAATACGTAAGTTAATGCAACCAAAATCCACAGTCCTCTTTTGTTCAAAAACGTATTTAAAAGTTTATCTGTAGCTAATATGAAGCTTCAACGTTAAAATCTTTTTTGTGCCAAAGTCTCTCTTTTTCTTACTTTACTTCTGCCTCGGCTCAACAGGCAAACACAAAGAGGGTATCCTCTTGATATGACTAGCTGAAGCCTCATATAAGCTGCACATCTACTTTTAAATAACAGTGTGGACACACTGTGGATTTTGTCACCCATAACATTGAAAGAACAGCCAGGGAAACTTCTTTCACTGTTGCTATGGACGCCTGACTGAATAACTGTGAATTTATCCTTAAAGTAAAAGTAGCAATAACCTGCAAACTCCATAAGGATTTGCCGACAAAGAAAAAGTGATGTAGTGGGGCAGGAAGTTTAGTCTTTCCTTCTTATTATGGAGGGAGATATTTGTAATAATTTCTAAAAATCCCTCATTTATATGTCCCTTGCATCCAAGGTTACAGATGCAAACAAAAACAGCCATGTGCTGCTTGGTGCAAAGTAACATAAATTGCTGGAAATCTCTTAGGTTGTTATACATAAAATTTGCAAACAAGCTTGCAAGGTTTTGCCACGCCCACAGCGACAAGTGAGTTGCGGAAGCGATAATGCATGATGTGTTCGCTTCCAGTGATGACACCATTTTTATGCATGAATGCTAAATATATGGTTGTAGCCAACAGCCAGTTAACTTAGCTTAGCATAAAGATTTTTTCCGGGGTAGTGTATCACATTATTTCTTGGCTGGCACCACTTGTCAAGCAGCACTTTGGTTTTCATGCAGATTAAGCATACACATTATTAATGCATCCATTGAGTTTGAGAGGCGATGCTAGGTGGATTTTGATACATTTGAACAGAGCTAGACAAGCTGTCTCCAGACTTCGCCAGCTGCTGGTGGTAGCTTTATACTGAATGGACAAGAGTGGTATCTTCTTATCTAGCTCACCAAGAAAGCAAAGCTGAAATTCTTAGACCATTTCCAGGCAGTATTTCACAGCCCTGGTACACCCAATTTTTTCCATCACAATGAACAGAGAAAGAAGAAAAACAAAAACAAAATGGCAGTTGTGTCTCCATAGTAGAGTAGGACCCAGATAGGGCCGACCAGACTCTGACTATGATGTCACTGAAGCGAAAGAAAACCACAGTTTGGGCCGCCAAACTTAGGCAACCCATAGAGCACCCCATGAAGGTGGGCCACAAATCTGGTGAGATGTTGGGGCCACTCTTTGGAGGGCTATGTTCTCGAAAACTGGGTTTCTGAAATCATGCAGATGGTGGCTTGGGAAATACGCTTACTGTAAGGCCAAGGGGTCTGGCCTCGTCAGCTGAAATTTTCCAGGCAGTATTTCGTAGCCCTGGTATACCCTCCTGTATCTATCAGCCTTTAAGTAAAAGTACATACAGTAGGAACTATCAGCGAATGTACTAAAATTGTCAAAAGTACAAGCACTCATTATCCTGCTGAATGCCAACTGTGAGTGATATTATTTGATTATTATATCTAAATTTTTAATATATAAGCAAAATGTACTGTTGTAACTACTTTATTGACTGTTTTGTAGTTTCTTCTTGTTCTACTTGAATTGTATTCGATAAGCTGAACATAAGTAAATCTGCATAGTTAATAGTACTGTCAAGTAAAAAGCACATTTTAGTCTGAATGTAGTGGAATAGAAGTATAAAATAGTATAAATGGGAATAGAGTAAAGAGGAAATTTAATAATCTGAAAATTATATTTATGTGCTATGTACTTGTGTGCTACATAAGTAAATGCATTACTTTCCACCACTGGTGCATCTGCCCTGATCCTGCTTCTGCTTTCCTACAGCACTCATAGTGGGGCTTTACTGCCACCCTGTGGTCAACTCCTGTTACCAAAATATCTAATAAGAGTGAGAGGACAAATTACTGTAAATATTGCACCAAGGTACTTTTTTATCAATTTGGAATTTATCTGTATGATCTCAAGGTCTACATGACATGCTTTACATGCTTTAAGTGAGCACGACTGGCTACTCTACTGGCTGCCACATTTGAGCATTCATACTTTAACAACTTTTCATTCAAATGCTAAGTGTAGCCCATCCATTACATACTGGACACAAACTAAATCAATCCTTTTGCCTGCAAATAGTCACACAGTTTTGAAAAGCAAAAACTGGAATAGATACTTGGTTACTTTTTTGTGTTGTTAAATGTTTTAACATTTTGCTCCAGGTTTGTGGGAAAGGTCTCTCTTTGTCTCCAGAGTCATTTATATTTATGAAATACATTCCTTCAGACTTTCTTTGGGCCAATATTTCACCTCCAGTGAGTCTCTTATATTTCAGGACAATTATTTGAGGACATGAAACAGACAATGATGGAGGGCCAGTCATCTAAAACTGTGAAGGGAATATCCCTTTTTGTAAAATATTCCTTTGAAAAGAGAGAATGGAAAAAGTGAGTGGAATGAATATCCTAACCAATGGACATATTCACAAATTCTCAACAGTGACTTCTGCATTAATACAATGTATAATTCATCTATAACAAAACAAACACTATTTCAGACAAAATAAAAATTTCTGGAAAGCATAACTCATGGCAAATGCAGTCAGAGGTATAAAGGAGCTGCGGATGACAATATCCCCAATTCTCTTTGCTAAAGCAATGAGTTTCAGTGGCTAACAGGTCACACAACAAACATGTTCAGATGTCCAGGAGGAATAAGAGAACAATGATATAGAAAAGGAGGAGGTAATTGAAAGAAGGTGAGGAAGAATACAACCCACAGCACGATGCACCATCTTTAGATGAAGAAGAAATCCCCCAAACTGAAAAGGAGATATTTTGTCAAAAAACAGTAAAATAACACAGTCCTTGTCACCATATCACAACCAGGGCAGGATGGCAGTACAAAGCTGCATAATGATGACTCCCACTGCCCATACCCTGGACATCGCCTCAACATCCTACATGTTCGCCAGCCACTGAAAGTATTGTCTTGATGATGACAAAATTGTAGGGTTTCTGTAAATATGGAGACAACAGGAAAAGGATGGATGAGACTGACCTACATAGAGCTGCTAATCTTAGTGGGCGTGTATAGGTCCCGAGGCGAGGCTGCATCTAGTCACTGGGATGCAGAGAGTGGAAGGGTGATTTTCCGTGCCACAATGCCACTTAAAGTCTTTCATGCTTTCTCAAGAATGCTAGATTTGATTACTGTGAGTCAATCCCAGCAAGACATGTGAGAGAAAACTGGTGGCTATAAGAAAGGTCTGGAAGAAGTGGGTGGAGAGTCTACCATAATTCTATGACTCTGAGCCTGAATTAAGGGTTGATGAGCAACTGGTTCCAGTCAGAGATCAATTTTTATATTTATATCTTTATATCTGTATGTAAGTCAATCAATCAATTAATCAATTAATCAATCAATCATCAATCAATCAATCAATCAATATTTATTTGTAGAGTGCCAAACAACAAAGTCATCTCAAGGCACATAGACCATCTCATTACACATAGAGCAGATTCTAAACCGTACTCTTCAGGTTTTAATTTTAAAGAGACCCAACATTCCCACATGAGCAAGCACTTGGCGACAGTGGCAAGAGAAAACTCGCTTTTAACAGGAAGAAACCTCAGGCAGAACCAGACTCAAAGTGGGCGGCCATCTGCCTCGACCAGTTGGGGTAGAGAGGAGAGAGAGGAAGAATAGGAGAGAGAAGCACATTGTAAATCAACAGCTAGTAGGTCCGGGACTGGAATCTGTCATGTGGACGTCTACAGGCCCAGATTACCTGTGAGACCAGAAAGCACAGACAACTCCAGGGAAGAAGTTTAGGTTATTGAATGCATTTAATAGTACATGAATGTTAATGGATATAGATGGATGGATGATGGATGGAGAGAGAGAGTCAATATATAAGAATTTATCACTGTTACTGTACCAAAAAAGTTCAAGATGGTTATTGTTTCCCATTCAAAATACTTTTTGCACATTTCTGCTTCTCTCATAGAATATCTCATAGAATATATATATATACGTATATATATTTTTATATTATTATTATTAGGTGTAAACATGTGTGTGTGTGTGTATATATATATATATATATATATATACACACACACACACATATATATATATATATATATACACATGTTTACACCTAATAATAATAAACCTATACTATAGTAAAGAACACAATGTGTTTTGTAATAAAAATGAGTGGTGTTCACTGATTAAATGCAGTCTTTCTGCATTGTGAAGAGTAAAAACCCAGATATTCACAAAGTTTATGATGAATGACAGATTGTTCCTTCATGCAAAATAGATTTGTTGTTTAAAATTCAATTAAGCTGCTTTTTTTTAAGGGTTCAGTAAAGGCAGGTCATTTCTCACCCTTAGGACTAGGGGAGTATACAGAATATTAAGGTTACAGTGGTCCTTTTGTTCTTAATTGAAAGTCCAAGGTAAACATCCGAACAGAATTTCAGAAGCAAAATTTTACCAAAGGCAGCAGTGCCAGCAGACTACTCAGTGCTTGGCTCACTGTTTCACCAAATATAAATGATGTCTCTGGCCTGAAGTCAAAGATTTCTCATTTACCTAATGACTAAAACTCATCCCATCCAGCCTAGAATGTATGCCGTGTCCATACAAAACAGATACTCTGACTTTGCTTCCCATTCACAGCACACAAGGACGCCACAGCTCAACTGAACCGTAACTATGTATCTGTCAAAGCGGATGTGATCCAACAGCTAAAATAAAATGTTTGTTGTGTTATAATTAGGGCACCATTATGATTGAGCACATCAGAATAGCTGTAAGAGATAATCAGAGCTACAGATGGAGACGGAGAGGCAGAAGACAGGACAGACAATTATCATCAAGAGCCATAGAGAGCATTATAATGCAAAAGCAGCTGTGGCGTGGGGGGATAACATCACATTAATTATGATAAAGAGACGATAAAGAGAAGAAGGGTCGATGGAATAGCGGAATTAATTATCCGAGTTAGCTTGCTTAATCACCAAAAGACTTTTTTCCCCCTTTTTTTGTGAAGTCTTATCTTTTCATGAAGCTTACATCTTTGACTACCAACACACACACATGCCTACACACATATGCACGCACACATACACACTAGGCAAGCGTTATTATCCTTCCATTACCCCACAGTGTCTGCATTGAGGCCAGCCACACCGCTTCAATTATCAAAGTCACTGTAAATTAACTTTACGGTCCAAGTGCTAAATATTTCATAACAATGTCTGCCACCACCACCGTCTCTTAAAAGAAAAATCCCACTGAACCTCAGTCTGCCTTTTTCTTAATTCCCTTGTCATCCCGCTGTCGGCCTGCACTCTCATCTCTGGAAGGCTTTTTAAGAGCAGCTGGAGGGCTTGCGTGCCAGACCTACCCAAACAAACCCAGAGGATTGTGTACACCTGCTTATTAATAATCTACAGTACCCTGCTGTTGTGGCACACTTCCCTGTCGGAGACCTCTGGATGCTCTCTGGCTGCCGGTGGTGAAGAAATATGCTGGGATGGTTTACTTTGACCTACTGCATGTTCAGCTTTTTTCAAAGCGTCATAATATAAAGCTGCTAAATTTAATTATGACAGGTTTTCCTTTTTCCACATGCAGAGTTCTGTTGCAACAGCTACTCCTTAATTCATTCATAAATTTGTGAGTAAATTCCTACCTAAAAGTCTGTAACTACTAGCTAGTTTCAAACTAGTTTTGTAATACATTGCACCATTAATATGTGCACAGTCCAATCAACAGCACACAGCTGTGTTAAAATGAAGTCACTGCAGCACCAGCGTTAGCATAACTTAGAAAAATCTGTTTTAGGGAGGTGTGATACAATATATTAATCTAATCCTAGTCTATCAGAATGCCCTTGCTAGAAATAGAATATAATATTTAGTAGTATTTTTCATGTATAATCACCTTGTGCTTTTGTAACCACAGAATACAACCTTTATATTTATGTAAAGAGCGGCTCCTCTTCCACAGAGTTCACCATGTTGCACTGCCATGTTTCTACAGTAGCCCAGAATGGACAAAATAAACACAGGCACCAGAGAAGGCCTTTCACATTTTTCGTGAGTGTCACGGCCACTGCAGGTTCTCACGCTTGGAAGGGGAGGGATATACATTTTGGTTGCAATCTTCAACCTCACCACTAGATGCCACTTAATCTTACACACTGGCCCTTTAACTCTTTAATTCATGGGTGCTTTGTTACGATCAACAGGGGGAAATCCAAAACACTGGACACAAACTCAGAGTTGGAATGCATAAGAAAAGGTTTATTGATTGTACTTTCAGAGGGTGAAGGTGGATAGAGGTGAGGGAGTTGGCAGGCAAAGGCGGAGAGGCAGATGGAAGCTGTTGGGAAGAAGACAGCGATGTGAGTGTAGCCAGATGAAGCTAGCAGACGGGTCGACCGAATGACTGCTCGTGCAGGCAGAGAGATGAACAGGAAAACAGGCAGGCATGCAGTGATCCTGAGGCACAGGAAGACAAGGTTGGCTCAGCGAACAGAACAACACGATAGACTAAGCTTTCAATGCGGCCTGAGACGTTATCTAACATAATGGCTAAAAGAACGATCTGGCAAGTGGATGAAGAACCAAGGTTGATATACAACTGAGTAGATGAGTTGATGGATTGCTGGTATGTGGATTCAAGCAGGTGTGTAGGCTGACACACACACACATACACACACATACACACACACACAGAGAGAACAAGAAAAAGCCAGGGAAGCATAGGAGAGACCGTTGGAAAAAAACATTTGGAAACTTTTGAGAACACAGTATAAACAGTAAGACTCTATAAATAACAGTAGTTCATAACTTATGATGATTTAATGTACAAATGAATGCAAGATGTATAATATGTATAATATATTAATGTTGCTCACCATTAAGAAATCGTCAAGTCATTACAGGTTTATATGAAATGGATCATCAATTAAAGATAGTAATGTTAACTCACAGTTACTTACATACACTCATTTAAATTAAACCTTAAATAGAAAAGGGTATTTGAGGACAAATGACAATATCTGATTCAGAAGGAAGTTGAGGGTTTAATTTAAGAGAATAACTGAATTAGGCAGGATGTAATATGGCCACAAGCTCCTTAAAATCAGAGGTATGCATGTAACTGTCAATCCTTTGTTAATGCAGGTGCTCCTTTGTTTTATTTATATGCATACAAAGAGCAACGTGTTCCAGAGTTAGTACTTGTGTAGTTTAGAATGAGTCAGAAATATCCAAAGCTAACCTAACCAATGCCATTTAGTTTTTTAATCTGATGTTATTGGCATGATGGGGTTTTTTTTTGTTTTTGTTTTTAGGACTATTGTGTTATTATTATGTAAAGTAAAATGTTTCCAGTTTTCTGTATTATTAAAAAGAATTTGGGTCAGTGTCATATCAGATATATTGACCACATTTCATATGACCTCCTTCACTTTCCGCTCCATGGAGTCTTACATTAGCAAGCTAATATTAACTGTGTCAGTTAGCTAAATTATGGAGCATTCACAATATATGGAAAGTTGACTTGGGAGCATTCACATCAATTAGACAACTCAAGATGGTTGTGTGGTTGTAGAGTCGGTTGTGTGCAATAACACCATAACTATTTAATTTGAGTTTAATTACTTTGAACTTTCAGATGTCTATATTTATTCTGCTTTCAGGAACTTCCATATAATTGACCACCAACATCTGCACTTTCAGAAAACTCTTAAGTTTCCCACACATAATTGTGACTTGGATGTTGACGTGAACGCTATTTATAAATTGGAAATTCATATTTAGGATAACTCTGATATGACACACTGGGCAGTGGTTGTGTGTAAATATTTAGTCACAACCAATCTCTATATATAGACTTGCTTGCGTAAATCTCCACATGGTAAACAAATAATTTATAACTACAGCTAGCTGGGCCCAGCCTATTTCCCTTTCATACAGTCCCACTCATTCATATTCAGCCATGTGCTACACAGTCTGCTGGTGTCACACACTGACCAGCTCCTGCAGCTCCTGGAGCAGTTGAAGGTGAAGTGAACTCAGTCACTCCCTTATTCATTACTTCACTTCATAATTCACACTCCCACATATGCACTGTCTCACTTCCCTTCTTCTTCCTCCTACTGCTCTATTTGAAGGAACACCCCCACCCTCCACCCCTCCCTCTTTCATCACCTCCTGATATCTGCTACTGTCTAAAGCAAAAGCAGTTCCACATCCATGTTTCATAATCTTTATTCTGTGTGTGTGGGTACACGCCCGTGGGGGGAGACAAACTATGAGGATTTATAGCTGTTAGAAGCACCGACTCCCCTCGTCGCCCCTCCTTTTTTGAAGCCTGGTGTCCTTGCCAGCAGGAAAAGTGGTGCACTGTTGCAGACAGATTGCATCTAATAGTTGGCTGTTGTTACCCCTCAGACAGGCACACAGTCAGATTCCGGCTTCCTCTCTATCTGTCTCCATGCATGAGACGACTGAAGTTGACTACAGTCTGACCAAACGAGCCATAAAGCATTATGATCTATAGGTCAGTGATCTGGGAGTGTCTCTGCTTCTCCACTCTGCAAACTCATTTCTGAAACAAAAATGGTGGAGTAAATCTTTGTCTGTCTCTGACCCTCTTTGTCCCCCCCCCCCCCCACTTCTCCCTCACTCTCCCTCTCTCTTAACTCCCTCCCTGGCTGCCTCCATCTCTCTTTACTCATCTGTTAAATGGAGTCTTGTTGGGAAATGAGCCAAAGCAGTTCACCCAGCCACCAGGACTCCAGGAAAAGTGGTGACTATATTTATAGCTGCTGCCTGGTTGTGTTAAATAAGGTGGAACAGTCAGCAAATGAATTTTCTGTTTAAAGTGGGATTAAGCACTAAACGGTTGACGGTGGCTTGCACTAGTCTGCTTTACAAAGTGTTACTTCCTAAGAATAAAAAAAGCGTGTCATTAACATGTCATTTAAGTTTGAAGATGCTGTCAAGACGAGGACTCTGAAGAGATGCGGGATGAATGAGATGAAACTCCCAAAGATTTGCATGGGGGTCACAGATCAGATAACCTCTCAGATCTCTAGATTAAACATGGATTAGGATGGCTTTGACATAGTGACCAGTAATCTTCTGAGAGCACAGGGGAACAGATGGTGCATGATACGCACAGTTTAACAATGTTGTTTGCATAACACCACCGGATATATTTTTCTGATATGATGTCAGCATTACCTGACAATAAGCAGTGCAGATTGTTGTGTTGTATCACCATCTTTGAGTTGGCCATGAAGTGTGTATGCGTTGGGTTTAATTAACTTAGGGTTTTAAATATTGATTTTGTTGTGACTAACTGTGTATTATGTGTGTGTATCCCCTCTGGCATATACAGTATATAACATTCCTGTATGATGCCTATAGGAACTTCAGATGTGTCTTCGGTTTTCAGTACTGACTTTATTGCAACTTTTATACCACATGAGCTCCTGTTAAGTCTCAGACACTTATATCATATAGCCTGGTTGCAAATTTAAATCTTTCTTGATGGTATTTTTATCTCTTATGACCCACTAACCTGTTCTCATCCTGTATAAGAGCTTTATGCATTGACATCAAATTATCCTAAAATCTTTCCTAGTGAATGGCATTGCCAGTAAAACATGTCCCTAAGATTCCCCCACAGCCTTTTCAAATCTCCATCCTACTTGTGTTGACTGGCTGGTCGTGATCTCAATCGGCTCACAGATAGCGGCTCTCCTTTCAGCGCCACAGCGCGGGCAGCCGAGGCTCTGTGTGGGAGGGACTAACGGAGAGCTCCCCTCAGAGCAGCCTGCCACCACAGCATCGAGTAAGGAGAGGCATATTCAAGGCATATTCCCCGATAAGGCTTTTTAAAAAATCTGTCTCCGTGATGTAGTGTCAGCTGCCGTAGTCTATGAGGAAAAGGAGGCGGAAGGGATGCTGAAGTAGCGCGGTGAGTTGATTTCTTTTAGGTTTGTGCAGTCTGAGGAAGGTTTTGTTTGGCATTACAAAAAATAGAAAGCGGATTGTGCATGACCGGTCCACCCATATGCAGAAGAGCATACATCTTCAGCTGAATTCAAATAAAGTGTGCAGGAGTATTCCGATGGATATTACGCCAGTCGTATTTATATTCAATACATTAGAAATGCTGGAATTATTCCCTGATGATTTTCTCGGAGGTAGACCAAGTATGGTTATGTATATTCTGTATTTATTTAGTTTAAGATCAGTTTTACAAATGTGTGTATTGTATGAGCGTTTCTCGTGTAAGAATATAGTTTAATCTAGGTTTACACGTGGATTGTTTTCCTAATTGGATACAGAGGCATTCGGCTAATCACAGCCTCTATAAGCGCCTTTCAAGATGGGTCCACGGATTTCTCCTAAACGTTTTAATCAACTTTTAAGTGGTTTTGATTTCAGTATCACTATAGAGGTGTGTGCATTTTGCGCACTGTTCCAAATTACGCACACGTTTTAGTTTTTTTTTTTTTTTTGCGCATTAGTGGATACAATGTTTCATCTAATTAAGATGCACCATTTAACTTAGAACTGGTACGTGTCTTCTTATTAGGGATGCGGTGGAGTGAAAACGTCGTGGGTGGAAGGCTAAGAGAGAACCAGCAGGTGGTGAAAACGAATGGCTTCTCCAGAGCTGCTTTCTGCAGATGTGGGAGGCAAACAGCCCGATCCTCCCGACGTCCTTGACCGTGTTTCCAGCACGCTGCATGTCCGCAAGCCGGCCGGATCAACAGGAGGAGCGCTCCCGGGGGAGGGCTGCTGTAACCTGGCCCGGGGCTGCCATGGCCGGTGTCATTCATCACCAAGGACGGCGCCACGCAAGGGAGGCGCGGAGGTTAAACTAAGTCACCTCGGCGAGGAGAAAGTCCGAATTTGCTGCGACGAGGAATTAGAGACATCATTCACTTATATTGATGAGAATGTTAACCTTCGATTGGCCAGCCCGGAAAGTAGTTGTAAAAGTACTCATAGACCGGTGCGCAATGGTGAGCCTTGCTCCGAGACGTTGCCAGAATTCTCCTTTATGTCCGAGGATGATCTCTCCTTCGGGGAGGGCTCTGGGACTTCTATAGACTACGGGTTTATCAGTGCAGTCACGTTTTTGGTGACCGGGATCTCCTTGGTGATCATCTCCTACGCCGTGCCACGCGATGTGGTGGTGGACCGTGACAGCGTGTCGGCGAGAGAGATGGAAAGGTTGGAGATGGAGAGCGCCCGGATAGGTGCCCACTTGGATCGGTGCGTCATAGCTGGACTCTGCCTGCTCACGCTGGGCGGCGTGGTGCTCTCCACGCTGCTGATGATCTCCATGTGGAAGGGGGAGATGTACAGGAGAAAAATTATCGCTTACTCAAAGCGCTCTGCCAAACTGTACGGCTCGATCAGTCTGAAAACGAGATCCAGTCCCAGTCACTCATCTGCGCACTTGTCCCTGCAGGAGGAAATGGAGGAAACTTTGACTTAAACTGCTGCTTTGCATAGGAAACTCTTTGTTTTTAACTAAGGAATTAATGCCATTCACACACATTCTCTAACCTAGAAATGTATTCATGTATTCAAAGTGCAAACCTGCAACATTTTTGCTTATACTGTAGAAATAGATCCAAGTCTGTATTGTATATCCACATTACAAAAAGAACAGACAAGAGGAGCACTCTGATGTAAAGTGAGCAGTAGCCAGAAAAACACTTTGTGGGAGCAATCAAATTGCTCCCAAATGACACAAAATGGCAAACCGTAAAAGTGAGCAGAGAGAATGTTAAGAGCTTTTTGTCACAAACACTGAATCACATTTTTTTGTGTGTGCCTGGAATGCAATCTCCAAGAGCTTCCATTTATTATTAAGGCTATTCATATTTAATGTAAATGTTTTCAATAGTGAAATCATGCACAGACACATTTCAGGAAGTAGGGAAGTGTGTCCCCAGGGAAGGAGAGTGGTAAAGGGGGGGGGGGATGTTGTATAAAGCTGTCACTGTCCACTCTGATGTGGGAGAATCAGCTCAGTGGCCCACAAGGTAATATCCAGTGACAGTTCCTCTCTGGTGCAGTGCTGAGGTAAGCCAGTGAGCCCAGCTTTTTGCATCTGAGCCAAAGCTCCACGTCGGTTTGATTGTAGTGAGCAATTTGACTGTGTTTGACAGCGCTGGCATGCACCGCTCACCCTCCTCTGCTCTTCTTCTCCTCCTCTTAACCATTAGCTCTTTCTCCTTCCTGCAGAACTTCTGTGCTCTTTTCAACCTATGAACGCTGTAAAGTTACACTACAACACTTACATAATGAGTGTGTGGGAAGGGTCCTGGACGATCACAGCCAAGTGCCTGTGACATTTCAAGGTTGACAAGCCTTTTCCTTTACTGGACTACTTTTCTTTTTCTGTCTCTTTCTACGTGAGGATGGACTTAAGAACACCTAATCACACATGAAAGAGTTGCCCTACTTCTGAAACCTTAAGCCATCACAACTTCAAAGACCTAATTACCTTTCCAAAAGTGAGGTATCATTCTTTTTAAAAGGTTGTATTTGATGTTATCTCAGTGATTTGCTGAATAAAAAATGCAGGTGACACAAAGAGCTTAGGAAAAGAGGTTTTTCATGTGCAGATATGCTAAAATATATATATGTTAATGTGCTAGTGACCAGCCAATTCTTGGACCAAGTTGAGGAAGAATTTAGCTTGTCTGTGTGAAAGCAGACTTCTCTTTCTCCCTGATGGTTATTAATGCTGTCTGAGGAGGACTGCATTTATGCAGGCCTGCAGAGGAGAATACAGAATGCCATGCTCTTCTCTTCCAACAAAGAAAAGAAGTCATTTTTCATGTAGGCTACCCTGTAAGGCTCATAAATCATGCATGAACACTGAGATTCATTCATATTTGCATATATTCATATACAAAGTGAATCACTGCATTCCACAAGACAAGTGCTAATGATTATACAGTGTCACTGTGTTACCTTGGCTCCTGTCCTTTCATTTTGTGGGCAGTGTGGCCCTATTCCGAGGCTAACATTCAAAACGACATGAGTCAGCCTCTATTAATGAATGCGTGGGCTGATTACACTATGATAAACAGCTCGGGGCTAGACCAATGCTGTGCTTCCATTCAGTAGCATTGCTTCTCTGTGTACTGTCACAACATATATCGTACGCGCCAGTCAGTGTGCCGGCTGTTCAAGTGGAAAGAGAAAGTGTGATGAAGAGAATGAGGTTTTCAGTCAGCGTTATCGTTCAAAACTCATTTGGGTATATTAGGCATGTTTATTGCAGCAGCGAACTAATCCAAGTTTGTGTTACGACAGCATCTCATTTTCTCTGTCAGGGCTGACAAAGTGTCTGTGCATCTCTGAAAAACAACCATCACATTTGAAAATGCCAAATTTCCAGGAAAGGTAATAAAAATTAATGATCCAAATGATGCAATGTTGTCCTGTTCTCTTCACAGATGCTGTAAATCCACAGCCAGTATTACAAATATTACAGCAATATTTAATTCGAAATCAGCAGGCTGTCTAGCCATTATTGGCTTCGGAAACAAGGTGCGACATCCAAGTGCTGGACACTCATTTCCTCCCGCTTCCTCTTTTTCTCCACTTCTCCCAAAATTTACACTTAGAATAAAACTTGTCAGGCACTTAAAAGGCGGCCAGCAACTATTCTACTTGTGCCCAAATGCATGCATGATAATATTGAGCAATTAATTCAATCTCCAGCAATATAATGACTTCATTACACCTGAGGTATGTCAGTGTTTTCCTTTCAGTGCCACAGTCATATTCAGAGGTGGCATCATCTGTGAGAATGTCACTCTTTTAGCACACAGAGGATCATAAATGCCTGAGGGAAGCCGTTAACATTGCAGACTTCAAACAGACTCATCTGCAGCATGTAATGCACTACACTGTAGGTTTTCAGACATGTACTATTCCTCCCCCTCTCTCTTTCCTCTACCTTCTTTATCCACCCCCTCCCGTCTTACTGTCCTCCTCCATGGCTGGCACAGTGCCTCAGAGCCAACACCAGGCTTCCCCTCATACAGCCAACTAAACATGTTTGGGGGATTTAATCAGGGATTTTCTTGAAGCGACAGCATTTTACACACCAAGCTGAAGTGTATTTCCAGAGGTTTCATGCATAAGCTCTTTATCCTTGAGCAGTGCACAGCTAAATCACCCTTATTGATATTTGGTTGGCTCCTCTGTAAGTCGATCCCTTCAGGTAAGGCCAAGCAGCTGAGCTGCTGCCATCAGCTAATTTCCCGAAGGTGTTATTACACTCCTCCATCTTGTCATTGTTCCCTTTGTGTGTGTGCAGGAGTGTTCATCTATGTATGTGTGTGTGTATGTATATATATGTGTACTGTACTTATTTGAGTGTGCAAAGGACCTGTGTGTCACCTCACCTTTAAAAACTGCTGACCTAAATGAATCATTTCAGTAGGTCTCTGTGGAGCCATTTAATGTCCACTTTTCCACACTAAGAAAAAAGTCTCTGGAAAATGCAGAGTGAGAAGAAACTACATGACACTGATATACTGTATATGGAGTAAGACTTAAAGGAATAGTTTTACATTTTTGCAAATATGCTCATTGGCATTCTTGCCAAGAGAAGACTGATACCCCTCGTATATGTGCACTAAATCTGAACAGCAACCAGTTATCTTAGCTTAGCATAAAGACTGGAAACACTGAGAATCAGATAGCCTGGCTCTGACCACAAGTAACAAAACCTGACTACCAGCACCTCTAAAATGAAGAAAAACAAAATATATCAAAACAAGAGGAACGGGGATGCATGCAGGACTATTTCTTGGCCAGATACAGTGACTTCCCGTAGTCTCAGCTGGCTGCCTGGCAATCTCATATGACAACAAGCCTTCAGGAGATCACTGCACCTAGCCAAGAAATAGTTCCACACATAACCCCTCTTGTAAAACCGCAATTTGTTGAGATATAATGTGTTAAAGGTACCCTGTGGAGTTTCAGCCTCTAGTAATACTATAGAACTTATTCTTTCAGAGTGGGTCCCTGTTGTGTTTGTCTAGTGCACACATGAGGACGCACATGTGTGCACGATGCAATAAACAGTCCTGCCAATGTTTTTGCACTATTCCAATGAACTACAGGTGGCTGTAATGCACCAAGAAGCACTAAAATAGGCAGGGAAGAAGACTGCAAGTTAATAATTATGGATGTAAATGGGGCAGAAATGAAATACTTAAAAAAAATTGATTTCATGTTTTAAGAGTGTTTTAAGAGGAAGCTCGATTCAATATATTAGACCTCAAGGATGCACATAATGCATTTTGATGAGTGACTTAATTTAAATATAACTTTTATTTGTTCATCACACTCCACAGGGTACCTTTTATATAGTGAAGATCAATAAGCAGATTTTATTGAATTTGGGCAGAGCCAGGCTAGCTGTTTCCCCCTATTTCTAGTCTTTATGCTAAGCTAACCAGCTGCTGACTTAAGTTTCACTTGGACCATGTAGACACAAGAGTTATTGATCTTCTGTCAGCAAGAAAGCAACACAGTTCCCAAAATGTTTCTTTAATATGTCCTCAGTGCACATGCATCTATGTGCCCTCAGGCTGTAAGCGGTAAGTAAAACGATCTAGAGGAAACATTTCTTTTGCCGTCCTTATTAGATATATTAATGTGTGGTGAGCTTGCCCTCCGTCTATCAGTGGATTGTGAGGTCAAAAGTAAGTTTCCACTTCAATTGATTGCTTTGGAGGGAAAGACTAAAGCCATACTCCGCGGGGATATGACTTCATTCTTGGTTGCTCCCTCCGCTGCCTTATTCAGACAGGGTATTTTTAGTCAATGTGCATATTGGATCTTTGGAAAGCTCATTGTATTGTAAATGTAGTCTACAAAGCTCATTTCTCAGGATGCACTTAACCAGGCTGTTTTACATTTAGTCTGTAAGAGCATCATTGTTCAACCCTGTCCAAGCCTTTTCCCAGCGTTTCATTTTTACATGACATTAAAGCTCCTGAAAAACATGTTTATACTGTCTGTCTGCGTGGTTTTTTCTTCAATTTGGTTTATTATTAGATGCCCTCGCCTCATCAGTCTTTTCCAGTTTCCTCAATGGTTCAGCAGTTTCTTATGCTGTGCAGTTAGATTGAACAAAACCCTATTCTTACTAGGAAGAACCACAACTGCTTCTCCGTGTCAAATCGATTTACGTCTCTGGTCAGCCATGTTCTGCATGGCTGACACTGAAACAGTCCTCAGAAGCGCTTTGTCACTCACTCGCTGGTCAACCTCACTGATGCCTCTTAGCTGCCTCATCCCGCAGTCGGCAATTGGGCCTGCCATAACCAGACAGGAGAACGTCTGCTAAGCCATTTCCTGTGTTGTACTTGGCACCTTAAAATCACTCTCTCAGACGGATAAACTATCAGCGCTCTGGCTGCAGTGGTAGATGAGAGAGGAAATGAGGTGATCAGTTGGATCAATCTTACAGTAAAACCACTCATCCGCTACAGGGAGGCAATACAGGTTACATCTCTCTCAGCCCCTCTGATCATCCACTACAGTGAATTTTTAATGGGCTGTTTGCAAAAAGGCAGAGGCCATGGCTTTGCCACTGATGTGGTTACACAGTGGCTGCTCATACAATAACATTACCATCATACTTTCAGTGAGGTGGATGCCTCTTCAGCTTAGCAGATACGGGTAATGTAGACATATTGCACAAACAAATTACGAGCTCGGTTCACCTCTTGATCACCTCGCTGTTCAGCCCCGTCTATCACACAATCACACAGTCTTTCTGGGCTCCATTGATTTAATTTGTATCAAATTGCTAATGCAGTTATTCGTCATGCATGGCCTTCCTTGCATGCTTGTTTCCCCCATTATGTCTATGCATTTACCTCTAATTACAGTAAATAATGATTGCTTGCTAGTTTGCTGCAGTAAATAAGTGGGCTAGAGTGTAGCCTTTAGAAAGCTATCAGTGAGCCAAGAAAACAGCTTGTTTATCTCCTCCTACAACATCTGAACAACAGAGCTACAAAGTGAAGAGGCATCTGGAGCCATCTGGCACATTCATACATTATAAGAACATTATGTGCATCTGTATGTTTCACTTTTCTACAGACATTTCTTCACAAGGAAATTGCCTCATTGGTTGAGATAAAACTCATCCAGAGACAAAGACATAAACCAAATAAACAAGATTAAGTTAAGAATTTACCGCCATGCTGGGTAGACACAGCGGTGCTTTGAGTTCATTGTTAATGGCAGCATGCTAACATCCTCTCGGTGACAATGCTGATGTTTAAGAATTATAATGTTTACCTGTTTACCATCTTAGTTAAGCTTTTTTACATGCAAATTTTTCTGAGGACAAATTCAAATCTTGACCTGATGATGGAGCTAGATGGCAAAAAGAGAATCACCAAAGTTAATACGATTGACTCTATGGGGATCATTCAGTTCTTTTAATAATTTTCTTCCCTTTAAAACCACATACAATGGTTTATTGGTGGTCACAGATTTTACTAGAATATGTCGCCTGGGAACTGTGAATATTTGCACTAAATCTTTATACCTATCCATGCAGTAAATGTTTCAATATTTAACTGAATAATTGGAAACTTTGATCACAAGCTTATCAACAAATGTTAACCTCATTTTGATGTCAGAGGAAGAGTCAGGGGATCACTAAAGTTATTAGGATTCATCGTTTATGTACAATGAACATCTGTGCAGAATTTCATGGAAATCAATCCAGTAGTGGACTGACAGACTGATGTTGCCATCCTAGAGCCATGCTGCTAGCAAGGCTGAGAACAGCAAGAAACTGACCTTCAAAGTTCAAATTAGCCATTTGGGCCTAGCTTGAGCTGACCTTTACAAGATCATGAATGCCATCATGAAGGAATGAGAAAATGCCACTGTCATCATAATTTAATTTATATTTCAATCAGAGTTCTTTGCTATATTCAGCTTGTGCTTGGATTTAAAAAAAAACATGTTGGCTCCACCCAGAGAAGTCTAACCGAACCAATGAGATCATTTTTGCCAGCAAGATTTATTTTATTTCTTTTGTAGAACTGTATGTCCAATCTACATGTGTTCACGTGTATGTTTGTGGTTTCCAGTACTTCCAGTGTGCTTTAGCTCTCAGCTCGAGGCGGTGGAATCAGCTCTGGACAATCAGTTCTGTTTAGACAAGAAGCCGGGCAGCAGTTAGAGGATAGGCTCTGGACGGAGTCAACTGCGGTGTCGATTCTGAGGCCGAAACCAAAAGCAGGCACTGCAGAGCTGATTGTCTGTGCTGCATTTCATTTGCCTCCAGTGTACTGTTACCAGCGAGCATCTGACTGTGAGAGATGATACTGGCTGGTGGAGAGAGCCAGCAGGATGTGGATATAGAGGATGCTGACAGGGTGAACGCACACAGGGGAACATACACACTCTCACTGGGGGTCATTGCAACAGCAAATGGATGGAAAAAGAAATCAAGTACAAAAGCAACATGCCAGTGGTAGATAATGTATTGACACCCTTTAAGTAAAGGAGCAGTACCACACTGTAAAAGCAGTCTGTTATGAGTAAGAGTAATTCATCCTGAGTGTTATATTATCATATTATATACTCATGCATACATGTAATACATCACAATTGTGGTTTGATAATTAAGTAAATGTACTTTCCTTTATTTATATTAGGTTTTGGCAGTTTCGCCTTTATTTGAGAGTCAATGAGAGAGGAGTGTAAGATGTAACAAGGGTCCCCTCGCCAGGAATCGAAACGTGGCTGTTGTATTTAGATGGCATGCAGCCTAACCACCAGGCCACTAGGGCACCTAAATAGCTCCTTTCCATCACTAAAATATACAATAGAAACAATGAATTTAAAATGAAGAAAAGTGAGGCTGTACAGTACAAATGGCAATCTTAAGGAATGATAAGATTTACATTTACAGTACATTGCACCTTTCATACATAAAATGCAGCTCAAAGATCATAAAAAAACAGCTGACAATCGAACTTTTAATGAACAATTTAAAAGTTAAGATATTAAAATGCAATTAAAAGGAGAAAGGGAGTAAAGTACTAGTTAGTAAAATCCAGTTAAATAAAAAAATATGTAGAGTAAACTAAAAAATAGTACATTACTAGTATATTACAGTAACATTACATTACCAACATTATCTTAATAACTGTAATCTATAGGGAAATAATAATAAAATAGGCAATATAAAAAGGTGAGTGGCAATTGCTGAAAAGCCTCAACTCATGTTATTGTCATCTGTGGATATAAGGGCTCTACCAAAGAAAAGTATTCGCAATAAATCACCTAACTAGTCAGGGGCATGTCCTGAAGCACATTCTTAGACAACAGCAAGAATCTTACTTATCCTAAAAATAAGTGGAAGCCAGTGCAGGGAGTAAGAAAGGAGTTCTGTGAGGTATTTCCAAGTAAAACTCTGGTGTTGGGGGTGAAATACAATATTTTATTAAGTTATGTGTAGGTATACTTATGTTGAGTGGGTATATTTATCGTTGAAGGGCAATAAACAGAAGACTTAGTCCACTAGAGTTTCCTTTATTCAAAGCACAAGAAGGTTGAGACAGCTAGAATAAATTCCACTAATAATAAACAAAGGAAAAAGAATTGCTTAAGGATCCTAACAACACAATTCAATTACCACTAATCCTCATTGTGTGTGACACAGATTCTAATGAGAGAGAGCAGGGCCCAGCCTCGGGAGACTTTCATCTTTATAAATGATCACTTTCATTCATTTGTACCAATATGATTTATACAAAATATATTGTTGTTTTTTAATTGCAGAGGTCAACCTGAAGATGGCAGCATTGGATCTCAAAATGAGACCTGCAGCCTGAACCCAAAGCATTGCGCTTCTTGCCTTGTCAGCATTGAGAGTCTGATGCACTGAGAATAGGCTGTGTGAAATCCCTGGATTACAGCGCTGAGCTCTGTAAATCACTGTGGTTCTCTAAAAATGCACATGGGTTGAAAAAAAAGATGACGTGAAAGTTTCATGCGAGCCATTCTACCCCCCTCTCAACAATGCATTCGCTCCCCTGCAATCTATTGGCTTGCCCAGGAGTACATTTATAAATGCAAGAACACAACTTCCTCTGGAGGCTTCCTTTTAGAAACCTTGCTTCCCCCCGTGTGGTATTGTGCAACATCTGGCTCCGGCTGTGTATTGATCTTGGCTGAGGTCAGGATGAGGGGTCGAGTGTGTGAGTGGGGGGGCGTGTAGTGTGAGTTAAGTGCACAGGTCTTTTTTAAGGACTTCTTGTTTGTCCCAGTGAGCATTTACCGTCAAGTGGTGCTCTAACGTTCGAGGAGAGCGAGTGTCGGTCCCGAAGGAGATCAACCAGCCAGAAAATGAATAATTTATCCAGGCCTATGCCTCCTCAGAGCACCAGGAGTCTGAGGTGATGAGAGGTTATAAAGCACTCCTCCAGATCTTTCACTCTCTCCTTGACTTTTCCTCTAACCTCTGTCTTCTTCACATTCTTCTTACTGTTGCTTTCCAATCATTTAGACCCTTTTCCTCCTGCACTTCCTCAGCTTTATCCACCTCTTTCCCATATCATCCTTCAAATAGTTTTTTCTACCTTGGCACCGAAAGTGTTATGCAACTGATACACAAATGATGATGCCCTGGCTCTGATATCTTAACACAATAATACCTCTACCCTGCTAACCTCCCTACCCCCGCCTCCCTCGATGATCTGCCGTGAAGGGGGCTCTTTGCGGGAAACTCTAGCATACAATCGTATCTGCTCACATCTCAAGTTTCCCAGTGGCACAGCGCACCGATGTGAGGCAGTGCATTCTCATCATCCTAACCTTCAAATTTGTTTTTCTCCTCCTCTTTCTCCTCCACCACCACCATCAGCCTCTCCCCCCTCTTTCTGGAACTCTTCTCTTCTCTCCCTTCTTCTCATATTTCCCGTTCCTATGTTCACTACCTCATGCTCTACCTTGCAGTGATGCAGAGCAAAATTAGGTGGGAAAAGTGACAAGAAGGGATTGATATCATACATGTGCAGGTATTTACTTGACCTAAAATCCACATCCCATGTAGCCAATAAATCTGTCAAACAGGGCTGTAATTGTAGGGGGTGTCTCTGTACAGCTAATGGAATTTCTCTTTGATAAAGCTTTCCTCCTCTGCTAATTGACACTGCATCCTCTCTTTACCTTTGACAATGAAAAACATGTGGGTTTGCTCAGGAGCAGCTGTTAGTCTTCCTTTACAGAAAGGAAAATGTCTCACTGGCGAAGTTTCAAGTCAAGTATCAGCCAAAGTTATTGTTGTTAAAACCATCTTAGATGCAAATACAGAGGATGGTGGTAAGAAACAATGCAATTCTGTCTTTAGTTTATGAATAGTAGGAAACTATATGATGTGAGCCAAAATGTAATTTTGTAGATGACCATGATGACTTCATTCATTTTGATATCAACACTTCTGGGTAAGAAGTGAAACACGATATCGATTATTCATTACTCACTGAAATAAGAATTTACTAATTACTTAACAATAAAAGCAATTAATTACCTTACTTTCTGCTACTCTGTCCTGCCCCATCAATAGTGCCTTCGAACAACTCCAAATCCCTGCATATTATCAAAGCCTATGGTGTTGGCGGTTTTTATTTGGAGATTTTTACTGACCATCAACAGTGTAGCCCTGTCTACTCCATGCAGCACTCCTGAAATCACAGTAAAGGTGGAAAATTCACACATCTTATGAACTCTGAGCAAAACTCAGGTGATTCCTATCAGTAAAAGTTGCTAGCTTATCAGATAGGAAGAATACTTTGGAGTTGTTGTCTCCAACCAATGTGCCAAGCTAAAAGTTGAGGTATGCATTAAATAAATTAGTTCATACAAAGTTTGGTCCATCCACTTTAAAGGCAAAAGTGTTCAAAGTTGTGTTCCAAATACCCACTGAAAGCTAGGGCAAAAGGCCTGCTGACATAGACCCAATGAATTGTTAAAATGGTGCACAATTTTGGACAGTTCCTCAAAGGCACTCATGGTATTGCACTCATTCGTACACACAGACAGAGACAGAAGTAGCTGTGTGAAGAAGGAAAAATGGCTAATTACTGTATGAAGTGGGTTTGAATGTTGGGTTGTTGATTGTGGGTTTCATACATTTAATAAATTGCCACAAAGATCCCCTCCGATGTCAATGGTCAGAAAGGTAGAAGGTGACTACGTTACAGATTCTATTCACACTGACAAGCACTTCACTTGAAGCACACTGACGTGTTACCATGTCTTGGAATATTCACTGAACACCCCAAGACAAAATTGACGTCAATCTTCCCAAAGCCCCCAAAATACCAAAAAACTAAGTTGTTTACCAATGTTGTTCGACCATCACATGAGAACTTTGTTTGAGGCCTACTAATGGCGTTATTCAGTAATATTTGGATCACCTTACATTAAAGTGGACATCAATCCCCAATTGAGCTATCTAAGGCTGCTGTCAGTCCTTCTCCAGACGAAAGTTTTTCTTTTATCACTGTTCTGTAGATGATGTAATGAAGTCTTTAGAGTCAACAATGCAACGAGGCCAGTATGGATTAAAAGTCTACATTCAGTGGCTCAACATTCTGCCGATACATTACGTCACCCCTTGTGTGCTGTTATTCATTTCTAGCAGCATAATTGAAGCAGCCACAGATGATGTCATCTAAACACAGGACTTCCATTCAGAAGTTGTTTTGTTGCTCCCGTACACGACTGGGTGGACCAGCCCCATCACCATAACTCTAATAAATGGACTGGATATGGCGAGCTGAGAGCGAACTTGGCCTCTGCTGAGGAGATTGGCAGGTGTTTGATATTCACTGAAGGCTACACCCCCCCACACCCCCCCTTCATCTCTGTCCCCAAGTCCCCCACCTCCCCAAAAGCCACGTCTGACTCTAAATTATAGACTATGAGACTTGGAACCTGTAAGGAACAACGGATGAGTCATCTTGGACAGGCAGTGACGGAGGTGACTACCTCTAACCCATCTGCTCATGAGATTAATGACCTATCAGCCTGTTTATTGACACAAACAAAATGACTCCTCTTTAGTGATGCCAAGGGTCTCTCTCTCACTCTCTTTTCATTCCTCTGTAATATCTCTCGCTCTGTCACTCTGTCCCCCTCTCTCTCTGTTGTGGTGGCCAAGGTTAGAGAGGCGCAACGAGAAAGGGCGGGGAGTCGGACAAGAGAGGGAGAGGGGGGTCTAAACAAATCTCTGTCCTGCCAGGACGTCCTCCTGCCAAGGTTTGTCTAGGGCTGGAAGGGATGAAGGAAGGCGGGGCTCATGGGCGGGGAGGGTGGTACGGAGGTGGGGGTGATGGGGAATGACGTGATCCCCTTTCTCCCGGCCAATAAAACAGAGTGGCCGGTGAGATCCGGATCCGTACGTGCCGTCAAATTCAATAAGGTAGTGCTTTAATGTTTTCTTTTAATCAACCAAATTGCATTACACACTGCCTTCTCCGTGAGGCTCCAGCATAGAGGAAGGGGGGACAGGAGAGTCAAAGCTGCAGGGTTGGCATTGGGGGGAGACGGAAGCACCAAGAGGGGCATTCCCAATATCTTGAGAAATTGTCAAGAGAACCTTATGTCACACATATGTTGGAGAATTTCTACTGTACTCCACTCAAATCTACTGCTCTGGTTCCCCTTCAATGAGAGGAGGCAGGGGCCAGTGTGATTTCAGGGTCAGACTGGGGACAGACAAGGTGTACAGACAGACTACGTCATTCTGGTAATGAATGCCAGCTCAACTTTGAGAGCATCGGTCGCTTTAAAGGCGGAGCACTCTCCCTCCTGATGTGGGTGTCTCTTATCATGAGCAATGCCCTCAGCAGTGCCCCCCCCCTCCTCTTTCTCTCTCCCTTCCTCAAGCAACTTCCTCCCCATCATTCTCTCCCCCTCACCCTCACTGACCTCACTCCTCCTTCCTCCTCTCCCCCTGCCCAATATGACTCACCCTTTAGTGAAGGTACATCAGGAATGCTCTTCTAAACACTTCATCATCAAAACCCCCTTTTCTTCTCCAAGGCTGGAGGAAATAACGCAGCAATCAGCTGGATGTAGAGGGATTGTATATCTGCGTCATGTATCATACACTGTAAAAAATATCTGTGAAATCTACAATAATTTAGAGTTTAATATCATGTATTAGGCCTAAAACCACAGTAAGAATTATGCTACTGTAGTAGATCACAGTAATATTCATACTACTGCAGAAACCATTATTACTCCACCAAATACTCAGGGTAAGCAACCTGTTTTCAATGTAATTATGTGGGTGGTAAAGTTAGCTTGTCAAGTGAAGGGGCCTGAGCACCACGCATTGATCATTTCCCCTGGGCCATCACTATTTTGCACCCCTGGAAATCACTTCGCTCCTGACCTGCAGGTATCCAAAAGCCTGCAGGGCCCAGCAGACCTGTGTTGCAAAGTGAACACAGGTGGGCTTTTGGAGTCTTTAAGACAAATATGCATACAAAAACGTCATTATGAAGACTCTATGGACACTTGCCTGCCTGGTGACTTAACATCTCCCACAGTTGAAACTCCGTGTTGCCATTACAGTATCTGGAATATTGTCAAGTTCAGTAATTAGATTTTTTTTTTAATCCTGGTTTAAGAAATGATGGCTACAGCTTTAAACAAGTTTTTTACTTATTAGATTTTTAATGTTTTTGTAAAATTTGATAATGTTTTTAATATGTTGATTTAAAAAATTGTTGCGCTTGTGAGTTACAGAATAATTTACAAGACAGAAAATTGTACATGGTCCCTGCTACTTTTATGGCTAGAGGGGACATGATAACATGTTTTTATGGATTATAAGAACTGGAAAATAAAACAGTCTTCTTGATGTTGATGGCAATGCAGTCCAAACATTTCCTGCTGTACTTACTTCACATTAAAAGCAAAATATGTGTCTATACATCAAAATGTTTTGTGCTGTTTGGCCAGCAGATCAGTTTTAAATATTACAAAGGAGGATTGGTAAAACAAAAAAAAACAAAAAAAGGAAACAGCTACAGTGAGGTAGTAACAGAGGTGCTGCAGACTAAGTGTAAACTTATATTGTTTTGCTGTCCTGGTGTAGGGTAATAAAGCAGTAAAGCAGGGAATGTTGGGTTTGCATCAGCGGTAACTTAAGCAACAGAGTGGGCTTATCAGGAGGGAGGTCTTAAAAAGATAAGAGCCAAAACGGATAGTAAAGATACAGAGGCTTAACTGAGGGGCTGCACAAAGCCAATATAAGATAAATGAGGAGTCTTTTGATATGTGACTCATGCAAATACTCTAGTGGAGTCCAAAAATAAAAAGGAATAAGAGCTGTAAATGAGCATAATAGGTCTCCTTTAAAATATTGTTTCTTTTTACAATTCCTTACTGTAATTTTTAGTATAGTATCAATAAATTACTGTTTCATTTTACAGTTAGTATTTCCTTACTATGATTTTAGTACATTATTATTAAATTACTGTTTCATTTTACAATATTGTTACTGTGAATATAAACACAGTAAACTTACTGTAATTTATTTTTACATTTTACTTTCAATGCTGCCAGATAGTGTACAATTCACAGTAAGTGTCTTACAGTGTCCCAACCACCAGATCAGCTTGCTGCCCCATTCCACTAGAGTTACTAGGATTTTAATTCTGATTGGGGTTTTACAGTTGGATGTTTCATTCCACCTTGGATCAGGCACTGCTGTTGTGGCCCGAAGGATTACAGCCTGCTTGCCGCTGCCGGCCGTTCATCCGTAGACAGATGAAACTTCACAGAGAGTAGTAATCCACCCAAGAAGGGTGGCTTTGCTGCTCAGCTGCCTCGGCCACAACTTTAAAGCCAGCTGACATTTAACATAATGATCAGTCAGAGTGGCCGACCATTTACACACGGGAAAGGTTTCCCGGACACAATTAGACCACAGTCCTTGCATGGGCTATAAATGTATCACAATACACAATACCATAGTGTAGTCCTTCCATCCATCTAATGGTTAACTGTGAGTGGAGTGACTGGAAGAAAAGCCTCAGCCTCAGCTGTGATATTACGGTGGTTTATCCACAAAGCTTGAAAAGATGACCACAGTTACAATCTACTGTACAGTGTATAGTCTAGGATACAGGCTGCATTTTGGTTTTAGCAATCCATCCTGGTATGAGTCATTTACGGTATGCTATTAGACAGAGGGGTTACCCAAGTTTTCCAGTGCTCAAACAGCACTGCAATTGTTAGAATGGAATTCCTCACTCCATCCTATCAACATTAATAAAACAGTTCAGGCAGTTTGGACTTCTGTCACTCAAACTACTCATACTGTACAACATAAACCACTAATATTCTTAATATGCCACGAACATGTCTTTTTGGTAAGATATTGGTGAATTATCTACCTCCTAAAACTCCAGCTGCTTCATGTCAACAATGAGGAAGATCCCACTGTGCAGCCTGATACCAGACAGAATTATCAGCTAGTTACACCACTATAGGGTGATGTACTGTAAATTGGCCTGTGCTTGGTTTTGGCTTGTCTATTTATAACATGACAGCCAAATCACAAACTTTCTCATATTACAGCTAAACAGTACACAAAAATATATTTCTGAAAACATTTGAGGGAATGCAGTATTTAATCATATTTGATGAGCACTGCCTAGCTTTACTCCTTCATGGGTCTGGCATACAGTTTAACAACTGTGGACCCATAATTGTGGACCCAGATTGGCTAATCACTAGTCCCCCTGTTGGATTGTTCGCTTTTTCAACCAAGAAACTGTTGTTTCATGTATTGATGCCAGACAAATCAGTCAACTTGGTGGAGTGGACAGATTCAAAGATCTGGACTCTGGAAAACTGAGCAGAACTCCTGGCCAACAAATAATCATATAAGCAATCAGAGGAATATTTTAGCAAGTCTCAGTGCTACCAATACAACAAATCAATCAGAAAGAACTCCTTTCATTTACAACTGCATGCATACCCTTTAACACAAATACTTGACATAAATCCACTGTGCACTTCTGGTTGCCCAGCTTCTTCTGGTGCATGTGGTTTGGTCACTTGAGTCATTCAGTCCCACAAATAATAATTACAGGCTTTGTCAATATTAGACAGCTAGTGTGCCATCTCTTTTTGGTATGCAGTAGTCATCCAAGGTCCAGCACGCCTCTGCTTTCTGCAGGGAGAGTATAATTAGTCAACGAGCACCAACTGTGCCAATCAACTCACCTGGCACGGCTCTCATAAACTATCTCCACAAAGTAAAATGGGAAAGATTCCCATTTTTATGATTTATGAACATTTATGTCACTGGACTATTCAAGACTGTTGTATGATTGCAGAGCTGGTCGTGTGAGGGTCGACAATACTGTGCACTGACGAGACATGTTTATATTCCTGAAAGTTGGGTTTTAATTACTTACTTACTGAATGATGGACTCTGGCTCACATGAGGCCTCCTTGTTTGTTTGGGTTTTTAAACACTTTTGTATTATTGAATTGGATGCAGTGGCATCCAAGTTTTCTTCATTTCCATAATTACAACATGATGTTGAAATGAATGTTGTTGAATGAATGCCACATAATGTCCAATGTCCTTGGTTTGATGTCCCTGGTTCCCTGGTTTGGCTAGGGACCCTTGCTGCATGTCATGTAGGGGGACATGACATGCAGCAAGGGTCTCGCACAAAAACATCACATCCTTTGGAGTGGCCCGCACTCTTCACCTAGAAATCAGTCCATAGGCTGCTACAGACAGCTGAGAAAGTCAGGAAAGGTCTCATGTTTTAAGTTACATTACAACCCGTTCACTCTTTTCCATTAAAAACAATGAATACATGTAAACTGCTTCACAATTGTATTATATCCTTTAGCAAAAAAGAAACTAGTTTTTATGTTAAAAAAAACTTTTTACATCTGAACAGTGAGTATAAAGAAGTAACTTTAAATTATTTTTTTACTTGTATATGTGTGTATATTTAATTAATCCTAAACCCAAACAACATCCTTTAAGCCAAATGGCCTTCACCATGATTGCATGCAATTGCAGAGACTGGCAGATATGCATGTTAGGATGCTACTCCATACCAAAAAGAGCACAAGAATGCAAACTAAAACAACAACAAAAACAACAACAACATGCTGCATGTTTCATGTTAAACTCAGGTTCCTGACGGGTGGATGACTTCAGCTGCAAAGTCACTTTGACTCAGTGAATCAGGAATCAGGTAACGGGATCAGGCTTCAACATTAGGTGACTTCAGCCGAGCTGGCAGGCAGCCAGGTAAGCTGGACGCACAAATGGACATTGATTTTTCAATAAGGGCCCTGAAGCTGTCAGCCAACCAGGCTATGGTGATATCTTCTCTCATGGGGATTGTCTTCTACCGATGATGGCCTGACTGGCACCCAACCACAGGCCACCACCAACAGCGTCCACTCCAGCTCCATATCACCCCCCATACCATGCCCCATGCCCCCTTACTGGTGTTAATGGATATATTAAAATAATTATGAGTCAAGACATGGGACATGCTGAAAATATGCCTGCATGATAGGAAATACAAAAAGATGATATTTGTATTTTGCCTTTACTTTGGCGTTGTGCTTGGCTTGTCTACACTCAGTTTACAAAATGCTCCAAGGTCTCAGTGGGGTTATTGAGGTTACAATCATGTTTTCCTGTCAGGTCATCCATATTTATCTAGTCTTGCTCCCTGTTGGTCCTCTTTGACCCAAGCCTGAAGGGGCCCTACACCCATAATGGTTTCCATCCATCAAGCCTCCCCCTGGCCTGCTCTATCAGTACTTCTAAGACTGCAGGCATCATAAGGTTGCCCTCACCCTGAACCCCACAGCCAGCAGGGCATCCTGCAATGAAGGAGGCAAAGAAGTCGACCTACTGGATGACTCCCCAAAATGCAAATGCAAGATACAACACAGCATTGATGCAAGGAGGACAGCAGGAATGAATGGGAGACTGGGAAGAAAATGAGAGAGCCACAGTCAGCAATAAAGATAGAGAGAGAACCTTATTATAACGGTAATTCTTCTGTTGGAGAACTGCCCTAAAAGTTAGAGATTATACACAATGACATGAGATGGTTTCTTTACCCAGAAAAGCTTGAGTCATCAAACTATCAAAATATCAAACAAAAGCTTCTCTTTGTGCAAAGCATGACACTGGGGAACAAAGTCAGTGTTGGTCAGAATCAACCTCACCCTGCTGACATTCTTTGAGCTACACATTAAATGCTGAAGAAAATATTGAACTGCTTGAACTTTGTGAAGAAAGATGTTATTCAGAAATGTTTGCAACTGACCACAGGTCACGATAATGTCTCTGTTAAATGCATTATATCACACAGCCATAAAAGGTGCTCCATATACGACCATCAGTCCAGCTTGTTGGGACCAATTTTCTTCAAATTATCTGTGATTTTAACAAAGAATAAAGGCTTCTAATTAAATATCCAGAAGTTTATACACAGTAATGTTAAACCAGAAGATTATAAATCTTTCCCCTTGACAGGCACATCCAGGTGAGCAGCACTTAATTTAGGAAATGAGCATCCCTGTATCAACAACCGTCTGCTAATAAAACCTCCAGTTTGAATTGGATATCGGGCTGTAAAAGAATCACCTGCAGACTTTTGGAACTACTCTACCCAACCCGCATCAATCAAGTCACAGTTTAGTGCTCGCACTGGCCAGTTTTTAATTTTTCTTTGAGCTTTATTGGAATTTGATTTGCCAAGATAAAGTTTAAGCCATTAATCTTGTTCTCCCCACGCATCCCTTCCAATAAACTCACTGAAATGGGCGGTAATGTCTCTTTGCTCCGAACCTCTCAGAGCTGAATGAGTTTGTAGGTATTTGATGACACAATTTTGTGTTTTATTCAAATATTTTCTGTCAAAGTCGAAAGTGAATGAAACTGCTTCAGAGGTTTGAAATGCAGACAAAAACCACAGCGGTAATCACTTTCACAGTTCTCAGCGTAAGCCCAAAGCAGTGGGTCTGGAGCAGCTTTCTGCACTTATTCCACACTAACAGCTACCGTAAAAATAATAATTCCAGGTTACTTGCCGAAAAAAGAAAAAAATCAATAATATCCCAAATATTTCAAAATGATTCAAAAGTCCTTTCAAACTACGTCAAGCCCTAAACATGATATCTGAATAAAACTTCTGACAGTAATTAGGCTGTGGCATATTGACTTAATGTCTGTGAGAACTTGCTCTGCTTAATCATATTACACATTAATTCATCGTTTCCCTTCTCAAGTTCAGATCCTTTCTTCATCTGTCAACTTCAGTTACCCATGGCTCTCCTTTGCATCTACATAGCCGCCGCCATTCATGTCGCTGCGACAAACACACCCACACTTTCAAATTTGCTCTCAATTTTTTGCCATTGTCCCAATGTGGCCCAGGCAAGAGTGTCTGCCACACAAGTTGCAAGTGGAAGTGCAGCAAATTCGAGTCCGCTGGATCACACCGCTGCTTTTCGCCTTGCCTCTGTCTTATTACCCGCACATTTCTCAAACAAATTTTCCCAAACTGTCTAGATTCTTGCAGCAATTAAAGCATTTCTCCCATTCCCTTTCTTCTCTGTCCTTTGGCAAGAGGAACAACCATGTTGGTCAGGTCATCTCAGTGTTCCTGGGCCAAAGCTGACACAACCAATTGGAGGAGGCAACCATGATCTGACAAATAAAAGGAACCGAGGATTACAGCAAGGAGGACGTCTGGGGTTCGAGGAGCAGTGAGAATCACACAGGGCGTGCCATTGTTTCTCAACCACCGATCGTTTTTGGCAGCTGCAGGGCCTTTTCTTTCCTAAACCCAAAGAGCCGTCCTGCTCTGGCAAAACCCTCATAAAAGAGACATGGAGAGGCTGCAGTGAAAATAAGAAGCATTTATGTGGCTTGAGGGCTGTTGGCGTATTGCACTGAACTGGAATATAAACCCTCTTCTGGGGTGAAAGGGTGATGGTGAGGGGAGGAGAGTTCTGACGTGTGCTGGGGATACTCTCTGTGAAAATGATGAGTCACTCAAGCTCACTGCAAATGTACTTGATAAAGAGAATGTGTAACATTATATGAAGATGATAGGTTGGTCGGTTTCAGTTTTGGCCTGTTTTATTTCGAAAAGTGCAGTAATATTGGGATATCTGGGAGTCCGCAGCGGCACTTGTTTCCATTGGCCTCGTCTTCATAAAACTGGCCAGACAGGATTCAGAAAATGATACTAAATGACAGCACATTTTCCACAGCGCTTCCACTTTGTTTCTTTGTGTGTTGTGCTGGTCCTCAGGAATATCTCTCTTATCTATTTTTTCATTCATAAATTATTGTCGATTCCTCACTCCAGTTTCAAGTGATGATCTATCAGTGGATCACCTCAGACATGCACCTTGTTATATAAATTTGATGGCGATTTAATATGTCTCATGTCTGAATACATCATAAGTGTCTATAACTCCTACAAGGTCAGACCTAGTCATATTTCTGAATTTACTTGTTAAAACAGCTCACACAGTAATACAGAAAAATGAAAAGATAAAAAGCTCATATGCTCCATTTGCCAGATTTGAAAAGAAGTAATTTGCTGCATCATGGGAGTTCAAACTCACATATCATCACTCAATAAAGATGGAAACATGCACTGAAGAAATCAATGCAAACTGGATACAGACTCACAACTAGTTGCTGTTGCTGAGAAGTATACCAGTTACAGGCCTGAATGAGTCACCAGCACAGATGTTGATGGGAAGAGTCCTGAGGAGTACACTCCTCCACTGCTCAAGTGCTGTGCTGCAGCATGTGCACAGTAGACTACAGGACTTGAAGTCTCATCTACTGGACCCTGGTGCCACCATACACATGCAAACTAGGTGTGGATGGGAGCCTGCTGTAGCACTGCGAAAGAACTGCATTCCTACACCGTGCAGACACCTGCAGGAAATGTATTTGGGAAGAACAGGTGTCATCTGAGAAAGATGCATCCAAGACCCTGACCCTGATGGACATTCTCAGGTAAAGCATCCCCATTATAAATACACATAAAGTGTCCCTGATTTTTCCCCCCCAGTTGGTGAAGTCATGACATACCCTAACCTCTGCCTAACACTTTGCTTCTGATTAACTAGTAATGGTACCTCCATTGGTTGGGTTGGTTAGGTTTAGGCATGAGGAGTGGATTGGTTAGCATTAGGGTAAGAATATCAGGGTAAGCCAATCAGAGAGAGAGTAGGGGGCGTGAGATGACCTCATCATCCTGGGAAAAAAATATTGCGTTGTGGGCAGACTTGGCACGTTCAAATGCTGTTTTGGTTTGTCTGCCATCAATGGGCTTCATTCCATTTCAAATTGCTGCCAGCCTGCCAAAGTGAAGTGAAGTTGCTCATTTAATTTATATTTCCAAGAATATGTGGCTGAGGATATTAAATATGAAATCATCTTTCTTAAAACAGAGTCTTCCTCAATTAATGTTGAGCCATGTCATCCAATAAAGCACTCTAATGTTGTGTGTGTGTGTGTGTGTGTGTGTGTGTGTGTGTGTGTGTGTGTGTGTGTGTGTGTGTGTGTGTCTGTGTGTGTGTGTGTGTGTGTGTGTACATTTATTAAATCTTGTACCATGCCCATATAAACGGGATGAAGACAGGTTTATCAAACTGGACTGTACATTTCACATCCCTCATTTAATCCTTTCACTTGTCACTTTCATATATTTCATCAAGCTGTGCTTCATATAATTTAATTATTTATGCGCATGTTTCCTTTGTACAATCAATATTTCATTTTAAGTTTTATGTCCCATTTATTTAATCCATTGCACTATTATTGTTCTCCACTCCTCTACTGCATTTTTTAAATATGCTGGGAGGGAGGGAGCTAGCTAGCTTTAAAACTCACATCTTGTTTGCCTTATTAAGAGTACTCTATAAATTGAGTCACTCAATTATCATCTCATTTGTACAATGACAATAAAATCACTTTAAACATGAAACACCATAAGAAAATCAACCAGATTAGTACTCAAACTAGCTATTGTCTTTCTTATATTTTAAATTTGTATCCATGCCAGCTTCAGGGTGGATGTCTCCATAAATGTCCATTCATGTCTGTATAAAGCTGTAAGGAACATTTATGTAACTAACACCTACTGTGTGTCTGAATCACAAAAAAACATTACTTTAACAGATAGATGACGCCAGAAAAGTTACGTATTCATTGTCTGAAAAGGACACATCAGTGTCTAGTCTAGACCTATTTATTTCAATGTAATGAAATACATTAATGAATCACTTCCTGTGCAGCAGATGATTTATCTTATCTTATTAGTCAGACAGTCTGTATACAGCTTGAATCACTTCTTTGTGACAGTAGCAAAATGTTTTAACCCAAAAGTGTTGCACATTGTACACCCTGTGACACTGATTGAGATGAATGAAGGAACATGGATGAGACTGACCTCTCTGCAGTGAGAGCTGTGACATAATGGGGAAACAAGCCACTCTATCATTGAAACCAAGGGACAGGACAGAAGGAGACAGAGGTAAATAGGGCAATGGAGGCAGCCAATGTTGGACTTATTTTAATATTGTTAAGGGCATGTCCATTTTCATTTGTTCCCATACTATGCCAGCACAGAGTATGTGTGTGTGTGTGTGTGTGTGTGTGTGCGTGTGTGTGTGTGTGTGTGTGTGTGTGCGCGCACGCGCACGTGTGCATGTGCATGTTCTATGTCAAAGAGAAAGCAGACAGCGGACAAACCCATATTTATCTAAGAGAACTGGACAATGTCAATCCATCCACATGAGCGTGCATGCTTTGGATAAGATCTGTTCATTATTTATTACTTTACTACTGCTTTCATGACCAAACCATGCTTCCAAACACCATTAACAAAATCCTGTCTTATTTACTCAGCCAGGTGCCCTGAAGGCATGGCAGGACAGATATAAAAAAATATCCTGGCAATCGAGGGCTGAGAAGTTTTGACAATGTCCAGGTTGGAAAGTCCTACATATTCCCACCTCCGCTTCAGATCAATAAAGTTAATCACAAAAGGCTACTTATTTTGCAGTTTCAATGTTTGGTTTCCAAGTTTGTACTTGAAAAATAAAACTCACGCTGTTTTGCTTGATCCTCAAACGTAAATTTTCGAAAATATGTTGTTGAAGGGTCTTTTCAATGGACCTTCAGAGGATACTGAAACACACTATTATTACCATGAAAAGGGTGACTGAAGACTCTTATGGCAGTGAAAGTCCTTAGAGGGAGTCGTGTAAATCGACGTGGAGAGCGAGCGCTTATTGTGAGTAATTAGGGAGAGATGAAATTGAGAAATGAATTGCAATTCCTACAGCAGCACAGCATGCTGCGCTAATGTAACAGAGCACTCATCAACTCTACGCCACAAAGCCAATATGAAAAACATCTGTTTCAACATCTCCCACTTCCCATAGCAATGTGCTTGAGTGGATTGTGGCACATTGACCTTGACGGTGTTCCGTTTTTATTCAGCTTCAGCGGCTGCGTTCGTGCCAGTGCCTCTGTTGCCTCTGTTGCCTCCGAGGCAGAATTATGACTGTGGAGGTTTGCTATTGTTCTGTTATGACTGCTAACCATGATTGTTTTCACAGTCAGACAATCAGAAATGTGGTAATTCCCATTATGCTATTACTGGGTGGGGGGTGAAGTCTATCTGCTGTGTTGTCGTGCTTTGTCAGATGAGCGAAATCCGGACCGTGTTTCAGCAATTTTCTGAGTGCTAATTGGGCAGCATTGACAGCAAAATATGTAAAATTATTCTGGAGCTGACATGGATACATTTTCATGGAGTATTTTGAATAAAAGTTACTGAGAACTGGGATGTTTTGTTTAGCTGCGTCACCCACATACCCATTTTAAACTTGGTAGGGGATTATTCAAGTGTGTACCAGCATGTACCAGAGCTAATTATTCAGCTAGATATTCAAAGAAAATAAAAAATCAATTAAAATGAAAGATGTCTGAGTTCCATTTAGCTGCTGCAGTTTCAGGGTCCTGCTGTCATAGCTTACTGGGACACCTGAATGCAACAAAGCCATTGTTAATGTTATTAGTTGCATCTGCTTTCCTACTATGACAACTCAAAATGTTCCTATTTATTGTTACAGTACAGGTGTTTTTACACAAGAAAATACTAGCCCAGGACTGGGTACCAATCTCTGTAATCAGAAAAACAGACATCAGGTGTGATAATAGAGTATAAGCAAGAAACAAGCAAAATTCTCCATGTTTTAATCTTTATCTCTCTTTCTCTCTCCTTCTCTCTCTCTCTCTCTCTCTCTCTCTCTCTCTCTCTTAGCCAACACCACCCACTGCAGTATACAGAGCAACCAGCTTTTCCCGGTCACATAATCCTAGCACTTTGAGTAAATTGCCATTAAATGAAAGCAGTACAGTAGTTGTCAAATAATGATCTGTTCAAATAAATGAAGGCAGGTCTCAACTAAAGCATGTTAAATTAATTCCAATCTCTATTGTCATGCCTTAAGTACAACCCCATCACTGTTCTCACACTGTTCCAATCGATACTACTTAATTATGCTTCCCTAAGACACTCAGCACGTCCTGCAGCTGTTTCAAATACAAGCCTTTCAAATTTGAATAAATGCTGTGATGGGAAACAAGTAGCAGAGCTATTTAGTTTGCGGGGAGAACACAAAAGGCCTCACTCTAATACTGTAATAGCCTGTGGGCAAATAAACCCCTGGCCCCCTGTTTGAGAATTTAGGATACTGACCGAGTTGCTCAATTTGAATCCGCAATTAGCAGGTGCAAATATCTTAATAGGCGAAATTAGGAAGATTACTGCGGTAGCATGAACAACTTGACATTTCCTTCAAGGAGCTGTGCATGGGAAAGTAGAGGCAATACTTCTGCTTCAAGCTGCTGAAGTGACTATAATTTACTGAGGAGTGACTCCAGGGTGTGTTTCAGATGCAATGTCCCTCGCCCTTCCTCAGTCCAGTCAGTGTTAAGAAACAGTACGACGAGACATGAATGCCCAAAGTTGTAACAGACTTATGGTATGGCACCTCTTGCATAACACTTCTGCCCCAGAGGAGTGTCCTCACCTTTCATGCAAGCTTACACTTATTATCCCCATAAACAATTCTTGAAGGTAGAAGGACAAGACTCTTGCGGTTAGTTTACACAATGGAAGTAGCCCTGCAGTCAGACATAAATTATTCCCAAGTGACTTCTTATGAAAGTCGTTTATAATTTTCACATCATTCTGACATGCTTTATTTCACTTAGAAAACACAATAAATTCTTTTCCCACTGTCATATCAGAATAAACTGTGGATGAATCAAACTCTGTCAGGCTGTAGATAAATGCAGTGGATAAAATAAAAGGAAACACAAGTTTGGCCTCTGAGTATTGTTACACATTCTCATCGGTTGTGAGGCACTATCTTTGATATTTTCACATGCTTCTCTTGGGTTTTGGGGCCAAGCGAACAGTCTGGACAAAACACTGAGCAGGAGGAGTCACCAGGAAACCCAAATATTATTTCACAGAAATCCAATATGTGGGTACAAGTATGACAGCTAATAAGCTGGCCCCCATCCTTGCGCACCACCCACAGAGCCGCTAGCGTGTAAAATCCCACCCTCTGTCTGAATGACCTCACAACACGGAGCTCTGTACAGGCCACGGTCTCCAACCAGGGTCCAATAAGCCACCCCATAACTCGCAGACACTCTTTTCATTTGTCCTCTTTGCTCTTTTAGAATACGAACTCCACATAGTTGCAGAAATTTGGAGTAGGGTGCTGAGCGTCAGCTGAACTAGGTGTGTCCAGATTAGCGTGGGTTGCGGCCTGGCGCCTCCATTGTTCTGCGTTGTTATTTTAGAACCTAAAGAGAAAACCCATGCAGGATGGTTTTCACTGGCCGAGCCATCAGTGAGGGTCGTGTGAGCTCTGGTGCAGAGGTCTCTCTTGCAGTCATCTGGCCCCAGACATCCGCACAAAGATAGCCGCACAGCTTTATGCTGCGTCATAACCTTTGCCAGGCATAATTACAATGTCAGTCTGTTTAAAAAGCAGTCTTACGGGAATGCGAGGGCCCCAATACTGCATCAAGACCATGCGCTAGGGGCTGTGGGGCCATAAAACACTCATCTGTGACCAGCAGTAAAAGAAGCAGCAGAGTAAAAAAAATGGCACTCTGACAACATAGTATTTAGTGCAATAATAATCACAACCCCTTTTTGCTTTTATTGCATGTAAGCTTGATTGATTCATTGCCTCATTGAGAGAACACATGGAAATGTACTTGTCACAGTGTGTGTGTGACCATGGCAGCAATATTTCCTTGGACTAACCTGAATCATGCGGTGCTGAGTGCGTGTTTTAAATTGGGGAACATGGAAGGTAAGTGGTGGCAATTCTGCAAGTTGTGTATGTGGATATGCAGTTTATCAAGGTTCTTCATGCTGTGATTTATCACAGTGGACAAGTGTGGGTTCATTGTCTCTCTGGAAACCATTGAAGCTGATGGACACATGGCTGATCTGTTTATGGTCACATAACAACACCTGTTGAATAAATCTTAAAGCTTTCCAATGATAGGAGGATCACCTTATTTCTCATCATGTGCTACTACTGTGCTTTTCTCTTCTAAAATTCTGTTTCATAACTGACAATAAGGGCCCACGGGTATAATGGTACAGTAAAAATGTTATTTTCCTCCTCCACTACTCTTTACAAAAGCCAGAAAAACTTGTGGCCCGAGCCAATGTAAAGGAAATTTGTCTTAATATCATAATGACATGAACCTATACCATCATCATCTTCTGCTTCCTGTCCTGCACTGAAAATACTGAACCAAGACTGAACTCTGGTTGAAGACAGAATATTAACCAAAGGAAAAGAGTTCCCTTGGCGCAGAACAAATCAGAAAATGAATTGGCTGTTCTCCACGACAAATGAAAGTCTCATGGACCAATCTTTAGGTGAACGGTGTACACTCTCCTTTAAAAACAACACTACAGCTTGCCTGGAAGCAGACTAAAAGCTGCATATGCTTAAAACAATGTGCTTGTCTAATCCCTGTTCCAGCAATGGACTCAGGGAGGGGCTTCATCTAACAGTTAATGTGCTTTTCTAATAAAGTCTGACAATCACGCCCACTATGCAGAGATTGACCAGGTTTTACTCAAGTTCTTATTCAATTCTTCACACAACTGATTCCATTATTTATGTGGGTCCAATCAAGTTAACACCACAAACACAACAGTAAATACTATCTGAAAGTTTGCCCCATTTGTACAATTCATTACATTGAGGCTACAAATACATGCAGAAGGCTTTAACCTCAATTTCAAGTAGGGCCATTCAAAACCGTTATAAACACCTTTACCTGTAGATGACACATTGTATGACTTAGTAGCTCTCAAGCATACTGAACCCTTCTAATTGACCTTTTGTGGCCTTCAGTTAGCATCATTTACCAGTACATTTTGTGTATGTTTAGGTATTATTTACATCAGGTTTAAGCAACTAAAATATCATTAAGGATAATGATTTAGTAAATGGTTAAGCAACTCAGGCTGTTAATAATAATTGAAATACTAACAGTAGAAGACTTCCTGTTTTGAGTTATGAACTGAACCTGGGTCACTGCAGTTAAAAGCAAAAGTACATAGTCCTCCACCGCCCGACCACAACAGCCTTACTTTCCACTGTGCTATTTCTATGTCAAACCACGGCCTGTTTCTAGTCACGTCTCCTTCATGTAATCCTTTTGTGGTGGGAAAATGTATTTCTCACTTGTGCAGTTTAAGACGTTGTTCTCTTACCACCAAATTTTAGAATACCACACGTGCAGGATTGTTGTAGGATTTATCGCTCATTGGAAATGATAACATTGCACATGGTGCTTTTGATGCAATTTGAAGTGTACAAAAATAGACTGGGATTTTCCTCAGATAAAAATAACTGTAATGCTGAATTTATTATGAAACGTGTCCACTCAGAGGTACGTATAATACATGCATTGCCTGTTAGTCATCAGAAGGAGACAAATGTTGCCAAACATGTCTGTTAAAATAACCACATGGAAATGGAATGTTATCTGAAATACAGGCGCTTCCTTCTGATTGAAATAGATTTGAATGGAGACACAACGCAATTATGTCTCTATTCATGTCATTTTCAATCATAAGGAAGAGCCAGAATTGTGCAAAGATATGAGTCAGTGTGGCTTCAAAGTAAGCATCAGACTCAGTAACACAATAATAATGGGCACAAGTAACGGTCAGTAACTATGAAAATCGCACAGGACTTCAAATGGACAAGTTAAATATATGATTTGTATTGTCCAATCTGATAGAGCATTGCATTTAAATTAAATAATGATAGCTAATGCAGAAGTTATTACTTATTGAAATATAATATTCTGAGAACTTTATAGAGTTCAATCTTCTGTTCAATGTTAAAGTCATAAAACTCAGTGGGCTAGCCAAGATGCCTGTCTATATCCATATTCACCTCGCTCAGAATAAACATCCCTTCATCATAGCGTATTGAACAAAGATTTTATCATAGACAAACACACATGGCAAAGACCACATGGAATGCTCTAAAATATCTGACCTCATGTGATCCTTGGTTCACACGAAAACATCCCAGATACTTAAAAGGTTTGATGCTGTGATCAAGGCAAGAGTCCAAAGGGCCTGAACCAATAAAAGACAATGGAAGATATCCAAATTTTCTGGACTATTGTAGAATGAGAAGTGCTTGGCTCAGTTTGCTTTCCCCATCTAAGTAAAGGTTTGGGCTGGAGGCTTGTCTTCAGAGTCTTGAATGGATGCCATGGGAGCAGGCCACAGCAGAAAAACAGGTCAATACTGACTGTTAATGCCACGATTGGATGGTTTGTGGTCTGACCATTTGGAAGACTGAACAAAATAACATTTTACTGGGGTTCATAAACCTCTCGTGGATGTTAGAATGGCTCCTTCATAAATCCTAAAGTGTTGAAGGCAGGATGTTAAAGTCAAAGCTACAGGAATGACAAAATGAGTTTGAAGAGTCTCCAGTACATTCCCAAGAATTAAACTATAGTACCTCTGGTGTTATACAGGCAATATAAAAAGCCAGTAAAAATCGATGAGTGGTAAATGATAATCACTTAGACAGAATACAGTGTGCTACACTGCAGTGTAGATACATGAAAGAACAATTTTGTTTCTCTTCAATAAAACTTAACATAAAATCATAGTCTGGAATTGCCCTCAGCCCCTTCATTTCAGTTACTTATTTGTAATCATTAAAGTCATTTCAAGTGAAATTAAAATTAAATCTTTGCTAGGAAATGAGTATATAAACAATGTTTGTTTTGACTTGTGAAATTATTTGGTCAAAACTTATGAAAAATACTTTCTTTTTATTTGCTTTTCTGTAAGGATGATGTCAGGACTTTTCATTTTATTTGTGCAATATCTGTATAAGTGTAATATCACTTAAGTTTCAATGGCTATACAGGCAGTTGACCAGCTGCTGAGCTGACACTGTTAGCTGTTGCTTAGTCCCATTAGGGATTTCAACAGTCTGTATGTTATTCTGTAGCTAGGCAACATCCTGTGATGGTAGAAACCACCAGATAATAGGAAATGGGAATGTGATACCATCAACAGTAAGTAAGCCATATGTGGAGGATACCAACCATTACCTATACCTAGCCAGATGTTACTCAGTCAAACTTCAAAACTGAACATGGTTGGAAAACACTGTTTTATAGTGGGCTGTAACAGCCAATCACACGACCAATGGGATTGCTTTTCATAAATGAGAAAAACCAGGTAGCCCACATCACTAAGAAACAAATGGCAGCTGCAAGAGGAGTGACACCCCTTTCACAACATCCCCATCTGGACCAAGGTGTGCTAACTTCATTTTTGTTCGCCCACTCCTCTCTAGACAGCTAGCTAGCCAACATAAACATCTCTCTCTCAATGAATGTACGTGTGGTTGAATATCCTTACTGACAGTATGACTCCTACGTAATGTGTGTATGTGTACAGGTAAACCCTTGGATAAAATGCAGGAGATGGATCCAGACTGGACTCCATCTGTATGTTCAGGGCACATAGAAGTCAAGACATCAACAACTTGGTGTTTTGACAGCAATCACAAATAGAGAAGTGAAAAAGAAACCATCCACTGTTAAGGATAATACAGCAAGCTTAGGCAAGATGAAATCAAACCGCCTGCTGAAAGATAACATGAAACTGAGGTCGGAGCTAGGAAAGAGGGAGCTGGATGAGACGTTTCTTTAAGACAATAATGCAGAAGACTTCCATATTTTACCATACTTATGAGTGTGTTGACCCATATCATGCCGTTCCTTCCTCAAACAAGAAGAATGATGTAACCTTTTCAAATGCTGTTCCTTACTATTATGCGTCTGAGGCTGAATCTCCCCATCCAACACTTGGCTCACCTCTTCTGTGTTGACAGAAAAACCACCTCCACCACAATCATTGACACCATAAATGTTTTGTATTCCTGTCTTAGCCCTTTAGTGTACCGGCCAGAGACAGAGTACTTGTAGAATACTATGCCGCATCAATTTGTGGAGGCGTTTGGTAATCATGTTGGAGTTGTTATAGGCTGCTTTGAGGTATTCAATGAAAAGCCATGTAATCTAAAAGCAAGAGCCCAGACATTCTCACAGTACAAACACCATCACACAAAGAAGTATCTATTTGGCATTATATTGCAGAGTGCGGTATCCTTCATATCAAAGGGCTGGGCAGAGTGTATAAGTGATATTACTGAAAATAGCAGGCTTCTCAACAAATTGCTTCCTGGACACCTCATTTTAGCTGATTGTGGGTTTGATATAAGAGACAGTGTTGGGCTCATATGCGGGGAGATTAAAATCCCCTTCCGGAAAAACTCCTGAGACTTCTCCAAAAAAGCAATGTCCCCATCACAGAGATCTGTGTTTGGACCTAGCTGTTCATGGCTGGTTTCTTTTTAGGTCTGGGCTGCCATCAGCTGGAAACAGAAGGATTTGTTGAGTGTGTGACAGGAATAATGGTGCTCATTGTGTGTATATCTCTTAACAGTAGCTGCCATAGACTGTGGGAGTGGGTTGATGACAAAACCACAATGTGCAACTTTCAGGTTGACGTGATGTTTTGCTGGTCTGGCCTGCTCCTCATGTGTAAGTCCCCATCTGGTATCCAGAGTCACCACCTGTTTGTATGGATTACACACCTTGTTGACAGCAGACAGAGCTGGTTTGTCAATGTTAGTGGTCCGTACATCACTGCTGTTAGAAGATGTTATTCTGTCTACCCATGATACAAACCAGGTTGAGGACGTGTGCTGTTTCCTTGTGCATGACTCTATATTGATGGCCTGGTTGTCTGTAACCTCAGGAGTATGTTCCAACCCCAAATAGTGCTGCTGGACCACAGATAGGTCACAGCCATCCAGGTTGGGGTTACAAAGGCGTGGGTGGAGGTACTTAAGAACCACAGATTGCCTCACAAGATCTACATAATGCCTCTAGTAGTCCTTCATCCCTGTCAGACAAATGCCGTTTGGGGCTAATAGTACATAACCAATGCTCTATGCGCCATTAAAAAAGGAAAAGCATGTCTTGTAAAAAGGTTCTTAGGCTATATAAGGCTATGACATGTTCTGGTAAGTTGATGACACATCTTCTAGCAATGCCAGCTCTTACCTTTCTCGCCTTGAGAAATGACACAGAGGCCAAAATCTGTGTTTTCACATTCTATAAATATGTCCAAAATGGTTTAAAATCCTGAATTTGAAAAAAATATGCACAGTAACTGCAGAATTTCTTTACAAAAAAGGGAAAATTCAAACAAAAATGTTTTGGGGTTTTTTTGGCCATAGAAATGTGTGTATGATGTGTTAGGTTCATGTCCTTGGTGCTGTGGTCATAATATCTATCACAAATCTAAAAGCAGGGACAAAAGAATAGTTCATTTTTTGCATGGGGATAGCAAATAGATTACAACCCAGACCCATGCCAATATGAAAATGAAGATTTCATTGATGTTATGAAGGGTGACTCATCCGATGAGCTGTAGCCTCATCTGGCAGTGAAGCCAGTAGACCAAAACACATCTGTGTATTACATCCAGTAAATTGTGCATCATTCAATTTGATGTGATTTAAGCAAGGAGAAGACAGAAATTATACTAATGTCTTGTATACTAACAATGAACTAATGGCAGTTTTGAAGTTGATCAAAAGCCAGCTCTAAGTGGATTTTCTGAGGTCAGTTTGAAAATAAAGTATACCCAAGGGTTGTTCATCATTATGTGTACAATAAGAATTTGGCTCAATATGGAAGCACCAAAGTACACACAATAAAAGAAAAAGTTGTCCTCAGGGTTATTAAAGTTCATATTTAGTAGGCAGCTGTGTAAAATCATCTACTCTATCTCTGCAAGCACATATACCAGCTGAAGTCTGTTTATTTCCCATCTTCTGTCCTAATCTATCTTTTCATTTTTAACCCAAATCATTTATCTATCTCATGTTGTGAAGGAACTGCACCTTCATTTTTAAGTAACAAATAACACCTGGTGATTCTTCTCCACTCGACCCCCTGCTTTCGGTAAAAGTAACATAAGTTACACGTGCACATGAGGAATTTAGCCTTTTGGTGGTTGGGAAGATGATCCTCTGAGAAGTGTGGCGAACTCCAGGACGGAAGCCCCGCTGTGACCAATATATAACCCAGCATGAGTCATCCTGCCAAGACCCCACAGATATGATGACCCTCTCCATTGTACTATAGCTTCATCAGTTGGGCCCCTGCAAGACAAGGTTTGAAAATGCCCCCCCTGATCGTCTTCAGATGTTCGTCCTCTCCCTTGGGGGCAAGAGGGCAGAGCGAGGGTGGAGTAGGGAAAGAGAAACCAGGCAGATCAGTCATCTCCCGAAGGCCTTGGGTGTTTCATTTTATACACTGCTTCCTGAACTAATGCCACTGATTTGATTTGTCTGTCACTTCAGCGCCGCCTTATTCACTCAGCAACTTTGAATTATTGTAAAAGGCTGTGTGTGTGTGTGTGTGTGTGTGTGTGTGTGTGTGTGTGTGTGTGTGTGTGCGCGTGTGTGTATGTACAGGAGCATTAGCAAATGCTTGGACCGTTTCACCGTAAGATGACAATGAACAATCAGGAAGACTGATGTAATGATAAAATCGATCAGGATTTGATACATGGTACTGTCTTGCTGCTTACCACAGCCGTTATTCCAAAGATATCACAGTTTCAGTCCACTAGAAATTACATAGAACCACAGGTTGGGTTCTTTCCCCTCTATCCAGTCCAGTGTGGCTTAAGAGAGCCACAGGGGTTATGAGGATAGTCTGGCTGACCCTCACCTCAAAGAAAACCCCCCGACAGGTGCCAGAAGCTCCCAAAACACAGATCACATGAAAGAGAACAGAACTGTTGAAAGTAAACAATTTAGCAGTTGGCTTTTTATGTTGCCCTTAGGTTTGCGGGATTTCATTAGAGTTGGAAGTACATGCAACCACAGGTAAAAAACACTCCTGGATGCAAAAAGATGTGGTATGTGTTTGAAGTGATAACCACTGGGCCTCTCCAAAACTAGTACAGACTGTCCAGACCCATGAATCATACATAAAAAGGACACAACCCAAAAGAAGGGGAGACTCGCTAGCAATAAGGAAGACTCCACAATGTCAAGAGGCCTGTCTCAGTACACAAGTTTATGGGAATTCAAACCTATACCAAATGCGACCTAAAGAAGATGGATAGTTTAATATTCACATTTCACATTTAGGCTTCATTTAGGTTTAGGTTTGGGATTAGGTTACTCCTACGTTCTCAGCACAACACTTTCTGTTTGAAAATGGGGCAACAGCGTTCATGACATCACCACACCTGCTGTGTGACATAAACATCTCATCTCAAAGGTCCATTTAACTAGCATGTTCCAGTTGTTCTTTTAAGCATTCGACTGCATTGCACACAAGATGCTACCAACAGATATCCTCACCAATGAAATCAATAAGGTACTGAAGTGTACCATGTGGCTTTGTACTTAACCATCCATTAAAAAAATGAACCTTAACTACCCAGAACTAAATGTATAATTTAAAAGGATGTGTTTAAAATGGAGATAGTGCAACTAAGTACATTACCAAAAGTATGCTTAGATTAGACTGCTTTCCCTGAGATGACTATAGACATTGGCTGGCTAGCTCCTCCCTGGATACCAGGGTCTTATATTTCCAATCATGTTGGAGAATATGTTCAAGTGGGTATTATTTTCATTAATTGACCACATGCTCAAAATCTAAATGGTTAATCATGCCTCTGCCATCAAGTCCACATAAAAAGTACAGTATAGATAAAAATGCAAGATCATATTTATTTGAACTATTAATCTATTGAGCCACATTTTTGCCTTAGAGCTGAGACATGAACATTCACAGTTTAATTACATTTTAACACACACCACTCAATAAGAGATCAGACAAAATGATGAATAACTAATTTAGGTGCTCCACATCATGAACCTGTTACTAGAATAAAGTTTTAACTAATTGTGATGTAATCCAAATAGATTTTTTGAATGCAACTTACTTACTGTTACTGAGTTAGTAATTGCTTGGACCTCAACCCGAAAAACAAAATACACGTAAATTGTATATTTGCCTCTCTTACCAATGTTCAGTGAAAGTCAATAGTCATAAGTTCACAAAATCTAAGACAGCAAACACTGATGGGATAACAGAGTCATTTTTAGAAGAGGCTGCAATTGTGATCTAACATTGAGATCAACAGGGAAGAACAGTGCTGACCTGTTCTGCACTACAACTGTATGTGGATTGATGAAGCTGTTCAAGAATGACACAATAATACTTGTGTATCCAGCTGGATGATATACAATACACACCGATCCTTCATATAAATCTACCATTTCCATTTCTCTCCTCTATGAATCCTAAGGAGAAAAAACAGTCAGGGAAAGCAAAAAGGAGAGGATAAAATAACATTTGCATACTTAAGTGATTCCCTGCTTTTGCTTGTCAGGAGACTGCTGGAGAAAGATAGATAGTGAGATTCAGTGTCTTCTGTGGTTTCTAAATGTGATGAATCCAAAATATCCACATATTTTCCCAGACACCCTATCTCTTTCATACTCCGGTCCAGCCAGCAGGCCATGTGTATTGGGCTTCACGCTTCCCAAGTTCCTTGCCTGCCTTCTATAGACCACAGCTTCCTACCACAGGACCCCTGCCGCTGAGCAAGGCCCTCAGGCCAGACCACTCGTCTATCCAACACCCATTGCTCTGTTTAGTAACTCAGAGCCTTTCAAAGTTGAGCCAAGCACTCTCCAGGAGTCAAATTTGACATGGAGACCCGGAGCACATTCTCACAGATTCCACATAACTGCAACAGGTCAAATCTCTCTAACCTCTCTCTCCACCGCACTCAGTTCAGTCACCATCTACCTGATGTTACAGAGGGCTTTCAGGTGGCAATCTGTGCTCAAGATATGGGAAGTCCTTAGTTGTGGTAGATTCTTGAGGTATCATTATGACGTACAAGGCGTCTTTTGAAGATTCCAACGTTGACTCATTGAGGGAATTGACTGAAAACAGCTGATTGCACTTTGTATTTTTAGCATGGCTTTAAAGACAGTCATAGTTTTGGGGTCAGTTTGTCATTTGTTCTGTTGGTCAGTCAGTCCTCCACTTTGGTCAAGCCTGAAATATCTCAGCCACTTTTAAAAGAATTGCTATAAAATTTTGTACAGACATTCATGTTCCTCAGAAGATGACTCTTTTTCTTCATCCACTAATTTTTCCTGTAGCACCACCATGAGGGTGACATTTTTGTTTTTTAGTAATATTTCTTAATAATTATTGGATGGATTGGCATGACATTTAGTACAGATATCCAGAGGGTGAATCCTTACAACTTTGGTGATTTGCTGACTTTTACTCTAGCACTGGCAGCAGGTCAAATATTTTACATATTATTATTTTTGAAATATTAATACACACAGTCATGACTCATGGCTAGTTGATGTATCGTAATAAACTGGATTAACTTTTCTTTTAGCACTACCAGCAGGTTCCCATTTATAATTTTAAGTCAAATATCTCAAAAACTATTGAATTAATTGTTGCCATTGCATTTGACATTCGTGTTCTCCTCAGGGTACATTGTTGTAACTTTGTGGTAACTGGAGTCAATCACCCATACGTCACTTTTTTTGCATAGCAAAGTATGGCCAGTTGAACATCTCATCTGATATTTTTTGATTTTAGTGATACCACTCCTAGAATGACCCAAAGGTAGGTGTACAATTCAATACCCTAAACTCACAGTTAGATGTCAGGTTTAGGTTACTCCTGCACTCACGCTACAACTGCCATGTCCTCGTATCCAACTATGGTGAAAGGAGATCTGTTCATTGGGCCTCCATGATCACACTGTGCTCGATACATTTATGACATGACTGCCAAGCCTCAGTTATGAAAGTCTGTCGCAAGTGTCTGGATCCAAGGGTGTATGAGGTTAATTGTGAACTATGGTTCTGTCAGTCATTCAGCACTCTGTCATACATTCTAGGAAAAAGGAGAGGCAAACTACAGAAAGAACATTGTGCTCATATGGTCAGAAATCGTGACTCTATGTGTTGATTCTCAGAAGTATCAAATGCTTTATGAGAACATGTGATTACAATGTCCCCAAGGTTGGACTGGCGTTGACTGTTGAAGTGTTCGTGAGAATATGTCAACATACCAGCAGTAAAATCATGCTGGATCCTCAGACACTTCCTGTATTGAGCCATAAGATTTATTGAAGAGAATGACAGCCGTTTAATTGATTTCTCTGTGTGGTCAGGAAGTGACTCAGGCTTGTCTTAGAACTGCTCATGCAACACCAACATGCCTATGTAATTTCCAACATACACAGTTCCAGAAAAATGAAATTCCCAACAGTTTTCTGTCTTTGCAGCCATTTGGATCAAATACATATGTGTTTATTCTAAACCTTGTCAAAGATGCAGTCAAATAAAATACCTTTTAACACATTGGAAAATGAAACTGCAGTAGAAAGATTAGCTCATGTGAACTCATGTGTCCAGGTTTGGTGACATATTACCGCTAATCAAATGTCTGAAAACAGGTGAAGGATCAACTTATTGCATCAATTACTTGCCTCCACATCCATATTAGGTATACATCAACTGCCACTGTAGTTGAGGTTACTACATCATGTTTTCTGTCTTGTCTATTTTCTGTCTTTAACCACTTTGTAACTACTGTTTTGAAAAGTGTTATATAAAGTTGACTTACATACTTTCTTACAGTCCTGAAATAATCAGGTTAGAAATTCACCAATGTATTGTCAAGAATAATTGAAGTACCCTGCTATCATTCTTGTTTATTCTTTTCGCCTTTTTTTTCCCTCCATGGTTGGAGATGGAGAGGGTTTCTGTGGTTGACCATATTGGTCAGTTTATGACCGAAATCAACATATATAGGCTGAACTTGTTGACAGACGAGTGCTTCTGTCTTGCTGATATTTTCCAAAGCTGCTTGCGACACAATGTGTCACAGAGGTAGGATGTGGTTGTCCACACCATCACCAAACCAACAGCAAAGTCCACGTCAGTTGGAATTGTGGAACAGGAACACGGAAATAAACATCAAAAATTATTTTTAGCAAGATCCCAAGATTTTTGAGTTTATAATATATTTATTTATCTTATTATAATAAGATAGTTTATCTTTTTTATAGTGCTAAACTTGTAAACTTACATAAATTTAATCCACTGCACAGATTTATTGTAATCATCTGTTTGCTCAGTAAGAAACAACAGTCCATCTTATTTAAAGTTTAGATAATAAATACAGTTTCGGCATTTTCAGTGAGAAAATGTGCTGTTTGTATGAATCATCTACTTTAAAACGTGGAAGATGTGCCAGTTTGCAATACTGCTGGGCTTATGCTTGGTTTTTAATGTGTGAAAATACAAACATGGTGTGAAATGTGTCACTTAAAACACGCTGGCTCTGTTTATTGTTAACCAGAATAAATGACAACACTGCCGGTCCTTATGAGCAGAATATGGAGATTGTCCAACCATGATTAACGCTGCCAGTTTAACACCCGACCACACAAATGACTGTATTACTCATTCATTTATTTCATGAAAATTACAGCTACACCAGTTTTAACTAATTAAACTAACTAAACTATGTCACAGCAATAATCCAATTTAATTAGAAGAAGACACAGAGGAAGATCTTTTAAGAACAGCTTAAGTATCTACTTCTTAAACAGAACTGCAACTGCTACAACTACTACTGTGCACTTTTCGCTACGACTAAAAATAACACTACCAGCAGCTGGGGATTCACAGCCGCTGGCTTGTTGTCATTCTAAACCTCTCCAGTTCGGCATCCATATAAAGCTCTGGCTTCCCACTTGACTGGCTGATGATGAGTGACAGCATCCCTGATTCCCAGACTCCAGAGCGGGCCAGCAAGAAGAGAGGAGGGTGGGCTGAGATGCCAGTGAGCTGGATCAGGGCATCTGTTCTGGATGATTTGGTAAAGGCTGGACTGGACGGCCATGAACAAATCACTGCCTCTCTGCCTCCTGATGATTGACTATTTGCTTTCCTTATTTTACTGTTAACAGACAAAAAGCATTCAATCCAAGCCCCAAAGAGGACTTAGTAATATTTAACCCCTATAGCTGTTATGTTGGCTTCAGGAGTCAGTGACGGAGGCAGTGACATCAGAAATAGCAGAGCGGGGATAAGTAATGAGATGGAATGTATCACCACAGAGAGTTATTTATTCATTTGAAATATAACTAAAGTGCCAACACTTGATCTGTCAGTTTGAATAATGGTGGTGTCTGTGGGATTGCGCCTGTAACACTGAGTCTGGCTCATTAATCTCCAGGAACCAGCATGGTTCTCTTTAACCCATCACACGGTGTAGTATGGGTTCAGCTCATCTGTGGGAGAAAGAGGTGAGAAGTCAATTCTGCTTCTACTCAATGCTCTAATTAAGTTCAACCCATTGCCCTCTTTCTTGTAAAAGTTTTAGCAATGCAATCAGTTAACATTACTTCTAATGTAAATCCAAGTTTAGGCTACCATCTGTTCTAATTGGGATCCATGAGAATGAAAGGCATTTTGTCTTCTCTGGTTCAAGTATGCCTACAAAAAAATTCAGGTAGACTTGCAGACTCTACTCCTTTAAGGGTTTGATAACACTCCAATAATATATCAAAAGAAAATAAGAACCATAAGAGTGTTGACGCACAAGGGCAAAACAGTAATGCTCTCAATCAAGGAACTTAATAGTTTTGGTTTTTTAATCCCGCTCGCTGAGACCTCTCGGAGGAAAAATAGGCCAATTTGGGCTGAAAGGAAACCGGACCGGTCTCGATCTTGGACTGAATCATAGCCTCCACAACAAAACAAATTTGCATCAATGATTATTTTCCAAGAGGGGAGAATATTCTTGCAGAGACTTTCCAGAGGTATAAACAGTGCAATTATTGACAAACAGTCGCCACAAAGGTAACCTTACCCTTCTGACGGTAAGCATCGTTCAACATGTGATATGTATTACTTAACCAGATCTTTATGTGTTGCATTGCTGTACAATGCATTGAGCTTAATGTGAGCAGGCACTGGCAATTGAGATTATTGAGCTGGACTTTATTGGACCTTGCAGAATTTGATATTTTAAAGAAGAACCCGATCTCTTCTTTCTGTTCGCTGTGGTGCTGTCCATGCTACTCTGGATGTGCTGATACATAGCTGCAATATCCAAACTAGTGTCATTTAAGTAATTCTACCTGAAGCATTTGTGGTAATGTTACTTAAAAAGGTGGTCTTGAATTTAATACTGCGTTATTTATTGGAAGGTTCTTCCATCACTATCAATCATCATTAAATATCCATGCAACCTGTGGAACCATTCTTGATTATGAATAATTCTGTGCAATATGTTGCTTCTTTGCTTCCCATTTGACTTTTCCTTTTTTTGCTGATTTTGATTGATAATTAAGACTGTACAAAGTGGATCACTGCTAAGATTTATAGCGATGCATTCAGCCTTTTCCATAAAGCAATATAGTGCAATGTGTTGCGATTAACTACAAGAAGACAGACTTTGGAGATCCTACATGCAGCACCTACGTAATGTGTTTTCATGTGAGAGATCCCACTTTGACCTAAAAGTAATATGTGGTGAAATTAGACTCTATGGTTTGGCTCTCTCGGAACCGAAGAAAAACCTGCAAACTTTAGCCAACACTAATACTGAGGGAAGGTCACAGGGGCAACCGCAATTTAGCTGATCAACTGTGTCATTTAATATAGGAAATGTAATGATTTATATGTGATAATTTACACCTACTGTATATTAGACTGAAGAAAAATGAGACTGGATGGACGCCTGCAACTTTAATGTGATCATTCAAAACCAGATTTAACAAGTATCATTAGTGGCTCTATGAATATCTGGATATTTTAGTGTTCCTGAAATAGAGAAGTGCATAATTAAGAGTTTTTGCTGTCCACAGTCCAGATGAACAAAGTGTCCATTAAAACGCTGCCATAGGTAATGGATTTGTAGCCTAAGCTTTTTATACTCTGGCAGCGATTCTAACTATTCATTTGGTTGAGGACCCAACTCATAAAGCTAGTTCTTTTATTTTGTTTTTCGGTTTTTCTATTAGTCTTTTGGCTATACCTCACAGTTTCAAGCTTTCTTTCTTTGCGTCTCCAAGAGCAAAGAATCTTCCACAAACAGAACTCTCCCAATTAGCATTTATTGAAAAATCCCTACCTGGAAGTATTGGCGGAAAGTAGCTCCAAGATTTACATGGGTAAAAACTGTATGAATAAGAGATTCTGTTTGGTTTACACAAAACTACGTAAATGTCTGAGAAATGTTACAGTAGCTGCCAGCGAACTGGAGAAACACTTTGTCGTTGTGCCGTGGCCCATGTTGTATAAAGTCCAAACGCTGTGGAATGAGGAGTCTACTGCTGTCTGGGAGATAGAGACTGAGTGGAACCCATCACTATTACCTTGGCTGTTTGTGGTCATCCGCCTGCCATATCCCTCTCCCCACAAGCAGATGGTAGCAACGCTAGCCTGCCAAGTATACACTGACGAGAATGTGTGTGTGTGTGTGTGTGTGTGTGTGTGTGACACAAGTATTCATTGGTGTATGTGTGTGTACGTGACCGCACATAAAATTGTACGTGGCAATAATACGGTAGAGTTCATTCCCATCCATCGCGAAAGGCTACTTAAAAATCCCCCCTTATCTTCCACGACAGAGGGTGTACTGAATGTTTTCGCGTCTATTACACATGTCACAGAGGCAGAGGATGATGGGTCATGACTGCATATATGTGAGAAAGGATGTAATACAGTAACCTTACTGTGCTGCAAATGAGATGGCAAGTGAACAGTGGGAAGTGAATACAGTCAAAGCAAGTCAGCCGACCACATTGCATGTCAGTATGTCCTGCAGATGGAAGCTTGAATCTCTCGCTGATGCCATAATTTACACATATCAAACAACACCAGGCTGAGTCAGGCTTTTCACTGGGGATCTGTGTGTTTTCTAAACCCCTCCATGTTTGCCAGTTATCATACTTGGGGAGATTAACAGTGACCAACCACCCCAGAGACAGTGGAGGAGACAAATGGCTACCATGAGGATAAAAGAGTCAGCCAACTGATAAATTAAACCATGCATAGCCACAGCAGCTCTTATGAGCACATATGGATGTAATTAATAATGATATTATTGGAGATTACTAAAAAGGAAAACTGTTGGCGTTAGAAGGAAAATGCTTTTGAATTATGCTGAGAACTTCAGCCTGTGTGCCTCAAACTATAACAGGTAGAGGGATGCTGAGTGGTGGAAGTATTCAGATTCTTTGCGGAGTAAAAGTAGCCATACCATAATTTAAAAATACTCCATAAAAATGTTACTTAAATAAAGTATAGGGTATTCTCAGCCCTATGTATTTAAAGTAACAAAAGTTAAAGTAATGAAGCGTAATGATGTGAGCTGGACATGGTGAATTACTGGAACCAGGGCAGGCTAGGCTAGGCTGCTTATTAACACCTCTAAAAATCAATTAAAACCCAATATGTCAATTCCTTACACTACCTTACATACTGTTGAGTAAAAGCAGAAAAGTAACTAGTACTTACTATACTATATTTTCCAATAAAAAGTAGTTAATTAAAAGTATAAGGGAGCAGAGAATGGAAATACTAAAGCAAAGTATCTCCATCTGTACTTGAGTACACTCCACCCAGCATGGTGTGTGGATAATCAAAAACCAGAGGAGGAAGTGTTCACACACCATCAAAGCTGCAATGTGTCCCATTGTTCCCAATTGGAATGAGGTTTGGCACAATGCCGGGGAAACTTTGACTGCAGCACTGTAGTAAAAAAAAGTGTTTACCATTCCTCAATGGTATTATATCAGTGTAGACACAGATGACATGTTTCTGACTGCCTATGGAATATAACGACATGTTATAGCTTGTTTTTATTCCTAAACACATGTAAAGCTTTGTCTGTACAACCCCAAGCCTCCACTACTTCCACACACTCCCAGTCTCGGTTGCATCCCTCTCAGGGTATAAAATATCCCTCTGTGGTTGCCATTAACATTCACCCAGGAAGCTCAATCAGAAGCCAATTCTGGTTTTCCCTCCTTTTGTAATTAGGCCCCAGGCCGTGTGTGGGGTAAGTCCGTGCATTCTGGCTGAGAAGACGATCTGAGATGGGAATTTGTGGTCTGGGAAGCCTGGGCTGGAAAGAACAACTGTCTTTTGGAGCCAGCAACTTGCCCATCTTTGATTTGACACATGCCCTACACTGTGACAGAGTTTGCAAAAAGGATGCAGCCTCGACATGTGCACGGTTGAGGAATTTGCCAGAGAGCCTGGAGCTGAGAAGCCGGCACAACAACCAGAAAGGCCTGTGGAGGCCACAGAATATCCTCTGGAAGAAGATCGCAGCAGTCTGGAGCCTCCTGGTCAAGAGGCTTAAGAGTACAAGCACCGCCTGAAGCCAATAGTTTTAATTCCACGGGCAAAAGCTCTTCATATTGTTGAAATTACCACATAGTCTCACACACACTCACTCGCATGCACACACAAACTCAAGCTGACACAAAGGCATGCCTGCACATTGTCTGCACATTCATAATCACACTTTCATAACCACACTCACTCACTCTCTCTCTCTCTCTCTCTCTCTCTCTCTCTCTCTCTCTCTCTCTCTCTCTCTCTCTCTCTTTTTCTCTCTCTCTCTCTCTCTCTCTCTCTCTCTCTCTCTCTCTCTCTCTCTCTCATACACATACACATGCTTTGCTCAGGGATGTTCTCTTGCCTTGAGAGGAAATGATTTCCCAGCATTGATGCCCTTGGAGAAAAAATTAAGTTTGCATTCATGCTGGTGCAATTGTGTGTAGGAGAAAGATAAAACAGGATCAACTAAGAGACATTGTGCAATGGCCTTACTGCTTCATATGCAATGCTTGCATTTTATTAGGCAATACAAATCTCCCCCTTATCCACTTAAGTATACTACTTCCTTATCTGTATGTAGTGAGGTGGTTTAGATAAATGAGATGTGGTTAACATAGCGCTGTATCTAAGGCAAAGACCCTTGCTTTGAAGGCCTGCTTGTCAAACACTATTTTCCATTAAATGACTTTTGTCATAAAAATAAAGCTAATTTGATTTAACAAGTCATGCATATCTATGCAAATGCAACATTAATGAATGTACATTTATTGTGGTGTAGGTGTGTTAATATTCAAACCTAATTTAAATGGATCACAGGGTCAGATCATGGTCGCATGGGAAAGCAGCTCCTTTCCTATATCCGTGTCTTGCTTGCCTTCCTTCTCTCAAAATCATCCACTAGATCATCAAAATCTAGCTGTCTGACAAGGTCTGACTCTATTGACATAAGTGACAATGAGCTGAGATGTGTTTGGCACATGCAACTCCGCAGCTCATTTTTTATTCTGCCTAAAAGGGAAAATGTCCGCTCACCCTGGCAGTTTGTCACTGGCAAAGTTAGACAAAGCTATACCGCTGTCTAGTTCAAAAAGAGTCCATCCGACTTCGATGCACTCAGCATCAGAGCACGGAAACAGAAATGGGTTTTTTGTTTCCAATACAGCTAGCTTTGCTCTTCGATAACATGAAGACAAGCACTTAGATAAACTTGTTGCACTGTCTTTCAGTAATTCCTCTAATTATTGGTGAAATATGACATACTGAAGTTGCAGATATTTGTTAACTTAGCCGTGATGGTTAGCTTGGAATACATGTAGGTAGGCCTGTAATGGCCGCTAGTAGCTAAAGCTACCCATATTTAACCTGCATACAGCTACAGTAGTGTTCTGGTGTTGGAACATACCTGAATCATTTCACATAAACATGTCATCAACCTCAACAACAAAATCATGCACAATCTAGCTTCAACATCGCTATGCCTGTACAGTACCTACTGACTGACTAGGACAGGTTTGCACCCCTGCAAAAGCTGCGCTTCTGTATTGATGACATTGTCACTTTTCTGTAGGTGCTTGCTTGTAGCGAGGAACTGGTCAAGTATAATGTCTCAGAAATATGTCATGAACACCATCTCTAAGATGTCCAATGTAACACAAAGTCCAGCAAGTATCTCTACGTAGGACGTCTCTCATGTGGGTGTAATTTCTCCATGTGGCCTTGGTTGACTCTGCCTGAGCACTCCACCAAATACTGGACATTGATTTTAATGTCCTTGTGTCTATGTGTAGATGAAGAGCAAAATGTATTCAGTGACTGCAATATGTTTCAAAAACACATCAGCCTCAGGCCTACCGCCGTCTTAGGTGTCAACACCAACTAAGTTAAGTAAATGTGCTGCACAAGGCACATACTCTATCAGAAGGTTTGTTTCAGGTAGGCCTATAGCCCATTTCAATTTTCTGACATGTTACTTACATTGTCATATGACTTGCCTCTACAGTGTGAGAGGTCCAAACTAAGGCACTCCACCATCAAAGTCATGCAGTCTGTTAAACTTTCAGCAGTGTGGCTCTCAATTGGCTCAAAGCCCGGTATTCACTCCAGCACATTCCCACTCCTAACAAACCGGAATATGAATGTCAAGTGGTCCACATGTGTCAGGTCTGGGGTGGAGTCAGCAATTACTAAAAAATATTTGGCATCCTGAATCTCATCTGCTATTGTTGGGCAAGTTTTCTAACCCATTAGCTCAATGAGTTCTTCAAATGCTGTCAGTAACAAACAGGACACTGTGCCCCTCCCGTTTCCACCAAACTTTTGATGTTCAGCTAAGAATGGGTCAAATTGTGATGGCACTGCTAGGATGCCAAGGAAATTAATGTTATGGGTTGACCCAAAGAGTTCAAATGAAAATCCTGTTTCACCCAAGAACAAACACTGCTACAATTCAAAATGTCCCTCTCACGTTCCCCATCAAGTTGCTGCATGAGATCTGCATCTACTATATATCTATTTTTCAATGCGGTTTTGGAAAGGGTCGGCTCCTCTTTCAATAAGCACTGACTTAACAATGTCACTGGCAGTGCTTTGCCGTAATGCAGCGTCAGTGACCTCATAGCATCAGGAATGGCTTGGTTGCTGATTTGATTACTGTGAACTGCCCAACTACTCCTGAGGTGGAAATGATGGTTCTTGTATACCATTAGCTGTTGAGGGTTTGCCTTCAAAGGATGGCTCTGGGGGAATGACAACATTACTGGAAACTGAACTAATGCTAATTCCTTCCTCACAGCTGACAATAGTGCTGCTGTCATCATTATTACTATCAGAGGGTTTTTAAAGAAGTTGGCAATGAGTGAAACACTTTTAAGCAAGCAGTCATTGCCAACTTCTTTCAAAAACCCACTGCCTCTCTTGCCTCCTTTTCTTTTTTGGCTTTCCTTTTGGAAGCAAGACTGTTCCACTTGTGGTTCATATTTCAGAACTAGTATGCTATTTATATGAATATAGCATATCTCAATACTTAGTAAATAATAACTGGAATAATATATATTAATGAATATATAACACATATTAATAATGACGACACCCTTGAATACTGTTGTTGTAAAATACAATTAAGTGGTAGAAATAGAATTTTAGTCTTCTTGTACCTAAAGGCAGCTTTGAGTGGATATAAGAAAAAAACAACTGAAAAACACATTTAAAAACTAATCCTAACCCTTTAATAAAGATTAAAAAGGTCTCTGAATATATTAATAATATATTACCGTGGATTACCAAGAAAACACGTAGCTTTTCTTACGAAGAAATGTCTTATGTACCTGTCTGAAATTGAATATATAACTTTTTGTTCACTGGCTGAAAAACAAACTTTTCTGATTTCTGATAGATCAGTAAAATGATTAGGTGGAGACTGTGCCACACCCCATTGATGGGAATTGGAAAACCCTTTTTGACAATTTGCATGTCAATGTAAGCATTCTCAACTTCCTTAGATCTAAAAACTCAAAACTATGTAAAAAATGAATGGGATTGTACTTAATCTTTAAGTATGTATTGGTTCCTTTATACATGTATGTAGATGATGTAGATGTGTGTATGAAAAAATATAGCTTTTGGCATATTTTTGAAAAATGTGTGTGTATTTGGAAGACCAGATCGTGGTTTTTACATTCATTCTTGTGTGAGTTGGAAGCGGCTGTGCACAAGCTGTTAACACGAACAATGTGGTGCCATACCACTGGGCTGATGGCCCATTATTCCAAAACCGCTATAGTTTGAAAAAGTCAAGAAATCGTCATGTCTTTTAGAAATAGTAGATGTTTACTGGTAAGCTTGACTGTTAAATTTAACAAAATGTTGGTTGAGCTGTATGCCAAAGTTCATTGTGATAACTGGCATGTTTGTATTGCTGCCGCATAGTCAGTCATTTAAAATGTGTATAGACTGATCAGACTTTTTACAATTGACTCAGTTCTGCTCATAAACAAAGAAGAACTCTGATTTAATGAAATAACATGTTATAAAAATTGCGTGGACAGGCTGACTGTTTTGGAATGTCAAACAGTAACATTTCACATCTTATTTTAGTTTATTTAACTTAGTTCGCAGTCAAGTCATACATAATGATTTAGTAGGAATATCTGTTTAATGGAGAACCCAGATCTGTTAAAATGAGCAATATGTTAACAGAGTCTGACTTTCGGTCCAATGGAACATTTTTCCAACTATTGAGGTTTTGGAATAATGGGCCTTTGGACCAATGGGCAGTCCCCAGCAGTATCAGCCAAGTTTTAGTGAGAAATTACATGTACTCCGTTGTTAGCTTGCTATGAGTAAAATCATTATTTCGCAATGAATACGGCTTCAGAATTCAACAATTCTAATGTGACTTGGGAAGGATTGTATGTAGGTAAGCACAGCCTCGTTTTGGAACCATGTCAACTGACTGATTAACGAACAATTATAAAGTGCCCCAGGAAGTAGGTCGTGCGCTCCCTCTGCGAGATCTTTGGTTTTGGTTAGATCCCTAAAATAAAGTCCGTTATTAACACAACGTTGACAGTTTTTTGATTCTTACTTTTAGCCATAAAATACACAAGTTAACATCCAACTCGCCAATATTGGAGCTTTATTGGAGTGTTATGCCCCAGTGGTCAGCTCACACTTTAAGCACCATGGCGTTATAATCCATCATTGGGCATTCAGAGTCGTGGATCATTGGGATTTTGTCAAGTGAGTTTTGGATTGCTGATGATATGGTGATTGGAGCAGTTATCTTCTGACAACGCTCCTCTACATATCAGGTGTTATTTAAGTCATCCATCCTCACCAGTCGAACTCTCTGCTCCTCTGCATCTCCATTCCCAGAAAAAAGGGAGTGGGTCAGGCCGTCCCTGCTCATAGCCAAAACACTATTTCATCACCAGGCCTGGTTGTGCGACTGGACAGGGTAGGATTTAGCACTGCATGCCTCATACATCTTTAGCACTCCCAGCCTCTTTTACTAAAACAGACAGAGATGGATGAGCAAGCTGGAACCCTGCTCTTGCTTTCCACTCACTCCCTCACCTTGGGAAACTTCCCTTCTCCAGTCCTGAGCATCATGGAGCAGTTTGGTCCTCTCTATCTTGCCTTCCCTGTTCTTCAACTCATTTCTTTGACCCCAACCTCAATTAAAATACTGTCTACTCTTCAACCTCTTTCATCTCCTACAAACACTGTTCCTCACATTGCTACAACTTATATCTCTGGCTTTTTCACAAGTTAGTACCTTTCTCTGCTTTAAATAACAGGACTAAGAGTCTACAGCCAAGCACAGTGGTGGTTTGAACTAAATGCTAACCATCTGACTTTAGCATATTAGCATAATAACATGTAATCAACACATCTAATTAGCACTTATCAGAGAACACAGCTGAGGTTCATGGAATTATCAACAGGTATTTATTTGCCACACCAAATTATTGCATTTATTAAAAATTTGACCTGATGATGGCACTAGAGGAAAAGTCAGGGGATCACCAAAGTTAATACGATTGATCCTGAGGGGGATATGAATGTGTGTACCAAATTTCATGGCTGTCCATCCAAAAGTTGTTGAGACATTCAATCAAAACCAAAAATGTCAACCTTTATGGTACCAAAGTCATCATTCGGGGACCACACATACCGATACAATATTCTCCAGTCCATGAAGGGAATGTTTCACTGGACAATTGAAAGTTTCAGCTGCTGGTAGCACCACAGGTCTTTAGGCAACATGAATATCTACACAAAATGTGATCAGTCTGGACTCAAGTGGTGGACCAACTGACCAACAGATCAACATTGCTATCCATGGATTCAATAGTAGCACTAAAAATAGCACACAGTAGCCTTTCAGTAGCATCTATTCATCTCATTGTGCACATCATTCTTATTAGACAGTCGTGTGGTTTTACGACTTTAACAGGAAACTACTTCTTGCAGACGTCAAGTCGTAAACTCTGTGCAATCTTATTCTAGCAATCATCATTCATCTAGATGGGCTGTCTACTAGAATATAAACAAAAGCAACTTACAACAAAAAAGCAATGTGTGCTTTTTATTTTAATGTAAAGAGATATGACAGACTTAAAACACAAAGAATTCTTACACTCCTGGAGAGATCATTTCATTTGGCAATTGGTTCTTTCCCTGTTGTAAATCTCTGTCATCACCCCTGTTGAGGAATAGACTGATCAGGGCACAGTTCCTGGTGTAAGCTTATCATCCCAGAGCTCATCCTGTTCAGCAAACCTGGCCACTGAAGAGCAGCTGAGGACAAGCAAACCCTTTCTAGGGGCTAATCTCCCAGGGAATCCAGGATTATGGGCAGCACTAATAGCGAATCCCCTACACACACTAAGCTGAGCCAACGGCTTAGTAGGGGTTAGAAGGTTCTCCCCTCGCACTCCTCTGTCTTTTGGTGTGGCACTGCTTTCCAGGTACAGATTGACAGGCTGTTCATAGGCTACAGACTTCTGGGACAAAGGTTGAAAAGGCTGTCAGGACCGGGAGGTGTTGTAAACAGTGAGGTGAGAAGTGATACCAAAGTTTACTCAGACTCAGACTGTAATACATGGCAGGGCCAACATGCTTTTTTTCTTGACTCTACCACAGTATATTTGGTAAGCACTGCTGAATAAAAGGAAAAGATTCATCAGAATACATGACTGATAAATGGTGCATAACCCACTTTTTTCTTGCTCAGCAAACCAGAGTTTCAGACAGTAAAAGAAAGAACATTACATAGAGTTTTAGTATAGATTATATTTAGTGTATGACAGTAATATCCAACTTCCAGGTGCATACTGTGACTTACTGCTGCACACAGTACCACACTCAAGAGATTTAAAATCATAAGAGTTCTTAATCCAGACTACAGATGGCACTATTGCCTCAGAATGGTTGGCACTGGATACCCATATCTCATAATGATGACCCATCCAACTCGTAGACCACCTTTATTATCCTTTCACAAGTTTATAGATGACCTTTGCAAGTACAGCAATATTTACATAGGAGCTTCAACAAAAATGAATTACTCTGCTTCATCCTGTAACTCTTCAAAAAAAAAGTTTTATTTAGCCTCAGCCCTTTTCCTGTAAAAATAACTCAAGTCAGTTTATGCTCAAACGTCCCCTGGCTTTCATTGGTTCCGCCAGATTGGTGAGGCAAATCAAATGCAGACACATTCATCCACTGACCAAGGCCAGAGAGTATTAAAAACTTGAGAAAATGGCTTTCCACACTCCCGGCTTTGAGCTGGTGACCTCTCTAAATTTAAAAGCTGTCCAAAAAGACCATAAACTCCACACTCAAGTTTTCCATCAGTCAAAGAGTGAAATTATGAGACAATTGCCGTGACTTAATAAACAAAAGAAATGGAAGTAACAGCTGACCCTGCACGGCTGAGTGACATCTTAAGATGTTCATTTGGATCGATTCAGATTCAACAATTTACAGAACCAAGTGAACTGAGTGTACTGCTTTAACAGCAGAGGAAACCAGGACTGCCTCTCACAACACTAAGATGTCTTTCTTCCTTGCCTGACATGAATGTTCCCAGATTCATGAAAAGATTTTTTTTTCCCTTCTTTCCAACTTGTGGCGTGTTAATTACTGGCAGCATTCTCTGAGGCTCTCTAAACTAAAATGACAGAGGTGTTCTTCAGTGTGCTCAAGTTGGTTCAGCTGCTGTCTGGGGTAATTCAAAGGCAGGATTTCCCAGCTGGAACTACTGGGAAAGAAGAGGCCCTTCTTTATGCCCCTGCTGTTACCACTGCAGCCTTCATAATGACAAATGTCCCTCAACCCTCTCCAAGATAGTTATAACAGGTTAGAATTTACCAATACATGTCACTGCTGGAGGACATGGAATCTAAAGAAAAAACAACTTACTCTACACATAAGAAGACATATTATTTTCAACTCTGCAATCAGTCCTACTTTTATTAAGACATTTAGATAGATTTGACAAAAAAGTTTCATTAGACAAAGATGATCATCTACAGATAGTAAGGAAACAGTATGGGACTTCAGTGCGGACAGGTGGGATCTCCACAGTCTTTATAAATAGCATTAACTGTACAGTTTGTCATCTGGTCACATGGTTATAGCCTTAATGTTGTATTAGTAATTTCAGTTCAACCTAAAAGGCATCATGGACTGGGGTTGGATATGATAGTCCAGTGTGAGGGAATCTGGGTTCATACTACTGTATTTAAAACATGTTGTTGGGGTACTTGGAATTTTTTGCTGTAGATTCCAGATGGGTGAGGAAATCTTTGCACTTGAAGAAAACAAATGTTTTCCATTGTTCATGTCAAGTTCAATCAATTACAGAATCAAACTTGAAGGGATTAAAAAAAAAAAAAAAAGATCCCGTTCTGGTCACATTGCAAGGCTATTTGAGCTGCCATGTCACTCCAAGAGACTGTGTGTGTCATCGGGAGGGATTAAGGAAGGTGTGGACGTGGGTATCTAGGACATGGTGATCTGCATGGACTCCAGCATCTCCTCCACCGCCTTCACCGAGCACTTGTTCTCCTTGGTCCCACGACCAGCCAGCTGCATGTCAGAGAAGGAAGGTGAGAGGCAGGGAGACAGAGTGGGATGGAAAAAGAAAAAGAGAGAGAGAGAGAGGGGAGTGGAAGGGAAAAGAGAACATCAGGTTATTACGTCTCTCCCCCAACTAAAGTGATGGAGAGCAAAATGCACTTGAGCAAAGCCCCATAAAGGCTGTGAGAGCATCATCCACCTATATCATGACTCACAGACAGCGCAAAAACATCCTCATCCCGGAATACTCGTAGAGACAACAGTTCATACAAAGTTAAAAAAAATCTTTAATTGGAGGGTTTTTCCTCAACTGTTGAATAAATACCATTTCGGTTATGTGTGTATGTGTGTGAGCTCCAAGACAGGGTACCCACATGATTAGTCCACTTCCATGGCCTCTAGTATAGGAGTAAATAACAATCTAATTTCTGCACTGTGTCCACAGGGTTTCACAGGAAGTGCCACAGATTATAATCCATAAATACATACAAGACCACTCATGTGCACACATACTGTACATGCACACACATTTTATACCCAATTAAACTGTCCAACAGATAGGGGCATCCCCTCAAAAATGAGAAAGAATGACACAGAAAGATAACTTCCTGAACCTTGGGCAGGGGACCAGGAAAGAATAAAAGGTCAGTCCAATTAACCTAACTACATTCACCTTTATGGATTGTAATCAATTTTTCTGAAAGAATTTTAGAGAATACTTTACAGTTCATATAAAACTGGTGTGAGTTCAAATATAAAATATGACATTTCACTCTAAAGTACAAATGTTAATTTCAAGGTGGTGTCAGAGGATGTACAAAGTGATTAGGATACATCTGGGGACCATGAATGTCCCATTTTGTGCAAATCCATCAACTAGATGTTGAGATAGTTCACTGAATGAGTGAAAGCTCATGTGAAAGCAAGTGGCGCTTTATTAAAGGTCAGGGATCACCCACCACCAGCTAATAGGGTTCATCCTCTGGGGACCACCATTGTCTGTGAAAAATGTCACCACCATCTATGTAATAATTGTTGAAATATTTCAGTGTGGACCAAAGTGGTGGAGCTGCAACCCGACTGACTGAACGACCAACATACATTTCCATCCCTATTTTCTTTATTAAAAGTAGAGAAATTATTGTTTTATTTAGGTTATTATTGTTTAAATTGTATTCATTTTGAAACACTCACTCTGAAAATGTAAGATGAGGGAAAATAAAATATTTCAAAAACACACACACACACAGACACACACACACACACACACACATACAATATGAGAAAACAATTCAGCAAAACAATTAAAGCCCTTGATGTGATTACAAAACATTTCTGACTTTGGAGACTCCTAGTGGTAGTCTGAAAAAACAGTGAGAGGAGTGAATGCCAATACACCACACTTATAACTGCTGTTTAGACAGAAGCAGCATATCACAATCCAAGGCTCAACTCCCAACGAAAAATATCTGCTCCTGTGTGGAAGTGCTGCAGATATGTCAGCTACAACTACGGCACAGCTGAAACACAACACAGGGAGGAGGCAGCAGCATTGCAGTGCCCTTTCAATTAAATCATGAAAACACCATTACCCTGAGTCAAACACAGGCAGGGGATACTGTTTCAACCACATAGCAATGCTGCCTCTGGACAAGAGAGCACATTCTGTATGTCCTCCAAGGTGAGAGATGAGCCCCCTGAGACAGTGTGCTCACTTGATCAGACAGAAGCACAGGCACAAACACACACACACACACACACACACACACACACACACACACACACACACACACACACAATAAATAATCATTTCAATGCTTGAAACACAGTTGGCTGAAGAAATTCAAGTCTTGCGCCCTCGCTAAGGCCATCTTGGCTTCCTTCCAAAACCACATACGGTCCATCAACACCATATCTGTTTGTGGAATAACACACCAAACCAGACAAAACTAAAAGTTATGCTCAACATAAAACACAGCTTTTTTTATGATGTGAGGCATTTATGACTTTAAACCTCCGGTCCTGCTCAGGCTTCAACAAACAGGAACTAAATGCAGCCTAAACTCTGTTTCCATGGCAAAAGTTTTTTCCTTCCTCTTTTGCCAAACTCAAACTTACAGAGGGCAGTTGACTAAGGTGTACAATTGGCTATGTAATTTCCAAGTGTGACTCATTCTTCTAGATTTAGGGTGTGTGTGTGTGTGTGTGTGTGTGTGTGTGTGTGTGTGTGTGTGTGTGTGTGTGTGTGTGTGTGTGGTGGGGTAGCTATAATGATCAGTGCATTTCATTGCTGCCTTGCTGCCTAATGCGCCATTACCCTGGGCCCGGTAGTCAATTATCTCCTCAGCCTGAGGTGAGACCACCACATTAACTTCTGCCCTGTTCTCCAACAGTAGGAACAGACCAGACAGCTCCACATCTATTTAGAGCATCTGATAATAGAGTCATGACGCAGCGGGAGCTCGTGGTCCGTGACAGAGGAGCTAATCAGAGAATCTGTTTAGAGAGTTAGGGCAGGAGGGCAGGCCATGTAGGTCTGCTTTCAAGCCCCTTATACCTTCAATCCACACATCTCCATGTCAACTGTCCCCGCCAAAGTAATTACTTTTAAAAAACAAGAAGAAAAAAAACCTAAAAAACCAGGCCCCAGTCAGTCATGACCTCTCGCTGACATCTGCTCCCACTTGCACTCACCTGCCCACCTTTTTCTCACACTGAGGTATGACAATCACCAGGTACCGGGGACTAATAAAAGTGGACGACTGACACAATCAGCACTTTAAAGGGGCCATCAATCAGCCAGCACAAACCCACAGCAGCCTGCAGCTGTCTGACAGAGGCCCGCACCGCCGCTCCCTTTTAAAAGATCTCTGAAGTCATTTAACTGGAGGTGAGGAGGGAAAAAAATAAAGGGAGGCAACCTTACACCTTGTCATTTTACTTGTCTCACGCAACAACAAAAAAAACATCTACAAGCACACATGTGTCTGTGGTGCCAGGCTCACACACACACACACACACACACACACACACACACACACACACACACACACACACACACACACACACACACACACACACACACACACACACACACACACACACACACACACACACACACACACTCGCACACTCGCACACGAGTTCAAGTCCCAGTTCAAGCCCCACTATTACCAGGCAACTTAAACAAATACAAGAGGTTGTGGACTGGGGCAGAAGCAGGAGAGGGGGGGGGGGACGCAGCTCACCTCATGTTCCCTTGAGGACAAAGGTGTGACTGATTGAAGTGTCTCATCATCACCAGGGGGTTAAAAAACCCAGTACAGACAGACTTTTTAACACTTCGGCTTTGTCCACTGACCTTTAAGAGTAGCTCAAGTATTCCAGTCTGTCATCAGGACATCTCACCTGAAACTACTTTCCTCTGGGTCGCACGTCCTACCTATCACACATTCACTTCACAGACACCGATATAATGAAACTTCAGTCTCAAAGCTGAGGAGAACATATTAGACAACACATTTTATAAAAATGTTTAAAAAATACATGATTGATGCAAGTGTTGAAATCAGCAAGTGGTCATAAATCTCATTTCTGTAAAACAACAATAAATAAAGTTTAGTTACCAAAAACTTGTGTAAATTCTATGTTGTGTCAATGTCTATATAAAAATATATGTATATATATATATATATATATATATATGTATATACTGAACAGTTTAAGACACATGTAAGGCAGTGTTTGGGTACCAAATTGCTATCTGTTTGATTCATTACAGACAGCATCACCAAACACAGATGTGTGTTCCCTGTCTGTGGCTTCAACCTCTCCCACACCTCCTTGGCCATAAAGAAAATATTTAAGTAAGGAAAACATGTGCTACACTACTGGTTACGCTACTGTGTAATTGCTGTAAGAAGTTTCAGATGAAGTCACATGTTATGGGTCTGTTTCCAAGCTTTTTTGATGTACCAAAATACGGTACGCTGTGTGAAATCATAGCTAGTTTGAAATACTAATCTAAAAACAGACACATTTCAAGAGAAAAAGAGGACTTTTTGGAGATTGTTTAGATTTTGGCAGGAATTGGAGGATCTTTGTTGTCTTTTTAACTTGCCCTACTATTCAAGTTCAGCCTTCCTGTCAAAGCCTGATGCCTCTTACACCTTGACTCAAACAATGAAATATTTGGATGCTTAGTTCCCCCTAAAATATAAGCTTGTTTTTTAAACTTTGACCCTCTCCCCATTTTCAGCTCTGATTTGAGATATACATCTTGTCCCCTGCTAGGATGAAAGACTGTCTAAGACAGTGAGGTAAGGTCAACGAGCAAATTGATCAAACTGACGAGCATGTGGGCTTGACATCAGTTGAGACATTTGATTGACTTCTTTGGTGACCAAACCACCTCTACATTTTTCTTTTTATGAAGCAGAAATGTGTGCATATTCAGAGATAGCCTACTGTACCACTTCAGTCATGACACTACACTTCGCTCACACTCCAACTTAAAAGAACGAGTAGAAGCTCAGAGCTATTCCATGATGCATCTAACAAAATACGTAAAGGAAAGCAGCCATTCACCGTGAAGTCACACACACACTTTTTCCAACAGAAGTCTCAACATGTGAAATGTGTCCATAAGGCGAGGAGAGCCGAGTGTGGTGAGACGAGGTCTTTAGAGGCTCAGCGGGGAGCCTCTCTCTCTCTCAACAGGACCCACACATGCTGAGCGAGGAACCGCTTATTACATCTTTAACTGTCGATGCCCAAATAAGCATCGCATATGGCCCCGTATGGCAAATAAGATTTCTTTTAAAAATGCTTTTATACTTAAATCGCCATGACAACGGCATAAACCATTTAGTGATACCATCTGAGCAATTCCTCACTTTTTCCCCTATTTGATTTCCATGCGTGTGCAGAAACTAATATGTGGGAACACATGCAGACACATACATTTCCATCCTTTATCTCTCGTTTGCACCCTTTCATGCTATCTGTCTGGTGACAGGTCAGGGATCCTCAAAGGGACATACTTAAGTGCACTGACCAAAGTAATCCGATTAAATTTCAGGGACACATATCTGGCAAAATATCTGCATTTATTGATTCAATGCGGAATGCAGAGCTTGTTAAAGAGAATACTACAACACTAAAATGTAAGATTAGGCTTTAGATTTTTTTTGGGGACCTCCTAGATTCAGTTCAAAGGCACTTGTGGGTCGCTGAATCCCACTTTGAGAGGCATTAAAACAGACGACCCTCCTCTTCTATTGTCTAGCATGATTGTTGTCCTGGGAGATTCGGCTTGTGGCTCTGAGTGAAGCTCATCTGTGAAGTCCGGGTGTGGGATAAAGTCTAAGCAGACATTGTGGCCTTAAGTCAACACATTAACAGTAAATGTACCCAGACACACTGAGAGACACTGGGGTTGTTATTACAACGCTGCGAGTCAAATGCATCCTCCGGGACTGCTGTGCATTCAGGGGTCATTTGTTGGTGGTGAATACTTTTCACATACTATGCAAATGAAGGGGATTTCTGGATGTCTGGATATTGTGTGCAAATACCCCATGAAAGCTAAAAAAACAACTGAGGAATCATAAGATAATGTGATTAGTGGGTTTAAGCCACTGGTTGAATATGTGGGAACAAGCAAAAAGAGCTGTTTTTCAATACATGACACACACAGAAAATGTGGTGGCAAAAGTAATGAGAGTAATGAGGATGGTTGCAAGGATAAAATACATAGTAGTTACCAACCTTATAGGCTCTATTTATTTGAGTGGCAGCCCAAGCGGCGTACTTCATGTTGTCCTTCTTCACCTTGGCACTAACCTTTGGGCTGGCAGCGATGTGGCTTGCAGACTAGAGGAAAAAACAGAAAACGAGGGGGGGAGAAGAAGTGGAGAAGTGGAGGAGAGAAGAGGGGAAGGGGTGTTCTTATATCAAAACTTGGTGAAACAGCAATAAAAGTGTAATTGAGATGAATGTGCAACCACTCTTACCATCTACCACTCCACTAGTCATTGTGGCAGAATGAAGAGAAAAAACAGACCTTGGCCTGATGACACAGGAGAAATCATTTATGGGGAGGGAAAAAGTGAGTGTTTTAATGCTTCGTACGTAAATTGTCACTTAACGGGGCCTAATTTCTCTAACACCATCGATTCCCGGCGATGAAAGGACCTTGTATGTCTTCGGGAAAAAAAAAAAAAAAAAAAAAAGGAAAAAAGCCGCCGTGCAGTGAGAGAGGAGCGTCGTGTGAATCACGGTCTGTGCCTGTCCTGACAGCTCCCCTCCGAACCGCAAATCCCATGTCTTTCCCATGTTCCTGCCATCATCTCCACACAGCAAACCCCAGAGGGCTTACCCTGCCTGCACTTCAAAGCCCTCTCTACCAGCGTGCTGAAACTTTAACTACACACCAATCAACCTGGCCCTGTTTTTTCTTTCTATAAAATGGTTTGGCTTGTGTATTTTTTAGTAAGCATTTTCTTTATTTCTTCTTCTTTCTTTTTTTTTTAAACTCAAGAGAAACCTCAATTTGGATGATGTCAACCCAGACAGGCTATCCCCGAATAACAGTGTGTACCATTATGAAGGGGAATCCCCACAAAAGTGTTGTGAGTAACTAACCCACAACCCGACTGTGGTCAGTGCTACCAGGTCTTCTCTGGAACTGTCCAAGCTGGTGAGAGATGGTGAAACTTTCCTGCCCTTACGCTGAACTCCTTGCACCTGTCAAGCTCTGGACCACTGAGACTAGCTGGAAATCTGCAAGACACACTCTCGGCTCGATCTGTGACTGATAAAGAATATACTCCCGCCTAAAGTATCCATTAAAGTGCAAAGTGTCGCTGGATGACCTGTCAGGAAACCGTACAACGCCTGCTCTGTCTCACGACGAATTTGAAAGTTAACAGAAGCAAATGTCTCGGTGTGACCCTGCCCTGCTCCTCCTGTACTCGCTGCCTACACCTCGGAGTGGTTTCAGAGGGTACGGGGCCCTCTGTAGCTATGAGGTGTTTGGACTACCTGAAAAATCCCAGTGCAGCACACAGGAAAACACTGGGGCTCTCTGTGTAAAACCTACTTCCCCTCTCCACCTTTTATTACACGCGCCGCTTCGTTTGTGTTCTTATGTCAGGTCTCACTTACATATGATGCATTGGTGCTAGCAGACAACATCCTGTTTAAACAAATACGGAGATGAAAGGCTTGTTTGGCTGGGACTACAATCAAACTGGCAACTGGTTGGATAATTTGCTAGTGACAAAATGCTAGCAGCAGCTCTCTCTCTCTCTCTCTCGCTTTTCTCTTTTTCACTCCGTGACTACTTTATTTATTCAAGTCATAAACATAAAAAAAGGTCTCACCAAAGGGGTATTATTACTAAAATAAAGAGCTCCAGAGGGGCAGACTTTCCGATGCTGGAGTTCACCGTCTGAGTCAGCAGTGGACTGACCTGTCTGAGAGCCCCTTCTTCACTCCACCCCCCAAAAACACACACACACACACACACACACACACACACACACACACACACACACACACACACACACACACACACACACACACACACACACACACACACACACACGTCTTCCTTGACACACACAGTGGCCAGCCTCAACCTTGACAAACCACAGGGTTACAAAAAAGGTTTTTCTGTTTTTTTTTTTTTTCTTTCTCTCTCTCACTCTCTCTTCCCACTTTCTCTTCATGCAAAGCCATACTCACCATGTACAGACCAAACAATGCCCTCATGTTTCGGTTGTTCAGCCTCAGCGCCTGGGCAAAATACTTTCTGGACAGCTCCAGGTTTTCCAGCCCCCCCTGAGTGTACTTCACCTGTGTGAGGAGGCATTAAACACGGCCAATAAGTTGTGCTAAAGGGCAACTCAAGCAATGACAGCATGACATCTGAATAAGCAATACATGACAACCCTGTGTAAACATTTCTCCTTGCGTGAGGCTATATTCCCAATGACGTTAAGTGCGTGTCGGTGTCTCTCTGTGTTAGAGAGAAGGCACCATTCACACGCAGCTAACATTTATTCCACTTTGCCCCCATGCTCGATGACGGACGTCCAGGCGGGTACCTACCTCAGCGTACTGCTCACAGTACAAGTGATTGTGAGGATTGGTCATCATCAGCTCCTCCAGACAAAACGCAGCTTTTCCATAGCTGTGGAAATCACAAGGAAAACAGTGAGTCGATTGATACAGCTGTGGATGTGTCATCCTTTAGCTTCATGAACTGTGAAGTACAACATCTATGCCCAATAAATTTACAGGTATAAATTTGAATTGAGAGCTGCGGCGGGCATGGTTCAGTATACATGCAATGGACTTTCAGCCTATATTGCAGAGATCCACCACATGACATAAAGTTTATTTACAGGCTTACAGTAAAAGGTTACTCAGTCCAGACAGTTGGCAAAGGTAAAAGCCTATCTAATGTGGTGATTCTCCCTTCTTTGGGGACACTGAGAATCAATCTTGTCCGTTTGTGTGTTTTTTCAGCCTTTAATGTGTAGTTAACTACCTTCCTGAGGTCAGCACTACAGTATGAGCTGGCACACTGTGCCTATACTCAGATGAGATCACTTCTCAGCAGCAGACTGCTGAGCTGTTGACCTCACACTAATCTGCTGCCACTCCACTTCTAATACACAGTTTCCCCTTCACAGGACCAGGCCAAGACGAGCAAAGATACAGTATATCATTGAACACAAAGCTGTAAAACGTCCGTACACCTAACAAAAAAAAAGCAGACACAGAGAGACCGCTGCAGGAACAAACCTACAAAATGGAAAAGGGGCTATAATCGCTGTCTATCAGCACGTCTGAACAAATTGAACAAGACGTTTTTTGTAGCCAAGCTTTCACCTCTTTAACAGAGCTGTTTATTATTCTGCTCTGCCAGATTACACGCATTTCTGAACGTCCCTTATCAGCTAAAAGAAAAAGAAAATAGACCCCTGCTTACGTCAACAAGCCTTTAGAAAGATAGGGAGTAATTTCACTGCTTACAAGAAAGGGGGGAAATGCTCAGATGCAGAGTTGATTTTTTTTTTTTTTTGTGGGAACCAAATGGTCCAAATGTTTCCCGCCACAACATGAAGAACCTATCAGTCTATTTAAAGTCCTCCACGGTAACTAGCTGAAAGATTAACAGCACGGGAGGGAAAGGAAGGTGGGGACAGAGAAAGAAAGAAATAAACAGGGGGAAGGGGTTGTGTAGAGAGGGAGATCAGAGGGCTTGGAAGGTTGGGGGCTGCTTACAATTACCACTTCCTCTCCATAAAGACTTTCAGATGTGCTCGTGCAGTGGCCGTGGCCTGCAACAGAGCCCGTTCCATCAGCCATCGACCAGAATCTTGTACCGAGGCCAGACCATTACCTCGTCTACTCTTCCTCGAAGCCATCTCGCCCCACCATCACCAAGCATGGCTGTTCCCTAAGCTCGTTCGATACCACAGCGATTCAGCAAGGTTGTAGCCGCCATTACGTGTGAGACTGAAAGAGTCTTATTTGTTTCTTTTGGAGGTTAGTAAAACCATCAGCAGCGGCTTTCCCCCCCTATTTTAATACCGCACTCTGACTGCGTAGAAGACAAAAAAATAGATTAAGACAGTGAAAAGTATGTTTGAAAAAAAATATTTCTATTTATCCAGTAATTTTGGATGACCAGTCCAATTTTGTTGAACAGTCTCATAAGCTTGGTCAGAATGAAGCCAACAGCAGATTCTGTGACTGGCTCCGTGCAATACTTGCAAACACACAAAAGAACCTCCTGTCTAAACACTGCCGGTACAAAGATTGTTTTAACAGTGTTAACTCAGAGGCTATTAATTACATTTTTAATGTGTTAACACTGCTGCAACATCAACAATGGCAGCGTGGAGACACAGTGCTTTGTTTATTTTTAGCTCCCATGTTGCACAGGGAGGGAGGAGAGTTTATTTCTACTCCTCACTTCTCCATCAGCCTGTTTTCTCTAGCCTGGGGGGGGGGGGGGGGGGGTGAAAGAAAAGTGCCACCACCTTCTCCTGGGAATTTCACAGCAAGTGCTCTCTCTCTCTCTCTCTGCCTCCCGCTCTATCCGTCTGGAAAACAGTGGCGATAATGCCGGACTATCCGGAAGAGGAGGAGGAGGGGAAACAGGGAGTTTGTAACCCAAAATAAAGAAAACAAAGAAAAGACATTGACACGCCTGTAGATAAGGGGCTGTGGGAGTGAATGGTGTGATATTAGAAGTGTTGGGATAAGCTGGGAGATAATCCGCTCACCCCTGGATTTCCTCTGGCTACTACAGCAATAAAGCCTCCCAGACAAAAGCATGAAATATCCAATAAGTAGCCCTCTCACCATGCTACACATTCCTGCTGCTGCTGCCCTCGTACCGGAGCAACCGAGCAACCGTAGAGTCAGTGTGCCCACACACACATACAAACAAACCATAGTTCAACTACAGACACTGCTTCACTAACTTCTGAGCCCAAGACAATTAAGGAGGGATAAAAGGTGACACAAACAATATTATTTTTTTCTTACAATGCTCTTGTCTGTCTGGCCATTCTCCTTGGCAACTGAGATATCAGTGGGAGGCCGAGGAGTCTTTCTGCTCTCATATGTAGGAGAGGGGGCTTAAGACTGAAATCCTATTAAACTACTCTTATGTGACAAACATGGACAGGGCTCCATTCAGACCCCTGGCTGAGTTAGGCATCTCACCGCCTTCCATTGTGGCCATCCAACGGCCTTCTGGAGATCAAGCCATCAGTTTGATGTGAAGCCCTGTTAACCTGACAGTTGCTCCCTGTACATATGGATGCCTGACTTGATACAGATTACTAATGTGATGGGCAACTTTTATATGCTAAATATCTACCATTAGAGGAACAGTTCATACTAAAGCAACAGTTCACGTACACCTGTTTTGGGGAGGACATACTGGATATTGGTGTAAATAATGGAATCGGTTTATTTTAGAATGTATAAATTGTGCTGCACAGTGTTAACAGCTATTTCCTGACTATTTCTTTTTTCTTTCACTTAAAGAACCAACTCATATCGGTTGCTGATGATATTGTGATGCAATGTGAACTCGTTTTAATTGATCAGGAGGAAATTTAAGCTTGATCAGTTCATTTCATCTCTCTTATTATATCTCTCTCTTTTGAAAGTTGCTGTTTTGAAGTTTACACAAAAAATATTATTATGTAATCAAGGAGGGAACTAATTTTAGGATGCAAGCTTCAAATTCTTTTGGTGTTGTTGGAAAGGTCTTATTTCAGTTGTGTATTGCCTTAAATGGATTTTGAGTGGGTTAAAGCAAAACCACAAAGTATGTGTGCTATTGGATGAAAAATGCATATTGAATAGGCAAACAGACATAAAACATGCTAATGGAGTTCATTTGGCCTTCCTGTCACATCTCACAGTAATCCTGAATGCATCCATGAATACAGAAATGTCCATTTTAAAACCAGATAACAGCTTAGAAAATCATACTTGTTAAATTTTGTTCGTGATGATAAATAGCCTTTCTGGCTTTAAAGGATTTGAAAAGTAAATCATTTTTGTGGACATGTTATTATTAAGATATTTTGGTTGGATCATACTTTTGCTTAAAATTATAAAAGGTTATTTACTCATGTTCGTTGATGTAGAGCTCAGACAACTCATGCCACGCTTCTTGGTCCCCAACAAACCTGGAAACACAAAAGGACAATAAGTCGTCTCCTTCAAACATAAAATAAATGTAATATTACTTATTACAAAAACAATAACGACAGTCTTTCTGTTTTCAAGTTAGTGGAAAGAGTTTGCTGGCATTGTAACAACAAGTTGTGCCAGCTCAACTGAAAGCAAACTTTTTTAATTAAAATAAAAGCCAGGGTGGAGTGCTGGGGGGTGGGGAGTGCCTGACCCTCTCCCCCCCTCTTGTAGAAACACTCACTGCTCCAAATACTCATTGAGCTCCCGGATGGCTTCGGCGCTCTTCCCCTGGGCCTTCAGTATGGAGATCTTGCGCTTCCTCGCTGCCTGAAGAGTAGAGAGTAAACAGGATTAGGAACTCAGCTCAGAGTGTTTGTCTGAAGGGGGTGAGAGCATGACTGAGTGTAAGAATTGTGAGTGAAAGTGTCTACATTAGTATCTTTTCAGTGCAGCACAAGATTTGTGATGAGATTGAATCATTTCTTCAAGATGAATCAGCACTTTAGTGCATTACAACAACAGCCTTGAACATAAAAGTGTGTGTGTGTGTGTGTGTGTGTGTGTGGGGGGGGGGGGGTCACAAAAATTAAATAAACTTTGGCAAGTTTATTTGTTTCACCACTGGTCCATTTCAATTAATATAAGCCAACCAAGTCATTATTACAGATGGTTAGTGGCAATGTCCAACATGAGATGGACACACATTATTAGTCAATGTTTGGGAGTTGGAAGAAGTTCAGTGGCTGAGATAAAATGGTGAGTCATCCCCTTGACCAAGTGGGGAAAATGGCACACTCCCCCAAAACCCCAACGCCTGTCTTCCTGCCGGCACGGCACGCATTTAAAGCTGCACCAGCCCAACTTACATCAGCTGAAAATTGCTTTCCGCTTCGTTTTGATGTTGAAGTGACCTTAAGGTGGATTAGATTCTCATCAATCTGAATTAGAAAGTATTACTCCTACTGCTCTGACTTTTCCAAATGCTTCACCCACGTCCCCCCCAACCCTCCTCCTTCTCCTCCTCTTGGTAGTAAGTGAAAACCTTAACAGGAGGCTGCCGCTCCATTAGAAGTGCACTGCCCTGCCACAGCCTATTTTATTTATGGACTGGCACTTGATTGAGTGGGGCTTCCTCTCCTGCACTCATAACCAAAGCCACTGAGGGCTGTGTATGAGTCATGTCTAGGGGGCTGTAAATTTGGGACTCCTCTGACACTGCCATCACAAGAAATCCACTTATCCATCAAACTGGGACAGGGACCTGCAGAAGCACTGCAGCCTCCACTGATCATAGAAAAGACAAGCAGTATTTTAGCCTCTCAGAGGAGAAAGCATAAAAGCAACAACGTGTCCATGATAGAAAGAAAGACTTCAAAACACATTATTACCATCTGCAAAAGGGTGTATGTTTAGTATCACCTAAAAGCAATGTGAGAGAAAAGTATTTAAATGCATCATGAAGCTACAAGAAGCAGTGAACGGTCGAGTCATTATTTCCTTTTTTTTTGGTCCTCTGACTATAAAATAAAGATCACACCATTTAACATCCAGAGCATTTCACCATGAATTTGATGCTATGTGAGATTCTGGAATTTATACTCACTTCAGACTAAATTACAAGCATGTGGGATCTTTCATCATCCAACACCAAAAAAGGAAGCAGGAAAAAAAAAAAAAAAAAATTAAACAAACACTACAATGATGTCGAATGTGGATTTCTGCACTTGTGCGCTACTCCTGCCGTCACCACACCCTCCTCTCCTCTCTTAGTTTTTTTTTTTCTCTTTTCCCAGATAAAGAACCACTTGGGGCTCAAAGGAACATATGGAAGTTGGTAGCCCGTAGAGTCACACAGCACTTTATTAAACGAGAAGCAATTCCAAACCACTCCTCTCTCTTCTCCTTTCTCTAACTAATGATCCAGAAAAACCTGGCAGCGGGTCTGATCCCTCTCTCGCCGTGATTCTTTTTTAATTAGCGCTCTGAGGAGACCTTAGGAGTGAGGACTGGATTATTTACACCAACCCTGACTCTTTGCTACGACCTACCGCAACCTGCCTTTAATAATAACAACCATCACAACGAGGGTGGCACGATTTGTACATACTCGAAATTGGATGGAGCTAAAAAAAAGGAAGAGAAAGTAAAAGGCAGCACTAGATAAATATTAATGTTGCTGTTAAAGGTTGTTTTTTTTTAACATCTGTACGCAGCAGCAAAGGAGGTGTATATTTTTAATCATAGGTTATGAACCATAATGCTATTATTCATCTACTAAATCAAACTATTCCATTACTTTTGTGAATAGATGTATTGTGGTTGAACTGGGGGTTTAAATTTCAGATCACTTGACCCACACAAATATAATGTTGTATTACGAAGAATCTGTAATTGCATATGATTGTGGGTCAACCTCAGTAGTCGTCTATATGACCTCAGTGGCTCATTTAAGAAATACTAGCTTTTTATATTGAACAATTAGGGTGAAATGAGAAGGTTGGAACACAATATTAGCGCAATCATGGAGTCCCACTCAATGTTAAATAACTAATCAATTGGCAAGTGCTTTTATGCAAATGTTGCGGCTATCGCATGATCTAAAATACTCGCATGAAGAAATAAAAAGGTGGAAAAAAAATGCATCTACGCACGCAGACAAGAATTTCGCCAGATCATTGCTGTAGGTATTGGAACATGGCAAGCAATGGAAGGGCTAAGAGTTAGAAACATTTTTTGGACACCGCCATGGCAAAAAAACCTTGAGCAATTTTTGTTGATTCAACAATTTTGGTTAATGGGTACCACATCTATTCCACAGCCTGTAATTACAACAGCTCAGTTTCCAATCTCTGCTTCGCATGCTGGGATGCCTCGCAAGTCTTCCTTGTGGTCGCCAATTTTCCGCCATTTCTCAGGCCCATCCCCTGCCCGATTCTTAAGGGCATGTAGGAGAACATGAAGGAAGGAGATAGCCCCACGCTCTAAGACAGGTGACCTAAACGATGGAATCATATCATTGCTCCACAATCCACCGATTACACCCAAATCACGCAGGATGGGGATTGTGGGAAAAAGGTTTGAGGTTAAACATCCAAGGAACAGAGGAGCTATTTGTCTGTTTTGTTCCATTCCCGGCCCCGGGTTTGACTGACAGCCTATGCTCGCTAGGGTGGCAGTATCCAGCGTTCAGAGACCAGGAAACCGACCGTTCCCTTTCCGAGGATGTCCCTGGAATCCCCAGAGGATCTCTGCCATGTTGGGGAGGCGCCCTGGGATTCACTGAAATTACAACTCCCATTGTCAAAACAGTGGATGAATGTGAAGCAATTTGTTTCAGATTCAATTACTTCAACATAAATTTGCAGCAGGAAACCCACTTTGTATATAAAAATGACAGTGTTACAAGAAAATAACTTGATTTGTAGCTTTCACTTTAATCTTTTCTTGGATAGCATAACTGGGACTTAATCTTCTCAGAATATTTGCTCCGACCATCCATAATAATGGTTCATTGTCAGACATGGCATTGAACAAGCCTACGGTATAATTTAGAAAAGCAGAATATCACACCAATATTTATGTTAGTCGTGGTTGTTTATAGTATTCCCAGAGATGCGTAAACACAAGATTGAAGATTTTATAATGACGTTGGCTAGCAATATTTTACTTGGTTGTTCTGTGGCATTCATTTTAGGCAGCATTAGCATCAACTGAAATTTACTCACTTATTGAATGAGAAAGACAAAAAACTAAAGTCAAAAGCGCTCCGGTCATATTAACCTATAGGCTGAGTGCAAAAGGCTTTTACAACTCAACAGTCATCCCTTGCCTTTTAAAGAAGTATATCCTGTGACCCAGGGCACCTCTTTTAATCTTAAATATAACTTAAGGGAGCCTGCCTATAAAAACAATCCTAAGCCTTGCCTTAAAGGCTGACTACTTAATTCAACTTCCAACAGTAATAAAAGCATAAATAAATAGAGATGGTCTTGACAAAGAGGAGGTGGGAGTGAGGCAGGGCATGGTGGGAGGCAGCAGCTGTGGCTATCCACAAGGCAAAGCAAAGATGGGGAAGCTGTTCCTCCATGCAGCAGTGAGTGCAAGCAGGGTGGAGAGCATTAGAGTGAAGTAAGGTTATGTTTTTTCAGCAAGGTCTCTGTTTGTAGGTAGTAAATAGTAGACAATATCCAGAATCATATGTCGATGCTCTGTCTGTAGCACACTGCCAGCTGGGAGAAAATGTTTAATACATCTAAAAGCAATCCATATGTCAGCATGGCACGGGAAAGTTGTTCAACATCTTTGGGGAAGGGGGTGTGGGGGGTTGTAGCCAAAATAAATAAGGTCATGGTTTCTTTTTGAAAACCCTTTAAAAGATTTATTTTCTTGCATGGCCACATGTCCTTATGGAAACAATTAACAGCAGGTACATTATGTTACATTATGCCTTTTTTGGGTTGGCGGTGTGGGATTGGCAGAACACCGGCTAGACGTGCGAGTCATTTCACATGGTTGAATGGTAAATTGAAAAGAGAAGATAGCCAGGACAGAGCTTCAGAAAAGTTATTTAAGGGCTCGTTAGCGTTACCGACATAGCTCGTGGTGGACTTTGCACCTGAAGCCAATAGATTGCAATGGAGAAGTGAGACGGGAGCTCAGCGCTTGTTCGCTCGGGTTGAAGCTCTGAAAAGTCCAGTAAATCACCGACTTCAAAAGGCCAGAGCTTTATTTACGCTTTACTTCCACCAAACATGTCTGCCACTGACTAAAACCATGAATCACCCCTCACCCACCGAGCCCCCCCTGCCTCCTTCCCTTAAACACTTTTCAGTTGTGTGGGTGATAGGCTGATCAGCACTGTGGTTGAGGTCAGAGAGGCCGAGGGGAGTTTAACTTAGCAAACTTGCACCGCTAACACCAAAGTGCCTCTGCAGATTTAAAGCCGTCCAAAAAGCTGAGACCACAAGCGGAGGGATTTTTTCCCCCCCTTTTCTTTCCCTTCTTCTTCTCTTCCTTACCGTATTAGTTGGGTCATCTTGAAGGATGGCATCGTAGTGCTTGTTGGCGTCGTCATACCTTCAGAGAGAGAAAGAGAAAAAAGGAATACAAGTTTGTTTTTTAACTGATCCCAGTCCCCGGTCGTGTAAAATTAGGTGGTGGGGAAATCAAACAGAGTTCAAGGTAATCAAGTTTCTGTATACAGTGTTGCAGGTTTCTGTGATTACAGTGAGGCTGTACAGAAATCAGCGGTGATCTAAAGGGAGAAATAAACACTCTTTTAAGTTTAGGTTGCTGGTTGCGCAGCCGACATTGCGAGTGGCTTATGTCACTTCACAATGAGTCATGAAATCAATACAAACAAAACGCGCTGTTTTGAAGACTGTATTTTCATGTAATTGTATACAGTTTGATTCACCTTTAAACAAAATTTAATTGCTGCTTTTACATCTGTCCAGATCCGTAGCTAAAGCTGTTGGTTCGGTTGACTGTGCCTTGGCCAAAACATAATACCGCAATACACACATGTGAGTCTGATAAGCAACGATATCCAAGCAGAGCATCTCAAACTGTTGGCCCGAGCCCACGTGATTCTGTTTAAAAAAGGGGAAATTTATGAGCTGTAAGTATCAAATCATACGGCAAAGAAATCTGGGAATATGAGGCATGTGCACTTCACTTGTCATGTCAAATCAGGTGCTAAGGAATGATTTTAAAACTCTATTGTATCAGGGGCCGAACTGCAACGCTGACGGCTTTTTTTCAGCAGCCAAAGGCGGGGTCCGGTGATCAGAGAGTGTCCCGCCCACAGCCTGCAAACAGACAGAAGTAACTCTGGTTCCCATTAGTGCTGAGCAGCCCCACTTCCAGCACTGCTGCTGCTTCCCTCACATTCACTTTATTACTCAGCCACACTTTGGGAGATTTCAGATGGCACCAGGCAACCACTCACGAGCCACTTTGATTTGCTTTATTTATTTAGGAACAGTGTGTGTGTGTGCGTGTGTGTGTGTAGGGGAATGGCCTCGCTGTTTGAAACTATGTCATTCAAGTGTAGCACTGTCTGCTGCCAATTAGATCCCAGGGTGCCGTTTATTTAATCTGACAGTGCCGAAGCAATCACTCTCAATTATCACATAAACTCTGACATAACCGATAAACCAGCGACGGTGATCCCGGTGCGGGGAATGTTGAACGAGATAGTAAACAGATTGAATTACTCTTGCTTCAGCTCGGTGAGGACTAAAATACCCCCTGTTTATCTTTGTTGCTCACACTCTGTTCTGCTTAGTTTTTTTTTGTATAAACTGCAGATTCAGAAATAAAACACGCCACTGATGGAAGGGGGGGGGGGAGTGAGACTGTGGTGACATGTCAATATTTACAGGGGCCAAGACACACTAGCTTGTACAGAGACCAAAAACAGGACGAGGAAAGAGAGCATGAAAATAGGGAGGGGGTAAAAAGAGGGGGAAAAAAATAGAGACACAAGAAGTTAAAGAAGGAGGGAAACAACAGAGGAGCAGAAACCGAAAAAGATTGAGGGGACCCCCAGAATACCAGTGGGATCTGACCACTTCCTTCCCGGGAATCCCGTACTCAAGCTAAAAGGGCCACAGGACTACCCTGTGCTGAACCTTTTCGTCTCTCTGCTCCCCTCTTCTCCAAAAAGGAATGCTGGGCGATCCAATATAAACACACCCTAGCCTCACACATATATATACTGTACACACACACACACACACACACACACTGGTACTGGTACTGTACCACTTAGGATCTGCTAACAGTTTTTAGCAGACCACCCCCCACCCCCCCCAAGCCTCCTAAAGTACCATACATAACATTAAGGCTGTGTTTTTTTTTGCTGGCTCTTCTCCCTGTAGAGCGTTTGGTGCTCGGTGCTTACCTTTCCAAAGCTTCCAGCCTCATGCCCGATAATCGCTTCACTCTGTGGCTATCTGGAAACTGCTTCCTCAGTTCCTGTAGACAGGTCTGCAAGGATGTGGGCAGAGGAGAGAGACCAATTATAGTTGGCTGTAACGACACTTTTTATTTTATGCTCTTGCTCTCGCACACGTACCTCAACAGACACAAACCACCTGTCTTGAAAACGTCAGATTCAATGTTTCGGCTAAGTAAATTTAACGCACCGACTTAGAAAACAGGCTGACGAAAGAGGGCCAGCAGTCTCAGATGTGAAAATCTGCTGGTTACTGTGTTACTCATTTGGGCAACCACGCTTACTACTATAAAAACGGGAGAGCGAGGATGACTGTCTGCCATCTTTTTTCTTTCCTTATTTACATAGAAGTAACATTTTGATTGATTGCTCGGTAGTGAAAGAGGTGAGGAATGGTTATAATCACGTTCAGTGTTATTCCGAATGAGATGGAAAAGTCTGACCTGAATTGTTTGTGTTATCCATCAGCTCAAGTCTGGTCCTTCTGCTGCTTTTTTTTTTTTCTTTTTCTTTTTTTGTGTCTGGCAGCGGGGCTGAAAGGATAGCCAACAGACAACTAATTCTAATGACTGAGGTCTGCCTTCTCTGTACTCAATGAGTCACTCTTTTGCCAAAGGAGTCGTCGCATCCATACTGATTGTAGACCAACCATTTTCAATTACTGAGATCTCCTGTCCTTTTTTCTTTTTTTAATTTTGACTATTTTAAGAGCTATGAATATTTCAAAACGCCAATTCAAAAACATCACATTAAGCTTTAGGATGGCAAATAAATCCTAAGGGAAAAAGAGGAAAAAAAAGCAGTTGAACTCCATAAATGATGGCCAAGTTCAGCTAACACTTGAAGCATGCTCCCCCCCCTGCCCCCCCTCCGCTCATTTGCTACACCCTCTAATTCCAACTCTCAGCAAATTGTTTTTCCAAAGTACAGACAGAGTATTACCATTTGGCCAAATAAAAATCAGATTTTCACATTTGGCAGAGGAGAGGGGGGGTTGCTGCAAAGTAGGGAATGGCTGTGAGAGAGTGAACGATGGCTGTTGAAGCTCTTGTGTGTGTGTGTGTGTGTGTGTGTGTGTGTGTGTGTGTGTGTGTGTGAGGAAGCGCGGTAAAAAACTCACCAGAGCCAAGTCATCCCGACTGCAGTCCAGCGCTGCGATCATCACCTGCTCATAAATAATCCATACTGGGCAGAAGAGAGACAGACAAAGGAGACTGTGTTGACGCCCTTTCCATTCCACTGTCTGGTGCAACATGAAAAATTGATATATTGAACTGTACACTTGACGTACCGGCTTTAACTCTGTCCCCAACAGCTGCACATCATGTTTTTTTCATTTTTTTTTTCATTATTACTCATACAAACAAGCTTCCATGGTGTGAGTCAACAGCTTGAGAGCCTATCCAAAGAACTTTCCCATTACATTAACATGCTACATCCATTATTTTCTGTATGGACTACATACAAGATACTTGGACGTCGTTGCAATAACAATAAGCAACAGATGCAAAAACATTTCAAGTGCACGCCCTTGTGTTAAGGCTTTACAATCATGTTATTTATTTCCCCGCAGAGAGCTGGTAGTAAATTACTAATTCAATTTCAGTAATAACGTTACATTAAAAGGAAATTAAGTGTAACATCATTTAGGAGAATAAGTTGTTACATTTATTATAATCACCTCTCATTTTTAAACTGAAGTTGACCTATCTGAAAATGACCATCTGCCCCCCCGCCCATAATTAATTTTCCTTCATTATAAGCTGTCTTGGTTACAGTCCACACTAGTATAGATGACATAACATGGAAAAGGCAATCTTTCAAGATAATAAAGGAAGACAGAATGAAATCACAATTTGGGGGGTTAAATTCAAGCAACACTACTTTTTGGAGCAAAAAAACATTGCTAACAGTGTCAAAATAACTGGAAACACAAAACCAAAGCGGCAAAACCAACATTTCTATAAATACCATGCTGAAAGATTCCTCAGCCCTCATTCTGTGCTGTGTGACTGTGTTTACAGTGACTATAGCTCACGTGCCCGAGCAAATGTGGAAAGCTCCATGTGGTAGATTAAGAACATAATGCGTCTGCTTTCATAAAAATATAAATATATGCATATATCAGTTACAACATTAACACAGTAAAAATGTTATTTCATCAGTGGGTGATCTTTAGGTATAAGTGGTGTGTTTACATATAGTTGCTGACTGTTGTGAAGCTTTTCACCACATAGAAAATGAGTGTTTACATTTCACCTAATTACTCTCTATTAAGGAAATGTTCATCCAGGAGCCTAACTTTTACTAAAAATAGTGCACAACTCTGCAGCTTGTTTTTAATGTTAGGGATTAAATTGGCTATATGAGGAAAATGACTTTTTACCAATAATGTGAAACTGATGTGTATGCGTCACTGTGGAGTGGTTGTTTTTTGCTTTCTTCCTGCTCCACAATGCTCTGTGAAATTATGGTGGGAAACAGTCATACGTTTGGAATATTTATTTATTTTAGATTCATAAAACCAATCACAAGCAAGTCTCAACAATTCAGAACTGCTATATTTTTGTACTTGTGAAGCAAGTCAGGTTGAATGGCATCACTGACGCTGTTTACACTTGGTTTTAAAACTTTGTTGGTTTAAAACTTGGTTTGTTTGAATTAGCGATCTCTTATAAATCCCTCCTTTAAAATATACTTTTTAGGAGAGCCTTTCCTGATTTTAGTTTTCCTCAAATAGTTTCTATTTGTTTTCTTATGATTTGTGTATTTTGCTGCCTTGTGAAGCACTTTGTAACTTGGATTTTGAAAGGTGCTCTATAAATAAAGTTTATTATTATTCAGATGTGTTTCAGTGATCTGAACAGCAGACACATTGTTGTTCACACCTTTGTCTATCATGCATTTCGGGGGTGTCCTGCTGAACACTTGTGTTCAGGTTTTGTTATTGCCTTCGTCAGACCAGCACCAGATTGATTTCACACAGGCTAGCTAAGTAAAGAAACATGTTTCAAGAACTAATAAACATCTACAGACTATCTCAACTGTTGATAGTAGGACAAAGTCATTTGGCATTATCGCCCTGTCACCAAAACAACCACCACGTCCTGCAGTAATAACATATTTCTCATAACATTATTGTGAGGGATGCATCAGGACAGTTGAGCGTTTACACTACAAAACATCCGTAGTCAAATGCGTCCCAGGCCATCTCAGCAAGTGATTTGAGTGATGGGATCACAAAGTGTCTTGGTGGTTGTATACACTTGTATTAAGCACTGTCCACCCAAGACGTATTTTAAAACCAAGTGTAAACAGGGTCTCTAATGAGCACAACCATTCCATTTAACATGTTTCATGTGGTGGTTAGCAATAAAAAATTACATGTTTATAGATTTTTTTTTTAATTCAATCAACTGTAACATTATAACATGATGACTAATAGCTTGGCTACGGAAACCAATTAATGGAATTAATACAACATGTTCGACAGCTTTGACAAGCAAACTGGACATGTTGAGCCAAATGAACACCCCTGTTAATTGAAAAAGAATAACAAAGTCCAGCTCCACCCAAAAACTGACAGGCCAAAACAAACAAACGCCTGGAGTTTTTCTTGACTTTTATGATTCCAACCCTTGTTTTGATAATTGCCATCTCATTTCACAGCCAATTTAAGAGCTGGTTTCAATAAAACCATGGCATGGTAAGTGTTTATCCGCTTCTTTTAAGGACTGTATGAATCATAATGACTGGGGAAAAAAGGGAGAGTTTTATTGGGTAATGCAGCAGGACAGCACTGTTATAAAGGAAACCATGACCTTCGATATGTTTATGGTAGGTCGAACTAACTGCTGCTTCAAAAATAAAATGTTGAAGAAATTAACACTATACTATACCCAGTGCATTACTAAGCCATGCCTCCTGTTGCACCTTTCACCCCATTACAGTGCAGTGTTTCCCACAGAATTACATTCTATCTGTGGCAGAGGCTGACGGGCGTGTTGGGGGATTAGGAGGGGAGTTCCTTATACAGGGTATTATTAATAATATAATATATAAGGTGGTCAGCCATCTTCTCCGCGGGGAAAAGCCAACAAAAACCCTTCCTCCCATGCATGACTATGTTTTGATTCAAAGAGTGCATAGAGAGTAGGGGCTATATACAGACGTGTCTGTTGTCAGTGTGTTTAACAGAATGAGAGAGTGGGACAAAGAGGGGCTGAGTGAATCAATGTGTTGCATGCAGCTCTATAATGAAATAAGATTTTGCCCATTTTAAACAGTAAAAAAATATTTTTGGTTCATTATGAAACTGTGGCGGGCCGCAGGTTATTAATGGGAAACACTGAAATGTGTCGCCAAATATGCTATGGCAACCATTACTATATCTGGGTGGCCCATCCAAGTAAAGTCTGTGGGTGGGAAACACTGCAGTGTGTATTACAGTCTTGTTAACTGTATCCCTGCTCATTGTTTGTGTCTAATATAGTCATCTTTCCGAGTTATTTACTGCTTTTACTAGGCTTGCCCCATAAACAGTGATGATGAGTTGACTCGTATTTGTCAGTCAAATTACTACCCTTTCCTTTCAGCTGCATCATTGAAGACAGAATAACACTGGGTGACAGCATGACAGGCTGTAAATTTTTACAGACTCTTATCTCAAAATTACTTAAATATAAACCTGTGATGGAAATGAGGGATGATGGAAGCAGAGGATATGACTCAGCTCTAGTGCAGAAAGGAAAGTTGATTCAAGAGTAGTTTGAACCAGACCTCCAACACACCCTGCTCTACCATTCAATGTGACTGACAGTTCTGAACACAGTCATGCTGAAGAGAAACTTTTGTGTAATAGGATTTTCTAGCTGAAGCTATACAGGGATGTACATGTATTTGGGAATCGGATGATGAGCAATGGTATTAAAATGTGAATCTTGCAGGTAAAACATGAGACCCATGCAGGCTTTCAAGTATTCTACCATCCCCCTCTCAACTTTCCTAATTATCTGTTTTATGTAAACACTCCTATTTTTCTAGATTTTGCTTTTCAACACTGACTGTGTCTATCTATAAATAGTGTCAAGCTGCCGGTTGAGTAATCTCCCAAAAATCAGCGTGTTACTCCTGTTAAGGGTTAGATCCACATTTTGTTTGTCAGAAAAGCTGCAATTCTCTCTACTTCAGAGTTTACAGAGCCCAAATTTCATGCTACAAAATTAAACCCAGACAACTGCCTAAAGGAGCATTTTAAACATGTTGTCTAATCTCATTTTACTATACCCTTTAAGAACAAAATTGCACTTACTGTCATCGCCCAGTTTAGATGCATGTTCACAGATGAGCTCTTCACCAACATCCACAATTTGTTCACTATTTCTGCAGTTATCTTCTCTCCATTTACGCAGCTTGTCTCTCATCTCTGCGGACAAAGTAGTTGAACCATCAGAACAACTGTAATCTGAGTGAAGTATCGGCGTCAACAACAGTTTTCAACACACTTGCAATGCCAGGAGCTTTAACTACAGGGCTGTGCAATACAGGGAGGGGATTGTGAAAAGCAAGGCTGTAATAAAGCTATAACATTACTGTAATGTGCAGTGAGATTGTTCATTCATTTACCGACATTTAAATGTACGTGGACGACGGGAGGAAAGGCACTTCTTAAACTTAAGAGAGAGACTGTCAGAGAAACGAATACAACTTCATACAATCACGGTTGCACAAGTAGCAATAACGTTACTACTGCATTAACTCACTCATCATTACTGTGTAATATGTCTTGTAGGGCCAGAGACCTACTGCTACGTAGCTACAGCTAACGTTAGCCAAACGCTGGACGGCCTCTCAAAACAGATACGCGTCGCTTTCTGTTACATATCCACTATCAACTCCACAGCACCATCAGCAACATTACATTTACCGACTGTTAAACGGGTATTAGCTACTGTATGGATTATAAGCATGGGTAAAGCTAACCATGCTAACTAGCATTAGCTAGACCCTTTACACGCTGACTCCTTAGCTTCTATTTCCAGTTTGAGAGTGCGACGACTATTCTCCGTCCTCTTACACAAAGAGAGCCTCCAATGCCTTATAAATATAAAAATATATCTCAGTGACACTTGAAGGGTATGTATTTTATCTTTTGTCTTACCTTCCCAGCCAACATCGTACATTTCTGAAACTGACGCCATCTTTTCTTTTTGACAACATACGCCGTGCCCTACGTCATCAACTTGCCAACGGCGGGCGTGGCCTGACGTCGTAGTAATAATAATGATAATAATAATAATAATGATAATAATAATGATAATGATATTGATAATGATAATGATAATAATAATGATGATCATCATAAAATAATAAAAATAAAAATTATTAAAAATAAATAAATAATGATAAGAAGAAGAAGGGGATATGCTGAAATATTATATGTAAATATTTCTGTTTTATGTTATTATAATATAATTATAAATATTAGTGATTTTATTCTCATGATATATTATCTAATTATAACTTGCTTCAGTTGTAGGAAATAGTATTAGTTGTAATGGACATGGTGTCTCTTGTTTCATAATGTGTCAGTCAGATTAGTCATTATTCATTAGAAATGCTTAAATATTTTTATCAGCCAGTATAATTTAATATTTTGTCCGTGCTTTGCATGCAGATTAAGTGGAGACTGATCATTTGGATTTTCAAGCTGGAGTTGCAGATGCTCTGGCTGAGACAAGGGCCAAATGTGATTCCACTTGTAGTTGACATTTATAATCCAGATGATGTCGTTCTCATGCTCAATTTCCATTTTCATATAACTCGCCTTCTAAGTATTGGGTAGGACAGTTGGCTAAGCCTAGAATCTATCAGTTTCCTCTGAAAATGTGAAATGTGCTTTCCAAGCACATCTACCATTTTATCCTGATTTCCCTCAGGAGCCTCTGTGGATCTCATCCCTTGCTGTGTATGCTTGCACACTTCTCTCTTACCACATTACATACTTGTTGATGTAGACTCCAGCACAAACTTGCTTACAGAGACATTTCAGAGATCTGATGTCATATCCAGTGCCGCTCACTGCATATTGCTACTGTTATGCATACTTTGTCAATGTTCCACTGAGAAAGGGCAACAAGGAGGTGCTTTTTTTTCCGATGGACACTGATATTGTAAAACAGCCAGGCATCATCAGTAATGGGCAAGTGCAAGTGCACAAGGGAACGATAAAATGTCATCATCTCTGTCAGGGACACAAATAATAACACTGTGTACAGTTTAAGTTACACACCACTTTGGCGTTCGGTGCACTTGTAATTTTCAAGTCTGCACATGGCAGTCAGTTGATATGTGGTTGGGTTTTTGCTGGAACACCAAATACCAAAGGAACCACATTAAAACAATCATACACTGTCCTTTGGGGTAGAGGGCTTTCCCCTGTCTGCCAAGGTGCCACTGAAGGCCAGGGCCCTAATAGTGACCTGCAATAAACACCATGCGGCATGGGATTTTGGGACATGATGGTCTGTGAACAAGCTGTCCATAATTTTGAGATGCAGCTGAATGCGGTGGTGATGAAAAAAGCCTCTTGACATAAGGCGCCTGTTTAACTTGGAGCAGCTCTCTTCTACAGAAATGTCACAATATGGGAGATCAATTGCAGCCATCTGAAAACCCAAATTGTACTACTCGACTGGTGCTTACGTAGGTTTCCATGCTCTGGAAGCCCCCACATATGGCACACGGGACAAGCATATATATATATTTTCCTTTTCAGTCTCCATGCATGAAAAAAAAAGAAATATTCCAGTAGAAACACTTCACAGGCATTCTATTTTGATTTCTGACAGAAGCAATCAGAGTTGGCAATCTCTAAAATGAACAGTTATGGACTAAAAATTGAGGTAAGGTTGAGGTGCTCTTTGCGGTTTTGAAATAGTTCCTGTTCCATCTAGATTTCTCTCTCGTTGGTGTCGTACAGTGTGTTGCGGAAAATGAAGACAGATGCAATTAGCAACAATGTTTGGACTCAGCCTTCTGGAGCCGGCAGCAGTGTGTTTACTTTGAAATCTGATTAGGTCCCCTGTCTGACCAAGTTGCTTTCACCTCACCGCGAATAACTCTGTACAGATGACTTCAGCACGCTTTTGCCTCTGATGGACTCCCTCTATTGCACCTTTGACCTCACCCATATCCTGAATGAGAAGCCCTGAGCGGGAAATTATGGCACATCACAATTAGGCTTTCTCACTCTCTTGCTCTTCTTTCTCTTGGCTTCGGTTGCCAAGAACAATATTCAGTCCGATGTCAGAGCAGCACCACGCTGGTAATTGACGTGACTCACACAGTTCGAAGCTCAGGATGTATTGCTCCCCTGACACCTTGTGTAGTAGCGTGATTGCTTATTGTGGATTGGAGTATTACCACGTGTAGTATATTATGTGTTGCTGGATTGGTTTTAATGGTCCTTTCTCATTACATCAAACAAGGATTTAACATCACCATGCATGACCATTACTTCCAAAAGAGTGCAATTTCCCACATTCATCATAAGAAGTCATTTAGAATCAGAAAAAAATCATATCTTTACAATCTTTTGACATTGCCATGAATTAATTTCCACATGAACAAATCACTGTACTCCTCCTGGAATTCATAATAATAAAAAAAAGTCATATTGAAGGACTTTATATGTGAGCCTAATCTTACATAACCCTCATGCAATATTATTAAAGCAAAAGTTTGATGTTTAAAAGAGGATTTGGCAGTGATGTGACAATTTTGACACCTCCAAGCCAAATATTAAAGAATGTTTCTGTGCCGTATCCAAAAATCACATCATCTTCCTCCTAAGTTGCAGCAGCTGGTGAAGTTCATTTATTTCAGCGGCATTTTTTGCATCGTTCCAACTTGAAATGTATAAAGCACTTTTGCAACCTCTCAGGGGGTCGAACTTGAGGTTTGACATTCATGGGAGTCATGGATATCGTTCGCCGCTCTCACTTTCTTCCCATTATTTTGAGTGGTTTTATTCTAAGCCATCCACTTAGCTGCGTAAATACACACAATAGCAATTATTAGAGAAATTTAGAATCCGCAGGAAGGAGATTATTCAAATCTCAAGCCCCCCGTTACAGTGAAAGCCTGTAACTAAACAGCATAAGCTTGCGTTATCAGATTTCACTTTTTCTTTTCTGGTAAGAATACTCATGACCGCAAATTTGGAGATAGCGCCATGTTCCCTGTAATGTCATGTTTTCAAAGAAAATTGCAGAGGAAAAGTGAAGTTATGCATAACGAGAGGAGCGAGCATGGGAGAAAAGCTTGTTGAGCAAAGATTAGAGGGGTCAAATATTGATCGACTCCTTAGTCTGCATTTTGTGATATTGCTGAAGTGTGTGAGTACAAGTCATTCCTTGTTTGTGCAGTGGACATGTGCTGCGCAGATGTTCTGCCATGTTTGGTGCCACTGCTGGAATAAGTTTGTATTGTTTTCTGGGCCATAGGCCTGGTCGATAACCTTCAAGTGACAGTGCTGAAGTCAGCACTGAGCTCTGAAACAGGAGTGTGGGCCGCTGATTTATAACCCGACACTCACTAGGAGCGAGGGGATGCATATCTAAAAAGTTAATAGAAGAATCATTGAAATTCATATAAGATGCTGGAATTCGGATTCAGGGCAGGGATGCTTGGCTTTGCAACATCCAGCGCCGAGTCATTTGTCTTCAGGTCTTATTGATTTATATTTTGACAGATATTAGAATAAGGCCAGTGGTGGGTGTCTTTGGCAGTGGCACCTCCTCCCCCTCTCTTGGATTCATTTGTTGACCAAGAAAGCTTTCAGGGAACTGGAGAGCTGAGGTTTTTCATGGAATATTTGGCCCATCACTGTAGCGTCCTTTAAGTTTATCCCATTAAGGTCGAGGAGTACTTTCTACAAGAAACGGTGCACAATTTGATTTAGAGATACAGAAATGGATGAGTGTTTATATTTACTTCACTTTTATGGGTTTCGTTTAAAGTTTTGATGATTCTTTAGCCCAGACCTCTTCATTCAGTAGCTTGGCTGGGTACTAAGGGAGTAGCTGGAAACAAATCATTAGTTACATTCACCTTGTTGGTTGGGTTGAGTGAAAAGCACTTTGGCAGGAGCAGATTACAAAGTTGCAGTAACATTGCCAGGACGTAGTTAGAGCAGACCACCATGAAGTGTATCCTCAAAGAGGGCGGATCTGACAAACAACAATTTAAGTGAAGAGAAGATTAGGCTCACATTTGTAAAAAATTGTGCACAATTGCATAGCTTCAGCCTTCAAGGAATAATTTGACATTTTTAGATATATGGTTGTTTCTTTTCAGACAGTAGTTATACAAGAAGATTAATACCACTCTCACAACTACCATAAACTCTAAAGCTTACTAAATAACATGTTTTATGTCATTTGCTTAATCTGTACAAAAAAAACAAAGTATATAAACAATACTTTGCAGTTTTGTGAGGGTTTATGCATAAGACTATTTCTTGGCTGGGTGCAGTTTCTTCCTGGAATCACCTTTGGTTGGCTAGTGACCTCATGGTGACAAGAAAACTAAAGAAAGTGCTGCTTAATTGTGATTTAATGCTTTGGATATTGTGTGAAAGCATAAAACAAGGTAGTATATTTCCCAAAATGTCAAATTATTCTCTGAAGCAGTTGGAGATATCAGGTGGATTAGCTATAATCCGTTTTCTAGAGCCTGTGTCTATTTTTAATACATATGGTTTAATACTATGGTTTAAAATCACCAGTATTATCTCAAATTTCTATATTTATTTCACTTCGCCCCCTCCTGATGCCTCCTCCCGCAGTTTATTTATCATACTATTAATATAGTTGATACTCCAGTCAATATTAGAAAATATCCAACAGGAAATTGCTTTGATCCATGCTGCTGATCATCTCATGCCCATTTTTCCATCTCTCTGAAATGCATGGGTTTGGCTTTGCTTTTCTCTAAGGGGATGGATGAGCAAGCTTGAACTGGACCTTTTATAAAATATGGATTGAGCTTAGTTCAGGCCCCCATGTCTGGTCAGATCTGGTCAGTATAAATATCAAAGATTTGAGACCTTTATTGGTAAAATAAAAATAAAATGTAGTGATGAACAGTAAGATAAAACACACACTACATAAAGAACTCTGTTAAGGACAAAGTTTATATGCTGTGAATACTGAGAAAGAAGTCTGGATGTTGTTTGGGGTGAACTGATTTGACATGTTTATGTGAGTGCAGTATGTTATCAGCAAAATGCGGTGTCGGAAAAGAAAATTGACCCAAAATCTGACGAAAGGAAGGTTTCCTGCACAAGTTTTTCCAAAATACTACCTCTCAAGCACCTATTTTTTTTTTATGAAGATTGGCTGGTTGAAACAGGAGAAACCAATGCAATTTGGCTTTCATATCAGTGTTTAAAATGCATGATTTCTTGTCATTTGGGATTTAGTTTGTGGTATTTAACTTATCTCAGAACGCTTACTGGTTTTGCCTGCACCAGTGAAGATTTTTCCTGCTGCTTCCTAATTCAATATTGTGTAATAACAAGTATTATGGCCTGCATGTAAAATGGCAAGCACACAACTCACATTACACCGAAAATGGACAAAGAAGCACATGTGTGTTACACGTAGGAACAATTACAGGGTTAAGATCATTTAGCAGTAAAGTAAGGAAGGAAGTTTTCATGCTTAGTAACTTTAAAACTTTTTCAAGTAAGTTACAAACTGTGAAAGTGATTGTTGGATTGTTGGAAAGTGGGAGGCTTAACATGAAATATTATTATTGTGCAACAAACAAAAGTGAAAACCAATAAGCAATAATTTTACATATAAAACATAACATAATCAACTGTCCAAGTACTTCAAGAAAATGTATCGCTAGGATGAAACAGAGCACAAAAAAGTAATTAATGTCAAAAATGAAAAAGGGGGGAAATGCATTAGCCGCTCACATTAATGAAAACTGTGGTAAAGACAACAGTAACAGAGAACGTATTTCATTGTGACCTGATAAAGTCAACTTAGTGGCAGCCAAACTGGCTGGAGCTTTTCATCCTTTAAATTAAATGATCTAATAGAGACGAATTCCCAAATCATACTTGCCAAGCACACCAAATTATTGTATGGGTGACTCTTTTTTACTGAAACACATTTGCTGAAATTAAGCAGATGACACATAGAAGGCCCCAACAGAGTAAAAGCTGTGTTTTTTCCTTTTTTTTTTTTTGGTTTAAAGCGAGCTGCCACTGAGCCAGAGCTATGTCAGAAGCACCCAGTAAAACAGCAACTGGCCATGGTGAATAGTGTCAGTTTATGACTCATTTCTACCTGCTGTCAGGCGGCAGGGAGAAGTGGGAGTAAGGGAGAGAGCAGGATGGTAACAAGGGAAGAATTGTTTGAGGATACAAGACAGTGTCGTGTGGTTGTCAAGAAAACAAGGTAGCAGTGAAACCTATTAGAGATGGGCCATTTAGTGGCTGATATTGGCTGTTGTCGGCCGGGTATGGTCGACACATGGGCACCTTTATGAGGCAGCTGCCGAAGTGAAGGGGGAGAGAAGAGGATGGGTCAGATGCACAGTGAAGGCATTCTAACCTTGTGGAAAGTGAAATGATTGGAAATGATCTGATTGTTTTCATTAAGATTTAGCAGGCTGGTCAGTTGGGGTTCATCATGACTATATTTGCCCTGAAAAGGTTTTAGTCTCATAAAGAAGTCATGCAGTCACACGCAGCCTTTTAGGAGACATATTGGTGGTGTCTGGAGGAAAGCCTATGTTTTCAAATTCAACAGAACGTTCAGTTGGATCCCTCTTTATAAATGAAACGTTTCACTGTATCAACACCACAAGGAAATTATGGGAATTTTGAAAGGTTTACAAGTCACAGTCATTCATACTTCTGAGAAACCAGCAATTTCCATACATGAACAAGCAGGTTGTCAGTGAAAGGGTAAAATATTTATGAAACGTCCTTTCTCCACAACCGGGAGCTGTATATTAACTCATTTTATTTGAAAAGTAAGTACTTTTTTTATTATTTCAATTTTATACACCTGACAAGGCCACATCATTCACAAATTTTACAAATATGTACACTCCTGAACTGAAAGTATATCAATTTAAAATGTTGCTTGTCTTTAAAGAATGAATAAAATCACCATGCTATAAAATTACTATAAATGTGAAACTATGGAATTTGCCATTGAGGAAAACTTAAAGATCCTATACAGACATGTTTTAAGACATGTGAAATACTCTTCTTTGAATAGTGATGATTGTGTCAGATATGGGTTTTCCCTTGAAAAGTTATTTTAAATAATTAAAAACTATTGAAATTACATCCATTTCTTTATCCTCCAAAAAAAAATCCGGAATCTTTAAATATGTCAATATTTTTAATTTCAAAGGTTTATCAACTTGTCGCAAGATGTGTGTTACTTTACTGAAAAGTCCATTCTCAGTGGATTTGTACAGGAGGCTTCAAGCTTTCACATCACACTGGTGTAAATTGAATATTGGACTATGATCAGTTTCCAAACTAGTTCTAATATTACAGAATCCTGCTTGTACAAACATATTAAACTGAGGTTTAAGGTGAGCACAGAGAAAGGCTCATACTTGTAGTGTCAAACACACACATGGGTAACATCATTCTGCACAGGGAAACAGAGTCTGTGGAGCCAAGTCTAAATGGGGCCGAGGTAGGCCCAAGATAAAGGCGAGAAAACCAAAATCCTGGCAGACCAAATCTCAATATAATACAATCCAGAATACATTACAATACATTTCGATACAATAAGTTCCTAGGCTGACACTTTTCCTTCCTAATATGTTTAATAAATGGTGTCCAGATCTTAAGAAACTGAAATTGAATTTCTTCATGGTATAACTGACAGAATAAACCTTTTTGCTATGACCATACCATACATGAGGGCTTGTAATGCTGGGGGAAGAGTCAAAGAATAGTTGGAGCAACCCAATTTAAAGGTATCATTTTAAAACAAGATATAGCCTACATAGAGCTTATGCAAAAGCTCAGATCCCCCCCGAAAAAAAAGAAAAAAAAGAAAAAAGAAAAGGTAATTTGCTGTTTCCTGCCCAAGAAGTAACACTGGCTGCTGTAACTCCATATTTTCACATTGGGATTAATACATTAGGCTCTCTTCCTTTGTGGATGCTGAGGCTGTAGCGTATTGGTCAGTTACATGCATGACGCAGTCACTTCGACTTCCTCTTCCCCGCAGCAAAGATGGCGGAGTACGACCTCACCACCAAAATTGCCCACTTTTTAGACCGTCATCTCGTTTTTCCTCTGCTGGAGTTCCTTTCTGTCAAGGAGGTATGGAATATATTAACATATAAACACTTCGATACATATTTTTGGTATTTTTAGTAAGCTATATACTGCTTTTAAACAGTTTTTAAAGCCATACACGCGGTGTTGAAATTTTCTATAGCTGTGAAGAAACCGCATTTAACCGGAGTATAGTCGGAAGTAAATCTTTCTGCCTTCAAAATAAAAGCGGAAAATATATTATCTTTGGAAAATCAGTCGGGGACAAGAAAAAACGGGTGGTCTAAAAGATTGGATTGGTAAATATAATGAAAACACAGTAAAACTGTCGGAAAACATGACAATAGTGCACGACAGTTTCAGTAGAATGTAACATTTAGAAATTAGATACCGGAAGTCTTGCTTGTTATTATGACGAGCTTTACAGTGGGTTCAGCTAGTAGCCTTGCGCTTTTCCAGCACATGGCTGTAGGAGCGCGTGTTTCCTAATCCGGCAAGTAGGAGGTTGTACGGAGTTGGCGGGCGGTGCTCCTATACACATTAACACTTTGTGGATTAGCAATGTTCCCGCCCGGCGGAGACATACTGGTCAATAAAACACTCATAACCGAGCTCCGGCAGGCTATGCTAACACCAGAAACCTGAAAAAATGGCACATTTTTTTGTAATGTTGAACGTTTGGAATGAACATATAGGCAACCGTTGTGGAGTAGTATCGCTTAAAAACTGGAGAATGCTTATTCCACGACTCTAAACCCAAGTAATTGAGCTTTCCGACAAACAACGCGCACCGTCAACATGGGGGTTGCTAATTTTTTAACCGGCATGCTAACGCTAATTCATCAGCAACGTTTCCAGCTGCTTGTGTATGATTGCTTCCTGCCAGCAGTGATAAGACTTTTTTTTTTTTACTTAAATGAAGCTGACTGCTGTTGTACTACCACGCCCGAAGCACTCATTTTGTTTGGTTCATGAAACAAACTGCGCTTGCCTTATATCGTATGGTACAGCAGTTTGGAAAGACAGTAACATGGGCAGGGGGTCTTGGGCCTTATTGCACTGCAAGAATCCATTATTAAAGAGTTTGTGGGTTACAGGCTAATTATTACTTAACTGGAAACATAATGTGTCAGTCTTTCTTCCAATGAGGTAAGAATACTGTACAAAAACATCCCCCTCACCTTTGTTTCCCATCACTGGCTGTGTTTCATAGATCTACAATGAGCATGAGCTGCTTCATGGAAAGCTGGACCTCCTCAGCGACACAAACATGGTGGACTTCGCCATGGATGTGTACAAAAGCCTCTTCTCTGAAAAAGAAATCCCACAAAGTAAGAGTTGCACAAACCAGTCTACACTCCTCGCTGTTTTTATTTATTTTCTAGCACCAACTCACACAAAACTTAGAAAGATATTAATATTGCTTGATAGACATCATAAAAAGCTACTGCGCTTAACCACTCACTGAGAATTGATTAAGCAGTAAACTATATTTTACAGCATTTTCAGTGCTGGACCACAAACCTTGTACATGTTGGTTTATGGAGTTGCTCTAGATAATGACTGTCTATATCATCCTTTTGCCAGCTCTTAGGGAGAAGAGGACAGAGGTTGTGGCCCAGCTCAAGCAGCTGCAGTCTGAGACAGAACCTATCGTGAAGATGTTTGAGGATCCCGAGACAACGAGGCAGATGCAGTCCACCAGGTAAAGTTATTTTTAAATCAAGAGTAATATCTTTTCTCCTTGATTTATTATCCTAAAACAGATTTTATGGTTGGCATGATTAGCCTTAGTGAGGATGTGAAATGTATTACTGGTCTTAGAGCCATGATTCTAGGATCAGTAAAACCTGTCATTTGAAACAGTAGACAGCATAACAGCATTGCTATGGGATTTTGTAACTTAATAGTAGTTGACTGGACTGGACGTTGACTGAAAAATGTATTTAGTCTTAGGGCTTTCTCAGCACAAAGTCAGCAAAGACAGAAGTAAAAAGACAGACACACAATGTTGTGGTTAACTTTATTAAGACTGTTTCATTTTCTGCAATGATTAAAATAGTTTGGTCATATTTTGCATTTATCCTCTCCTTTTGTTTCTTGGCAAGTGTGTGTACAGTTAATCAAAAGCATTTTTCCATTTTCATTCCTTTGTCAGTTTGTGCTGTTTTTATTTTATTGTTTGAGTTGGGCTGCAGACATCTGTTTATTTAAGCCACAGATTTGTAGGAACTGTTATGTGAGATTTGAAGCCCGATAATAGTAACGTTGACTCGCAGCAGCACATGTCTGTGTTCCTGTCAGTTTGCTGTCAGCATGGAACAAGAAGTAAATCTTCCTTTTGGATGAGGAGACATGTGTCTGTCTTACTTGCACATTCTTTTTACAACTCTCACAGCCTAATTTATGCATCAGTTGCTTGTTTTTTATTATTATGTCTGGATTAGAGGATCATCCAGTGGTGGAAATGAGAAATAGATTGATACTTGAACTCCAGTAACCTGTCCACTGGGGTTAATACAAATAGATCTGCCAAGTGTTTTACAAGGTAATAGAAACTATTGGTCTCAGGGCTTTTATTGAACAGTTAGCAAATAGGCCTGTAAGCCTTACCAGGTTTTATTTGGACAACTATTGAAGCCAGAAGCCAAGTCCAGCTATCATAGTAAATCATGTTGTTACAATATCAGTGAACAGATTGTTCGGCATAATGTGTTGTTAGGATGATCTATGATTAATGCTTGCATGTTTTTTTCTTTCATTTTCAAATCAAAATGCTGCTGATGGTCTTTCTGACTTTTTCAGTGCAAAAGATGGCAGTAATGCTGTGTAGATGTTCCATCAACAGTTGCCCCTTGATGAACACCTCAGTAGCTGACTTTCATGATCGTAAATCTCAAGTGCAATGCAAATATCTTTCCAGTGAACATATAACATAGTAGACACTGAGTGGATAATGTTCTGTTGCCCATTTTTCGCCAGTGAAGAGGACTACATCTGCAGTGTTGTTTGACATATGGTTCAAAATGCATGTAAAAGTGTTAGTTTGTAGTGACAGATAGTATGTGCTCTAGCTCTAATAAATGATTAGGATCAGTGTTTCCATAATGCTCAGCAGGCTGACATTCCACACTACAGAGAAGTCCCCCTACAGTCTAGCCTTCATTAGCCTCCAAGCAGGAGACAGCATGTCCCGAAGCAGCGGAGAATCCCGCCTCAGCTTAAATAAAATCCACCAAACACACACATCACACACACGGGCCATCAGATGCACACTCTGACATTCACGTAATGAAAGTGCACAGTGCCTGAAGAAACACATGGTTTCAGTGTGGTGTCCACATAAATACCAACATTTTCAAGCCACAGGCAAAGTTTCAAAATGCAGTTGGGGATACAACAGAGTAGCAGAGCAGTGCATTCCTTTGTTTGGACAAAGCCATAAAGACTCAAAGGCTGAGCTCAGAAATCACTATTCACTTTATTCACCAGACGTAGTGTGTTAGACATGGCTAGCAGATTAGATTTGTAGTAGCCAGACTGAATGTAATAAGCAGCCAGTCACACTGTTTTTAAAAGGGAAATGGTTTTCATTTATGTACAGCTCTTGATTCAGACCAGAAGTGGAAAAATATACCTGAACGGGGCTCCAAACACCAGGATGTCAGCCAAACAGCGACTCAAGTTAAATGGCCTCTAACTACAGGAACTGTCTTGCTTTTTTCTTTTCAGAGATGGACGAATGCTCTTTGACTATTTGGCAGAAAAACATAACGTAAGTTGGCCACGATTTGCTGACACCTCACTTCTCCACTGCATTTCCCATGGCTCTTGTGTGAACCCACGGTTGTTTCAGGGGTGAAACGGGAGGGGCAGGCCGAGCAGGGAAATGCAGAATTACTTCCCAAAACCCTTAACTCATTTTCGGGGTTTGTATGGCTTGCACAAATTCTGCGGACATTTACATTCTGTGGTGAATTGTTAAGAATAAACGGAGTAACTCGGGACTCGTGGATAGAGCCGCAAGAATGCCGGAGCTTCTATATTTACCGTGATGTTTGGCTTCTTCGCCTCCCCTCCATCGGTCCCCTCCCACTCCCGGTATCCCGCTGACCTGCACGCTGTCCTCAGTGCACCTCCTCAGCCCAGGCTCCGGGGCCCTGCAGCCTGCTGTGGGAAAGTCTTGGGCAGCCCAGAGCACCCACTGCCTGTCACACACATATACTGAATTCTCAGTGAATGGCATAAGTTCAATGTGACGTCAGTGCATAGTGGACAGCAGGAAGGCCGGTTTAAATATAGCAAAGACAAGCAGGCTTGAAATGATAGCATACATGTGCATTTCACATTTAGTTCACACGACCACTTCTTGGCAGATTTGTTACAAAAGTTTAAATATTCTCTCACCGCTCATGGCAAAATACCACTGATATGATATAGCAGCGTTTGCTCCATATTCATTTAGCAGTGGTGTGCCACAGAAGGGAAATCTTGTCTCTGCTACAGAAAATATGAAATTAAAGTGGCCTTTCCAGTTTAGTCTCACTATCGTCTAAAATATATTTGTTTTTTTCCCAGATGTTTGACAAGTAGTAATTAAAAAAAAAAAACCCAAAACAATACCCTCAATCTGAAACATTTACCAAATTGCGACAGATATGAGACAAAAGTAGAAGTATTCCCCCAGTGCTTACTGTGGTTTGAATTTAAAACATGTCCAAGTATTGTTTTGACTATGAGAGACAAGAAACAAAAAACCCTATTTCTCATTCTGTGATATTGACATCCTTTATATTTCTCTTGAAGTTTCGTCAGGAGTACTTGGACACGCTGTACCGATACGCCAAGTTCCAGTACGAGTGTGGAAACTACTCCGGTGCCGCAGAGTACCTGTACTTCTTCCGTGTCTTGGTAAGTTTGCCGCTCAGTCGGACACATTCAGCACCAGTTAACATTAATTGTGATGTTTGCAGCTAACCATACACCTCATCTCTGTAGCATTTTACTGTTTTCATTTATATACTGACTAAAGGCATTTCTCTGACATATTTAAAAAAAAAAAAAATTTAACATCACGTTATGTTTGCTAGATTGCTTTAATTCCTCAAAAGGCCGACGCTTTCATAAGAGAGGAAAAGAACACTTAGGAGTAATTGAATGTGAAAAGTTGACGTCATTGCCTATTCAATTCACCGCACGTCTTCTGTATTAGGAGGAGACTGCGAGGACTCGAGCGGGATCTTTTACTGGGCCAAGTGATCAGTGGCGGACTGCATAATCTGTCTGTAGTCTTCTCACGAGGCGGCCTTCAGTAGACAGCTTATTGATTTGAGTGCTGTGGCCAGAGAGTCCCTTGTCATGACTTCTGAGCTCATCGTGCGCTTAAGTTATGCAAGGCATCGCTTAAGTTTGCATCGAGAGGGTTATACACATTTTTCCGGGTGTTTCTGGGGATGTGTGTGTGTGTGTGTGTGTGACGGTCGGGTCATTCCGTAGTGCTTTTAAAGGTACGTAACACACCGAAAGCATCTCATGTCCGCATTTTTGAAGCACACTTGTTGTTTTTAAATGGCTGAACGTGCGCCAAAAGCACTATGAAGCGCGTCCAACTGTCTAGATGCCTGTACACCGACCTTGATTTGATTGTGGAGTGTCAAATGAGGACCCGGTGACCAAAGCAGCTTTTTTCTGTCGCCGAAAAGGAGACAGAGCGTGAATGAGCTGAGAACGCCAGCGAGTGTTAGAGACAGTGCAGCAGTAGAGAGAATGAGAGAAATGAAATATTATTTTTGGATTTTTGGTGGTTATGTTCAAAAGCACAAATAAATGACCATTAAACGCCAAACAGATGGTTTACTGTCAAAACAGATGCTCTTAGTTTTATTTTCCTCCTCTTTTCATTTATTCAGGACATCCAAATAATGCAGCAGTTAATACAAAGAACAACAGGATGAATCTGTGTTGGCATTTCAAATCTGACGCCTGCCGAGTGTCATAGAAGCATCATGTGATGCGCATCAGTTACGGCTTACAGGGCGTTTGGGCCTTAAGGGATATCCTCACTCTTTCTGTCTGAATCTGAAATGATGAGCTGTAGGACAAAAAACACCTTTTGAAACCGTTTAGTTTGATTGAATCATTTTCAAGGCAGAAGTTTTTAAGGAGCAGATAATAAAGTAAATAAAGTGTGTTTTGCAGTGGAGCATAATTACAGTTCACAGAGAGTCCAGGCAGTATTCTTGTGAGTACATATGCACACTCCTTATTTCCTCTATAAACAAAGAGACTTGTTGTCTGGGTTCTGGCATTTGTGGTTTCTCTCCCTTTGCCCTCAGAAATAGTGAAAGACAAACTAGGCAGTGAATGGGCGAGGTGCAGCTGGACCGCAAAACAACTGCTGTCTCTCAAAAGATTTAAGAGCCTTTTAGTAGCCCTGGTCACAGTTTGAGTCACTGTGGAGTTTTGGTCACATTAGATGACTAAATTATGGTATGGAAAGCTGATGTTTTAATTGTGTGAGAAGTACTAGGGATCATTTGTACCCCATTAAATCTTGGCATTAAAACGCAATATGTATCCGGATAAGGAAAAGCACATGTTTAATGCAAGGTGTAAAAGCACTCAAAGCAGAGTGATTGGAATGTGATCGTATCAGCCAGACGACATTTGGAAGCGGTCCGGCTGGCGTTGCGATCGGACCTCAGCCAGGTGTAAATGCAATTTGTGCAGCGTGACCACATCCAGTTAAAAAAAAAAAAAAAATCAACCCAGGAAGTTCAAAGGTCACTTAGCTTCCCCTCTTTCTGCCAGCTAAAGAAGAAAGCCCAGCAAAAACAAAAGCATCGTTAGCTAGGAATCTTTCCGCGCAAAACGTGATGCAGAAATGAATGGCAGGACTTTACTTGACCTGGGATGTGCCGTGTTTAATGACAAGTCGTCCAGTTCCACCCACTAATTTACATATTGACATACGATCACAATGCGGGCACAGCTGAGAAAACACAATCATATAAATGTAGCTGCATCCCTGTTATAATCGGTATGTTTAGAGTAGTAGATGTGTAAAGAAATAACTTCACACTAGACACTAGATCCCGTGGCTTCATATCAGTCAGTATGAAGTGTGTGCGTTCCTGCAGACTCAGCATCATTGAAAACCTGTCCAATGACACCATGTATGTCAGTGTGGAGTGAACTGGAGGAAATACAAAGGCAGAAGCGACACAAGTAAGAACCCAAGAAAGAGTGTCTGTGCAGCACTTAATATTAAATAAAGCACATTTTGCACAATTGAGGAGAGAAATCAAGTGGATCTTTTCACGCATGTACTATCACAACCACAAAGTAGTGTACTGTGAAGCTGCAGAGTCGTGCAAACTACACACCAACTATAAGACCTGTATCCAAGGTGATTCCATCATTAGCTGTACAAGCAGCAGCAGCATCACCCGGGTGGTGTCAGTTACATACTCCAAAGCTGCCTTCAAGGTCACATAAAGGGCCCCCATGTTAACATACGTTATTGATCCATTTTGAATACAACCTATTTTACATGGAAATGTAGCTTTTGGTGTTACCTTGCATCAAGTGTTAGTAAGTTCAGCTCAACCGAGTGTCCTATAATGACCAGTGGAACCAGGCTGCATAGTCAGTGGTTTTCCAAGTGTCACTCACTTGTCCTCTCGCTTTTGTTTGTCTTCGGTTCAGCATTCAGTTTTGTGGTAAAGCGAGGCCCCGTGCCAAAGCCAGCCTCGAAAGAATGGGCAAGCATAAGATCAACATTTTGTCTATTCATTAGAGTGAAAAACATTAAGACCATCTTTTCCTCTTCTAATTGGCATTTGATACTGCGCTGCCTCTTGTCTTTGGGATGTCAGTGACTCGAGCTAGTCATGCACATTCTTGGCAGTGGCAGTGAAAAACTTGGCAGTGTCCATGAACAATGATGAACCGTCTTCACTACAAACAAACCAACGTCTTACCCAAAAGATCTGATCTGCTCAAATCTGGAGAAGGAAGATTTACAACTTTCCAACAAGACAAGTTGATGGGTAATTCACCCAAGCTTTCCACTTCTACTCCCCTCCTCCTTAAAAACAAAAAATGCATAAAAGAAAAGTCTTCAGAAGCTTGCAACGGATATGTCCCACTATTCCAGCAGCAGTTGTTTATGGCTTTGCAGCTCAGTCTAAATAAACCAAAATTGCTCTAATTGAGGTATGTTGTTCGAAGTCCAGCATAGATTTTATTTTTTTACCCGTCAAATTGTTAAACCTCTCATTTTAAGTTGCAGCCAGATCAGACTCTGTAACTGGATATCTGTTGCTTTCTCTTGACAATGCAAGAGGCTTTTTAGAAGAAGAGGGGGGGAAAGGTAGAAATGGATTTCATTAGCAAGAGTCTGTAGTGTTCTCCCCCCCTCTCTTTTCTGTGTTTCGAGGACCTCCCATCCTCACAGGCCCCTTGTCTGTCTCTGCCTGTCCCGTATGGGAGAGGTGAGGCTCCATAAAGTCATTTAACGTGGGAAACCCAGTCAGTTAAATGAAGGAAGCCAGCCTTGCAAAATCCATGCCTCAGGTCTTGTTACAGTGTGGCCTCGCCCGAAAAGAGCAACTTATTCATATCATCACTTAATGCAGGGATTGAATGTTAAGAATAAAGATTGAGTATCCCGGCGGATCCCCAGCACAGTCAATTTATTGTTGCTGGTCAGTCAGCGAAAATGTGCCCATTTCACAAACCAATGGAAACTTAAGGTAACTGCTGGAAAAACCCAGGTATTGAAACTTTTCTAGCGTGGCCACTAGTGAAAGCCAGACTGTGTGTGTGTGTGTATGTGTGTGTAGAAAGCTGCCATAATGACCTGGAGGTCAGCCAAACGTAGCAGGCAGGGACTTCCAAGAGAGGGAAAAAATAACAAACAAAACAAAACACTTGAACAGATGAAACGTTGACCTTTATGCTGGCAACGTAGCCACTTTTTTTTTTTTTTTTTTTTTTGTTCTTGCGCTGTTACAATGCAGATCTTTCTTGTGACTTATACACTTTAAAAAAAAAGTCATTCACAATGGACCTAAGTTGTGCTCTGTGACCAAAGAAACTCTGCTGCCCTGACTGGATGGATGGATACAGCATGAGAGTTTCTAAATATTTTCCTCTTACCTGCCATCACCTCATTATCAGAGTGTATCTGGTCTCTGAGATTTAAAAAAAAAAACAACAACCTTTATATCTGAATAATTTCACCAATCTGTGTGGTTCTAGCGGAAACCTGTTCTTTTTTTAGCGTTTCCTCCACTGGTACATCTGTCGTGTCTCACAGTCCACTTCAGCAGCTGTCGGACGGTGTACGGGGGCGTGTGGTTAGCATCTAGGTTTCTCTGGCCGCTCAACAGACACCCACCCTGACTTCCTGCTTGACTCATGTCACAGCGTCTGGCGTTCAGTGTTATCATCAGCGTCCGGGGCTCAGAGTTTCCCATGAGCCTTAGGGTGTAGTCCACAGTGTCCACTCCAGAGGTGATTGCCCTGCTGAGGTTCAGAGACATTCTCAACCTGTGTTTCATTACCTTGCTTTTTTGTTTGTTTTAGCCCGTTCTGGAAATCAGAAACAGTAGCCTGCAACATTTTCAGAGTGATTATCTTCACTAAGATGTGACTTGTTAGCATCAGCTCATATTTCAGTCTAATTACCCCGCGATAACGACAGTTGTCCGGAGTTGCTTAAAGTGGATGGAGATGATTTTAATTATATGAAATTTAGTGCAAACATTTTTTTTAAATATACTTTTTTTTAAGTTGCTTGAAGACTAAGCCAGCACATATTTAATCACATTGTTCATGGTCTCATCACTAAAGCTGCAACACTTTATTTATTTTAATTGTTGATTAATGTTTCCCTTTTTTATATACAGATAATAATTTGATTGATTTTAATAAAATAAACAAACTACATTATTACAAATGCCCATTACAAGGCACCAGATCCCAAAACTGATATGAAACGGTCTGATTTGTCAAGACGCTGTAATGTTTTATGAGCTCATAAACACAGAGGAATGTAATGGAATGAAGGAGAAGAAAAAGAATCTTTGAGTTTGAGGAGCTGTGATCAGCAAATGTGATATTTTTTCTCTCAGTGATAAACACTCTTGCCTTCTGCATCATCCTAAATTAGATTTTCGAAATAATGTTAGACAATGATGACTTTATTCAGCTCTGGATGTTTTTGGATTTACCCTCTATCTGTCCTCATAGAGTGGCTGTGGGGGGATATTTCATCTCAATAAAACAGTAAATGTGTGTGCACGCATTATGATAAATTGAGTTTCACTGTACCCTGTATGCTATATTACCCACCACTCATATGAACAGATTTGTTTTGAAGTGGTATGTACAACGTGTTGCATTCATCACTTTGACTATTGAAGTTTTTTCTCTCTCTCTCTTTTATGACATGTTTGAGTAGTTTAGTAAATTTGACTTGGAACAAGCTCACAGGAAAAAAAAAGAGAAATGTAGAATAAGAATACATGAAACCAGGAGACACATTATCTCCTGTCACCCCTAGATGATGTCTGCCCCACCCATCTGATTGTGTTGTTATTTTTAAAGGCAGGTGATGTAGTTCATTTTTCACTTAATTACAGTTAATGACACAATTGTGGCTTTTTCAGGTGTGGAATGAAGGTGGAACGAAATATTTGCATAGTATTTTGCTGTTGGTGATACGCATCTGAGTACAATCTCAGAGTTTATGGCAGTTTTCCTCCTGATGATGATGATGGATTTGGCCATTACTGTGGCACAGTACGGTGATGTTAGAGATATACTTTTAGCCTTGTGATCCCGCCCAGCACCCATCTGAACTCTGCACCCGCTCCAGGAACACAAAAAAAATCAGGATATCTCAGCCAAGAGAATGTTCTAGTTGTAACAAATTGTTCAGACAGTGTAGCGACACACATGGTCCAAATATGGCTTTACTTAATGTGGTAATCTGAAAGTATTAAACTGTATGGTCAACTGCAATGCAGTGGTTGTAGTATCTAGAAGTGCAGCAAATTTGGTTTTATAAAAAGCTAAACAGTCTTTCATGATCCATTTCTCTTTTTCTGTCAAGCTCAATTCCCTTAGGATGACATAATTTAATTCATTTATCCAATATAAATAAGAGAAGTGACTGCACTGTGCAGTACTGCCACTGAAGCCAGGCAAGTAGCAGCAAGCTCAGTCTCACTGTGTACGGATGCAGATGTTATTGAGCAGTCGGCCACAAACCTGTAGAAGAAGACTCCTAAACAGTATTTGTTTTGTCAAGTGGAAAAACTATATATTTGTATTTGAATAAATGTATCCTTGTGTCTTGTTTTTCAAGGTGCCATCTACAGACAGGAACGCCTTGAACTCTCTGTGGGGCAAGCTGGCCTCTGAGATCCTGATGCAGAACTGGGAGGCAGCCATGGAAGACCTGACCCGCCTGAGGGAGACTATCGATAACAACGTAAAATGCCCCACTTCTCAGAATTTGATACCTCATTTAGATTCCCTTACATAGTCTCTCATATTAACATTTCACTTTGAATACAGCTTTTTACAGAGGCATTTTATTCCTCACCCACACACACTCATCGGACTACTTAAGAACTCAGATTTGCGTATAAAGCGGTTGACTGTACTTGATTGATGGACATTTAGGAGGCAGGGACATCTCATTGGAGAATAGTAGTGCTTGTTTGTACAGTAACTGTCTGAAAACAAATGTACGATTTTTAATATATCTTTCATGTCTCTTCTGGGCTTCTTTCTTGGATTTCCATCTTGGTCCTTTCTAGTCTGTGAGCTCCCCTCTCCAGTCTCTCCAGCAGAGGACATGGTTGATTCACTGGTCTCTCTTTGTCTTCTTCAACCACCCCAAGGGCAGAGACAATATCATTGAGCTCTTTTTGTATCAGCCACAGTAAGTACCATTTCTAATGACATGTATAGATTTTGCTTTTGTTTTAACCCATTCTTATGCACCCAGAAAATCAAACTTTTGACAGACTAGCTTGATGTAATTGGAAAGATGATATCGATTTTCACAAAGCAGGGTCAACAGAAAGATGGATTTCTGTCGATTGATTGGGTCTATTGAGCCATTATAGTACACTGATACAGTACAGGCTTACAGTGGTTCATTGAATATATTGGTAGATGCTACTAAAAGCAGCTACATTGTATACCTCTGAAAGACTGTATAGCAACTCTGAGTCTAGTTATATATCATCTTTTTTTTAAAATAAACCCCCAAAGTCTAAAATTAAGTCTTCAACATTGCAAATGTTATCGTAATTCCAAACTAATTATTGACCCTGAAGGGATTTGGAGAAAAGGTTGGTCATTTGATTTAGAGGAAAGCCATTTGCGTTAATAACACATTTTTGGGTGGTGGGCTTCTTCATGAACCCTGCTGGTATTTTTAAAGTGGTTTCAGAAGTGTGTGTTTTCGTGTGGTCTGTTTACTCTCCAAGTCGAGAACGAGGCCATGTGTATCGCAGATCGGAAACTTTATACACTGTGTTAAAATTTGCACACCACCTATTTTGATGTTTTTGCTCCCTCCCCCCTGTTCTGATTGCTGGCTTGTGTAATTGTACAGATGATTGGGCTCCACAGACAGTATGACAGGCGACCACAACACAGCACACTCAAATGTCTGGTTCCCTGAATTTTACTCAGTTTTTAATTTTATTGTGGATGATTAAGGAGGCCTGCCCAATAATTACTCATGAAAAGCTCACCCAACCATCTGTGTGGACAAACTGAGGTAGTTTTGTGTGCTTTGCAGTTTCACAGTCTAGAAACCTCATGTTTTCCCCACTGAGGCTTGGCTTGGCTCTTGTTTCCCATCTCTTGACCAGTACTTCCTTTGGCTGAAGTCAATGACCAGTGGTTGGCCTTCAGCTCCACATTTGACCTCCCTTACCCCTGCAGTCAGCACAAGTTGGCTAAGGGCTTGTTTGTGTACTATTGACAGACTGCACTAATGTCAAGGGAAATAATGCAGTTCATAAGTATGATGCAGGTGCAAACGCAGCAAATAGTACTGCAGTAAGACTTTCTCCAGAGTTACTTGAGTGTCTGTCACTCGTTCAGTCGTTCAACATAATTTTCTTTGCCAGATGAGCTTTGAAATGAGAACTTGTTTCTCTGTCTCTCTTCTGTGTTCTCTCATAGCCCCCCTGAACAGAGGAAATTTGAACTCATACTGATTTCTTGGCTGCATGCCTCAGTAGCATCTTCAATAAACCAGTGCAGTAATGCTATTGCCTCAAAACTCATCTCAAAAAAACAAAAAAACAAATAAGAAGATGAAGTCCCCTAAGTGGGGTAGGGTGAATGCCCCCCAGATATGGTACAGTGACTCATGCAGGATTGCTTGCTATTGGAGCCCCCCCTGGAGAGTGAGTAGGTGTAAGTTAATCAGGAACACAGCACGGAGCGTTGCGGTCTTCCATGGGAGTCAGGCAACTACAAAGGGAGGGAGGGATAGAGAGCTCTCCTAAAACCAGGCTGACGATGGCTTTGCCAAGCAGCCCACTGCTGTTTTTAGACTCAACATCACAACTGCCACAGGTCCCCTGACCCTTTAATTGTTCCAGATAATTAAAGCGTTTTCAGTACTCTTTGTCTGAACACCACGTGGACTTAGCCATAGGAGACCTGAAAGGGCCCAGTCCACTTCCTCATTTCAGATTTAATTTGGTCAATGGGGGGGTTGAGTGGAGGGTGAAGTTCAAAGACAGATATGTAGAAACCAATAAGGAAATGGTTAATGTTGATTGATTACTAGAAAGTAGTGTCCCTGTACATTTTTTACACACTGCTGTCTCCAGGGAATGATTGCTCCAGTTGGACTTTATTACTTTACTAAACTTGGTCCTAACTGCTCAGTCATTTAAGACCAGTCTTTAGAATAGACTATATGTTGGTTGCTCCAACCAAACTAAAGCCTAGTCTTAACAATGAGCAGTTTTAGCTATGCACATCCATTTGAATGCCCACAAGAATATGGTCGTATGACTATGGCAGCGTCCATTGCTAGGGTATATTGTTGACAATCTTCTGTTGTCTTGCTAATTTGTAGCTAATAATTTCTAATTTGTGGTAACGTTATGAAGGGTCAAAGAAAGAGAAAAGGCAATTTTGTGGATATTGAGATAAAAAAAAAGAAAAGAAATAGAGCTGTACGGCCAACACAAGCAGTCCAACGTAATAACAAATAAGAAGTAGCAGCCAACTTAACAGAGGCCATAAATGATTTTTTCAGACCTGGGCTGCCTTCATTCAAAAAAAGTGGAAACACCTCCTGAGCATGGCAAAGAGTTAGAATTTACACCTGCTCCTTACAAGTAGTAAGATTTACTCCCAGTCTTGAGTCGAGACGGTGCAACTGGCTGACTGAACAGCAAGTTATGACTGACTTAGCTTAAGACCAGGCGTGAGCCCTGTTGGTGCAACCGGCCCCAGAGTTGGTGTGGGATTAGAATCAGTCTGTAACAGCGTCTTGTCTCTTGTGTTCAGCCCTCAGCCAGTTGACCTGTGGTTGAAACATCAGTCCCTGATGGATTGGGTTTCAGCTATTGGGCAGGTCCCTGCTCACTGATCTATATCTTCTTGCCAGGGTAGGCATGGGCCGGTATGAGATTCTGGCGGTATGATAACCATAAGCAAAAAAAATCACGGTTTCACGGTATGGCGGTATTGCGCAATAGCTCTAAAATGTTCCTAAAAGGAAGAAAAATAAAGACAGACATGTTAATTTAACCTAAATCTGTAATGACAGTGTGAGGGGTCGTGATACTCTACGCTGCAGCTGCACCACCTGAGGGGTTTCTGACCAGCACTTCCTGTCTCTGACCAGACTAAAAACAGCTCATACCTCAAGAACGGTATGAGGAAGGAAAGGAAGGAGGGAAGGAAAGACAAAAGGAAGGAAGGAAGGAAGGAAGGAAGGAAGGAAGGAAGGAAGGAAAGAAAGGAGGGAAAAGGGATTAGGAAGGAAAGGAAGGAGGGAAGGAAAGACAAAAGGAAGGAAGGAAGGAAGGAAGGATTTATATGACCAGACAAAAAACAGCTCATACCTCAGGAACGGTATGACAGAAAATTTGGCGGTTTCGGTTATCGTGGCTTTTTCAAATCGCGGTATACCTTGAACACGGTTATCATCCCATGCCTATGCCAGGGTTTCCTTTACCTCCTCCCTCTCACAGGACACTAATGAAAGAGGTGGCTTAAAGCTGGGACCCATGTCCAGCAGCGAGGGTCCTGTTAGGACATTTATCTGTTTAGCAGCAAAGGTTTTTCTTCCTCCTAAATGCCAAGAGCCCAATAAGCAGCCAAAATGTTATATTATGTGTCCTTGTAAAGATCGTGTCTTTGCTTACATTGGTCTGATGAGTGATTGCTTTTATCCCCCCACATTTCAGATACCTCAATGCTATCCAGACTATGTGCCCCCACATCTTGCGTTACCTGACCACAGCGGTCATTACAAACAAGGATGTCCGTAAGCGTCGGCAGGTTCTGAAGGATTTGGTGAAGGTCATTCAGCAGGTAAACCCACTTCTCTTTCTTTATATGATGGTGTCTACAAAGTGTACACAGTTGTCAGATCATGGCCCATACAGTACAGGGAGTATATATTAGGGTTTGGGTCCAAGCTTGAGAAGCCTTGAAGCCATTACTTCTGATGAATGGTAGTGAACTGACAGACTGTAGGGTACTGATGCCTTCTCCCCCAGTGACAGTAGCTACTTCAGAGGTCTAAGCACAGTCTCGGTGGGTTGTGTGTAATTGTTAAAGCATGTGCTCAGTGCTCTGTGCTCTATGGCCTCAGGTCAGGTTGAGACTTTTCTAAGCATCTTTTGGATGTGTTTTCACTTAAGTCCTTGTAAATTGTTATGTTTATTTAGCTATTGTACCCAGCAGGTGGTAATTATGACCACATAGTCATTATTGTCAGTGACTTTAACCAAACTAAGATTTATCTTTTTTTTCTAAATACATAAACTGATATTGGATATTTCTGTTGGATTGAAAAACAACCTAAAATGCCATTTTAATAACTGTTGAATCATGTTTACATTTAACTATAATTATGTTTATTTGTCTGCTGTATTTGCATCCCAACATAGCTAAACTTTGACTTGATTGCAATAAGTCACAGCACCGTAGATATATATTTATTTATTTATTTTGTATTTATTTTTAATTTTTGTATTTAGATACAATAATAATCAGTTTTATACTTTTTTGTGTTTCAGGAATCTTACACCTACAAAGATCCAATTACAGAGTTTGTGGAGTGCCTGTACGTGAACTTCGACTTCGACAGTGCTCAGAAGAAACTGAGGGAGTGTGAGTCGGTGAGTATTGCAATCGAGTAACATAACCAACGTTCATTAATCATTTTTCTACCCAAAGTCCTGGTTTACTGTGCCACTCTGTGACAATAGAGAGGTCTTCTGAGGACCGCTGGTTTGCTGGTCAGACTTTCACACAGACCATTGCTGTAAACATCTTTAGTAATTATGTGATGTCTGACCTTCTGCCTGCTCACCAGCTCTGCGTGGGTCCAGTGCAGACAGAACAGTGATAGTCTGTGCCTTGTATCATACTCTCAGATATAGAGGTCTTCTCGGACACTATGACTCAGGCTTCAGTCAGATTTTACTATGGCCTGTAATTGACCGATCAGGCTGGTAGTTAACAGTAAAAGCTTTATAAGCACAAGTCTGTGGAGAGGCATGCAGACATTCACTTTAAGAGGGAGAGAAGAGATCTGTCATAGCACCGCAATTTAGAACATTTATTTCAATTTTGGTTTGTAATGGATATGTGTAACTGTAGTTCTTGATGTGAGGATAGAATATGAGTAGTGTACTTTAAAAGTCTCCTTTTTATGTTGTCTACAAATCAATCAATCATTTGTTCCAACTTGGATCTGAAGGTTGACTTTTATGGTCCTCCAACTGTTTGTCTCAACCTTTCTCTTCAGTTGTTCATATCTTCATTCACCGCGCCATCCTTTTATGTCATCAAGCCACATTATGCGTTGTCTTCCCACCCCTCGTTTCCTTTCAGTCATCCCTTCCAAAACCACCTCCATCATCACCATATCTCAAAGGCATTTATCCTTCTTTTTGCTCCTTCTGTCAGTGTCCATGTTTCTGATCCAAACAGGTTTAAATGATCTTTTTCTTGACTGTGATCTTGATGTTGCTTCTCAGAAGTTCTTTCTTCTCCAAGAAAGCTATATTTGCTTGTCCAATTCTGACTTCAAAGCTGAACTCAAAGTAATATGGTTTGATTAGTTCAAACTGTTGATTTCATTCACAAAAAAACAACACATTGTTTTTAATATTTATGTTTATGTTAAAATAACGAAACTAAATAAACAAGCTGTGGATTATAACAAATTAGAAATGACAGCACAATATTTTTTAGACAGACAGCAAAACAATAACCATCCAATGTTTGAAAGGGTGTAGGATGAAGAATAACTTTCATAGTCCTACCCCTTTTTTTCCCCTTTCTTTTTTTTTTAACTCGTCACTTCCAAGCTAAAAAAACAAGAACAAAAACAAAAGAAAGAAAAACACAAAATAAACAAACAAAAACAATCAAACAAAAAATAACAAACCAAAACAGCCAAGCATTCCAAAGAATACGAGTGAATAATGAAACAAACAAAAAACTGCACATTCTTCATCAATGACCTTTTTTTCCATGACTAAGACGAGACAATGACAAAACAATTCAAGACTACTTTTACGTTATCAAAGAGAAATGTCCTCCCTTTCTCCTAGCAACATCTTTGTCAGGCAGGGTTTTACAGCTCTTATCAGTCTGATCACTGGCTGTGATTGGCCACCAGAGTGATGTCAGGTTGCGTTTCTCCAAAAGTTGACTCTGGCTCCACTTGCTTGCCGCAGGCCGCTGTGGCCAGACAGTACTACCTCCATTCAAATAAATAGGAGAACTGGCGTTGGCGTTGTATCACTTGATTTGGTCTGAATACAGTCTTATATTGATGCCATGTAAAGTAGCTGGCTAGAAGGCAATATTATTAACCTTATATCATTATTAAGTCCTTGAGACACAGCTCATTACAATATAAAGCAGAAAAGTACAACACTACAAACTACAGCCTCAAAAATGCATACAGAAGTGTTAAAAAAAATAAAATGATTATTGGTTTATTTATAAAATCAAGAAATGCGGTGTTTCTGAAACCAACAGACAATGTGAAGATTGTGATTTATCCTTATCCTGAATTTAGCCTTATCAAGTCAATTTTGATCCCTGTTTTTATTTTTCCCCCATGTTGACAAGTCTGCCTCCAGTTTATTGTGCTATATGTTTGTTTGTGTGCGAGATATACAAGGAATTGGTACAATAACAGAGACACAAAGATAGGAATAATATTATATTTTGACAAATGATGTGTTGCATTGATGGCATATGGCCAGGAGACCCTGTGAGGGCCCTGTCAGATTCTGGGGATACAATCAGTGGGCTGTAATCAGATTTAGAGAGAGAGCAGGTGTCCTAACTAGTGTTGTGCTTCATGTATATTTTGTGTAACCTGATCTTCTAGCTCATTCTTTGCATACACACTGTAATTTGGTATTCCCAGATGACTTGATAATTTGGACTTGCAGAAGAATAAAAGGCTAAACTTTGGGTTATTTGGCCCCTTTTTCATCTTTTGCCTCTTGACGATAAACCTTGAAAATGAAAAACATCTGGCCTGAACAAATGGCTCTTTCCCAAGAGTAAATGTTTATAAATCATGTCAGCAGTTTACTTAGAGTTCCATTTCATTCTAAGTTATTTTTAAGTTAATAGAAAGAGGCCGTAACTTCTCAAAATCACCATGTTACAAATGAGGAAGTTATAACTGAACTCATTAGCGCAGATTTGTTTTTACTCAGTTAAACTCTCCCAAAAATCAGAAATAATACACAGCATGTTCTCAGAGAAAATGAGATTTTTCCTGTGCCTAGGCCTCCAGGGGCGATCTCCAAATGCGACATATACTATCAACAATATTAGAGCTGTATCCTATTTCAGCTACACACGCCCTCAATCACCGACTTTGTTAAACACTTGCATGCACTTTTTAGGATCTCTCCTTGTTGGTCTTGACCTGAGCTCACAGGGTCCTGTTTACAGAGACTCTACTGTGGTTGAAACAGATGCTCAAGCCCAACTCTCTCTCAGGTCAAAGCCCAAGTTATTCCAGGTGCTTTTAACACTGGCTTACCTGTCAGTCTTATCAGAGCATGTCCAGTAGGCACAAAAGCCCTCTATTGACCTTATTCAGTTCACAAGCAGGTCTAGCAAGGTGGGTGGTTCCAAAAATGTTTAACAGCACCTTTAATGCATTACCTGTGATGGTCTGCAAACATTTTCCCAAACTGGTCTCTTTTGAAGTCTGTAATGCCATTTTCCCCCCTGCAGAAATTCACACACACCAGCCTATAAAAAAAGGCATTATTTCAGAAGTAAAAGGATGCCTCACAGACGGTGGGAGTGATTGAGGTAAACAGATACCCCATTTGGGACGGGCTCTCGTCCTGATGAGCATTTGTAATGCATCAATTTTGAGCCACTGAGAAGAGTGGCACCCATCTATTTACTGATTGCTGTAATAGCAAGATATGGGTATTGTTTTCAGCTCCCCTGTCTTCAGATCACTGTACTCTTCATAATAGTTTGAGCCAACAGCTTTCAACTGGGGAGTTTTGCTCAGTTTAAATTATCCTGTTCAGGCTTTTTTTTTTTTTTTTTTTTCTTTCCCACTCCACCCAAATCTGGAATCACTGTCAGATGTTAGATGCTTGCATGTCAAAGAATGAAAAGTATAGGCCCACCTATAGTCAGCCCCTCAGATTGCGCATAAAAGGGCTCTTCAGGCTCCTTTCAGAATTTGTTTAAGCTTTGTGGTCTGAATCCCAGATGACAGTAATTAGGGAACTTAACTGTTCAAAGTTTATCAGCCTTAGATAAGCGTTGTCATAGTTGAAATGTGCGTTGCCTGATAGCGTCATGTAGTTGGGATTTATTCAAGCAGAACTCTGGGCCGATAGCAACTTTCTAAGCTTAAGCAAACAAAGGGCCTGTAATTCTTCGAGAACTTTTGAAGATGGAGGTCTGTGATGTGAAATGGCTCTTACTGGAGAGTTGGAATGCAGCAAGTACTGAGAAATGTGAGCATTTCGCACTGCGGTACGTCCGGGGGCCATAGCTGGGTCACGAACATTTACAGTAGATTGAGTAGATGAGTCGGCCATCTGCAGTAGTGTCAAAGAGTCCAAGCTAGACTGTATTTCTTAGCGTAACAAGGCGCAGGTGATGGTGTATGTGGACGGCTGAAAAGACGTGCTCTCATCTGTGAGTTTATTTGGACTGGTGGTGGATTGGTTGGACGACTGTAGCTGTGAAATCTGGCGGTCCTGCACAGGAGAGCTGACACCGAAGCACCAGAGCAGACGAAGAGTGATACATCACAGCCTGTGGTCATCTCTGTGGTTGGCTCTGTTCTTACTTTATTGTCTCATGTGGTGGCTGCAGAATTCAAAGATTTGTGGTTGAAATGAAGCACCTTGCATGGCCTGGGATTTATGACTTTACAGAGGAAACTTTCACTTTGAAAACTTTAAGGCAAAATAAAACGTTGGATAACTGAAATGTAGCCAGTTTTGTCTTCCCAACCCAGTTTTCTCTTGACTCAATTCAATTTGATTATTTTCTCTTTTGTTATGATAGGAATTTGGTTTCAGTGAACCCTTTTTTTTTCTTTAATTGAATAAGACATGAAACAGATTGAAACTTGTAATGCTGCACTCATGACTTTCCATTGCTATTCAATCTGAATGTCCCTGCTTGATTGACCTAATGAGTCTAAGAAAAGCTCAGACTTCTGTTAGTATCGAACAGTTTTTGCCTCACTTGAACCTAACATTGTTGTAATGGAATTTGGTGGCTAACCACGTCCGACAAAAATAAATATTTGCATAGTACTTACACTACTCTAATGTCACATGCTCTCTTTCTTTTAGGTTCTTGTGAATGACTTCTTCCTGGTCGCTTGCCTGGAAGACTTCATTGAGAACGCCCGCCTTTTCATCTTTGAGACCTTCTGCAGGATTCACCAGTGCATTAGCATCAGGTTAGTCACCAAATACAGTTCAAAAGACATGAAACCAATGTTGTGAGATTCTCATTGGTGCCGTCGCACGAAGACACCACAGATACTTTCATATCTTGACCACCTTGCACAGGAGAATCCAAACAGACATCCTCGAAAGACTAACAGGAAGTAATATGCTACCTCTAGACCTTCAGTAAGCAGGAAGTAAGAACATGGGCTTTGTGATTAGTGGAGTCCCCACCCCCACCCCCCACAGATAAGTGTTTATTGCCTCTTCCTCACAGAGCCACGCTGACCCTACACATCTAAAAGGATTAAGCATTGTGAGCTTTAACTGCTTCCAGGTCTCCACAGGTTGTGTTATTCACTAAACTTTTTAAAGACCACCTGTTGGAGGCCAAAACCGTGGACAGTTTTCTTCCAGGAAGAGGTCAGGGTTTAGACGGTGTTAGATGTTACCAGCTGCTGTAGCAGACACAGAACATTTCAGCCCCCTTTTTTTGGGTTGATTACATGGAGGTCAGGGGGTTCTGTAGGTCTCTATCGACTCCTCGTTCAAAATCCAGTAGAGTTACATTAAAATAAAATTGACCTTGGATGCTTACCCAAAACCAAAAAAATTGAGTCAGTGCTAATTATAGTGAGCATTCGTGGGGAGAAAAAAAAAAGATTATAGTAATTGTCTGCAATTAAGAGAGATTATAGGATTTGGCTGCTTCTTAACATCAATTTTAGAGAGTGACAAAGATAAAGACTGAGCGTTCACCCTTCCCAACCATTAATCCTTATCTGTGTAAGGGTGGATTCGTGTTGGTCGCCCTACATGATTTCTGATATTAGGTAATGCGCACATTGCTCTCAAGTTTATCCTGCTTCCCTCATAATTTACAGTATAAATTTCCCCGTGCTCTCAGAAAGCTTTACTCATAGTACCGCCCCTCAGGTATATAGCGAGTGCTGACGATTTGAAGGAACGTCTGCATTTTGAATACGATCCACGAACACTTGATGCTCAGTGGAAAGAGGGAATGAATTACTTCTGTTGACACGAAAATGATTGCATTGACTGTTATATAGAGCCGTGGAGGTCTGTAGTCAAGGTTGAACCATGGAACATGATCAGGCCCTGTCGAAATCTCCAGTTGCAGATTGTCTGGAATTGATTAGGAGTCCTGGTTCTTTTTGGCAGACTTGCTGCAATTGGATCCATTTACTTGTTAAGGACCACAAAGGTTAGTGGTAACACTGAAAGAGGAAGTCGAAGGGCGATTTTTCTACTTTTCACCTTTTTCCGACGTCTTCCGCTGTCTTGTTTGTCGCGGTTTGTAAAGCAGGAACGCACATCGGGCAATCTGAGGGATTTCCGTGTTTATTTTCGTCGGCGGTATGACGATGGACAGAACATATCTATTTTTGACAGACAACCAAATTCCAAGTCATTAGTCCTCTACCCAGAAGCCCTCTGCACCCAAGCGTGGACTCAAATGAATTTGATGGCTGTTTTTAATGAGGACATTTTTACAGCTGTTGGCCATGATGGTTTCACAGATATTTAACTCGCCGTTTGCCCACAGCTTGGGACACAAAAGTAGACCAGAAGTTGGCGTAATTGAGTTATTTTATGCAATAAAGGCTTATGTAAAAAGTACTGTAGGCAGTGAAAATGTGATTCAGCCTGTGCTTATAATTGCATACACACACATCCTTTTGTCTAGACTCTTCAGTGTCCGTCGTGTGTTTCAAATTTAGTTGTGTTTTCCTTGTTTGATTTCCGGAGTTTATTTCGGTCGTCCTTCCGTGAATGTTTCAGTGGCGAGACCCTGCCCTGACCTTTGAATGCACACTTGTCCTTTGACATTTGAAGTAAACACACAAAATGTGATAATTTGGGCCGGGGGGCGTTTTTTTTACCCTCCCTTCATCACTAGATTGTACTTTTACAAAGCAGCTCACTGGTAGTTGGATGGAGTGTCTTTGGATGTAACACTGAAGATCTTTCCACCTCACAATTGAGTCATTTAAAAAAACCACACCATCATTTCGGTTTCCCCGAAAAATCAATTTTACCCCAAGCTGAAAAGCGAGGTTGCTCCAAATGGCGCGGAGTCTCCCAAACATTATCATATGTTAGTGTTTAACAATGCATTCATTTTAGGCTAGGCATTTTAAGGGGGTGGGGGGGTGGGGGGGTGTTACTTTTGAGAAGGATTCCCCCCATTTTCCTCTCTCCGAACAGAGTTGGACCCGAATGCCTGACCTCTTTCTTTAAGTGTGAGGTCGGTATTGAGATCCACGGGAGCCCCCTAGCCCGAAGTCGAAAAACTCAGGAGCCAGAGTGAGTAAGGGGTCGAAATGAAAGCGATCCCCTCTCCCCTAAGGAAGAGGATCATGATTGTGTAAAATAAAACCAGTCATGGAGGCTGTCTGCTTGGCTTAAGGGCCAAAGGATGTCAATAATGTCGGTTGTTTAGGGTCTGACCCATTCCCCGCTCTCTTTCTCACACACACGCACCCCCTCCCCAATTTCACTTTCATTTCTTCCCCTCTTTCCTTATTTTTCCCTCTAAAGTTTAAGTAGGGCTAGCTGCTGTAGACCTCTGTGAGACAATGAGATAAAGTAACCCCCTGCTCTGATATACAAATGCCCTTCCTGAGAGGAAAACATTGCCAGACTTTCTTTCATAAATTAGATTAGAGGAGTTTGGTTGGTACAGGCCAAAGTCCCCGGACCCTTCTGGGCATTCTGTGTTCCTGTGTTGTGCTGCACAGACCACGTTTAGAGGGGTTAGAGGTTAGCTTAACTCCCCGGTGAGGAAACCAGATCATGTTTGATTTGATCATCATATCTGACCTGGACTTGACTGACATGTGCCCCCACTTTACCGAATTGCCAAACAAAACACCCAGTACCCCAACACAGCAATCACTCCATCACACGGAGGAAAATCAGAACCAATAACAAATATCATTCAAATTTGCCTTGGTAATAGGTGAGGGCTGTCTCTGAATGTCAGTGAGAATAATGATGTGGTATCCTTAACAAGTTTTAGTTCTTATATTTCATGTAGTAGTGTAGGAGACAGGGTAGGATATAGTAACAGAAATTTCCAATACTCAATACAATAAATTATTACCTTCATCAAAGTTAATATTAGTATTTGTTGACTCTGGCAGACAGACTGTTGATAGTAATGTTTGATGCAGTAGTTAGGGTTGTGTAAGGTGTCTGCTTGCAGGCTGCTCACAATAAACCATATTAGGTCATATTTGGCTGTTACTATGAGCTACAGCTCTTGAACAATGCGCCATTTGCTTTACATTAGCAGCATGTAGGCCCGCAGTCTTAAATGTGGCCTTACTCTGAAAACGTATTTGTGTTAGCTGTGTCACTCTATGATTGCCCAACATGTGTTATCCATCCCAAGCTTAAACTTGAGTCATTAGACAGCTGACACTTTTTTCCGAACTTGTTAGGTCCCCAATAATGATCCATAGCGGCAATTTTGCTGTCACGCATCATTTTTCCACAGGTTTTGACGACCTGAAGTGTAATCAGCTGTCCAGCAGAGCGAGTGTTAGTTTGTTGGCGTGAGTGACAGGTTCATCAGAGACTCCGTGTCCTTTTTTTTTTTTTTTTCATGCCTCCTTTGGGCTGCTGAGATGCACACGAATCAATCAACCCACAACTCTGTGTGTTTTTTCGTCGTCTTTTTTTATCTAATTATCCACCTCTTCCATCACTCTACTGCGGTGAAAGTGTTGAGAGATATGCACTGTCACCAAACCCTATTTTGCTCATTATGCTGAGGTAATGCGTTTTATTTGTTGTTTATGCTCCTAATACCCCATCCAGACACTGACATCATTTCACTTCCCTTCTTTATGTGGTTTTGCCACCATTTAACAAACATTCATGGGTTAGAAAGCGGTAGCTCTCTTTCTTTTTTCTTCTTCTTTTCGAGCCTTGAGGTAAGACGGACATTATCGCAAATCCCAAATAAGATTACTCGCCACCAAAAGAATGTCTTAAAGAAGCGGGACGGTTGAAGTCAGTAATGGTGGTGGTGGGTTGTGTGTTTGCAGAGCGATGGCGTGAGAAGTGGTGTGGTCTGGGCAGATTTGAGCTTACTCACTGGTCTGTTTCACTGAAGGAGTCTCTCCAAATGTGATTAATGGAGCAGGAAGTGATCATTAGTGGGGTAAATTGTTTTTTTATAGGCCTTATAACCCCTATTATTTTGTACAAACACACACAGGCTATACACAATGACAAATTTGTACCTGCAGTATTTGTGCTAGTGAGTTTTCAGGAGTGGGAGGGGTAGAGGTCTTGCTTTTGAGATGAGATGTAGGGTTGCTGTAGTAATTGTGGGCAGTGCTCAGAGGGGTTGGGGGATATTTATTGGGGGCCCTTATATGAAATGTGGAAGGCGTGGAGGGTGGTGGGGGTCAGACAGGAGGAAGGGGACAGGAAACGTGTGGGGGGGGGGGTGGTCTAGATGGGGGTATCGAGGGGGTCTAGTTATTTTGAAAGCCACAAGGGAAGCCAGCTGCACTGGGGAAAGCTTTTGGATCAAAGAATGCCAGCCACCCCTCATACCTCCCTCCCTCTCTCCGCTGTGACACATCCACGTCTCGCCGTATCAAAGAGCAGCCCCCTCTCCAACCTGGCTTTCATTTAGAGGGGACAGTCGCCAGTCGGACCAGCGTGTCATGACGAGCTGTAGCAGCCAGGTGGGGAGAGTGTGTGAGTGTGTGTGTGTGTGTGTGTGTGTGTGTGTGTCCCGGATAGAATAATAGGATAAGTAACCACAGAGGCTCACAACAAGGGTTAGTCCCAGCACATCTAATTGAGTTAGCCGTACAAGTCTGTAAATCAAGTGCCCATTAACAGAGGAGCATTACAAGTGTTTTTGAGTGTGTTTCATGTTATGTAGCTGTTGCTTGAAGCACTATATGTTGGCCATTTATTAACTCTGTCAAATGAAAACAGTGACAAGTCATTTGGCACCTAATGTACAGCATTCATCATAATGTAGGGAAATGTTAATACAGAGTTGTTTGGGGCTGTTACAGATTTCATGTGTGCATCAATACTTTCAGACATCAGGCCACTTAAGATTTAAATCACTGTATTTAAAGGACTTATATGACCCAGTTGATTTGTAACACAAGAGAACTATTCAGGTCCCCTTCCTCCCTGAGCAGAGTACCCTCCATATGCCTGTAAACATAGCAGTACTCTATCAATAAATGTCATTGCTCTGATTTGAATAATGTAGACAATATGGTGGACTATACAGTAGTAGTTTTATATCACAAATCAGTGTTTCTGTTCAAATGTTATTGTTAAAGCTGCAGTTGATTATGAGGTCTTCACATATTGTATTACTGCTCTTTTTTTCCAATGTGTGCATCCTTGGGTATTCCTTCAATTTTCTGAGGAATCTGTCCAAGACCTCGCCGCCCTTCACGTTGCCTCACAACCAGGTTAGAGCCCAGTGTCTGTTTCTCTCCACAGCATGCTGGCAGACAAACTGAACATGACGCCCGAGGAGGCTGAGAGATGGATCGTCAACCTTATCCGCAACGCCAGGCTGGATGCCAAGATAGACTCCAAACTGGTGAGACATTTTGTCTTGTTCCTCAATCACTCAGCTCAGTACTTAACTAATTAATCAAAGTGTTTTAAACAGCCCCTTTTGTAAATTGCGGGTGGTGGTGGGTGGTGGTGACAGTCGCAAACCAGTTTTAGGCGCTCCTCCCGTTGTGACTTCATAGGGGTAAAGACGCATTATCCGTGTCCTGATTTTGTAATTGAAGGTTACACTGTAAGGACATTGTAACTATGATATCACACTCTTGTTAGGTCCCCTTCGTGTGGCTCTGTGTCCAACCTGCGTGTTTTGGCATACACGTCACAGCAGTTCTCTGTAATCAGCAAATCATAGCCCAGTCCTTTCACAATGACATAGAATTATCTAGATGGGCCTACAGTAGATGCAAACGGGACCTGGATGCTGTTTGTAGCATGGTGTGTCTGCAAGGCGAAAGGTGATTGGCTTATCGGTTGTTACTCAGATCTCTTGTCTTTTTTTTTTTGTCTGTATTCAAAGGGCCATGTGGTGATGGGGAACAACGCCATCTCACCTTACCAGCAGGTGATTGAGAAGACCAAGAGCCTGTCATTCCGCAGCCAGTTGTTGACCATGAACATTGAGAAAAAGCAGGCCCACAGCACCAGGAACGAGGTTGGTATAACACGCACAATACTGTACGTAGAAAAATCGCAAACACAAAGCTCCCCACTCCCAGCGCGTCTCCGAAGGCAACCTAGCCCACCCTTAACCGATCAGATTGCTAGAAGGTCAACATGAGCTCAGGGCAGTTCAAAGCGTCTCAAATGATCAGCTCAGAAGAACAAGGCTAAAGAATGTTGATGAACAACCATCAACAAAAGCTCTCTTTACACGAAATAAGCCAGTAAGAGCAAGTTTAACAGAGCTAACGCTTTCATCCCTAGGACTAATGACAAGGTAGATTCCAAACAACCATAAAACGAGGCCTTAGCACAGTGACTCAGCTCAGCAATGTAAATAAGGTGGACCCTTACACTGGCTTTTGGTGAACATTACTCAAAGCCTTGGAGTTCCCTGCACTTAGGACCTGTTGCAGATGTCTGGCTCAGGGTCCAGTCATCCCATTTAAGTGTGTTTTTGATGTTGACCTTGTGCTGTTTTTTTAGTGGTATGTAGAGCGAAGTACTACAACTACCCAAAATGTCATAATCACGCACATCACTCTGAAGCGGAGCTCGAAAGACATGCACGTCTGTCAAAAGCAGATTGATGGGTCGATTCCTCCGCCCTGACACCACCGAGGCCACAGAGTTACAACAGACATGTTAAAAGTTCACCTTTTAACCACGCAGCTCTCCACCGACTTATCTTTTGATGTGCTCAATTACCCTCCTCCCTATTGTTTGAATATCAGCAGCAGCGCAGTCATAACCCTGTGTTTTAAAAGAGAGAAAAAAAAGGCAAGGGCAGCCCTCATTAAGGACTTTTTGTAATTAGACAAAAGAGGCTGCAAACAACTCACAGAGCACCATTACATCCTGCTGTCCTCAAGGCTACAAATCACTTACATATAGAGAACATTTACTGCCTGCCATCTGGGCCGGCTGCTTAGGGTCCCTGTCAGCTCTCACAGCCACCCAGCGCTCACCGACACCAACGCACACACACACACATTACACATTCTAACAAGGGAAAAAACGTCAGCGCTTTAACTGCTTACACATGCATGTAACTTTTTCACATTTCCCCACAATCGACAACAACATGGGGAAAAAAAAGAAAAGGTTTGTTTTGATCGGTCTCACTCATCTGCAAATGGTCTAATTTGATGTTTTCTCCACGCTTTTTCGTTCCAGACACCCGCCTGGGCAGGTCAGGAAGGCGGATTTTAAAACGTCACCGAGAAGATGGAAGGCATCCTACTCACGTTACATCTTTTTTTCCACACTTGTCCCTCAAGGAGCACACAGCTCTCAGTACTGTTTTGCACTTGGTTCAAGTCATCTCCAATTCAATAAAAGTGACCAACAAAACCATTTTCACCCATGATTGCCTTATTTCTGGACATTACAAACGGCGGTTGAGGTTTGAGTGGTCAGACTTTTTTGTATCGGTAATACTTGATGAAGTTTTAATGTGCGCATTGAGTCACCGAGTGGGACAGTTAAGACTGCTGTATGTGATGCAGCTCATGTGTGCGCAGTAATGATGAATGGCTGTTTAGTCTGTTGGTTTTATGGTGTTTTAGTGGCGTGCTTCACCGTGGCAGGCAGTCTCGCTGAGTGGGACGTCAGCTGAAGGGGGCAAACAGAGGTGATGTACAGTTACCAGTGGTCACACTCTCTGCCAGTCATCCTGCCCATCTGACGACATGAGGGAGCCATAAAGAACCATTAGCCAGACGGACACAATCTTTTTAATGTCCCACCCCACCCCACCCCCTCACCCACCCCTGCCTTTTCTCTTGCTTTTGACCTTCTCGTAACTCAGTCCTCTGCCTCTCCCTCCCTCTCATCCCTCCCCTCCTTCTCCTACTTTATCGCAATTGCTCACAAACAGGCTCTCATTCCTTCACATGCCTTTAATTTTCCCTCTATTAAACAAGGATTTTATGTAAAAATACACCTGCTTTACTGGCCTGAATCAAAAAAAAAATATGTCTGGAGAGTGCAAGAAGTGTCCTGTCACCTGTGTGTACTCTTCAAACACAGATCAAACAGACAGACTACTTAACAGAAGTAAGGCATAGTTTTCAATTGAGTAAGAGACAGAACAGAGCAGTAATAGGTGCTGTCTGTTTCTTATTCATTTCCCATAAAATATCAACCAGACAAGCTGAGCTGAAAAACAAGAGTGCACTAAGACAACAGCAGTGAAATGAGACAAACCACTCTTCTAATGGAAGGGTTAGTGGAAGTTAATATCACACTTTTTAAAATCAGCCCGGAGAGTTTTCAATTCTTAAACTGAAGCAAGAAACTACAAGATAAATCATGAGTGCGACCGCAGAAAATGTGCAAAACCGTGTCCTTAAAAATCTTTTCGGAGTGAATGAAGCTTTGGCGAGCTGCTTCAGTGTCACTCAGAGCTGTTTTACATGCGTGTGAATTTATGCAGTTAGTCGGGTTCCACGCCGAGTGTGAAGCTGCAGTCGTCCACTGCTCTGTTTTTCTTTCCATTTGTTTTGTTATTACTTATAATAAGTCAGTTCTGGCTACAAACCGCAGAGTTTCAAGGAGGTAACAGCAACATGTCAGAATGGGGAAGCTAAATGTGTGTTTGTGTCCATCATGTATTTTGAAATAAAACATTATTTCTTTTATTAAAAAAAAAAAAAAACTCAGACTCACAGTAGGTGTTGATTTAAAACCACTGAATATGTCAGCAGACTTAAACTTAAAAATGTAACATTTTTCTTAACATTTGATACTCGTGATTAAATAAGCAACACTTGATGTCAAAAAAAACACAAGCTGCTTTTAAAGGAGCATGCCACAATCTCATATATTTGAATTCATGACCCCTCAGGGCCGAGTTTTTATGGACGTTTTGACACTATTTTTCCGTTTTGAAAACTTCAGATTCATTGTAGCCGCCGTGAATCCAGCCTGACTACAGCTGCCGTTCTCTGAAGAAGCAGAAACAAACTTTCCACAGTCGTTCAGGCCTAGTTTCATATCCAAAATTTGTGTGTGACTGTAATGACTTATGATTTATAATTACATTCAGGATTGTCAACCACGGATACAATAGTTGACAAAACAATCTCACCTCAAGGGTCATTTAGTGGCTTTTCTGGACTTTTCAATCATCTCACTTGACCTTCATCAACAAATGGAGTTTTCCAGTCACTTCTTGTTATTCCTGAGCACTTTCCGGACTTAAAAACCGCGTTAGCCTGTAAATTGAGGTCTAAAGTTCATTTTTTACCTTGTAAACAGCAGTTGACACACACATCTCTCCTCACTATCCATGAGGTGGCTGCTCTGAAGCTTTCAACCATATTATATGATCTTCATCAGCTGCTTGAGTTTTCCCGTTGTAAGTTGTTTTCCCTGAACTTTTTCAGTACTTAAAATCCATGTCAGCTTTGAGGTCCAACTTTCATTCGTAACCATGTAAATAGCAGTTGATATAATCTCTACTCAAGATTCATTTGGTTCATTCTGGAGCTTTGGGACATATCACATGATCTTCATCAGCAGATGGAGTTTGACCAGTTGTCATTAGATATTAGATGTTCAGAATAAAATTTTTTCCTCCCAATTTCATGAAAATCTGAAGCTTCATCTGCTGAGGAAGATAATGTGCTATTGTCAAAAGCTCTAACACAGCTACTAAATGGACCTGGGGTCAGTTTCATTTATAAGGAACACTCCTAAAACAAATCTATTTTAACGGGACAAAACAAAGCTTGTCAACTTGTCAGATACATTTACGGCAACTATAAATTGTGTTTTCACATATGGACCGTAATGTTTCCACTTTGTTTATTAAAGTCATGCTCCATTATTTCTGGATTTTGAAGTTTGCCTCTTGCCATTTGGAAGCACAAACACGGAAAGTCGCTAAGTATAACTTGAACTTTCTCAGCTCGCCTCACTCATCCTCTCCTTGACATTTTCTGACTTCGATGACCAGTCTGGTCTGGATCTTTTTTTCTTTTCTTTTCTTTTTTTTTCTTTCTTCTTTTTTTAAGTAAAGTGTGACAACAACCCACGCCGAAGACCATCCAGTCTGGATCTCTGATGAAGAGAGTACACAGCGGCTCCCCTCATTGCTGTTATGGCATTGAGGGCTCGGAGCCAGACCATCCAAATGCTGACGTCACCTCCACTTCTGTGCACTGCAACGAGGAGGGAAGGAGGGAGGGTAGAAGAATAAAGTGATTGGTTTACCGGCCCCCTTCTCCATGACACATCATGAAAATAAAAGTGCCGGAGGCCTAAATTATCACATTCACCTTAACTCTGCACTCTCAGATGTTGTTTTAGAGAGGAATCCAAACCAGCAGCACGGCCTGCGGCTAACAGCCCTCCTCACCACAATGTCTGTCACTGCTCTTTGGATAAATAAATAAACAAAGTCAGGACAAAGGTCACTACAGGTTTTGGCAAGGAAACAACTATGATTCCTTTTTTTTTTTTTTCTTTTCTTTTAGTGAGATATATTGTTAGAGGTTTTCCCCCCCACACAGATTTTTTTCAATCAGTTCCAGTGATGAAATGGAAACTTGCACTTGTGTGTGTGTGTGTGTGTTTCTGCCTGAGGCTAGAAATCTTTTACACTGGTTTCTCTGGTGGTTGAAGTACGGATCAGTGTAAAACCAGCGTGTAAATGAATATTTTGTAATGTTAAGATGAAACGGTGTGTGTGATCTCTGTGACAATTTTATTATCAAAGGCTAAAAATAGATTTTTACTTCCAACTCAAGGAAGCTGTTACACCTCTTGACAAATACACATGACTTATATATATATTTACGTTTTTCAATTAATGAAAGCTTGTGTTTTTTTTTTGTCCTGACTTCACACTGATGAAGAATTCCTCACATGGACAACATTCTGTAGCTCTCACATGAAAATAATTTCTTGAAATACATAAAAGATTAAGTGCCACACCTAGTGGCTGAAGGGGGTAGAGCATTCACAACTCTTTCCAATTAGGATGTGGAGCAGCTGCTGGAGGTGATAAAATACTATCATGGAGCGTTTTTTCTTTTTTTTTCTTTACGCATCACTCCATCCTGACTCCTTTACCTGTGTCAGCTTGAATGCAATGTCACTACCTCCCCTTCCCTTAACACTGCTGTCACATTTCAGCTCTGATCCTTAACTATTCCCTGCAATGAGCTGCAGAGTTGACGAGCAGCCAACATTTGAATGTCACAGAGGAGTGCAGTCCCCCCCAACACACACACACACACACACACAAGGTAAGTTGCTTGTGACGGGACCAACTCAAGATTGTCTCCACTTGATGAGGTCTCATGGGTCAGCGTGAAAGGCCCGAGCCTAGGAAAACACCGAGATTACTAGTGAATGATTTATTCATGTTCCACAATTACAGCCTCTCCAACAATTATCATTAATTTCAGAGGGTGGAGGAAAGAGGAGGAGGAGGGGGTGATGTAGGCTAGTCCTGGGCTCGCAATAAAAGAGGCGTGACGACATGGTTGACTTGCGGGCCCACCTCATTACACACATTATGCAGATAATTGCCTTTTTCGGCTAGCCTCTAATTATTCAATAGGTCCATCGTCAGCAGAGGAAAGCTAAACCGAGATAGTGAAGAGGCTCTTTTTTCTTTTCTTTTTTTTTTATCTCTCCGATTTAAATGTAATATTATAATAAAGTAGTCTAATTTAGTGATGGATTCATAAGGAATTGGACTTGTCATTTGGATATGAAGTGCACATTCGCTCACCTATAATGAAGTAGATTTACATTAAAAAGAAAAAGAAAAAAAAAAGTCATCACAACTTTCTTTCTCCTAAAGATGTTTCCATCCACGCGCAGAGCAGCTGTTTACGTCCACTAGGACCCAGGGGCAACCCGGTCAGTGTGTGTGTGTGTGTGTGTGTGTGTGTGGGTGAGTGTGCGGGGTGTGTGGGGGCGAGAGGGGGAGGAGTAGGGAGTTGGTGGTATGGTGTGGGGGGGGTTTTTTTTGGGGGGGGGGGGGGGGGACTACACGAAATGTCATCCCCAACATCTTCAATGAGAAGAAACAAAACTGGAAGTCTCCACACGTGACGGCAGCACGACGCTATATGAGGGGAAAAAGGCAGCAAGCATCAGGACCAGTTGGGAGTCAGTCACTGCTCAACCTCAGCAGCAGCAGCAGCAGCACGCAAAACGCAGACTCACTCACCGGCTCTCGTTTTCCGCTTTCAACCCCCCCAACACCACCACCTCCTCCTCCTTCTCTCCTCTCCTCTCCTCTCTCTCTCTCTAAAGAAAGCAACACATGTGAGTTTGTTTCTGCTGCGCTACAGGACACGGGACGGGACAGGCTTGAGTGAGGAAACGCAGGTAAACGGGGAATCTAAGCTTTTTTTTTTTTTTTTGCCTTTTTTTCTTCTTAAAACACAGAGAGGAGGAAAAATCCCCCTTCTGTTTCACCACCTTTTTTTCCTCCTCCTCGGACCTCTGTTCTCTTTCTGGAGACGCAAGTTTCTCATACAAAGAGGGATGCTGCATGTTCCCGAGCCGCACTTGCACTCAGAGGGAACCTAAAAGTGGACCGGAGCGGGATTACACTTCATCTGATGCAAGGTATCAGAACCAACACGTTTATTTCACGGAGCGTCTTGGCGACTATTACGCACGGTTGCGCTCATTTTTTGGAGGGGGGCGTATGAGCAGTACGCGTTGACTTTACATCTGCGATTGTCCCAACACATTAACACACAGTAGAGCTATTCATTTTTTTTAAAAACCCCCTCCCACCTCCTCATCACCCCACGTATCACTGTTTAAGTAGGTGTTGATTTCGTTACAACTGTTATCACAGTAACCTCCTTTGTTATTCTCCCCGCAGCGCACCAAAACGGACACTTTTAGTGACTGGAGGATCAGCTGCGCTTCATAAAATGATCCCAATCGGCGACGAGATACTATGTCGCATCTCGTCTGATGTTTGACACATTTGAGGGTCGACTAAAGAAACTGGAGGAGGACATTACAGAATCAGAGAATTCATCCCAAGCCCTGTTGGCACCTTTTTACTGGAGTCCGAACAACAGATCGCCGTCCAGATGCAGTTTCGACTCTTCTCATTTGCCCTGATCGTATTGAACTGTATGGAGTACAGCAACTGTCAGGCGCCGTCGCACCGCTGGAGGAGAAACAAAAGAGGTAACGCGGGGTTATAGCCTACACAGGTCTTAACAGCAGCATCCAGGGAGTGAGTTTAACAGATGGTTTAAGAGTTTGTCTGGGTTACGAGAGGCAACGGCAGCGATCCTAAACACACATTCTCCCTCTCCCTCTCTCATATGTATGTGTGGATTGTCTGTAGGTTCACATAGACCAGAGAGCGCATGGAAAAGTCAGAAACAATGTGATTTGTATTAAATATGAATCACTTGGTTTGATTTCGAAAACGCACAGGTGAGAGTTGCCGATCCGCCACAGATTTTAATTCATGAACATTCCAGAAAATCACGCTTTGAAAGAAAACTGCAATCTATGTTTGAGAGACAACTCAGCTTCGTAGCACCTGATGTAACTTATTAACCTTCCCGAAAGAAGATTTTTCCAGATTATGTAACGAATACAGAGTCGGTAGCTAATGCGTAAAATGTGCGCAAAATTGGCAACGCGTGTGGCTTTTCCTAAATGAATACCAAAAAAAATCGTTTTACGTCAGTGAATTGGCTAATCGTATTTAAAGCATGCTGTCAGACGGGCTATTAACGCTACTTCCCGATGTTGTGGCCCCAAAGTGCCCAACAAAGGGCGCCCTATATTATTTACACGTGAAACTGCTAAAAAGCTGCTGGTGCGGATCGGTCTATAGAGAGCGGCGCAGCTTATGGGAGGGGAGGGGGGTCGTATTGTGAGAGTTATTTAATGAATAGATACGGATTCCCCCCTTTTCCTCTAGCCTATGAATTGCACATCTCCACTCCAGCCCCCTAAGCTGGTTTTAATTGATCTCATAACCACTTTGAACAGTTGGTAGGAAACCCGCATAACAATCGCTCAGCGGAGGCGCAGGAGTTGAGGAGGGGAGGGGGGGGGGCAGCCCCTTTGTAAATACTACTCTATACTCTGAATGAATGAGGAGACAGTCGGATTAGGAAAAGTGTCCCTCCCTCCCGCTTCCTATCAGACCTGTGACATAACACATCACCAAGATCCTCAGGGTGACCATGAGAGTAGACTTGATCTAAATTGCGCACGGGAGGGGAGGGGAGGGGGGGGGGGGGGGGGCATGCAGCGAACTGTTGGGCACCAGCAACAGTCAGCGCGGTGCGTTTGTACAGTAGAAAAACTCATTTAAAGTCAGAGGAGAGGGGGGGTCTTGTAAATTGTAAGGCAATCACAGATTTAATCATATGCACTGCGTGCCAGGGGGAACCTCCACACTCTGCAAGCCCTCCACTGCCCATCTGCAAATAATCAGGCAATCACTGCGGGGTACTGGCACACACACGTTCTTCAGCTCCTCTGTGTGTTTCTTCCTCTAAGAACTGTGTGATCTTAGATAGTAAGAAGGAGTCAGAATGTAATTTTCTTGGCATGATCAATCTTTTTTTTTTCTTGGAGGGGGGTGGGGATGGGGGTGTGGGAGTGGGGGTGTTTAAATCTGCTGGGTGATAAAGCAGCAAATCCTCACTTCACTCTTGTCTTTAAGGTGCCTGTTTATCTGTGTGCTGTGTGCTGTGTGCTGTGTGCGTGAGAGAGTGAAGGAGAGAGACAGAAAGTGAAGGAGATAGACAGAAAGAGAGAGAGAGAGAAAGAAAGAAAGAGGAGGGTGGTGGGGTCGAGATCAAGAGGTTAACTTACACATTTGACCTCAAGAACAGCTTTAGGCTGAGCACTATAAGCTACACATTGTTACCGCCAGCTCTCAGAACGGATGTTACACTTGTCAGACTAATCCCATGCAAATATGTACAAGTTTTGCCTTTACAATAATGCTGAAAGTGTGTGTGTGTGTGTGTGTGTGTATGTGTGTGTGTGTCTTTGGAATAGGGAAACAGCACTTTGGGCCAAAAGTGCCATTCTAGCAAGTGGTGGCAGCCGGCCAACCTTTTCGGTATTTGCTTCCTTCCTTTATTTATCACGGTTATATTGAAAGAAGCATGTGTAAGAGATCATTGTCCAATAGACCCAGAAATGCTTGAATATTTTTCTAGCCCTCAAGGTTCCTGTGACAGCTTTATATACAGTCTGTCTGGCATGCGCAGGGAGCTATCCAAACCGTTCAGGAGTGTTGAGACCCAGACACGTTTGAAACCCAATTTGGCCACACTCTACTCCCCAGGCGTAACCGTTTTACGCGTAACAAAGCACATCCTGCATAATTTAACAAATGTCTTTTTTTTTTCATTTTGACATGCATGAAAAACTTTCACCGTTGATATACTGCGGCACACGTAACCACATGACCAAGTGAGGTGTAAGGGGGTGAAGATGCCATTATAATTAGGGGATGTCAAGGAGACAAACAGCCATTGCGTATGACTCGAGCCCACTGAGATGTATGAGCAACACTCAAGATTGGGATCTCTGTGTGGTTTCTGGACTGATCTTGTCTTGCTCACACACTGCATGGCATGACCCAACCTCCCATTTGGCTTGTGGTAATTGTACATATACATATTTTTTTTTTCATGTAAAACAGATGACAAAACATATTAAATTTACACCTCCTTACCCCCTATCCTGCCCACTAGAAACAGGGAAACGATGCCAATGAGCCCTGCTATGATATCATAGCTAGACACAAGGGTATTACTTTTCATTTTTATTCTCTGGCTAATGATGCCACCTGCTGACTACATAAAATCAGGCTTGAGTACTAGTACTGCCTGAAGGAAAAGGGATACACAGTGGGCCCCCCAGACATTTACAGGTAATGAATAGGTAATAGCAGTCAGAGTGGTGAAAAGTTGCCATGTGATACTGTTAACCCTTCCACATTTCCCTAGAAATCCCAAAATGTTGAATTCCCACCAGGCCGAAGCATGTTTCAGATCACATTCGACGGTGTAATCTGTTACTGAAGCGTGTTCCCAGATGTTTTTCGAAGGACAAATGTTGATTAGATGAAACCGCCGCAGCAAATGAGGGTGGAGGGAGTGAGGTCACGGATGCGTGACATTTTGTACGACCGGTGACAGTCGACAACAAGGGTGTGTGTATCAAGCTTTCAATGCCAAAATGAACAGAAAGTAGTCACGATGTGTAGGGAATGACACAGATAGACAGATAGAGAGTGAGGATGTGAGGAAACCTGATATTTTTAGGTGTTTGCTGTAAACTGACTTAGTGTTTTGAGTTTGTTGATCAAATAGATGAAGAAAACTGTGTTTTTTCCCTCTGTATTAAGATAAATTAGAGCTTCACTAGATGCACATTAGAGATTCAAATTCTCAAACACAGTGACTTCTCTTTTCTAAGGCCTCTGTGTGATGAAAGATTACACTAAATCCCAGGTTTGAGGGTGTAAGTGTTAATGTTGGAACCCAGCACTTTAGCGCAATATAAGATGTTGATTAAGTGCCTAAAGTAACTGGGAAGGAGAAAGAACGCTCCAAGAGGCTGCTTTTAAACCGACTTTGCCACTCTTTGCCTTTGGAAAAAGTGGAGAGAGAGAGAGAGAGAGAGAGGAAAAAAGCCCTGCAGATGGCACGTCTGTTTACAAGGCATTCTCACATGATGCCACTGTAATCCAGGTGATGTGAGCGCCCAGCATCCTGACTTTTCATTTGTTCCGTAACAGCGAAGCAGTTTGTTATTCACATGATTGATTATTTCAACCATCTTTACGCTTTATGACTCATGCTAAAAAGCGTGGGATAGCAGTCGCCCTCCCCTCCTTCTCAACGTCCTCGGTGGTTGTGCTGGTGAAGGGGGGGGGGGGGGTTTGCTTTTTAGGGGATGAGGAAGGCATATTTAAGCAGATCAGCTGGAAACGGCTGAATGTGAACAGCATCACCTGAGAGGGATTACGGCGAGCCGAGTCTTGACCTGAGCCCGAGCTCCGGCGTCAAGGAACAGAGCTCTGTCTTTTCTCTCCCAGGCCCCATCAGCCAAGTCTTGATAAGTGTAAATCTGTGTGTGTGTGTGTGTGTGTGTGTGTGTGTGTGTGTGTGTATATGAGAAAGAGAGAGAGTATGTGTGTGTGTGTGGGAGAGACAGAAAATGAGGAGAGATACACAGACACCCCTGCAGGTGCATGTTCCTGATGCTCTAATCAAGACATCAAGTCCAGAGCAAACATACTGCTACCTACCATATCCTTACTCGTTGACCAATCACGACCACGGTCTGTCTTGAGGATTATCGTAGCCGTTAAGGACAATGATTCACTTATGTGTTGTATTGATAAATCACATTAGTCTGACCCAGCCTTCGAACTCTGTCGAAAGACTAGCTCCTTGTTTGACCTACTAACCCATGCATGTCGATCCTGGCCTGTAGCGCAGCTCCTGCTCCAAGTCACAGCGGTATCAGATGAAGCCGGTGAAAGGCTCCTCAGTGCGCTCATGCCATGCTACACTGCTGAAAAAACCCCAGCAGAGGAAAAAACATGCAGTGGCATGAACTTTCTACTGGAGGGAAAGACACAGAAGAGAGATTCTTTAGGGGCCCACGTGAGAAAGTGAGGATGATCTGTTTCACAATTATTTTTTAATTTTATTGCTGCTTTAAAAAAAAAGATGTATTCTCCAAGTCCTGCTATTATCTGAAGAATACAATTAAGCCAAATGAGTTTAAACAAGCCTGATGATCCTTTATCATGTGTTGTTGTAGTAGGAACTGAGTGAGGCAGGGATTGTATTAATCTGCAACTTCATGTTCGAGCGGGATCTATTTCACAAGGATGAGAAACCTTGTTTTGTAACACGTTCAGCACAATTCCATCTATCACATCGCTCTCAAGAAGCATTCATTCATCGTGCGCAGATTCGGTCCCTCCTTTTCAATTTTTTCTTTAATACACGGAATACACGAGGGAATCTTCTCTTCCACTCTCAATCATTGTCATCAGAGGATCCCATATGCTGGCAAAGCTAAATGCCAAACAGATGTTTTTATTTCAGGCTACATTTTTACCACACTGTAAAAGTTCATTTTTTCGGAAATGTGAAATAAAACGAACTTATTACATAAAAACTTATAATACGGTCCATATTTCCTCATGGCGAATTGGAAACTCCCGAGCAGCAGACAAAAACTGCAGTGTCCCTCCTGAGCGCCAGGGTTATTTTGTAACCCTCACCTATGTACGCCTCCCTCAATTGCAAACTCAACCCCCCCAACTTCCCCCTCCACCCCCAAAAGCAATTATACCTTAATACGTTTCCGTATAAAGCTACTAAATATGACCAGCCAATTTGTTCCAAATCTCTCAGGTTTATTGGGCCGTAAAAATTCTAATGTGGGAATCATTTCTAAGTGCCACACATAAAACAACAACACAAAAGGAGCATTTTTTGAAAAAATGACTCATACGAGGGCTTCACAGGTAGGAGAGCTGCCCAGAGCCGGAGATGGAGCCCCTCAGGCTTACACCGAAATGCACTTCCAGACTACTTACCTCTCACATTACTAATACACACCTCTAAAAGAATTCAGTGAAGAGCTGTTTAGAGGTAATGATGTGGATACAATAGGCATCCATTGTGTTTTTCCCCCCAATGAATCTGATCATGGGAATTGTTAAAAACGACCAATTTCCCATTTGCTATTTATACAGTTAAGTACCTAAATCAAAGTTAAAGCGCTAGTTGGACATTTTTTGGGAAATATGCGTATTCACAGGCTTGCCAGAGTTAGAGAAGAAGATGCACTCATGTCTGTGTGGTAAATATGCATTTAGCTTAGCTTAGCATATAGACTGGAAAGAAGGGGGAAACAGTGAACCTGCCCCGTCCAAAAATCCACCTACCAGCACCTCTGCGTGTCACTAATAAACACGTTATATGTAGTTTGTTTGATCTGTACAAAAAAAAAAAAGGTGTGACTCCAGGAAGTCAACGCTCACGGCCAAGAATATCAAATACCCCTCCATAAAACCACAACTTGTCGTTTTTACACTCTTATGTTTATTGATTAGGCAAATTAGATACATAAACAGTTAATTAGAGAGCTGTATAGGCGCTGGTAGGTAGATTACCTGTGGAGCTAACCTGTTTGCTCTATTTTCAGTCATGCTAAGTTAAGCCAACTAGCTGGACAGTGATATTAATCTTCCATCTCATATTCATCTCATTAAGAAAAAGCGAAAAAGCTTATTTGCCAAAAATGTCTAAGTGTTTCTTTTGGCTTGTAACTTGGCAACTGAGCCTATTTAATTAGATTTCCACCTGCCACTAAATGTCTAGAGGAGTTGTTCAAGATTCCAGGGATCTATGAGTACTTGGAAGGATGCTTAATGTCTAATGTTTGTAGAAGAGGCCATGCACTGTATCTGCTCTTGTTCGCCATGTCAGTGTGTTCCTGTGTGTGCATGCCGACGGGTACCTATTTTACATCGATCTGCAAGGGTTGGAAATTCGAAACTTGAGGAGGCCCCTTGAGAAAATACACCGACATGTGCAGAAACAAACACACACACACACACACACACACACACACACTGACTCTAGTCTGGCGCTAAGGGCTGTTTGCATCAATGCCTGTTCGAATGGCTGTCTCTCTAACAACAGGGAGGCACAGGGCTCTGATCGCTACCCCCGTGCCCACCCCTTAACACTCGACAGATGGACAAGACTTTTTTTCCCCCTCTCCCTGCTTTTATGGGACCTCTAATTATGCTTACACGCCACATCAAAATAAGACTCAGCATGCAATGCCTTTGGTATGGAGAGGAAGTGAGCTGGTCAGATGCAATAAAGCGTCTCTCTGCGGAGCTCGCCTGTAATTTGGCGGCCTGTGTATGGATGTGGAGAGGTAAAGGTAAAGGTGCTGCAGCAGCCCCCACTGTTGCCTACTGTCTGCTGCACCGTGTCCATCTGTGGAGTAACAGCAAATATGATGCAGTGACTTTATAGAATAGTCTCACCATGTTGCTGCAAGAGATTTGACATTGTGATCATGAAGCAGCGTGAAAGATAAACCCTGCACACTTTAAAAGACATGCAAATATGTGAAAGGATATTTTAGCCACACCCTGGACGAACCCGAGCCAGGGCCTCTGTTATGGCTTTGTTATGGTTTTGGCTGTGGTTGGGGTTAATGTTGGTAATTGGGCACCCTTAGACTAAATGAGGACTTGCCTGTGGAATTAGGCCTGGACTAGTTGGGACAAGAGCTTTGAATGCTACACCGGGTAAGGCTTACACTGGATTTTTTTTTTGTTTTCTTGGGCACGGATCTGTGTCGAGGTTGGCTTGCGCTTCTATCTCATAGCTCTCAGGCCTTGTGGTGTGAGGAGGGGAAGGCCTCATGGCTGCCTGCGGAGTGCAGAAGCACCCGGTGTGTTTTTAATCAGGAACAAGGCTGGGAGTCATTACTGGGCCTCAATGCTGAGCTCATTGTCTCTCTGACTCTGTGGAGAGAGAGAGAGAGAGAGAGAGAGAGAGAGAGAGAGAGAGAGAGAGAGAGAGAGAGTGAGTGAGTTAGTGAGAGTTGGAGGGGTGGGAGGGTGCTGAGACAGAGAGGGCAACGTAGCGTGCATGTCAGATGTAAGGAGGTCTTAGAGGGTCATCTCCATGCAGATGTATGCGGTCAGAGTAGACAGAGCAGAGGGAAGGAAAGTGATGGGAAAAGAGGATGCACACGGCAGCAGAAGAGTGATTCAATGAGACGTGCATCTGTCTGTTATCACAGCAAAGCAATAAGACTGCAGATCAATCATGTAATGGTAGCTGGAGTGTGCATGGTTTCACCTCTAGGCAGCGTATTGCTCGACTTCGCCAGAGTTGTTCAAGATCACACCCTAATTGTCGCTCATCTTGATGAGCTGTGTGATTACTTCTGTTTCTACATAACTGCTAGCTAACTGGCTAGCATCCTACTTGTCAAGCTGTAAGCGCATGATCCATGTCTGGCCCCTCAGCTCTTTCCTGTCCTTCAGCGTGGAAAAACAACACAGATGTTCACTGTTTTCGAACATGTATTATGTGGTGCATATTAAGCTGTTCTGTGCTTCTTTTTTTTCTTTCCTTGCTGCCTTCCACCCCTGTTTTAACTATAATTTCCCTATTAGCTTCACCTTGCCAAAACCAGCTGACCTGTGAGTGTCGAAGGTAGGAAAAACTTTGCTTTATAGAGGGTTCAATCTGTTCTAATTAATATTTTCATACTAACAACCCACAGAGAATTTCGACCAGACTGTGCAGTTTCCCACAGCTCTACAGAACAGCTTTTTTCAGCTCATTGTTTTTTGTCTTACTGAATGCAACTTATGTTTTTCAGTCCCGTGCATTCTCGTCAATGTAAAGTGAATTCTCATCAGCGTAAAGCGTGAGAAAGATGATGAACCCACCCACTGCTACCTGCTGTGGAACAAACAAAAGCAGTGTATTCAGCAGCTAAAAAGCCATGTATGTTTTTTAGGACTTGGTGGAGACCAAAGCAGAGTTAAATATGAGTAAATATTGGACACAACAACGATTGACTGCTATCTGAGACAGTTGGAAGTGTCAGTAGGCAACCTCTTACAAAGAAGTTTACCTTAGTAGATAAATATGTCAGTGTTGTGATTTTTTTTGTCATTGCATTGACTCCAAGTGGCCAAAAAAAACTCGATTAACGGAGCTTCAAGCTGGGGGTTGTTATGTTAGTGTCCACCAATTTTTTTTTTTTTTACAGTCTGACTAGAGCCAGACTCCATGCTGACGCCCTTTCACAATCAGGCTTTTGTGGGCGGATCCAACATCTTGTCAATCCAATTACATCTCACGGTTTGTTTGGATGGTTTTTGCAGTTGGGTTGCATAAGGAGTATTGCCTCCAGGCGGGTGACAGATTCAAGGAAAAACTTGGAAAAAATGAGCGGAGAATCAACAAATGCAGATGGCACGAGGACCAGCCGAATGCTTTGATGAGCGTGAAAATGATGTGAATCATATGCTGTGGTGATGGCTCTGTCATGTCAGCACAACTGGACACCTATGGGAGAGTTTCAGAGCGACATGTTAGAAAGAAACACCATCAAAACACCAAATGATGGAATATAATTTGGTAGAATGGAGTTCATTCCTTCAGTAGAGTTCCACAGACTTAGAGAAGCTGTTCTGGAGGCTTGTGGTGGCCTAAATACTATACATGATGAAACTCAGGTGTTACCATGCTGCTATTTAGTACTCCTCCAAGATCACAATTCTCTAAAATGAACTGTCACAAGTTAGTGATGCATGGTGGATGATGCTTTTTTTATCAAATACTATCAGCAGAATAGATTGGAGTTGTCAATTTCTTTCTTAAAGATGTTCCTCTAACCCAATGGTCCCAGCCCTGTTTACTGTAATACAATCCATGACTGGCCCAGTTGTTGTGTGGTTGTGGTCTTCGTTGTTGTTTGTCTTAATGTTGTCTGTGTTGACTTACTGTAAGCCCGTGTATGTTTCTGTGCTTTGCTCTGGCTGCACGCACAGATCCATGCACGCACACACACACATTCTGTAAAAAAAGAGAGAGTACAAGTCTAATTGTGGGGAGAAATTTGTAAGCTGTGTTACGATTTTAATGCAGCATATTTTAACGTTGCGCTTTGTAAAAGAGAACATCAATTGTGGTGTGACTGCTTTTGACTTTTCTCTCCCCACTAGGGTTTCTCACTAATCTTGTTTTAGGGTCCAGACAATGAAACAAGACTGTGGTAGAGACAAATGCTACACAGAAATATATAACGCTTTAAAAGAAGTCCATTAACATTTCTCAGATTCTTTCACTTTTTTCCCCCTCTAGTTATGCACTTGTGTTACATCTTGGCTGACTTCTCCTTAACTGGATATTATTTTATTTGGACTAGGGCCAGGTCTCAGGAGCAGCGGCTTTAGCTGTGTAAACAGCTGTCACCAGCAGGAGTCATAACTAATAGGTATCTGTAGACAGGGGTCACATGTAGTTTACATGTTTACTAGCTAATGGCTTTAGAGATGGTACTGCCTCGGCGCAGTAATGGACAGTGGTGAAGTGAAATGGACAATGTGGAGCTGGTTATCATCATCATCAAGCACATATATGCATATGAGTAGCTGTGTATTCTTAAAAAAGAGCCCATGCAACTTTGGAGGTGAAAGTTCGATTTTTGGAGAATAAGATTACATTGAAGATTTTTTTTTTGTTCTGGAGAAACCTTATTGTTTAGAGAAGAGGAGACAACTCCTGCGGCTGAGTTATTGCATAGCTCTTTGGCACATCCAGTGCCGTGGAACATTGTTGTAATGGCAGCCAATACATGACAACGCAATTTGTTGCTCATTTGTTTAAGTAAACACTGTGGCATGTAGGCACAAGACAGGTACAGCTCCATGCATCTGACTCTGTAGCCTCCTTGTAACAATAGACTGAGCGGTGTCATGCCACCCAGAGATTTTGGATGGAACTCTGTCTGCTTATCCAAAAGTTCCTTTTATTGCAACATCTAACACCTTAGTTTGATTTTAGCTCACCTGCATACCAAAGCTCTTTTTGTGTGTGTGTGTATGTGTGTGTGTGTGTGGCAATGGATTATTTTTCCACACATTTCCACCCCCAGAAGCACATGCACAACTTTCAGCTGAAACGATTTTAACTTAGCACACATATTGTTGTTTTTGTTGTGCTTTACGTGTTCCGCTTGGACTTTTTTTAATTCACTCATCCCCTCACACTTAATGAAAGCATTCATCCCGAACCTTCTTTCCCCCCTAAATGGCAACATAGAAACCCCCCCCCCCCATCCCCCGAGGGCTGAGTGTGGACTTTTAGAGCCAACACAAGCTGGTCCTGTTAAAGACGCCCGGGCACTGCCAGCCATTCAAGGTGGTTTGGTGGTGTGAGAACATGTGGCCAGATGTGACCCATACACCTGCTAGCGAAGGAGGTAACTGCTATCATCTCGACACAGTGTACACGTCTAAACGTACTGTGCAGGCCTGTGAAACACCTCAGATGAACTTTTCTCCCAAGTCTTGTGTATGTGTGCGTGTCAGTCCTGGTCTGTAATGCACTGGTGACTCTTAACTGGAATTAACTTTTAACAGAACAGCCAGAGCAGCTAAGTTATTGATCAAGACGTGGCCACATTTAAAGACAGCTGGCGCAACATATTTCCTGTTTGCAGGATGAAGATATTTAATATTAACCCTCTAACAACCCCTAACGGTAACGTCCAGTTCTCTTATGGGAAACAGAAGCCATTTACGCGACAAAACAAACAAGGTTGTCTTCGTTTCCCGTCAATGACCTAATGTAGATATTGGATCCAGCTCCAGGTTGTTGGTTCTTTTTTTTTGGGGGGGGGGGGGGGGGGTAGAAAAATAAAGCTTTGATGTTTACGGTTTCTTTGTGACAAGCACCATGTGTGAAAGTGAGACTAGGTCTTTGCCATCTGTCCCCTGTGGTGCGCTCCACTTTTGACCCTGGCGATCACCTCAGATCTCCCTGTTGGCCTCGGCGGGCGAGGAGGGGTGTGAGGGTTGTCTCTTGTTAAAGGGTTAATGAGGTAGAACTTTGTAGCAGACGCTCACATTGTGCCTACTTAGGATCGGTATGAAGACGGTGGCTGTAGTCAGTTAGAGTGTGTATTGAATTTTATTTTTTGGGAGTGAGTTCTTGTTTTTCTTTCCTCGTTTTTATTATTTTGTCTCCATCTTTAATTTTAAGCACTTTGTACTTCCCAGAGATCCCTCTCGGTCCAACAGTGTGATGTTTTCTTCGTATTCGTGCCTGTGGGTGAAATTTGAGTTTGTTTAGGTAGCGCTCTTTTGCTCCTGCGTTGCTCATGCTGACGGCCTGGTACTTCTACAGAAATGTAAAATTCAGCACTTCCTGTGTGTCCAAGGATTATTGTTCCAATAAATGAACTACCAGACACTGTATCTTGAAAATCTAATTAAAAATATGTTATTAAGTGGCTACAGGCTGAATCATATGAGCTCTGTAACCAGCAGTATTGGGTGAGTCACTAAGGACATTTATTAAAGCCTGAAATCCAGTAAAAAAACAGCAACTAATAATAGTAATAATAATGCAGAAAAAAAGTAACAAAGAAACGAAATTGTGTTTTAAACCATTCTTAAAAGTGAAACCTGCAATACTGCTTTTGGCCACTTGACAGCAGCAAAAACACAACACTGAAATGATATATTTCAACTCTTATGTTAATATGGAAGTTCTGTTATATCTATTACTCATCTAGCAAATATGTAGCAACATTAGCATTGATTTGGAGTCATGCTTTTAGCTACCTGATGGACATAAGTCCAATTTTCACTCTACTTTTAGCTCTGTTTTGGTCTCCACCGGCTCCTCAGGCAGATATCTGGCTTTTTAAGCTGCAAACTGCTCCACTGTGTTCACCAGCTTGTTGCCAGTTTTGTCTGTATGCTGTTTGGTGCTGGCAGACAGTGTAAAATAGGTTTTATATGAGCTCTTTTACTAAAAGCAGCTGCTTGTTGTGACGGAAAATTACATTATTAAAGCTGGCTATAAAACTAAAACAATTAGCTGGAAGATGCTGAAACACTAGTATGAAACACTAGGAGTATTTTTTCGTAATTCTCCCTGCGGTTGTCACGAATAACCCTCACTTAGTCATTTTATCCATTGTTATTATAAAAGTATTGATTAAAACAGCTTGAACTGTTTAATTTAATGGGAATGTTATTTCTTGATATTAAAGTAGTTGTTTGACAAAAAAAACACTCAAGGCCCACTTATTAAATTTATTTGGAGCTTTCAGCCTTATCTAACTTATCTCATGCAGTAGAAAAGTTGTTAGTCACTACTAGTTAGTTAGTAAATTGTTACTTAGTAGCAAACTTCAACCTCTAATAAAGACTGTGACATCTGGTTTAAATCTCTGGAAAAGTAAGTGGACCTTGATATAATATTATTTAGTCAAGTGTAGTTTTAAGTTAGATCAATCATTAATTTAATTTAATCACACTTTAATACTTTGGTTTCAGTATTTTTAATGCCGGATTTTCCCTGTGACTGATTTAACAAACTGTGAAGCCATTTGTATTTTAATTGAAGTGAATGTTTTGGTTATTTTTCCAGCACTGTCAATCAGTGATAGGAAACAATAAAACTGTCATTTCTATGATGATTTCATAGTATTTCAGTTTACACTCTGTTTTGCGTGACACATCAACAAAAGACAAGTATCTCCCATCTGGATCTGCAGCTATGTTGCGTTTTCTGGCAAGTAAAAAGAATTCACATCCAACTCTTTTGTTTTTCAGATGTGTGAGCTGGAAGTTGGGATGGGTTTAGTCAAGGTGATGACAAATGGGATCGGGAGAGGGAACATGGGTTAGGGTGGGAGAGACAGAGCAATGCTGCATGGGGTGCAAATATGCCAAGCATGCCCGCCGACTTTACTGATCCATGCCTGCGATGGCCTCGTTCTACTCCCGCGCAGCCAAGTCCCACTCAGCGGTCTGTCTGTCTGTCTGCGTGTGTGTGTGTGTGTGTGGGTGTGTGAGTGAGTGAGTGAATTACTAGACTTCCAGCACATTGAGCTACAGGTGTGAAAATTAGGTGTGAGGTTTATGTGTGATGAATTACCAACATGTGGGCTAATCGGAGCCACTCCACCTTTTCCTCCACCCAGCCTTTTCTTCTTTCTGTTCTGAGGGGAAACACATTTCTCTCACAGCTTGAGTGGATTTGAGGGAGTGTAAATACTGAAATATTCAATGTTCCAAACTTTTCCCCTTGTTTTGGAGCACATTTCTCTATTTTTGCACTGCTTGAATCTATACTTAAGGATGATTGGTTACTGTCACTAATTAGTTGGACAAAATTGTGTGCTTCAGGCACTAAAGTGCTATAACAGAGACTAATTGGTAGCTTTACGTCCACCTGTGATTTTTTTTACTCCGTTCTTTAAAGGAAAACACATTTTTTGACACAACTGATTTGTTGGGATGAAACTTTTTTAAATATTCAGAAATTTTCCTTTAAAGTAAAATGTTTTGGTATATAATGCCTACATAGTTTAATTACATGTCTTCTTTCTTTCTTAGCTTATTAACTTACATTATTTTGGTGCCTGGTCAATGCAAAAACAATTGGAAAAAATACAATATGCCAGGTAACCAGTCCCCACCCCCCCCCCCCCAGAAAAAAAAAAAGATTTTTAGTATCTATAACTTAAAAATCATGAGACTTGCAGTAAAAGAACATTCTAGATAGGTTCAAACTGCTCGTTATAGAAACATTTTTACTTAGATGTTTGGGCACAAGTTCCTTCAGCTGCATGACCATAAATATTTACCATCTGATTTCCCTAACAATTGAATTTCCTGAAAAACTTACAGTATTTTACAATCACCTCCTGGACAGTCGAACTAACCCTTTCCAAATGTAGCATGCCTGAGCTCTGGACTCTCACAGCTAAAACTATATGTGTACATATAAAGATTTATAGTAAGCTATTCCATATAGTTTTTCAGCTAAAGGCCAATATGCTTTTGGCACATTTACACAGAGAGCCATAATTTATCAAACCCAATCTTAAATGTTGAAATGTTACGTTTGAGGGCATTTCATCATCTCTACAAAAAATCTCAAAATCTATATTGACTAAATCTGCTTAGCTTGACCCATGGTTCACATGGTGGTTTGTAGACTTGAGATCATACTGCATTTGTGGAATAACACTGTAGTTATGGTGTGAGGTGCTGAGAAAACCTGTGGAGATGAGTAGAAAATTACCAGGGTGTTTCACAAGAACATCTACCTTTTTTCTTTGAAAGATTGAATAAGGATGGGCGAGAGTAAAAGAAGCGCTGGCAAGAAACATAAACCACATGCTTGTCTCCTAGTGTCTGCCCAGAGAGCGATAAAGTCCATCATCCTGAGTCACTGATTAACTCCCACAGTTCTTCCATTCCCAAGTGTCATAAAGTCCTTTTACACCTGCGCAGACCAACCATGGCGTAGAAAAATGGATATGACCAATAGGGGAATTAAAAGCAGATGCTGAGTGATGACCTGGGCCAGCAGGAAGTAACAAGTTGATTAAAAAAAACAAAACACAGTAATGAGATTTTGGTTTTAGACTCGCAAAATGCCTTTTATAGTTAATCTCATTTGACAGCAAAGGATCACGCAGTTCGGGATGTTCCATGCTTTAAATTGTAATGAAGTGTTGCAATTGACACTATTTTTCGGTGTAACCACTTAACAGCTGTTGCCGTAAATACATGCACTACACCACCAAAAATAAAACGGACCCCATAAATGCAGCATTACCCATCGCTATTTTTAGTAGTTTTAAAGGAATGGATTTTCCCGTCACTGGAGCAAAAGTTTAACCTGATTAGAGGTTTGCATTGTTTTAGTATATGGTTTAAGCATTGTAGACACTGACTGTGAACAGAGATTCCGTTGTTTTCAAGGCCAGGCTCGATTGTAAAACGCTTTACGGGACCGCAACCCACAGTGAAGAGGCGATGTTGTTACTTGACCACCACATCAAGCTCATTCTTTCATTTTTTTCCTGCTTTTGTGACCACTGAGCTTTCCATGGCTGTCACGTCTGTTATGGTCAAGGTTTTTAAAGTGTCCATCAATGTGGCAGAACGTGTGAAAAGACTGCAGAACATACCGTGAGATTAGGTCACCTCTTCTTTCTTATTTTTCCTTTAATTTTTTCTCTAACAGGAATTACGAGGTCTCTTTCACATCAGGAGATCCAGATGTGGGATTTGACCCAGGACATTGGATTTAAGTCATAATCCATCATAAAGATATTAATAAGGAAGTGAACTAACTGAGGGTCTTCATATAGGATTGGAAAGGGTGTAATGGAGAGAGGCATGACGAGTAGGGTTGGACAGATGGGTGAAAGGTGCGGAGAGCGGTTCCAGATTGACTCAGAAATGCTGTTAATGTCTCTATTGACGGCTGCAGGTTGAGACAAGATGGGACAGGGTGATTTTCATAAAATACTGTGTAGGACATTTTCTGGACAGATTAGATGATATATAATTTCTCTAACTAATCGCTTTTGATTAATTTTTGATTTTTTTTTTTACTTAAACAGGATAACAGCTAAATTGATTCGATGTGGGCTAAGATAGATTTGGTGATGACCTCTTACAAATGGAATGTTGAATTCATAAAAGCAATATATTTAAAAAAGCACCTTTGCTCAATTCAGTTCACTCTGGGCTTTTACTGATACAGCCTTACTTGGGCTGGTATGACCAGTTAGGGACTAATGTTAGCAAGGCCCTTGTCCTGTCCAATTGTGTTAACAGTAACAATAGTCTAGGATTTCAGCTTAATTCTACACCAGTATTATGCATTTGGCATCTTTTCGTAATTGTTACTTGTAGCTGCAGTGGTCACTGGACAGCAAAAGTTAAATGCTGTAGTTTTGCTTCGTAAAAAGAAGTAGTTGAACATTATGGGAAATAAGCATATTCACTTTATTGAGCTAGACAAGAAGATTAATACCACTCTCATCTCCGTACATTAAATATGAGGCAGCTGATTAGCTTGGTATAAAGACTGGAAAGAGGAGGAATCAGCAAGTTTGGCTCTGTCCATATCCCCCTACCAGCTCCTCTAAAGTGCACCATTAATAAGTTATATCTCATTTGTTAAAGCAACAAGCTACAAAAAACAAAGTGTAAATACAATCATTTGCTATGCCCGGAGGTTATTCACCTGTCTCACCTGATCATTGATCATCTAACAGGGAGGATACACATTGTTCCAATAATGTCAAACTATTCCTTTAATCACATTTAGTTTGTATGGTGGTGATGTGATCCTGCAATGAGTCAAATAACGCTTTTTCACCTGCGTGTGACTTTAGCTCAACCTGTTGAATCGCACCAAAGTAAATTACCTTGAGCTTCTGTTTTATTGCGTACTAAAAAGTGTAGCTTTAAATTGGCCCCCATTTTCCAGTTGCCTGTTTGAACCGTGGCTGCCTGTTTTACCCATTCGCCATATAAACCACCACCCTTTCAAGTGAAGGTTCAAATCTCTTTCGCTGCCCGCCTCGCCCAGTGGATCTGTGTCACAGGAACACTTTGGCCGAGCTAATATGTCTGACAGCGAATGTGTTTGCTCAGCCTCATGCTGCAAAATCATTATAAGCAGCAGGACTGTCCTGAATTATAAACATGTGCTTACAGTATGATCTGTTAAAGTAAACTGGGGGAAAAACGTAGATCCTAAAACCTGACTTGTTCCAGCTGGAAAAGAGTTGCAGGCAAGTCCAACATATTTTCTGCTAAATTGGAACAGAAATGTGCCTTCAGTGCACAGGCCCGATGTACCCCTTCCTACCCCTTCTGTTTTTTCTCCACAATTCTCGAGTTAAGTGCCACTTCCAGATCCACGACAAATAAAGTCACGGTCCTGAAAAGCAGGCGGTTTGATGTCATTTTTCCTGTAGCAGCTTTTAACAAGCTTGAACAATGTTGCCCCGTTACAACGGCTGGTGAACTCAAGGTGCGAGGATTGACACTATTGGCTCTCGTGCACTTTCAGAGATCCAGAAAGCGGCGGTTGCTTCTTACGCTTCAATTCGCCTCCAGCCTGCCGGTGGCTGCAAAGCTGCGCTGTCCCATGTCTGCCCTCTCTCTCTCCCAGGCCCTCTCTCTTTTTTCCTCTAAAGTGGAGCAGCAGTAAGCTTACACCATCATTTAGGGGGAACAAGGGAGGTGGACAATAAACAATAATTGTCTCAGTGCCACGAGGAAAGCGTATAATTCTGTTGGTGAATGCGATGCTTTCCACATGAGAGCACAAATCTTCTTGACCTGCTGCTGCTATGTAACTCTAAAACCTGAGGTTTGCCATTGCTGCTTCTTCACAATATAACATTTATAGTCAGTATAGATGTAGTGAATAAATGTGAACCTTTTTTTTCTATCGTGGTACTCAATGATACCAAACTTTCTCATGTGTGCTGTACTGTAAGTGTCTTTTTTAAAACAATGGACAGTGTGGCTGCTGGTTAGTTGCATTCACATTCTGCGTTATTAGATTTACATACCAGGGGCCCTTAGAGAAATGGAGGAGAACTGTGAGAATAGAAACAGTTGTGCTTTAATATAAGCTCTTGTCTTCCATTTGCTGTCTTTGGAATTCACTGCAGCATTATGATATTATCTCAAGTCTGCAGTTAATCAAGACACGCGTTTGGTCCCAGTCGCTATTTGCTGCTATCGTATTCCATTTGGTACGGTGTTAAAATAATAGATGACAAGATAAACTAGGGTCTAATGAAAACATGTATCCCTTGAGCCCCTGTTGTATACCTCTGTGGCCAATGTCAACTACTAATGTGGATAATATTTAGGAAATGTAACTATGAGTACTCTCTTTGGGGAGTTAACTGGGGAGCAGTCAATAATTCTTACAACAGCGTTGGTAGCAGGTTAGTGGACAACTGATTGAAGTGAGCAGGTGAGAGATTACAAAGAGGAATGTCATCATTTTTAAACTTTTTTTTCAGGAATGGCAGACCATCATAGACTTCTATAATACATGAATATATATGTTTTGGCATTTCTTATTCCCCACTTTATCCATAAAACATCAAACATACGGAAATGCTACTAAAACTATAAAGATTTGTTGTAGCTTTTATTAAAACAAAGGTTTATATTATACTATATTTCTCACTCTTGAATACCTTTTCTTGTTATTTTTAGAATTACAATTAAATTGTCCATTTGAAAGACCTGGAAATGGTTACAGAGTATCAGTTTTCAGTAGCACCAGCCTTAAAATATTTTTATCCGAATATTTTAGAACTGCAACATCCCACATCAGTGAAACCCTACGTAAGAATGTCTTCTTGTTCTCAGTGTTGAGTTCAGGGCTCTAAAAGAAACACAAGAAATATGTGCAATTTGCCTTGTTAGGGTTTTGGGTTGCAACAAGTTGGAATGGGTCAATGTGAATGATTTCATGGGTAACGGTAGGTGAGTGGAAGGCAGGAAGTTAGCCGGCCATGGGTGGAACCCCCTGTATATGTGGAGGCTTTTGGCAGCCCTGAGTGCAGTCTGTCACGCTTGCTTTGGACTCATAAAAACGTACCTGAGACGGAGTTTGGGTTTCTGCTGGATCTCACTGCAGCCCTAATTGCTCTTGAGCCGCATTCAGAGCAAACCTCCCAGCAAGCCCATGACTGTAGAATGTAAGCGCCGAGCTCCAAGCATGCCGTCATTCTTCATGTTATAAGCTTGACTGTTTCGCATGAATGAAAGAGCAAAACTTCACCTGAACAACCTATATACTTATCAATGAAAATCTGCGAGGCCATTTCACCGTGTAATGCTGATTTCATGCCTTAATTTAAGATTTTTGAAAACTGTCAAATGTAATAGTTTCAAAGATGATTAGTAAAAAAAAAGGACTGGTCTTGGATTTAATTTTAAAGGAATAGTTTGATGTTTTTTAGGAAAGTTAAATGAGAAGATTGATAGCACTCTTGAGCCTGTACAGTAAATATATTCTAGCTGGAGCTAACAGCCACTTTAAGATAAAGAGCTTATGATACAGACTGGAAGCAAACAGCTAATCTGGCTCTGTCCAAATGTAATCTATACAAATACTAAAGTGTAAAAATGACTAGGTTTTTTATGGAGCCATGTTTCCACCTGTTTCTACTTTTCTTTTTTTTCCCTTCCTAACCTAAGCTAACAGGCCACTTACTGTAGCTTCATATTAACCCAGAGACATATGAATGGTATTAATCTTTTTATGCAATTCTTGGCAAATAAGCCAAATGTCAGTTGTCCTAAAACATACTAATTTGGTAAATTTCCCCCTATAAATGCAAATTAAATAAGGGATCCCATCAAAATTCAAACACTATTTTTCTATATTTGGTGCACTGGATTCATCCTCAGTCTATCTGTCACTATATATTATTGATGGGTGAGTTAGAGGTTATGTGAAGAGTTGTTCATGTGGTTCCTATACAAGAGCAGTGGCTTCATACCAACTCTCTGACTTGTAGACATGACATATTGAGGCATTTATTAAGCCTTTGTGTTAAAAAGTCCTTGCAGAGGCTTCTTAAGTGATGTTCACATGGACCCCGGCCTTTTGTACATACAATACTCGAGGCTCAGAGGGATCCTCACTTAGCTGTCAGAAGTGGGAACTGTGGATTTGTTTTGTTTCTCGTAATATGTATTCTGTGGTTGAAACCGTAAACGACGTCGGTTCATCGTGTGCTGGGAGTGGCACTTCTAATGGCCTGCGCCCCCATCCCCTCCCCTCCCCCGTCTCGAAAAACATGTATGGTTGAACCTGGTATCCATATTCTCACAATGACCGCTTTCTGTGCGGCTTTTTCTTATATGCCTGGGTCACTTCAGTTTCAATGTGATTGACAGAAGAAATACACACAAGAGCCAAGGCATTACATGATTTGTGGAAAAAAGAAGAAGAAGCCGTAGAAAGCAGGCGAGCATGTGTCAAAGTAGGGTTGATGTTTGGGGTAGACTGGGTTTGAAAGTGTCTGCTGTTTTCCAACAGAAAAAAAGGCAAACAATGTACAGGACAAAGACCACATCCATAACGCAGAACACAGCCCCCAGCAAACTAAACACACAGCTTTACGTTCTTCCAAAATTAGATTAAGCGAGCATGATCTACAGAGACTTCAGTCCTAACACTATACTCATTTCCCTTTGATTTTCTTCACTACCACTTTTTAGCGAGCAGTTTTTAATATTCATACCGATAAAGCTCACTAAGATAAAAAAAGCTTTGAGTTGTCCTGCTGTAGAGGAGCTACTTTCAGATTCATATGAATGAGTGTTTTCTTTAAGAATGGCTCAAAGCTTCTGGCAGCTGACAGATTGATGTAAAGTGCGCTAGACATTATGCCGGTAGTGTAGGACGTGAGTTGGAATGCGCTGTTCCAGACACTGTGAATTGTGGCCTCTTTCCTGACATACCTGTGGCCTGAACCCCCAAACCTTTCCACAGACACACACAAGCTAATCTCCCAAGATCAGCACCAAAAGAGTTTCTCTCCACTGTACACAGCCGTTCCTTCCCCCCTCTTTTTTAAAATTTTTTATCCCCAATCGTACTCTAATTCCAGGATGTGGGATCTGCTGCATTCAAACGGCGTGTGATTATGTTATCCTCAATCAGCATGCGTTGCGAGATTAGCAACCAGCAAAACAAATGTTTGACAACAAAGAGTGAGCAGGATCTGTGAGCCAGACACATGAAGAGGCTTTTCAGTGACTGTAATTTCCTCGCTGATTGACCAGCCAGTGATCTAAGATGACCGCAGGCCTAGATTTTATTTTTCTATTATTGTTGGGATGGTACTGTTAGCAAACTGTCAATAGTGATAGAGTCCAACCCATTCAAAAAGGCCCCGAGAAATAAGCTTTCCAGCCTCACAGTTATCTACTTTTGCCAAGTTGGCTTTCTCTGTCTGTCAGTTTGGCGGGGGCAGAGGGAGTAAATGTGACCAAGTTAATATAGATGTCAGTTTGCTGTAAACACATCCAGACTGTATATGCTACAGAAATATATGGTTAAATATTGAGGTTTGGTCTAATGTTGCAGTTTAGTTTTCCTGAATGGAAGCATTGACAGAATGAAATGTGAGATATATATTTCACAGATTCTGTTTGTGGTGTTAACTGACGGGAAAAACACTTGATACAACAACTGGAGTGACCTTTTTGATAAAAGAGATAACTATATTTTTACTGTGTTTTAATGTAGGTATCTTCTATTGTATATGTTGAAAATATGAACAGATATAAATGTCTACACATTATTTTAGCAAATTTCAGTAAGGCACTTTATTTAAATACTACGAGCCAGTTGTAAATGTGATAAAACCGGCCTGTGTCCACCAAAGACAGCCAAATAACTCTGAAGATACTGTATTAAATTGAGAGACAACCTGCCTTGGCAAAACTGCAATGAAGAATAATAACATCTTACACACTGAATTGACAGTTGAACATAAGATGCAATTTTCCATTTGAGAATAGGAAGAGCCAAAACTAGTCATAATTTGGGGTTTTCATTTCTCCTTCATGTCTTATTGAGTGAGTGCCGACTAGAGATGAACAATCACCAGTCTGTGTGATGAATAGGCTTGGAGTGCACATCCCGGCGCTGCTGTGATCGATGGGGTGTCGCCGTAAACCTCATCCCTACAGACCATCAGAGACACATTCTGATTAGCACTTAATCTTACTTCCATCCACCCTGGCTTCAGGAGAATGAGTGTTGTTTGGCAGAGCTAGCATACCTCTCTGAAGACTATCTCCCAGCGCTCCAACAAAAGAAATGAAAAAAGATGAGTCCAAGACAGCCACTGACATCCACTGACTGATTTTCACATGATTACAAACTGATGCTTGCACTGGGCCCACTTAGCGCTCACTTTCGTCTCGGTGAATCTGTTCAGAGAAATCTAATATGCAGATCCACGGCCAGTAACGCAGGCATGTTCTGCTCTGTCTCTCAGGGTTTTTGTCCAGTTTGCTGCACAGTGTTTTATTAAGCGTTGTGGTAGGTCGCTCAATTGGAGCGGCGCTGTTACCCGGTCCCTGCTTGTGATATTTAAGACTTGGCTTAGATCAAGTTGAAGTGTCTCTCATTTAGAGAGATTGGATTCGCCCAAGGACATTTTCCTGTAAACGGGACACTAAGGAGTTTACATTGAAAGTCACTTATTGTGGAATGGACTGTCTTTTTACTGGCTCCTTTGTCTTCCGCAGGAAACTCGAGCCGAGGCCAGAGCCACTGCGGTTTTGGGGGCTTTCATCGGCTGTCTCAACACAATCGTTCAGGAGGCCAACTCTGACCAGAATTAATGCAATATTCACATTCATAACCAATCAGCATTCGAACGTCAAAAGGGGAACCAGAGTTTGCATGAATGACAAATTGTTGAATTGGACATATTTACTATGACTTAGAGAATATCCTGCTGATATATCTATTATGGTTGTTTTGGTTTTATACTTGTACTCGGGTTGTATTCTGCTGGTCAGCCCTACCACAGTTGCGTCTGTCTCCTTAAGTTCACCGTGTCCTTGTCATCGGTTGAAGTCTAGGTCGTTCACAGTTGAGTAATGACATCGATCTAAAAGAATGATGTTTTTCTATCACTAGTACATAATATACAACCGTTGGAAACACTGTGTTAGATGCAACTTCCGATACCGCAACAACACTTCAGACCTTTCATTTATATAATGCTGTATTCTCTACAAGTGGTCAAATGAATGAGCTGCAAGGTTGGGCACAGCGCACGTTTACATCACCAACATGCACCAGGTAGCAGGAAAGTGCCAGGAAAAAGAAAGACTGGGTGTGAATTATGTGTTGTATTTTACCACAAGAGGAAGCACAAGCAATTTCTTCCTTCTGGGAAAAAGAGGGAAAGAACTCAATGATCCAGAAAGGTTTGAGCACACCATTTGGTCCATCATGGGTTGCTTTGGGGTTACATAGTGGACTGTTGTCATCTCATCAGTTGTGCATTGAAAGGAAGAGGCTCACTTATGAACAATGTCAAAGATTATTTAACTTTGAGAAGCTAGGGTTAGGGTTAGGCTACACAGTCTAAAATTTGAGAATTGCACAATGTGTCTTCCTCCACAGGAACCGTTGCAAAGTGATTCTGAAAGTAATTCAAACTGACTCTGTGTGGAGAGCCTTAATGCTAAATATTGAATGTTGTCTATGTGATTCAATGCTGTTAATCACCTGTACTGTTTGCTCCTCTCTGTGTCCTGCAGCTAGCTATGGAGCGTACCCCATCTGTAAAGGCTGCTCGGTGTGCTCCAGGGACAACGGCTGTGTAAACTGCCCACCCAAACTCTTCCTGTTTCTGCGGAGAGAGAGGATGAGGCAGTACGGGGAGTGCCTTCACGACTGTCCAGCCGGATACTACGGCATGCGCAGCCCCGAACTCAACATGTGCTCCAGTAAGTCCTCCCGAGTTCAACACACCCATTCTACCCCTCAATTCTCCCACACCGCCCTCTTCTCTCAACACCCCCACCATCCTGTCTTCCCCAGACACACATACATACTCCCTAACTTCCCCTTTTCCCACAACACATGCTTCATCATCAATTATCCAGAGGAGATACACATACCTCGCAATTTGAACGGCTCATCTGTTCACACAGGTGGATGTAGGCAGTGAGGCCTCGTCTTAGCCGTGTCTCCCCCGGGGTTTGACAGTTCAGCGAGGATGAGCGCTCTTTCTCATTTCTCTTTACACCTGCATTACCAAACATCCTATCGTCACAAGGATGTTTGAAGGCATTAAAATCCAAGTGCAAATGCAACCAAGATGCACTGAAGAATCAGCCATATATCATATCATTACTTTGAGAGCAACATGTGAAAAGCAGCCCTTTTAGCCTTGTCATTTAATATCATTTAAACTGCAACAATGATGAAACTAATTATTTTGGCGACTGTCTGCAGAGGCATGTGGATTTGAGACTTTCAGTAGACAGTGTAATGCATTGGCAGACAAAGTATTTTTTTGACTTTGAATACAAAGCCAATCACAGCAGTGTCCAGAGCCTCCATCAACAACCGTATGTTAGTTGAAGTTTGATAAGGAAAAACAAAGCTTTAAACCTTAAGATTAGTACTGTTTGAATAGGCAACTCTAATGAGTACTTGAAAGTAGCACATTTTAAACTCCTCTTACATTATTTATGATGATTAAAACCGCATTATATATCTTGCAGATAGTGTATCCATATCTACAGGATCTTGCTCTAACACGTTACTCCTTCACTCTACAGTACACGTAGTAAATAGTTTTTTCATTATACTGTTTCTTGGAAAACATTGTTTTGGTTTCATAACTTAAAACAGACCACACCTTTGGTTTCACATGCTGAATTATGTTTTACTATTTAAAAAAAACAACAATAACAATGAAAAATGGGAAAGTTCTCATGATTCTCGTTAAAGAATAACTTTAAAATCCGATTAATGAAATGTCTCCCTCACCTCTTCATGTAGCACCCCGATCTCATAACCTTATTTTAACATGGAATATACTCTGAGAGGGCAAGAGAAAGGGTGGGGGGGGGGAGAAAGAGAGAGACTTTATAGGTTTACACGGAGCCTGAGGTGTTGGCTGAGTGTTTCATATGAAAACAGAGTGGAACTTGAACCCATTTGGTTCCCTGAGCCAAACTCCTGACAGACGCACTAAAATGAAGCCCCAGAGGAGGGTGTCCGAACCTTTAGGCCCAATAATATGAATATGTAGCAACCACAGGAAGAAAAAAACTATATTCTGCTTACCCAATCACTGCTGACATGGATGCAAAGACATGCGCTTTACCCATTTGATTATAAGAAATAAAAAGTATGTTTAAACTGTATCAGCTAATGTTATAGGTTGGTATCCTAGATGGCAGTGAGGTGTATAAAATTGGGACTTAAATAGCCAAAATCTGACAATGTGATGTCAGAGCATGTTCAATGTCAAGCTGTGATTGGTCATCATTGTTGGTCAGTAAGGCATTAATTAGTCATTTATTACAGTTTTGTGATGACTTTTTTCAGTAATGAGTAGTTTAAATGATTAGAATTTAAAACCCAGGAATTACATCACAGATTACAGACTACAGACTCCAGTAATGCGCCTTCATTTAAATAATTTGGGGGATATTTCCATTCGTTCAGTGGACAGACTTGTGCACTTCATGTTGGCTTCTACCAAGAACAATGTGCCTTCCCATAACTCTAAAGATGTCTTATGTGCATGTTGTATCCTTTGCTTAACTTACATTCAAATATCACCTGGTTTAAAACACAGTTGGAAGGTGTGTGAACCATGCAGCTTCATAGTGAGAGGGCAGTCACAGAGGCTAACATTAGCCTAGCTGTTGATGGTCAGTAAATACACTCAAAAAGTGGGCTGACTGACTATAAAACCACGTCTTTTCTATCTCTTGAAGGCTTGTCTGGGTGGAGAGGAGGAAGAGATACTTTTGAATTCTGTTCTTATTTGTTATTTGCCATGTTATTTACCAAATTGATACCAAATGTCATTTTAGCAAACAACTTCAATCTATAAAATCACAGGTGATGGCATGCTAGTTTCTGTGCAGCATCTGTGTAATTTAGGCTAATGTGATCACAGAGATTTTGCAGAGAAGCCTCTTTTAGCAAAACTACTGGTATCAGATATCCCCAACTGAATTACTTAGTCTCTGCATGCTCATATTCACCCACACATAGGCCCTATATGTTAATTAAATCTCCCCACATACAGGCAAAGTCGTAAAGGCCTGACAGTCATTTCACCCTATTTTCATTACTCAAAGAAAATTGGAAGAGAAAGACATCTTGTTCTCTGGTAAAAAGGCTTTTTTCTTTCATTTTCTTTTTTTTTTTTTTTTTACTGTAACCCTGCTATCCTAACCGCTGTATCCCCATGCTGGGTGGATTTTGACTCTAACTGATCCTGATGTGTGGCAAGTTAATCTGAATCTCTCTCCGTTCAAACTGCGCATAGAACAACATCTTGTATTGTCATGTAGTATCAGATCTCAGAGCGAGTCCTACTTTGATGTGATCGCTACTACGGTCATGGTTTTTAATCCATTTTTCCGATTTGACCCCTTATTCTCAGCTGTGTTCTGCATGTCATTTTCACTAAATAGTTCGTGTCTGACCGCCATAAATGGATATTTTATTGGGTTGGAAGCTCATTATCAGGTCAGTGAATATTACTCTTAGGTTGACAGTAGCAACTGGTATGCGAAAGCTCAAAAGCACAGCGGACAAATGACGGCGAGGCGTTCTCAGAGCTGCCGTGTGCTCCTGGTTTCCAAAGAAGCCTGGAACGTGGCATTACGTCTCTGTTATCATGTGCTTTTTAAACACAGGCTGAAATCACTTATGGAGCAGCTGCTTATTATTACACCAGAGTTTGTCTGTGTGATCTTATCTCATTCAAGAATTTTTTTTGTGGACTGCCTGGGTAAAAGAAAACAAGAGCTAGACAAGCAACAGGCTTATACACTCAGCCGCTCACTGGCTAAAAACCTCACTTACAGTTTTTCTGTATGGATTCTAGAGGAGGCACAGGCATGTGACAGGGAGAGCTATGGGTGTAGGAAAGGGATGAATATACTTTTTTACACAGTGAGCTGACAATGTGATGCAATATGAGGCAAGTAAATCACATAGACAAATGTTTGACTGATAGAGTGAGCACTAGAAGTAGACTGAAACAATCCATTTGCGAAATGTGATGATATTTTCTTTAAAACCTTCATAAATTGGTGGGAAAACTTTGGATAGAGCCTTTAGGAAACACTCTTTAATATGCTTTTTCAGCATCATGGGTGGGCTGTTGCCTTTCCCAGCTTTCTCTGGGTAAAAGGAAGGGAAAACCCTGGCCAGGTCATCAGTTTATCACTTGGTGAAAACATTAGCTGTGTGATATATTTTGCATGTTATTTATGTGTTCATGTGTGTAAATTCAGGTATCGGATACACTTTTTCAGCCACCGTAAGTCAACGTCCTGGTCAAAAAATGAGATATGTATGGGTTTTTGAGCAGAAAATCTGAATGCAACATTAGTTATGGTCTCTATGAGGATAGACTGACTTACTTTGGGAGGAGAAGCACACTCAATCTGGCCCTCATATAATTTATGGACTTTATCTTTTGCAGAATCCAGCACCTAAATGGGGCAAATGTATAGTGCACAGAAGGAACAAACAGAAGTAAAATTTAAACTCAGGACACCAGACTCTGTTGGGATATTATTGTGAATACAGTGGTAGCAGTGTACTGTGCCTTGGGAACCCTAATTTATCAGTTCACTATAGAAAAATAACAACAACTTTCTCAGGGCTACTAAGGGAACTGTGCATCGCTTCATGCATTTTAAATTTAAGGCACAAGGTTCTGAGGGGTTTTCCCTCTACGTCAGAAAAATAACACCATAATTAGAGCCAAAAACAATGGGAACTATACTTTCCGCAATATGACATAACTGGAGACCCATTTACAGCTACACTTCAGCTGGATTCCAAAGAGGCCCGAGACATGGGAGCAACAGTGTTAACAGCCATTACTGAGACGCTTCTTTAGCATTGCTTTTTGTTGCATAATACCTTTCTGTATATATCCATATATTACATTCCTGGGTCACTGCTTTTTCTAGAACTCCTTTCAGCAGCTAATGGACAAGTTGATATGAGCCATAAACCATATGTAGTAACTCCAGTGTTATCCACGGGGGTTCTTATCATTTGCCCAGAAGAGGCCCCACACCAGTGTCTGTGGGTGTCAACCCACTGCTCCACAGGGAAGATTTGTAGCAACGGTCACACAGTGTGCTGCTTTATGTACAGCCAAATCTGTGTGAATGTGGTGCAGTCATGCTCTCGCCTCAGTCACATTTCATAATACCTCGGTTTTAACATACATTCCCTAGCCAAAGCATATTCTGTCATTTTGTATCACAAGCGAGTTCTCTGGCTGAAAGAATTATGAGCTGAAAGGCGACTATCAGAGCTGTCTTTTACAAGAGAGAAAGTGTTGAGAGGGTCAGCATGAGAGCAAGGCTGTGCTCAAAACTTCCTCCCTCGGGGTATATTAGGGACCCCCCACTGCTACGAACACATACACTTACTCTAGCCACCAACCCAGTCGCTCTTACCCCTCTACAGTATGCTTTAAAACACACAGAAACCCCAGCTGTGTTCGCTGCCAACCAGTATCCAGTCTGATCAAGGTCTGGGATTGCCAATATCCTGGAAGCACGGTTTAAATATCACAGCTTGTTCAGTGCCAACGTAATGTGCCACTTGAGACTCCTCTGTCAGAGGTAATTTTTTTAGATTGCCAAATGCGATTTCTGTTTTACTGCATTTCTCGTGCTGAGGAAATTGGTTACCAAATCCCATTGTTGTATTTCTTGTTGCTTTGTCACAGCAAATTAGGGCTGGAAATAGAAGGTGATTGGCTATACCTTTTCCAAGACCGTTTTAGTTTTAAAGTACCTCACGGGAATTCGTTGGGTTTTAGATGGATGGGAGCCATGCATCATGGGCCGCAGCCAAAAGGGTACCAAGGCTGTGTAAAGAAAAGATCACGAGTTTTGTAACCTTTAGTTGGCAGCACTGGCAGCTCCCCTCTCTCTGTTTCTGCTTGTCTCTCATTCAAGCTTTCTCGCTCTAATTCTGAGCTTGTGGGTATTTCCATTGCACAGTCTAACCAACAAAAAGACCAGTTGCTTTTGGCCATTGAGCTTTACCAAGGGACATTTAATCATCACAGCTTTACTCACCGCACTTTCAGATTTGCCAGACAATACAATGGACCCACCAAACCAAGCCCTGCTCCCAGGACATAACAGCCAGACGCAGAGTTGAATAGAGTTTGTTCTCTAAACAGTGCGTAATTGTGCATACTCTAATGTGAGTAGAAGGGCTGTGTGTGCTTGACCACTGTCTGAAGCTTGAGCTGTTTGTGTGTATCCTGGAGCTGGCTGAGCAGATAGAGAAGCAGTTCCTGGTATATCATAGACTGTGTTTCTTGGAGTGAAGAAGCAAGGAGAACCGCTGACACATCTGCCATCCCTGTTTTCTCTCCGAGAGATGCTGATTGACAGGAACACCACCTCTGCTTCACCTAGCCCTACACTGGCATGCGGAGGAGCACCCATGTGGAAAAAACAGCATGGAGAGAGTTGGGAAGAACATGGCAGCTCTGGCCTTTGCCATGAACTCCTGCCATCCACAGCTCCACATGACATGGCTGGGTGGCAGCGAGCAAGCCAAAGCTTCCATGTCAGCCAAACCCGGGGCCTAGAGAGTAGGTCAGAGCTGTTCGACTGTTCGCTTGGAGGCAAAGGATGGAAAAATAGGGCTTGTTTTCCCCCTCACACTGCCAGGCCTTTTACGACATTGACACTCCTGCTGAGCAACATCGGGTCTGGTTAGCTTTCTGGAGGAGTCTGAGACTCTCTCCATAGACTGATGAGTGGTCTGACAACCCACCTCAAGCTCAGATAACGTGAAAGACCCCATCTGGAACATGAGAGATTCATCAATCTTTGCAAAAATGACTTAGCGCCCTTTCTTTACACAGTGAATATTCATGTAAATAAATGGAGTGATTACATATGGTGCTGTCAGCCTGTGGAAGAACAACATCTGACTGAATCTGACATGAGGCTTTGAGTATCCGTGATAAAATCGGTGGGTTCCCCATCCAGACCACAGCCGAGGGACCGGCTTCTGCCAAGCATGCACCGTGAGATCACAAGTGACGCTCTGTGACTCATCTCTCAACTTCAAATGCACTTGACACGCAAACCACATAAAATTCAAGCATAAAATCAAGCAAACTACAAAAAGAAGAAAGTGTAACAGCGATACAGGTGACTGTTTATGCAGCTTTTCAAATCGCGCTCCCTCGACCGCTTTACTGGCAGCTTTTGAAATTTCTCTCAGAGCTTGAAACACAAGGCTTTTCCTCCTGCGTTCATAATATAACTCACAGCCAGTACCAGGCCAGGAGATAATGATGATAATACGTTTAAGTCCCAGGAACACTAGGCCTTCAATGGGATCTGATGACCTCATTATTTCTCATTAGTCTCCCCGAGGCACCTCGATGAAGACTTTAAAGGTGGTCCAGAGGTTAATCCCACAGGGAGAATGAACCCGCTCCCCTGTATCTGTTTCTTGAGCTGCTGGACAAACTGTCTAAATGCCGACTTGGCCGGGGCCGACTGGCCAGTGGTCAGACTGGGAGCTGCTCCGGTGTCACAGATAGCACACGCTGTCCGAGATAGCCTTTTGCCTGATAACTGAGCAGAAGGATAAATGTCTGTCATGGTGATCCCTTCCTACCCACCCCATTCTCTGATGACCCATGACCCTCAAGCTTTTTCCTCCCCGCATTCTAACTCCCACGGAGCCGCATTGATGTGCCATCCACCTCATCCATCTAACAGACTGACGTTATTACTTATCATCTATTTAGAAAACAGCCTTTCCGAGCATTTACACCGTTGCCTCGCTACATCTGAAAACAGAAATGAAGAATGATGTATTAATCAAAAAACCTTGTCAAATGCTACTGCTGCTGCTGCAAGAATACACTATTTGGCACATCTATGTTGCTTGTATTTACTGTCAATAACTGGGGATTGCACAACAACTAGAGTGCTTGAGAGTACTGCCAGATGTTCTTGTTCCCCCTCTCACTCTTTTATTTTTTTTGCTTTGTTTGGGAGCTAAAAGTCTTTCAGGTGATGACAGGCCTGGGAAGTGTGAAGGGTAAAAGACAGCTTTGTGCTTTCCAATTAACTTTGTGATTTATTAGCTCACTCCCTGAATTGGGCTTGCCTTGCATCAAACCCAGCCTGACTGATTTTTGTTTCAACCAGAAAGAAATGAATGAGAGGCAGAACTAAAAATGGTGGTAAAATACATATCTTTACAGCACTGTGTAATTCTGGTGATCCAAGGCATGCATATGTTGAACTATATGATCAAATTGAGCCATGGATAAAAAAAAAAGAAAATAACCAGATAGGCTAAGTAATATCAGATGATTAAAAAGAAACAACCCAAAAAATTCAGTAATGTATGTATGGTCAGTGTCCTTTTCAGAATGTGGAGTACAGCTTCATGCAGAGTGGGTCTATCTCCAGCCATATCTGATTGCTATGTGTGTGTTTGTGCATGTGCGTGTGTGTGTGTGTGTGTGTGTATATGTGTGTGTGTCCATGGTTTGTTTAGACTGGTCGGGAAAGCGTGAGACCAGAGTGAGTGGGCAGAGGCCATACTTTAGGGTTCAAAGTAAAGCGGGGAGGGACCCCCTCGTTTTGGAGGAATGTCGAGGAGGAGGCCTGATGGTTAGCTGGAGATGGTGTAATTAAGGGGTGTGATTGTGAGAACCTTCCCTTCCCCGGGCCCTGCGAGGGTCACAGATAAAAGAGCAGCCCTCAGCCTCTGTCGCTCTCACATGTGGAAAATCACAGCAACGCACGATTACGCGCCGAGAAAAACGCACACGCGCTAATGCATGCTTGCGTCCTCGCGCGAGATGCAATCAGAGGACCAGATGACACCCTACCTGGGAAACCCCTTGCAAGTGGGGAAAGATGGTGGCCTCAGGTTATTGTGGTTCCCCAATACTGGAAGCCTATTGGGTAATCCCACCACATGGAGATTCTGAGGAGTGTCATAAATTAGGCAGCCCTGGGAGGCTCCTTTTAATCATGTGGGCCTGTGCGTCGCCCTGTTGGTGTGGTTGGCGTAATTTGGCCCTGCCTGACGTGCTATTTGCAGAGTAAGAGCTTGATGAGCCATCGCCGTGCTTTTCTTTGCAAGCGCGGCGCTCTGTGTCATGCGCGGCGGCAGGGTGTGGCGTGGGAGGATAAGTGTGCCGTTGTGTTTGCTGACTAAATGCATCAGCGTTTGTTTGGCAAGGCTGCAGAGATGTTGTTGAGTCCCTCCCCTTTCCTTACCCACCTTCCCCCTTCTGCATCGTAGCCAAACGTAAAGGATTCATGAAGCCGGCCAACTTTGTGATCATAAGCAATCATTCACACTTTAATGAAAACCTGACTCTCTCTCCAATAATCTTCAGTTATGGAAACATGCACAGATCGGAGCAGCGTGGAGTGATAAGATAGGATAGTAAACACTATTCACAGCACTAATGGGATGTATTCTTCCTGTTGCAGCGTACCATTAGTTGAAAACATATGAGCTTATGTGTTTGTATCCAGACAGTTGAATGTCAGTGCAATCTGTTGAGGTCAGCGTGACGTAAATCCTCACCGTCTCTGCCGTTGTGTTTGCACATTGTTCATTTGCTCTCCCTGAACAAGAACAGGAAGACGAAAAACAAATCTGTGTCGGGCAAAACAAGTTTTCTGAAATACACTTGAGCCCCGAAGAGAAATGACTTACAGGGAATTGGCTTCTTTTTTTCTTTTTTTTGTGGTAGAGATGGTATAATCCTTTCAAGAACCCCCCTCCCCAAACCCCTTAGCTCTCGATCAACTCCAGATGAGAGACCCTGATGACTCTCCTCTTTCTCTTCTTCCTCCTCCAGGGTGCAGGATAGAGAACTGCGAGTCCTGCTTCAGTAAAGACTTCTGCACCAAGTGCAAGTCAGGTTTTTACCTACACAAAGGGCGCTGCTATGATAAGTGCCCCGAGGGCTTTGCCCCGCTGGAAGAAACCATGGAGTGTGGAGGTACGTGCAACAACACAGATATGTATTAAAATGAAAAGGCAAAAATAGTAAACAACTGTGTCTTTTACACCTTTCTTTACCTGTTCACAACATTCTATAACCTCTCAGTTGGCCTGCTTAATTTGGACCAAAAAAACAAGCAGTTCAACTGAGACCACACACAAAGAGGTTATAGCATCCTAATAAAGCTCCTTCACCCTGTATTAAAGTTTGACCTGGGGTCTTGAGTTGCCTCTAAATGGCACTCTGCTGTGGTTTCACTGCACATCACTGTTTCTGTGTCTCTGCAGAGGGCTGCGAGGTGGGCCAGTGGAGCGAATGGGGAGCCTGCACCAGGAGAAACAAAACCTGTGGCTATAAGTGGGGTCTGGAGACCCGGACGCGGCACATTGTAAAGAAACCACCCAAGGACACAATACCATGTCCCACCATCGCTGAGTCCAGGATGTGCAAAATGGCCATGAGGCACTGCAGGAGAGGTAAGCATGTTTTATCAGTCAGTCCAAACTCCATCCGCATTCACTTTAAATGTGCAGTGTATATAAAATCCAGCCACACTAGATGTCAGCAAAAAAACTATTGCTGCATAAAGAGAAAAGAGTAATGGCGTCCTGAGCAGAGAAAGAAGTCACACTCTGTGTGTGTGTGTGTGTTATTATATGAACTTGTATTTTAATAGCTTGTCCAACCATGCATGCACGTTAGTGCATGTGAGTCTCTATATGTCCTCCCCATGTACTTTCTCAACTACTTTACAGCTATAATAAGTTCCTAAAAACATTTGAGACAAGAAATAGGCAATAGGGTAACAGAATCTTGATGCATATTTAATCAGCACTGACTAGTTTTGTTAGCCGTGTGCTCAGATGTTGCTTTCTTTCCCCCCCAGCTTAACCGAGTAAATGACACATGCATGTGTTTTAGTCTGAGATGGTGGTGCTATAGTGTCACATGTAGTGGGGCTGCAAGTCGTATATTGCACCTCTAAAGTTTACACTACTCTGCTGAATATTAAAGAAAACAGCCCACTTATCCCACAGGAGAGCTCCCCCTTCCCCCTTCCCCCGCCACAGTTCCACCTGTCTCATATAGCCCTCGTACCTTGCACTCAGCCTTATTTTTTCACTGTCTGTTTTTTTGAGGTGTGCAGTGGCGTTTCCGTGCATGAAATATCAGTATTTTTCCATGGCGGCCTTGTTTAAGCCAGCTCTGTTTCTGAGGTATATTTTTCCCCCACTCTCTCCCATCTCCCTTCCTCCCCTCAGTGGAATTCTTCAAAGAACGAACTGCAGGTTTCCTCAATGGCCGTCTCTGTTTCCTCACGTCAGTTTGAGAGATATTTGTGGTGCACACAGCATGTATGTCAGGCCATTAAATGAGAAGTCAAATCTGGGATTTCTCTGTGTGTGAATACAGCTAAGGGAAATATTTTTTCTCTTTCAAAAAGTAAACCATTTTTCTCAGACAGTCCAAACACACCATTTGGGGTGATGGCCTCAGGGTTTGCAGTGCTTTTAAAATAAATGTCTTTTTCCTTAATGTACTTTTACGTCTCTCATAAACTTTGGATTAGGATAGGGCGAGTGTAAATATTTAATTTACCAAATAAGGAAGCAATTACAATAGCAGATAGCATTCAGATTATCAAAAAAAGAAAACATTGTTTAACAGAAAGACGAAAATATTCCTGAGGGTTTTTTCTCCATTTTAGGCCTGGAGTGTTGAATGGGAGGATCATTTGGTGAAGTGATGAAAGAGTAAATAAACTTGAAATAAACCCCGATAGATTCTCGTATTTCAGCACTACCAAGGCAGTCGCTGCTCTCTGGGTTGGAAACTGTGATTCCATGGCACATTTAGTTCCTGAAGCACTGTCTTGTTAGTCAGGGAAATTCTACCCAACCCTTATGCACCTCTTCATGACTTTGCCTTGCCTGCTTGACCTTTTCTGAGACACTTTATGACCCTCTTTAATTAAAATTTGGCGTTGTGCGCATGGTTACTGCCATCAATTATCTCAAGCAAACTAATGAGATGTTGTTATAGAGTCTTACTTTTTCCTCAGTCCCTTAGAAACTGACAGCAGACTCCCCATGTCCATCTTACTTAAAGCTACTGTTCCCTGGGTATGTGGTCATTGTAAACCTCTCAGTACAGTTTCTTATTCAGTGACTGAGTTACGTCTCAGTGGAGGATCCTAGGCCTCGGTCGAGTGGTTAAAAAGCCGTGTGTAAAAGTGTCACTGTGTGTGCATCTTAGGACTCTCTGGGCTTGTGAAGTGCTGCGGTGGCCTATTTAATAAAGGTAAATTTCAGACTTAGGCATGTGTTGTTAATTCTACACCACTCAACCGCTAGTGAAAAATCCCCACTTGGCAAAAGCCAGTGAAATGCAACACTCTTCAGTTCAAATAAATACAATGTAAAAATGTAAGCGGCTGAAGCTGAACAGGATGGAGAAGCCAAAAAGGCAAGGAGAAACACTCCACAGATCCAGCACCATCGCCTGGCAGCTCCACCAACTGACATTGTAAAATAATCACTTCCCGTGAGTGATAGTAAAGTATAGTCTAAAGGGATGAGAGGCCACCTTCTGAAATGCAGGTGATCAGGAAGTGGTCAAAGTCTGTTGAATAAGACCTGAGTATGAAATAATGGCTGAGTGACCTTTTACATTAACACACATTCAAGGACTTTACATCTTATTGGTCTCTAAACTTAAAAAAAATTGCAATATTGGATGTTCAATTTAATCTTTATACAGAAACAGCATTAAGAAAACTGCAAATGTATAGATTGTACATTCAAATAAAATTCTAACTGCAAAAAGTGCTTATAATGATCATTTGGAACTTAAGACAGTCTAAAAATGAACATTTTATCTGGCACGGGACACCAGACACCAACCTTTAGGATAAGCATAGCAGCCCATAAAGATGCTGTGGATTAACTGCAGACAGGAAATAAGAGGAAGCAACATATAGGTATACACTATTTATGGCAATGCTTATCTGATCACCCTGGCTTGCATTTCTGCATATCTGTGTATTTAAATTACACGTGGTGGACGTCATTGATGGATCTTGACTTCTCTTCCAGCTTAGCCGGTGGACAAGGACAACACAAATGATCTTATTCTTTTCCCCCACGTCTGTCTGGAGAGATCTAATCCCTCTGTAAAAAATACACAAGCAGAGAAAGTAAAGCCCAGACAATGTCAAGAGGCGAGGCATTTTCACAGCAAACATGATGAGTCGTGTAAACCGTGTCTGATGTGTTCCGTACAAGTTGCAGATCATTTTTAAACATAGTATATCATTTGCACTTCTGGGATTCATTTGCTGTTCTCAGCCGGTGTTGCCAGAGCAGCAGTGTCCTGATAACACACTCTGCCCCCACCAAAAAAATCATGGAAAGCATTTAGCGGAGCACAAGGACAGACAAAATATGCGGTGGTACACTGTCACAAGGGTAGTCTCCATCCAACTGTCAAGATACATTAAAGCAAACTTAAAGCTTGGCAAAAGAATATAATGGCAGCGTGCTGCGTTTCCACCAGCTGGGTTGCAGGCAATATTTAAAGAATATTATTGGGAATACTGCAATGCTCCAGGAAGGCTCAAGGGGACGAATATTTCTCCAAAATCAACTAAAGCAGTGGTCACCAACTCTGCATGTTTTAGGTATCTCCTCACTCGAACACACCTGATTCTGATTATTAACTTGTTATCAAGCAGTTGAAGCTTGTCAAGGGCTTGATAACGAGTTCATAATTAGAATCAGGTGTGAGTGAGGAGATACCTAAAACATGCAGGGCAGTAGCTCTCCAGGAGCAGGGTTGGAGACTACTGATCCAAAGCCATGTTGAATAATTTGAACTGTTTAGCAATGAGATTACACACAGTCTGCACACCATTATTTGTTTGGAAAATTAATTTACAATTGCTATTAATTACATTACTTCTGAACACATCAAATGATTAGAAAACCATCTGTGCAACATTGATCAAAAATCTTTAAGAGATTCTACCGTTTTCATCCAGCTTTTAAAATTCAGAGCATAGCGCATTACTATGGATCATCTATAGAAGAATCAGGAGGTCTCATCTCGTCGCTGCTTGGCTGGCGTGTGTGCCTGGCGTTTGCATTATACCCATGAGACAGTAAAATGCTTTTCTATCCTCCGGATCCCTGGAGTGCTGCTCCGAACAGGCAATAAACAGTAAAGAGACTTTATTAATAGCTGCCCCAGCGCTATCAGCATTGACAGACTGGGTTCACCCCTCTCTCTCTGTCTTGTGAGCTCATGGGATGAGAGGAAAGGTGAGGAGAGTGATAACACTTCAGTGCGTGGCTGTTCCATATTGATGCCATTAAGGATTTCCCCACAGATTTCCCAGCAACCCCTGTCATCAGATTCACTGGTTTACAAACAGACATGTGTGACAACTTCGATTCCTCTTTCTCTGGCTCTTTTTTCTGCTGCCCTACTCTGCCTATCAATCCATCTGTGTGTATTTTCCTTTTTTTTCCCCTCTCTTGCCCACCCACGCTACTATAATCTGTGAACAACAGCTGCTTCTGCCATGTCAGTGACATTAGATGTTGTGTAAACAACTTAAAATGTTAAAGCTCTCGAAACTCCCTCTCTTAACGTAATCCCTGATTTGGGATTTAAGAGGGAGTAAAGTCCAACACAAACACACCATTGCAACTCGGGCTAATTTCCGACAGTTTTTACAAATCGGCTTTCAGATTCTCAGACGGCACAAACGCCTCACATTTGTGCAGCCCTGCTTGCCTGGTGTGCAGGTAAAAGTCCATTCATTAAAGGAGCATTTGTAGTGTAGGAGTCGACCGAGCCCCAAAATTAACCCAAATTGACCTGATAGCTCAATTTACACCCAGAATGCTTCTATGAGTCCATGCAGACAGTCACCCTGCTGACCTCATGGAAAGAAAAAAGAGGGAAAGCTGAAAGAGGCAGAAAAAGGAAGAGTAAGAGAGAGGTGGAATATATAATGGTTATTCTTTGGTCATTGGGTTATGTACCTGTACTTGGAGAGCTTCAAGCCTTCGTGGGAGTATTGATCTCCTGTGTGTAACCAGAGAAACCCTTTTTGCTGTAGGGCTCAGTCGAGGCCAAGCCTTCCATCCAATCAGTCATCTGAGTGTTCAGATCCAGACACCACTAATGCTGTCTGTCAAAACTTTTGTGTGCAGTTTGTGTTTATACTGTAACTGTGATAACTACCTCTTCCAGCCATGATGCTCAGCCCATTCCCTCTGCCATCAATTTGAAACCTTGGATAAACACATTTTGGGACACATTCTGTGGCAGGGATGTAGAAAAGGATAAACCCACCTAGTCTGAGTTTCCCACTTAATCACTCCTCCACAGGGTGACATCTAAAAGCCCTTCTGAGGTCTTCGTCTGTATTTAAGGCCATTGGACATGACAGAGAGGCGGGCAGTTGTTTAATTTACCCCACGAGCACCTACAGTCTGGAGTAGAAGACCAAAGTGAATCCAGATCCGCCCAGGATCAACTATACCCCAGGAGGATTTGGTTGACTGGTGGGATCTACGCCAGGTTCTGTCTGAAGCCAGTCTGGTTCTGCGGTGAATCCGCAGTGCTGTGGACCTCCTGGTCCTCACCGTCTGCGAACCATCTGCTACAAAGTCTCTGCTCCTGTAAAACGATGCACAGAGCAACGGTGATTGCCTCAAATCCACTCTAGAGGAAGCTCAACCGCCTTGTCTGTAGCACACACTGCTCGAAACACCAAAAGAGTTCTGGTTACTGGCAGTCTTTACGTTTGAGCGAGCAGTTAAAGCGCGTGCATGCAAATGAGCGTGTGACACACAATTTTGGTGTTTATATTCACTGAGCCAAGAGATTTAAGCCCTGGCGAAAGATGCCATTCACTTCTGAGCATTTTAGTTACGCACTCAGCATGATCACATCTGAGTCTGGCCTGTGTTTGGCTTGGAACCCCGACATCCAAACACATTTCTGGATGTGTTTTTGTCAGACGTAGCCTTCTACCATGAGGCCAGCTTTTTTGTAAAACAGGCACATGCTTTTAACTTGAGGCTAATTGATTGAGTGTGTTCATCTTCTCTCTGCAGAAAAGTTCATGTTTGTCCAAGTCAAACAACAATCGAGCTCTACTCAAGCCACCACTCTGAATGCAACTCAAAGCACTTGAGAACAGAGGTCTGCACTTCTGTTCCTTCATTTAGTTATCTTATTATTCCAATTAATATTCTCCGGGTGTGCTCCACGGGAAGTTAGGACTTTTGGACTGTGGAGCTGGTGCACAGATGATAAGTCTCACTCTGATTTCTGCCGCACTGGTATGACAGGTGGTGATTAACGGCGATCTCTGGCCTGAGTAATATCACGGACAATCCGGATCAGTTCTTCCCGCCAGCGGGAGTGGAGTGAGGAGTGTTTTCCCAGGACAGAAGGAGAACACTAATTGGCAGCCGCCCTGTCATAGTGATTATGTGAGCCTCGCACCGCAGCCTGTTGTGACTGGGGGAGCCACAGCTTAATCTTCATTTAATAAGGCCGCTCCATAGGGGCTGACACAGTAGCTGGTGAGAAGGCCTCAGAAGTACCCTCCCTCCTTTTGGACAGCATGGATGGACAACTGGGGTGGCCTGGCTCCGGACAGTGCAACAACTCCCCGTCACCACCCACCTCACAAACTTGCGATGTTTATTAATTTAATTAAATGTAACCCAATTCTGGATGTGAAGACGAAAAGAAAACTCAGTAGCAAACAATGTTTTCCTCATGCTGTGCACACGACTGTAAAATTTGAAAGCTGAGATGACAAAGAGTGTTTTGGAAGCTTTACACTGCGCTGTAGTGAATGAGAGTGTGCTTGAAGAGGAAAGACAGACACATCAACCTGTCATTGACTTGGCCATGTCTTCAGCATCCCAATGCCAATGGCAGTTATGGTCACTGCTGCGGTCACAGTCACTAGTTCTATTTCAGCGATCCCATATTTGCGAATCTCTGCCATAGATTATTCCTTTTTTTCCCTCGTCTGCATGCTTATATTTCATATCTCCTCCTTACCAGAAGAAAATTGATTGTCTAGGCTCACGTCTGGACAGGCAATCAACACTTGCTTCATGCTGATGTTTTACAAACCAAACTTTCAAGTTTATTTTTATGCCTCTCGTGCAGTTTAGCTGCGTTAAATCTTCCATCGGAGGAGAAAGTCATTACCAGTAGTCTTGTAGACTTCTCTGCCCTGGATACATTCCTTATGGGGGGGGGGGGGGGAAGACGATGCTGGAAGCCGGAGGAAAGAGGAGGAGGAGGGGTCTCTGATTAACTTCCCACTAAGTGCCCCTGCTCTCTGACCAAAATAAATATGGCTGCTGTCATTTTGTCAGCAACTGTCTTCAGAGAGCAATATTTGAAACACCCCATGATCCTGCTGGCTTTTATATGGAGAATCCATCGTCATACCACAGGCATGAGCCATAAACATGTGGAGGCCTTTCAAAGACCAAGGGGGTGGAGGGATGGAAGGAGGGGAGGTGGAAGAGGAGGGGTCAACAGAGCTCACTGGGGCTCCATACTCCACGTTATTGTCATCTGGTCTTTTCTAAGCAGGAAGAAAGAGGAGGGGGTGCGAGTGAGGTTTTTTTTTCACACTCTTTGGCCCAGTTGAGTTGTGGTTTTGCTGAACTGCCTTTTGTAGACTCGTGTAGACCCATTAGATACAGCCGTCCTCTTATTTGTTTGACTTGCTTTGCTGCAAAGTGCGCGTTGGTAGTAAAGTTATTCCAGTAAGTACAAGGTAGCAGATGTACATATTTTTCTAATACATTTTGACGTTGAATAGATTCCCATTTGGCAGCCAAAAGTCGAGATTTATACCCTCATATCTGCATAGTTTTATGAAACCGTGACCTAAATATTCAGGTCGAGAACCTGAATATCTTTGCACACATTGTTCAGAGTGGGACTAAGCCCAGAGAGAAGGAGCAAGCGAGTTGGTTGCGAGGCTTCCGTTGTCGTTTTCTGGCAGAGGAAATGAGGCATATGGGCCGACATCAACAACCCCATCAAAAACAGACGTACACAAACAAACAAAGTGGCAGCAAACTGGAGGAGGAGGAGGAGGTGGGAGAAGGATGAGGAGGAGGGGGCGATACTGTACAGAAGTGGAATGTTTTCATGTTCTCATGCCCCACAAACGGGAGCTATTTCCCCCCGCTGTGCAGTATATGGGCTGATATTACCCATGACACGGTCGGGGCCGTAAAGCAGACCTTCGATGAACGTTCCCCTTGATGGGCAGTTTGTGCTGTCACACCCTGTGATTTTTTACAGCAGTCGAGACATGGTCTGTGTCTTTACAGGGATGGATGGCAACAGCTTGTGATGAGATCTTTGAAGTAGGGCCCAACTCATATATGAGACTCTTATTGGTCTTTTATAAAATACAGTATCTTAGCCTGCCTTACCCGCTTGTTATATGACAGAGGTTTTCCCCTGACCACAGTAGATGATAATTTCCTTATTTTTATATCTGATGGCTGACCAGAGAAATCAATACAGGGTGAGGTGTTAAAGTATTTTACACAGCAGCTTCAGGGGTGGCAATCTGTAAAACCTGTAATGAAACCTGCTCACCCCGCTTAAAAAAATTTCATTAGTATGGATTTGGAGTGTGCAACGATTGTCCAAATGGAGTTTTAGTGGCTCTTCCATCCTGACAGGCGTAAAATTCTAGGAAAACATTGAATTTTATATTTTACCGGAGAGAGAACATTTTGTGATTTTAAAAACATGAAACTAAATATCATCTGTTTTCTGTTTCAGCCAAGTCCAAAAATATCAAACGCCTATATCAGTCTAACTGTTGTTTTGAAATAGGCCCCGGTATCAGGGTTTCTTACCTCGTATTTAGATAACCCATGCAGGTCAGAGTGAAATCTGTCTGATTGTGCTGCATCACGGCACCTCCACTCTCTGCCTGCCAGACCTCCAGTCCAACACTGCTTCCAGCTCTCCTGTGGACCGCAAATGCTTTCATCTCCATTTACACAACACCAGGCAGATGAGGATGCACGCACACGCGCACACACACACACACACACACACACACAGAGACACACACACAAACACACACAAACACACAAATTCAGCCAGAGTGTGAGAAACACGTAATAGACACTGACAAACAATAAAACAGACCTCACAGACAGAACAAGTCACCACATTATCTACTCTTTTCCTCAGCCCTGTTTCCATGCTCTTTTCCTGTATCACACTCAAATGACACTCTCTCGCTCGTGTATCACATATCACAGTGCGTGGCGGTCTGAGGAACAATGTGCATGCCACAGAGGAGGATGTGTTCGCGTGGCGCACATTGTTCGGAGCACTGCTGCGTGCATTGGAGTCCCCCCTTCTCCACTGCTCTGAAGAGAAAAGGAGGAAGGCGAGGAGCTGAACGGGGGAGCCTGCAAACATCTGGTGCACAGTTGCACTGGCTCAACCGCTAGAAGCCCCTCTCCTCTCCTCTGCTCTCCTCTCCTCTCCTCCTCCCCTCCTTCCCTCTGTTTCTCCATCTCTGGTGGGCGTCTTTATAGAGACATCACAGCTTTTAATTACAGCTGGTGATTCAGAGAGAGAGAGGCTGCGGCTTCTGACCCACTCATGTCCATGAGCGTGGACCCAGCATACAGACATGCAGACACAACAAAGCAACAAGTATAGGCCTGCTGGCCCTTGGCTTGTGTGTCTGGGTGTTTTTCTGTGTTGTGTTTGTGTGTGAGTGTGTGTGCGTGTGTGACCTAAGAGTGACAAATACAGGGAGATGCAGACTAAAAGCAGAGCCATTATAGTGGTAAGTAGAGGCCAGGCTGTAGAGCACTGTATTGCACTCCCATCATCACAAAAAAGCTGAACATGAAGGTGATGTCAGGGGTTAGCATTTTCAGCTTATAGGAGCAAATATGTTACCACAATCTAGTGACCTTAACATGTTTTTTGACTGCATTAAAAGCAAGCAATAACCAGCCTCCACAAAACCATTTATATGATAAACCACTTATGTATGAGTTGAAAGAAAGGTCACTGGTTCTGTACCAGTGACCCTAGGCATATTTATAAAATTCTGAATTAACGCTTAAACCTGCATGAATACATTTTTGACCACTAGGGGGCAGCGCACCAAGCTTTAAACACAGCACTAACATATTATTACCTTCTAATGTTGATATGGCTTCTAAGAAAGTCATATGGTATCATGTATTTGGCTAGCCTGGCTAACACCAGACCATGTCTCAATCTCATGAGATTGAGGTAGGGTCTGGCGAGGAGCCGTTCATTTCCTCGTATTTGAGGTGGGATCAACGAATGTCGATCAAATGCTTCTGTACGCTACTGGACAAACTTACAATCAATCATATCAACAATACACAATGATGTATTCAGAGCCTGAAGGGAGCAGCGTGTAGCACAAGTTTTTGTACTATTTTCAAAGTGAACTTGCCTTCCAATTTATTTAGAACACAATCTACTGCTGCTTCGAGCAGTTGCTGCACCTCCATGGCCGCCATGCTGGATGTAAACAGAGTCGCTCTACGGTCGTCATCGTCTTGAGCCCGCCTCCCCATTCTGTGATTGGTTCCCTATCTCAGGCGAAGATTTTGTCTTGCTGGCCATGCTAACTTTCTAAGCGAAGTAGAATGTAGCTTGAATGAGAGCATGGGTATACCCAGGCTAGTATTTGGCCACCTGGTGAATGTAAATTCAATATCACTCTCCATTTGGCAATGTTTTAGTAAGGGAAATCTGCCTCTCAATACTCCACTATGTTCACCAGTTAGTCACTAGCTTTGTTGGTAGTGGCGGTGGTTTATGAGAGTTTGTAGAGTTCTGTTCTCAGGCCAATCCCATTTTATCTGAATTTAATTTGATTTCAGCAGTTCCACTTGGAGTCTTAAAGTACTGGTCAGCTAGCTCAGTAGCAGGAGTTACACATGCACATCCAGAGTAATATGGTGAGAACATGAATGAGAGGTGCTGAGAATTATCAATTAAAACATAAAATCAATACCAATTTGCTTGCCAATAAAAGTGGAAGCGTCCATGTAGAAAATCTGAAACAACCAAGTAGAGAGCAGCATCAAATAGCAGCATCGTCCCACCTTAACTACTACAATACTCCCTATGTTGGTGTTATCCAGGCCTCCTTCTCACGCTTGCAGTTGGTCCAGAATCCCGCAGCTCGTCTTTTAACAGGAACAGGCAAGCAAGAGCACATTTCCCACTTAATGACCTCCCTTCATTGGCTCCCTGTACATTTCACGTTGATTTTAAGATTTTATTGTTTGTCTACAAATCATTAAATAGGCTAGCTCCAACATATCTCTCTGATCTTTTACAACCACACGTCCTATCATATTCACTAAGGTCCGCTGACCAGTTGCTTCTGGTTATCCCAACATCAAGGTTCACAGAGAAGATTGTGCCTTTGCAGTTGTAGCCCCCAAACTCTGGAACGAGCTACCTCTGCATGTTAGGCTGACCTCTACACTGCCTGTTTTTAAATCCCTTCTTATCTTTATTCCGTGGCTATTAACTCAGTATGAGATTTGGCTTTCTTTGTCTTTTTGTCTGTTAAACTGGTCTTTCTGTTTTATTGTGTTGTTTTATGGCTTTTTACTATTTTGATTGTACAGCACTTTGGTCAACTGCTGTTTTTAAATGTGCTTTATAAATACATTTGACTTGACTTGACTTTTTTACTCTTGCCACCATCTGTGTCTGGAAAGAACGGCGAGAGAGCCGTGAGACTCCGTAAAGTTGCAGGCCGTAAAAAACCAAAACAATGATCCAAAAGATGCCAGAAAAGTTTTCTGTAGAGCTGAGGGGAACTGCAGAATTCAGTGAGAATTCTCTGTGGCTTCATCACCTTTCACATTAGACATAGTAATTTGACTGTGTTTAAAGAGAAGAATAAATCCCAGACATCCTCTAAGGATAATTTTCCTGACTGCTACCGTATATGTACTGAGTGTGATGTTTCCGTAATTGTAGAAAGCTATATGTGCAATATACATTTCTCAATTTATCCATGGCATGTGTTCAATTTTGACAATTGCAGCTGCATGCATTGAACATAAAGACCAATATGGAGAACATTTGAATCACACAAAAAACACAGTAGATTAACATTAAATTATGTTCTTTGAATTAAATTTAAAGGTAAAAGGAATATTGCATTTTTTTTATAGGGAAGGTGACATCTTTATAATTTACAATGCAAATATTTGTATGTTATCAGTAATTTATGTAGTTGTAATAGTATTTGTATTTAATGCTTCTGCATGAAATGCATCATTGTGACCATTCTGGCATGTCAGAAATAACCTTTATATTGCCTGTTCAGCACATTTAATATGATGGCTCTCCAAGGAAAAACACTCGAGACATGATTTAGTGGTCAGTTTCAAGAAACTCAAGCTATTCCAGGTACCATATCAAATCCCTTCAAACATAAATGCTCCTTCCCGCTGGGTGGCAAAGTTCAGTATCGTGATCTCAACAGGCCTTGAGACAGTTCTTTCGGATTAGCGGGAGCTTAAGTCTCCCTTTGATTTGATTCCTTTCTCCTTCCCCTGCTGCATCTCTGACAGATGCTGCTGCCTTCTGGAGTACACAAAGCCCTCCTCGGTGAGGTGAGACCCTGAAATGACCGTTGAAATTGCACTGTAATCATACACATCTAAAACAACAAGAAAATGTCTGCCATATGCCTCAAAGCCCTCTGTTTGTGTTTTAGTGAGTCGAAGGGGGGATTATTGACAGGAGAGGGAGAGCTGTGCCTGGATAGAGGAGCTGAGCGGCGGTGACTCTTGTTGCCCATGTCTGTGATCAGATCTGTCAGAGCCACTCAGCTGTCTGTCTGCCTGGTGTTTGACAAGTGTTTGATGCAGCACAGGCCTTAGAGAGGATCAGGCCCTTCCTGAATTGGCTTTACCTCTCTCCCTGTGCAACAGGAGCTCTGCGAATACATCAAACACATACCCTCCCCCCACCCACCCTTTCTTCCGCTCAACTCTGTGAACTAATGAACTATTTTTATCAAAAAATATGTGCAATCTGTTGGATCATAAGATGAGACTGAACAACAGCGCCCTTCCAGAGTTAGTAGAACAATCACAGAAAAACAAAAAAGTGCCAGCCAGACATGATTCCCTCATCACTGGCCATTGCACGGGGATTGTGGCATGATCCTGATGGCCCCTGTCTCTGTTTTAGTATTTAAGCCTGTCTGACTTAGCTTGGCTCCCCGCTTGTTAGGCTCTGGTCCTGTTTTGGGACAGTTGTGCTCCATGTTCAAACATGTGAGGGATTTCCTCCTGGAGGTTCCTAGTAGAGAGAAGGGGGGATGAAAGGACTTACGCAGAAATGAGATGTAAGAGGGAATCATGCTGGACAATTTCCTCCTATATCCTCCTCCATTCCCTTACAGACCCACAGAGACCAGCAAGAAGGAGACTAGGTGGAATTAGAGAAGGAAGTGTGTGTTGTGCACGCACATGGACAAAAACACTTCATAACACCCATGCCCAAACACACATAGTTGTATGGATGCATGATGGAGATGGCAACCATGATCACCTTGTTCTGTCTTAATTTAGCCATAAAGTAATTGACTAATCTCTAACCCCCTCTCTGCTTGGTTACTGTTGCTATGATTGGCATGCTTTCCATTCTCACATGGAACATACAGTTTACATTGTTAGTGGTGGCAGATTTTCACTCAAAATCCTTCATTTTTTAAACTATGTGTCCCTGATTTCAGATAGAAATAAAACGTACATAACTAATGTTAATTGAAACGTAAGTCAACCTCTTAACCAGTTCATCATCCAAGTAGAAGACATGAAGGAACATATATTGTTCTTCTATTGCTGTGTAAAGACAGTCTCAGGTAATGTTGGCTGGTCTTGCTGGAGTATAACTACCCCAAATCCAGTAAAGAGCAGGTCTGTAACTCTGATAGCACATGAGATGGAAATACACAGTGCATATGCCAGTCATCATCCCATCTTTATTTTAACCTAACCTGTAATGTAAACCCCACAAACTAATGTAGTTAGTTAATTATACACCTTAGCCTTGGACATAACTTTCAGTTGCTACTGTAGGTAGTGAGCTAATTAACTGGACATGTGATTGCATTTAATGTTAGGGCAGATAAACATGTTGTTGTGTTTTTGGTTTTGGAAAAGCTAAAAAAAAAAAAAAAAAAGGCACCCTCCAAACTCTTCAAATGGCAAGCATCACCCATAACTAAGATTGAACAATTGCTCTTCTGTGGACGGGTTTAGCGAACAGTCAACTGTAGATACTTTTATATTTCTCTATGTGGGCACTCACATACCAAAGTATATCCTAATATGGACTGCAGGTTTTTACTATCTGGCTTACTGTGCAGTAGTAAACAGTGTGGACAAAGTGTTGGCAGAAACCCTCATCCATTCATCCCTCCTCTACCTTATAGGAGAGCCAAAAGTCCCCCCTACTCTTAGTGCACCTTATTGCGTGCCACCTCATGGCTGTGTTAACAATCATAGTACTCCTCTCCATGAAGTGGGGTGGGGTGCTGTAATGCAGGGAGATTGTTAGAGAAGACCTAGAGGCTCATTGCAGGGGGCTGAGCAAGGTAAATCCCCAAGACTGGGCCCTCTGTTGGGGGTTGACCTGAGTCCCAGATTCACAGTATGGCATACTCAACAGAACATGGAATTTCAAATTCACCTCCTCAAAAAAAGTGGTCCAAATATTTGTTTAATATAGCAGTGTGAAGAGGATAACCCCCCCCCCGCCCCCTTGCAAGATGTGCTTTTCCTGCCTTGATCCAGATTGGTGAGATCCTCTGGAGTGTGTTTCATTCTATTAGTCAAAGGATGCCAAACATGATTTGCTATTAAAAGAATAAGATAGAGTGTGTAAAAGTACTGAACAGCCAAGTCCAGTTTTATTAGCTTTAACTTCTTAATGCCACAGCAAAGATGATGAACTGTATTGAGCTACAGCAGCAAATGCTGGTACATCAGTGGAAAGATAGCAAACTGTAGATGACAGTTATATCAGATGAGCTTTAGAGCAGCTTACTAACAAAGATTGGACAATGCAAATAAATCCATGCTGGATGTTGTGTCTATTTAAAATGATTAATTTCATCAACTGAATACAATACACTTATTGGAAAGAAAGATGAATGCATATCATAACTCTTCAAGACATTTCCTGCTTTGTATCACAGCATGTGGGGATTATAAGATGGATCAAAGCCTTTGCAGAGAACTCATCTTGATATAAGACATTAAAATGAAAGTGGAATGCAACAGCCTGCTCTGTATCTTTGAGCAAAGACAAACAGAGTTCACATCTGTAGTAGCTTTCAAGCTAGAATGATGAATTTGCTACTGTGTGTCCCCACAGGTTCCTGATCTTTAGATTCTGCGGTCACATCTTTACTACTCCCTCATACAGTATGCTGCAGCTATCTTCAGCTCACCCCGCCTCGCCCCCATGCACACAACAAATACATAAACAAACAGACCCACACCAGCGGCAAGCCTTCGGGAAGATTGGCACAGGCCCCCCTTTGATAAGTGCTGAGCTTTATATTTTTCTCATCAGAAATGAAACACAACATTAAGCCATTCATTAAAGTCAACTAAAGCTAATTATCCCTCATTTACCCAAGTGCCTGTGGGGCAGGAGAGCCCCATATACTTAAGCCCAGATGTGTCGATGAGTCAGTCGGGAGATAGCAAACCACAGAGGGGGCTGCTCACTTCTCTGAATCCTGCGGTTTCCAGGCACATCAGGCTCAGAAGGCCGGTCGTGATGCCTGTTCGCTGCCTGGCTGCTTACCCTCATGACACTGCTGGTTGTGTGAAACCACTGCAGTAGAGCAAGGTGCCATTTAGTGGAAAAAAGCTGATAATGATCAGTTATACGCCTTAATTCTAAACTGAAAAATGAAAAGTGAGCATCATACCTCACTATCTGGCACATTTTCGAAGTTTTGCAGAGGTTGAGTCACATAAACAGCAGGCTTCTATTTAAACTTTGACAACAATTACCTCTCACTGCTGCAGGGGGCAACAGTGCGCGTTCGGAGTTCTGCTTTCAAGTTACATGTCAAGTTGTCACATTTTGGCAGCTGCGAGTGGAAGTGGGAAAACCGTAACAGTTGGCAGGATGTCATAGCCCAGAAACCATATAACGTCATGTGATTTAACTCCTCAGACCTAATTTCTTTTTCTCAGTGTCTGGTACCCCCACCAGACATTTAGAAATAATGGCTGAACTGCTTTACCACTGGGATGAGAAAATCTATCCCATGTTGTGGAATTTTCTAAAGATGAAGCATCTGCTTGCAGCAGTTACGAAGAGAAGTGACACTTAGATTAATCAGTGTCTTTTGTAGGTGAATATGAAGCTCTGACTAGAAAATAATTTGGGCAAAAAGGGTAAAGCGGGGATAGAGTGCTATTCCCTGTTGAATTCTCGATTTGCAATTTAGGCTGAAAAGCCAGGTGTATTTTTCCATATAAATCTTGCCTAGTGCAGTTTTAAACTAATAAACCTTACATGGATTGGTAAGAAACCATCTGGTCCTGTGTGGGGCCCTTTTTAACTTCCCACAGTCAACAGAGTTATTGCTGCAGTAGTATGGTGATGCAGTAGTGAGACTGGTGACAGAAATTGTCCAGCATTTTATTTATTTATTTGAATTTAAATAGTTAAACATCTGTAAACATGGTCAGTTATCCCTTTTGTCTGTTGTTGAGAGCAACGGCATCTCCTATATATTAAGCTTGATGCTGTAAATTTGTTCCAGGGTTTAAAGTTTAAGAGGTTACAGGGATTATAAAAATGACTGTGTCTGTATGTTTCAGTGGTGTAGTGCAGAAAAACCAGAGAAGATCATCAACACATAATGAGACTTTCTTCAGCTCATATTTTTATATTAATACATCTAGCCTTTTATCACAAGTGTATGACAGTAATGTACTACTGTAATGTGATTACTTCTTCATTACTTATAGTGTAAGGGATTACAATTTGAAATTTAGTAAGTGTGCAACAGCTACTTATCACTTATTTTTGGGGTCAGCTTGTTTGCTATCTAAATGTGATTTTGATGAACGATTGACAACTCAGTATTCAGTGAAAAGACTGCTCCAATGCTGTATTATTTACATGTTCCTATAGCTGCCGGCTAGCCACAGCATTGGTTGACCTGCTTTTCACCTGGGTTCTGTTCAGAGTTGGTGTGTAACCTCATGGCTTTACTGAGAACAGGACATCTGCAGCGTTGAGTCACTGGGGTTAAGCTAGCTGTTGATAGTAGTACTAACAATGATAGGGTGGCTGCTTGATAAATCCGCAATGTCCTCTTTTGTACTCTGTGTGATTTGAGGTTTTGGAGGCTTAGGAACCTTTGACAGAGCTGCTAAATAGTCATGTAACAAGTAATGTAACCAATTACTTGTGTTGCTTAATAATTAGTAAAGTAATGTGTCAGTGAGTAATATCTAACGAGTTACTGATTTTTCAGTTAACCTATCCAACACTGATGTCACACAGATGTTTAGAGAGATTTAATGTGCGGTATTTTGAGGATTACAATTAAAGGGTTGCCAGCTTCCTGTATAATAATATAATGGTGCTCATTTTGCCCATAAGGATGGGTCTTACATTTGCACCTGGACAATGCTTGTTTTGTAATGTCCACATAGCTATAAGGTTTACAGCCCAGCATGTGAAACAATTACCAATTATTTTTTAGATAGCTACTCAACACATGAACAATTCCCCACAACCCTGGGACTCATAGGTCTGCACTCCAAATAATTTCTGTTTTGCAACCATCTATGTAAATATTTATTCAGATCCTCTATTCCCAGAAAAGAAAAGCAATATAATTACAGGATATACTGACACATTCTCAAATATCAATTGCCATGTCCTCTTGTCTGTACTCCTTTTTTCAAATTTTACTCAGTTTGTGGTGGTTCTGTGTCCTTGGATACTCTAGTTTTAACCTGCATGTGGTTACTCTCCACTTGAAAGGCTACCCTAACTCATTTAATGTCATTTTCACCACATTGTTGGTTTTCTGGAGGTTTATATTTGAAGTTTACCATAACATAATCACCTTTGCAGAGCAGTTCACTGGGTGCATTTACCATGCGCTTGCCATCGTCATGGAAATGGGATGCTGTATCATATTGGTCTGATGCATAAGGCATCGATTGGCTAAGCATGTCGCTTAACTATACTCCTACCAATGGTGTAGTTATGCTGCTTTCTGTGAATTATGGGAAACAGCCTAAAGTAGAAACCAAAAATTGCTTAATTGACATAAGTTGTAGAGAACACATGTCATTTATAATATTTCTCTAATATAGACTTGCACTGAATTGATTCTCAAAAAACTGACAGAACAAAGTGTGTTCTGTATCAGTTCAATACGGAACAAATCTTTTAGTTTCCAATTACAGGACAATTACGTATTTTACAGGACAGTTGGCAAACTTCACAGCAACATTACTGCATCAAAGTGCAGAAACTTGAGTAATCACACCCTATGTTTCCAACTTGGAAATATGGCCTAACGGATCATTCCATTGCATTTTCCCTAGTACAGATGGGAGAAATAATTCACAACTTTCCAATGTTTCTAAACCAAGGTGCAAGTGTCTAAGTGAAGGCATAGTGGAGAAAGTGTCTCTGGAATGTCAGAACTTTAGAGCTTTTTGGCAGTTGGCCTAATTTAACATCGGTCACGGACGATTTCTACTTGATAACCTACCTTTGAGCGCTCGAGCCTGAGGTGGTAACCATGCGGCACGAGGGAACAGTTAACATACTGTGAACTGCAGTAGAGCATCACTTTGAACTCTTGAGTAGACCGATGGAGAACTTTAATGCGCAAGAGCCATCATCTGTTCTGTTGCCCTTCCTGGACCAGTTGTGGCTGCTTCTTGCTGGTGTGATCAACTTTCTCCAGAGGGGGAAAAACAGGCTGTCTACACTGACCATCGGGTGTATTAATCACCGTGTCAGTCATGCATGTTTTGCCGGGACTTCTCCGCTTAGGGACGCTAATCTCCGAGTCGGGTTTTCGCTTTAGCTTATTGTCAGTGAAACGAAGCATCAAAGAGCGGAGCGGTGAGCTAACCTGCTTTTTTAATCTCCGTGCAGATCCTCCACCGGGTCATAGATGAGAAAATAATGACCGACCTAATCCCAACATTAGCTTTTTAAATTGGAATGCGTATGTTTTAAATCATTCTCGCCCAGCAGCGCGGTGATAGTAAGCAGAGCATGGGAGAAAGAGAACGACAGAATGAAAGAGTGAATGAAAGAGTGTGATCCGCAGTAACCTTGTTAGGGCTAAGTGACGCTGTGCAGAGAGCCTCTTGTCAGTTGGTTGGCAAGATGAGCTTCTTGTAAATGATTGTCCTCTCTGTCAAAAGGCTGATTTCTTTTTTCCTACATCTGACGTCTGTGCCTCTGCCACAATATTTCCCAGTAGTTTTCCTCTTAAATATTGTAGCCTTTTCACTCTGTCCAGGTCTGAATCTGTAACAAATTTCTGCCTTTTTTACACTTCAACATTATTTTCATCTGTATCATATTCTCCTCTGCCTTTCCATCAGCTATGGACTGAAGCGTAAATTTGCTTCAAATGTCAAATGAGCCCACTACAGCGTTTCCCTGTGCGCAGAAAACGGCACAAAGCACCATTAAAAGTTTTGGCCTAGCTTTGGCCTACGCCTTAATGAACTGTGGGTCACTTGAGGTCATACCACTGCGTCCCACCTATAAATCAAGTGAAAACTAAGTTCAGCAGCAGTATAGAGCAGTGTCAGCGTATGTAACCTTTTCCCAGACAGAGGAGTTGTCGGTGTGTGAGTAAAGAGAGCACTGGCTGGCTACAGATCCTTTCCCCTTCACAGCATTATAAATGTATGTGTGAGGAGGCCCTTAATGGCTGCTAATCCAATTTCTGCCACTGAAATCAAATCTCACTGGCGCCAGTAGTTCTCTCCTTCCCTCACAAATAATGGCCTCCGCTTTGGCCTGTTTGAAAAAGACGAGCCGCCAAAAATTCCGGCTTTACCTTCCTTAAGTCCCCCCGAATCTTCTTCAAAATTGTTTTGATTTTTTTTTTGTTTGTTTCATCCCCCCTCATCCACCCCCCTCCCTTCTGTCTCTGTCCTACAAAGGTTATTAATTGACCGTCTGCGTCAAGTGGAGGGACGGGGGGTAACAGGAGAGCAGGGGAGAGTTTTAAGCAGTACAGGATCCCATTTACCGTACGTCTTAATGCCTTCTCGAGGTCAGCCATCGATTTTCCTCAAACCGCAAGCAATGGAGATAAGATTAGGCCTTCGATTCCTGCACTGCCGCCGGAGCCGTTAGTGGATGAAATCACTTGGCCTGTGCTGAAAGTCGGTGCATTGCTCTTTTTTAGCAGGTCATGGCCTCTGTGATTATAGGGTATTCATATAAGATACCCCCACAGTAGCCTCAGGGCCGGTTCAGAGAGAAAAAGAAGGCTCTTTCCTTGAGTGGAGATTCTAAAAAAACTATGATTTGTGACAAAAAGGTAAATAAAGTCTTATTTCACTGGAATACGAAACTGTTGCATAATGCATACTTTCTCTCGTGTAAACTTATACATATTCTTGAGTTTGATCCCCTTTTCCAAAACAAAGATATTAGCTTTGACATAGATGAAGGGAGCTTTGGCTTTGGCTTCCTTTCCCCTGGATATGGATTTGACTGATTATCTTTCAGTGCATCAGTTGGACAAGTCGTCATATTGCCCATTCTGTGAGGAGATGTTATTCTGGAGCGCTGGGCCTTAATAATATGATACGTCCTATAGCGCTTAACTCGTAGTTGGATCTTCACCACGCAGTCGTCTCGATTATTGCTGAGCTCCTCAAATAGCATCGCAGGGACAAGGAGAGTGGAAGGGAGAAGGAGAATGATGTGGAGGAAAAAGAAAAAAATCAGCGGATCCCGACTGGCTTTCAGAGGTTATTGAGGAACGTCCACCACAGTGCGTGCGGAGAAGTTTAATATTTCGTTGCTCGCTGGTTTGGCAGCTGAAAAGATTGGAAATGACACTAAGTATTTCTCAAGCTCACATAGGTGATATAGAAGCTCGCAATCACTGACGCACAGACATAAAGGGCATGTATATCATTTACACACATAGACAGAATGAGAGAGACACACAAACACACACAGATGCATAAAAGAATTTCGCAAAGGTCATTTTTGACAGCAGTAAACAAACCATCCCACCGCAGGCCCTGCTTCTGATTCCGAAATACAAAACATTTTGATTTGCTCTTGAGTTTTTTTGTTTGTTTGTTTGATTTATTTTCATTTCAAACTCAAACAAAAAACGTCAAGCTTGGAGAGGAAGATTGTATCTGCGAAGCAAAACTAAACATTGGTAAAATTATGTTTTTTTTTGCTGGAGTGATAGTAAAATGCAGCCAGGACGGAAAGAAAAGTATAAAAAAAGGATTCTAATTTTCTGTTAAAAGCCATTCTCCTTTGATTTAATCCTTGCTGTGCCCGTTGCAGACGCATACAAAAAAAGACAAAAAACAAACAAAGACAGAAAATGATTTGAAACCTACTGTTCCTTCCAAGACAAAATTATCTTTACATGCTCTACGATTTATGAATTTGTTCTTGGTTTTGAAAGCAATTGAGATGACTTAATCATTTCTTTCCAGGCAAATTAAACTGTTTCCTCTGAACCCTGGTAATCAGCTTAAGTGATTACATCGGTCGTAAATATGAGATGATGAAAGCTCAGTGTTCAGTGCGTAGTGCCCTGAGGAAAGGCTAAATGGGAGTTCTTGGGCAGATATGATAGACCATCTCACTAGGATTGTATCAGATACTGGGGGAAGGGGGTTTATGTGGGGATTGGTTGCCCTCTAGCTGTCAACATTAAGAACTTTGGCTTATGAAATATGGTCCAAAATTGCTGTGGAGGTATGTTTATGAAGTGCCATCAGTTAGTTTAAGGAGTTAGGACTGAAATTTGAAATATTGTGCATGATGATACTGGTTAGAGATGTCACATTGGAAGTTTTCAACATCTACAGTTAATACAATTCAGAGATTATTATTTGAGGATGTGTGAATGTCTGTGATGAGTAAGGTTAGAGGTTCAGAATGGAAAGAGAATAACAGTAACACTGGATGTTGTGAGAAACCTACAGTATCTTTACAATATCCAGAATTTGGTGATTTATTGTGGTGCAATTTAAAAGCGATGACTGGAAAGCATCAGGATTGACTTTATGGAGTGCTGTAATGGCTCCTATGATTGTCTCTTTTTTTTTAAGGAGGAATGTTTTGAATATTCCATGTGTGTGTAGGATGATAATTTGACTTGGCCTTGACAGCTGTCATCAACTTGCTAGTCGCTACAGCCAAAGGCACAGCGAGGAACGAGAAGAAAGCCTTGGAAACAACCGTCTCTAGCTACATGAAGCAGTGAAGTTGAGAAAAAAGGGTTTTAAAGTTTTAGGGCTGGCTTGAAAAGTGCACAACTGACAAAAATGTTGTAATGCTTTCATTTTATGACATTTTAAGCTGACAACTGACAATGAAATGAGTCCTTTTCTGCATTTTTTTGTCCATTTTTACTGTTTGTTTAAGTCCATACCTCATTATATATCTCTGTTTTGGTGTCTGTCTTTCCACTTGCTATTTATATTTATACTGGATCCAATATGATGAATTACTTTAAAATTTAATACATTTAAATATGTGTGGTTTGAAGGTAGCTTAATCACACCAAATCCTATAAATCCCACTAAAGTCAAAATCTGAGATGACAGCTTCTGAAATCTGCTAAACTAGTTGCCTTTAGCAGGAGTGATGTTTTCTCCATCATTACTAACTGCTATTCAGTTGGGTGGAATAACCAAAGATAACAGTTCATAAAAAAAATAATGTTTTTTTCCTTTACAGATAACAGCTAGGTTAGGGAAAATGAATAAATATATTAATTTAGTTTTAGCAACGTCTGTCTGAGGCTATGGCAGTTTCTCAAGTCCATGGATTACTAAGCCAGAGTGTGGTCACTGCAGTCTAGTGTGGATTTTACCTCACTTTTGTAGTTGCAGCAAATGTGAATGTTCCTAGAAAACATACATTTCTGTGGTGTAATCTTTTAGGAAGACAGATGTCAAAAGGCCAGTTGGTATACATGTTAATGTTATAAATGAAGAAACAAAGGAAAAAAAGGAAAAAGGAACGGTTAGAAATGATGTGAGTGACCCCTGTTTAATCACAAAGCTTTAAATTGAGTTTCCTTACTAATGTAGGGTGATTAATCAGTGTACTTATGAGTTCTGTCTGCACTTCATACCCCATGAACAACAGCTCAGTCTGAATGTAAAGCTGCTGACTTTGTTTCTTTCCTGCAGTTAGTGTGTGTGTGTGTATGTCTGTGTGTATGTGTGTGTGTGTGTGTGTGTGTGTGTGTGTGCGCTCTGTTACAGAAAGCGTAAAACTCTTTGGATTACAGATCTCCTGCCCAGTCCTGAACTAGCCAGGAAAACTACTTTTTAACTTAACTCTCACATATTTATTTGTGTTTCAAGCAATTGCTGTAAATGCAGGCTTTTTCAGTTTAAATGCAGCCTTGCGTCCAAGGAATGGCCCACGAGGGCTTTGCCCGTTATAGAGAGAGTTTAATGCTGCACCAGGTTCTTTATTGCCGTCAAATGTAATTCATCTGAGTTGATTGCACTGAAAGGCGTGTTTATCAGGCACCTAGCAACACTGTTTTGAAGGAAAATTACCTCTTTAAATAGCAATTAGGAAAACTAACCTATAGGCCAAATGCCTTTTAGCCGCAGATTTGCTTTAACAAACATTATTGTACTGTAAGTCACGCAAAAAATGTAAAGTGGCATCAGTTAAGCAAGTGTACAAAGTCTTCTGGGAACATTTCATTCAATTGAAAGGCATGAGATTCTGATGGAAGAGATGTGAAAGCTGCTTTGAACGGGTGATTTTAACTGCGAGCTGTGTCCGAGAAACTTTATTGCCATGGCTCAGATTGGAAATGTGACTCAAAATAACGAGATTAAATTAATTACAGGAAATAGCTCTGAGGTGGTTTGATGTTTGCATGCATCTGTATTATTCATTGAGAGACCCTATTAGCAGAGCAATATCTTGCTCTCTCATGCATGTCGGCTTAAACGAGTGAATATTTTCAAATCTACCTCACAGTGTAGCCCTGAGAACTGGCAATGGGTGTGTTTTAGCGGGTGCTTAAAAGGCCAAATGTCAGCACATATGAGAAGGTAATTAGAGATAAGGACATTTTACACACTGTTACCTATTTTTCGTGAGAGAAACGGCTCGAACAAGTGCAAGTAATAAGTCCCAGAGTCGGGCAGCGAAAGCCTGCGTTTCAAGACTTGTTTTTCTGTACAGCTTTCCTGTTCTTCCCCCCTCAGCGAACCATAGCGTGGCTTGTTTTTGTGTTCTAGATCAGGATCCAGATAGCGTCTCATCATCCAAGCCTTACTCCACTTTTCCCCCCATTAGATTTTCTTTTCCCTTAAATTCCCTCACACTCACTCCTCCTCGCACACATCTCGCACACACACCTCGTTATCTTATTTGTGGCCTTGGCAGCCAGATTGTTGCCTTGCGGTTCAGTAGCCAGAGTTTTCTCTGTCACAGGGAGCCGTGGGTGCAGAACCTCCACCACACAAGCTTCCACAAGAGCAGGAAGTCAGTTCCCAGCATGCCTTGCCTGTCCTAGTGAAACCTGGGATGGATTAACCTTGGGCTGGGGGACCTTTCCAACTTGGAAAGATAGTTATGCAACGTCCCAAACTTATCTCCTGTCTCTTTTCCAGTGACAGGGAAAAGTGTTGGTGTGAACAGACGTTTGTTTAAAAATTGAGGTTGAGTCCTGAGTTTAGGAGAGATCTGATATGCTATGTTCCCTCGTATAAGGTTCATTTCTTTATGTAGTGCAGCATGTGTTATTGGCAAAGGGAGTTTGTATGAGATCTAACAAATAACAATGCTTTCTGAATCCATGCATCAATTTTAAAAGCACACTTGTGATCCACAAAGCATTTTCGGCTTCTTCTTTCATCACCTTTTCTCCAAATGTCACTAACCCTAACCCTAACCCTAACCCTTGGACAGTGCTGTGTTCAAATCCAAGTTCAGGACTAAGTTAAGTCAATGGGTCCTGTACCATAAAATAAGCAGGTCGAGCTCACATAATACATTGCTCAACAGTCTGCTTAGTGAGCCTTTGGTTATGCTTTTACAAATTCATCATTTATCTGTTGCCCAGAAAGCAGTCATGTCCACTTATCATCATCTCATTAGTGATCAATTAGAGGTACAAATTTAACTCAGTGTCGAAACATTGTCCCAATTTCTGAGTCTGATCAATATTCAAGTGCGAGGTCAGTCACAAGTACTACAGCATGGCTTCCAGTGCAATAAAAGCAAATATGCTTAGTACAGCAATACAGTGTTGCCAACAATCTCTTTATAGTGTAGTAAGTCCAGGTCAACGAGGTTATGTGACTCCAATGTTTTTTTCTGTGTGGAACTGCATCGATCTTTTCACAAACAAAAAAAATAAATAAGTTTTGACATTTTGGTCAGTTTCCCATAGCGATTTAGCTAACGGAGTAGAACACATTTTGTCAAATACGCAAGAAAAACAAGTTTGGGGGATAGCATGCAGCACCCGATTGACCAACTATGGCGCCTCCTGGGGAACAGAAAGCTGGGGTGTCCATGTTGAACCCCACACCCCCACCCCACCCCCCACTCACACGCATGAACATTTACCCAAACTCATTTTGCCCAAAACCAACGAGTATCTCTCAACTGAAAACCTGCCAGATTTTTACTGTGAGTTATTTGGTTTGCAATTATTAGATTATACATTAATTTGTAGCCTGTAAGCATTATATCAACTCAAATATTAAAAAGACAGGGCCTCTCAAGATTAGTGGTGCATATTACCAAACAAATTTGCAGTTAATTCAATTACTACAAAGTAATTGCCAAACAGACAACCTTCAAGGCCCCTGAGGGTCTCGGGGCCTCAGGGAAGTTGCCTGCTTTGCCAAGCTGGTGATTCAGCTTTAATCACACGTCTGCTGAGAGGTCTTCATGTATCATTTGCCAGGGAAAAAGACCACATTTCATTGAGCAGGAAGACTTTGACGTGAGGTTCTCTCCAGCTCTGAAATGCAGGATGGCCGTTACTTGGAAAAATCTTAACAATTGAGGGAAGAGCTGATTAAAGGGATAACAATTTCTCTCTTTTTCTCTCTTTTTTGCCAGGTGGCTCAGGGAAGCACCGACCCAAAGAACCAAAGAAGAAGAACAAGCAGAGGCTGCGGTTTCGGGCCCAGAATCAGCACAGCGACCACTTGGCATCTGCGCGCTCCAGCCAGTGAGGACTGAAACCACGGACTACCCATAGAACAAAGAACCAACGCAAAGCTGCTAGCTGCTGCACCCAAACTCTGACCAACGACTATCATGAACCCCACCACCTCCCCTGCCTCCCCGCCCTCCCCCCACCCACCCCCAACTTCACCCCACTGCCCACCAGGACACCGCCATGACTCACAAATCCGTCACTACAAAAATATATGTCTAATGTACAAATATCGGTATCAACACACCAAACACATGCTTCATGCCTCCACCTCCCGCTGCCACCCACCCCCCCACCCCTCCCCCCTTCTCCCCTGCCCCCCCGCGCTGCAGTGACCAGCCAGGTGACTCTGTACCCCCACAGCCCCACCCCTTGCCTTGTGGACCTTTACAGTTGACATTACTGAACTCATTTCCCGTCATTAACAATGTCATTAACCGTCCAGGGTGATGGAAGACAGAGGGGCAACCAGAGACTGTGTGGAGGCGGGAAAGACGGCTAGAGGGAAGTTGACAGGAGAGGTAGTGAGGGCAAGCTAAACTACTTGGGGAGGAGGAGAGAGGAGGGGAGGGGGAGAAGGATAAAAGAAGATGGAGGATGACGAGGCAAAGAGATTTGGCTGAAGCAAATGATGCTGATGGACAAGAAAATGGCATCTTGAACTGAAAGAGACTGTTTTTTGTTCCTATATTTATGTCAAAGCTACCCTCACCATCCCTCTAAATGGAGACGCAGTGTTCCCATGTGTGGCCTTTATGTTATGTACATTTTTGAGAGTAATATTAAAGAAATTACCATGCATAGTTGCAAAGTATTTTATTCTCAGCACAAACTGTTTACGTTCAGACCGCTTTATGCTCTAACTGTATAGTGTGGATAAAAAAAAAAAGAAATTTAGTTGTTCGACTAGCATGGCAACAGATTCATGTGTACATAGTTTATCTAATTATGAAAGCTTATTACTGTATTTTCAGTATTGACTCGTTCACCGTTCTAAATGTTTTAGAGATAAAAAGGTTGTAATACCAAGCTACAGATTAAAATGATTAAAAACAAATAATAAACATAGCCGCCACATAGCTATTTCATTTATATGGTATATATTTGATTTATTTATTAATTCTATTTTGTACTTTTTTTTTTGTTCAGTGAGAATTTTTGCCTCATACTCTTATATGCTGAAATATTCTTTGAGTTCCTTATAACAGTGCGTATCTTTAACATGTGGAAAAAGGTTTTTGTCTGATGTCACGCAAAGTGTTGTATTACATTCATTTGACCTCATCTACTGATTTCAATGTTTAAAGAAAAAAGGCAAATAAAACTATGCTTTGACATATTCTAGGTTTAACAATTAGGATCCAGCAAATGTATGGTCATAGGACTGCATATGTGTACATTGTGTTTTATTAAAATACATTTCATGTGACTGTACGATGAAGCCTTTCATTATTGTCTATGGCTATAATATATGTGGCTAAACTCCGAAACTGCCGTTTCCTTGTCTCACTTCAGTGTACAATTATGTGATTTCAAAAACATTTGTGAAATCCATCATGTCGCGCTGCATGACACAAGTGCTACCTCCAGCCAAAGGATTGGATATGGTCGATTTGGCCTTAACAGCATGACGGCACTGTTAAGGGTTTGTAATTCGCTATGACGTATCCTCATGAATGGTACCAAACCAATGCATGTCGTCGGTGGCTCATTAATTTCCAAGATCATACTGTAATGCCCTAACAACATCTATTTGGCTATGGGTCTTCTATCACACACACATTCAATCACCTCTTCATGTGATGCACGTCGCACTTACTCATTTTTATGGTCCTCAAAACATCAAATAAACAGATATAAAAGTCTCCAGGCTAAATCTGCCTGGTGTGTGAGCGACGAGAAAATGTTTTAATGCTAGTCATGGCTAATTTAGCCCAAGATCCACACTGTGTAATCATTCTCCCAAAAGAGAAAAAGGCCAAAATCTGCCAGACAGCTTATGGATGCACAGTAGCAGATGAATCACGTTGTGTCACATATATATCATCCTGGGAGACACAGACCACAGTCTTCCTGCTCTGGTTAACGCCCCTGAAATCACACATGATATTTCCATAGGGAGGCTGTCAGTGCTGAAATACCTCACTCTCTCTATGCTCCATGTCCATCATGAGGCCTAATACACCACTGTTTTAAGAGCCTGAACATCTTTCACAGGTGTCGCAGCATATGTTACACAGGAGGCTATTTATTTCCTCACTTCCACCGAGTGACACTGGAGCTCTGGAGCCCTGAAACTGACAAAATGTATGAAATAGCTTATCAGATAAGTTTAAAAAAAAGCAACACATCAATGAATTAATAATAATAAACTAATCCTTATTACACTAAACCAGCCAGTACATGTTATGTTAATCACACATATGCTGCATATTGCTGGAGCAACTTGTAAAAGTTACTAAAGCATTTTAACTGGCAAAACATTCTGAGAACAGCGTTCCAACTGTGGGCCATTTAACATTGTGTATGGGAAAAAATGAATGAGATTTTTAATAGCTCCTAACACTTCGCAGCTCTATAGGAAATGTGCCGAGGAAAAGGAAATGCTGTGAAGGGGAAAACTTATGATTAAATGTGTGCCAAGACCAAATAAATAGGAAAAAAGAAATGATGGAGTTAAAAGTGAAATGAGCTAGAGTAAAATGAAATACGTTTTATTTCATTTAATCAACTGATTAGTGGTAAAAGTTAAAAAAAAAAAAAAATTGTCTAATAATGTTTAACCACGTTTTGTCAGTTTTGGGCTTCCATACTGCAACCAATCGAGTCCAGCAGTGAATGAAAGCAAAGCAAAAATAACCGTTGCAGGGAATGAAATAAGGCGTAGTAGATGTAGCGAGTTGTTTTTAAAGACATCTGCTGCTGGTTACAAGTTAATGAACGATTCACAGATGTCATCCCCTGGGCCAGACTATCACTGCTCCAGACTGGGGGATTAAACCTAAAGGCTTACGGAGAGGAACTGCACTGAAGTGGATTCATTAAGCACAAGACCACCACTAAAGCACACATTGCAGAAGTCTACAATGGAAAAAAGAAATGGGTTACAAAGAGTATCACGTCGCACATTCCGGATGAATTGATCTCTTCATTTCCCCCTCACCTTTCCCCTTTGACATCAATCCACTCGATTTTTTTTTCTACCACTGTGAGAAGCAGGACACTGATGGCATGCTCAGTGTTGTTAAGAGGGTTAGCAGTCATCCACACATCAGAAGACATGGTCCTCTGTGTAAACCACTTCTGTAAACTGTGTGTATGTGTGCATGCATGCCACTGTGTGTGTGTGTGTGTGTGTGTGTGTGTGTGTGTGTGTGTGTGTGTGTGTGTCTGTGTGTTTTAATGTTTGTGCTAAATGTGGTTAGGTGGCTGAGACTGAAGCTCCCTTTTAATCTGAAAGAGAGCGTTTTCATTAGTTCTGTTGGGTCCTATTATTAAAGCCTGCTTCAAAGGCACAACAAGTGAAACCACTGACAGGAAATGACCCAGTGGGCTCTACACTGTATAGATCAGTGATAGCAATCTGTGCCTCTAAAGCAGGTTGTTATGGTGTGTGAAAGTGCATGCATTGTGCACAATGTATGTACCTCACAAGACAGTAAGAGGATAAGAGGAGGGGCTCAAGGACCTCTGCTCTACATTCACATACTGTAGCTTATTGTAAGTGTGCAGTTGTGGCACATGTGACACATTAGTTCCAATGCAGATGGCAGAAATGGAAGTTATGACCTTGGTGGGGCAAATAAGATTGCCCGGGATAATAAATGCTGTAATAATTTGCTGTTTTTAATAACTGTATAATGAGCCATCGCTTGCCCTTTGAGTGGAGGGAAATCTGGAATCATTAATCTTCATATGGGTTAGCCATAGTGTTTGGCACGGGCCGGAACAGCAATGAGTAGGAACATACTGGTGTCAAAGGATAAGCAGATCTTAATATTTCGAACAAGTTTGCCATATGTTAGCCATCATGGTGTGTACAAGCCTACTAAATAGTGTCATTAATGGGTGACTTTTATTACTAAATTCACTTCTAATTGCAAAATTGCAATCCAAAGTTAACTCCGAATGCAGATACTGCCTTCATTTGGAGTTGCTAGGTAACAAGTTAATCCCAAAAATAAATATGTTCTTCAATAAAAGCTAATTGTCTGTGACAGTTATTTGCTTTGCTTCAGAGACTTTTCAAATGGGAAATTGTAAAAAAAAAAAAAAAAAAAGATTCCGAGCTGCACTTGAAGTACGCTGCTAATGCTGCGTTCATGATCATCACGGTCATGTAGCCCCTCCACATATGCCTCACCTGCCGCACAGAAAGAGGAAAAGATTCATGGCCTTGTTGCTCACCTTGTGTATTAATATCGCCATTAGAATTTTTTTCTTTCGTTCTTGGTTGACAAATGGGGGAATATTTATGAGTCACTTGCTGTGGTAGTGTTTCTGCGGTTAGGCTTCATAACAGCAGGTGCAGTGGGGACATGGGAGTTTTATCACCATCTATTATATGGAACAGACAGGCATTTCTATACTGACCTGGTGTGGTGTTTCCTATGGGTGCTATAAGTATTATTTGGCTTATTTAACCCCTCATTGCTCTGAAATGCATGGCTATTTCTATTACATTGGGATCCAAACACAACACAAAGCCATTGTCCCTGTTCACTTAAGGGGAATACAGGCAGAACAGCTCTGTCTAAAGCGCAAGTGCTTTATGACCTGAACTGAATCATACTGCGCACCTTAAACACATTACAGGCTGGGCAAATATTTCCTCTCACTGGTGCTATGAGAGCCATGGGCACAGCCATTATATTGGGCTCAAGAGCCAGCTGGTGAGGACAAATCCACAAGGATTCCTATTTTCCCCCTTCTGACTCCCTGGCAGCCCTGTTCCATTCATTCAATTTTTATATGTGCCTAGTAGCCGTGTTACTACCGGTTTCAAGGGAGAATTAATCGAAAACAGGTCTTATTAAAGTATATTAAGACCAGTTGAATTGGGTATAATGTGCTCAGTAAGGGCCCAGAAGGATTGTATTTGAGCCATAGCTGACACTTGTGGCTTCTAGGAGCGGGGATATGTTATTCTGTAGTGGCACTGCCCCGGTTCCAGGGGGGCTGTTCACTTGAGCCAAGTGTTGCATTGTGGCTAAGCAGATTTTAAGTGGGTATGAATACAGTGGGGGGTAAAGGAAGGTCTCATTGTCCAGGAATGTTTATCTTTCCCCCCCCTGCCTTCATTCAGAGTGGGATTATGCAGTGCCATGCCTCAGAAGCAACCTTTGCCTCCACTTGGAGGGTCTGCAGAGGAAATATTCATTCATACATATACACACGTACAAACAGGCATTATCCTAAAAAGAAGCCAAGTTGATTGCTCCCTCAAGGCACAATGAGTAGGCGGAAGTGGAGCTGCTGCGGCCGGGGTGTTGGACTTAAGTCTCGCTAGCTGGGCTGGGCACTCTAGGAAGGCTGGAGCCAGTGATGCTCCCACTGTGTGCAACACACTCATCATCCTCAGCACAGCAGATTTTATTGGGCAGTGTGTGGGTTGTAGAAACGTGTTTAATCAACTCAGCTGTAGGGGAGGTCTTGACCTCATGTCAGTGGTTCCCAGCGTTGATTGTGTGTATGTGTGTGTGTGTGTGTGTGTGTGTGTATGTGAATGACTCCCAGCCTTTGCTGTGGAGTGTGACCTGCGGTGGAGCCTCTGGTTCACACTCTGCTCTCTGCTGTTGCTGGTTTAAGTCATTAACTGTAGAAAGTGATGACTAATCTGTCGGTTGAGAGTCTGAAACTATTGCAGTCAAATGACATATTACAGGCTATATTGTATGTAATGTGGCCCTCTGGATCCAATCAAGAAGAACATTAATAGAAATCAATTCCAAATTCTACCCCACACTGTTAGATTTTTACAAGACTAAACCATGCTAGCGACTCTGTGAATCTGTGCTTAGGAACAACAAAATGAAAAGATCAGTACAACATGCTTATAATGACGATGCTAACATGCTGATATTTAGCAGATATAATGTTTACTGTAATCACCATGAGCTTTTCTCAATACAGAGCACAGTAAGTTTAGACTTATGCAGTGGTGTAATGTACCAATGTAATAATACTTCATTACAGTATTTTTATTATCGATTATTTATTTCTGTCACATTTCTGTCTAAATTTTCTAAATTAAATATCTTCTGTCACGCCGATACATTTTTCCTGTGTAACTTTGTTACTACAAAAAGATATTGGAAGAAATGTGGTAGCTTGTTTGTTAAGTCATTGGTTAATCGTGTTAATCGTTGGTTAATCATGTTAATCGGCAAGTGCAAACAATTGGAATGGCACTCAGATGGCACCTGCTAGTACAGCAACAATGACGGTGGTGATGAAGACGGAACACCTGTAGCCATACTGACGAGAATGTTTTGTCATGTTGGAGTGAAAGATTCTTTAAACTGAACAAAGATACTGAAATATTGGCATTTTAGAACTCCCCATCCAACCTCAACAAACACATTGAGGTAAATTGAACTTAATTACATGAAACCGCAACGTTAATGTTGTTTAGTTATGATAATTAGAATTAAGCCCGTTCAGATATCTGGCTGACGTGATGGCTAATGAATGTTGCTGATTACTTTCAAATCACAGACTTCCTGAAACACTCTTACTGGTGTCAAGTGTTCTGAATGAAGATGAGGATTTTGAGTTTCAGCTCCCAAAGAACCAGTAATGTGTTTGTTGACAGCTAAACCTGATAGCTACAGTTGGTGCCATGAAATCAACATCCAATGAGGTGTACAAGAAAGTGTACCATCAATATTTGACAAGTGTTATGCAATCTGGAACAAATGGAGAAGGTCCATACTTACAGCTGAAACTGTTGAAGATTTTTGCTCCCTTTAGCTGCTGTACCCGAATGCTACCAGGTGGAACTCCTTGTTCCTGGAAGTGGAAGGACTATTGAGGATAATCACAGACTAGGTAAAGGGGGGCATCAGAGTAATCTGTAGGCCTACAGATTCCCATTATAAATTCCATTATAAGTAAGACTTATGCATATTTTATAAACATAATGTCTTGACTGTCTATAGAACCGTTGATGTTTTTGTGCACCCTTTCTTGGGCATTAATAACCATGTATCCCAACTTTCCATTTTAGTTAATTACTTATTCTGCATTTTGTTGTTGAATGTGATGAAATGGTTATTTAGTGTTTTCATCACAGGTTTAACCCACCTGAACTTGCATTCCTCACAGGGTTGCTGCCATAAGCTCAGTAGCCCAGGCAACTGACATCTTGCAAGCAGAAACAAAAGTCTAGATGGAGTGGCTACTTCCAACAATCAACCTGCTGACCATCAAAGTTGAAGTATTACAAGCCTCTGGTGGGAATAAAGAGGGTTTGGCCACATGTCAGGAGACCCTGAGTTGATTGCAGCTGTGAGTCTTCCAAAATTCAGAACAACTTGGATAAAGGATGATAGTGTATGGTTGTACATTTAGACACTTTGTCATATTAGAAAAATCACAAATCAATTATGGATGCATGGATAGTTTATTAAACTAGATTTATGAACCTCAAATTAAAACAAACTATTTAGCACAAAACGTTAAGTTGGGATCATGACAGGGACTAAAGTTGTATCAATCCTGTCATTTCTATTTTCAACCTCAATATATTTCATGAAAGGACTACATCAAGCAGCACATGGAAGAACTCTCCTTACAGATGGTGATACCACCAGGTCTAGTTCTTCTCTGCCCTGAAGTCGTATCACAGACTGCAAGACAGCTCTAAACAACTGGACGGATGTTTGGCCTGTTGAGCAGATCACATGGACGACTTGCTGACATCCATCCCAGCTGTGTGCAAGCTGTCTGAAGCCGAATACGCCTCTACCTGCGTCAGTGGCCTGTGAGAGGCTTTTTAGCATTGCACGACTTGTTATCAGTCTAAGAAGAGTGAGACTGAATTCTCGCAATTATGAAAAGCAACTTCTTTTGAAGTTAAGATACAAATTTTGTGGAAATCCATATAGTTTTTGTTAAGATAATTAAGTCTGGACTAAAGTGGTGGACTGGACTGGACCCTATAGCCACACCACTATAGTTATGGTATAATATAGAAGTGTGGCTAAAAAATATGGCTTGCCGTTTATACAATGTTGCAGTGTATAGAAATCAGTTTGTAAAGCACTATACATCTCACAGACTTAAGTACATTCATTTATTCTGATTTCAGATACTGGCTATGTCACTTTAAAAGTAAGCTTAGTTTCATCATTCACTTTTAAATATCAGCAAGTATTATATAGAAAGTCAAGTAGATTAATGTGTTCATCTGCTCATCAGTCTCTATCTTTTGAAACAAAACATTCTTGTGTGTCTCTATGAAGATCTGAAGCTATGATTTGCATTTTCCTCTGTCTGGATGCCTCAACAGTGTCTACTAATCAAATGACCAACGATGGCAACATCCTGTTCTTCAGTTTATGACCCCAACGCTTAGTTTCTACACTTTAAAAACGCTAGTTTGAAGATTTATAGAGCTAGTATACTGGAGTTCACTGATGAACAGGCCCCTAATTGCTGCCTGCCTGCCTGCATTGTGTTTTGTGTGTGTGTGTATGTGGGTATGAATCCGATAAAATAAACCACATGGGTGCGTGTGTGTGTGTGAGGAAACTGAACAGAACCCTCTACTCTCATTTACTATCTCCTTGTGTGGTTTGGCAGCAGCTCTGCTGGTATGGGGGCGTACAACGGGCATCCGTCTGGGCGCGAGGCAGGCCTGGCACACCACTCAGCCCCCTGCAAAGCTGCATGAGGGTGGGATAAAGGCAGGAGTCTGCCAGGCTCCAGTCTGGTAGTCTGTGCATGTGTGAGTGAGTAAATGTGTGCTCCGCGTCTACATGCACTTCTGTGTCTATGAGGGAAATTAAATCGTAATCACACAGGCTTATATAGCAACAACAGGGTTGCCATTGTTCTGCTTGTCACTTGCAATATGTTAACCTCTCTGTATGTTGTTTCACCATTCAGAACTCTATCAGGGTCCATCTCAGTCTGTGTGTTCCCAAGTCATTTTTGCACTAAATTAACACCAGACCATTTTTTTGACCTTTGTGGTCATTATAATTGTTAGGTGCAATTCAGCCATGCTGAAAGTAACACAATAGCATGCATACCACAATGGCTAGATGCCATACCTCCCTGCACTGCACTGGATAACAAGCGAAGCACAGCAGAGCTGAGCTGGGCCTGGTTAGCACTTGGACAAAAGACCACCCTGGAAAATGAAGTTGACTCTGTAAGTGTTTGTTAGAGGCCAGTGGAGGATGTTACTTCCTTAAGATTTGGTGGCAGACATCAACTGCTAGAGTGCTGTAAGTTAAGATGCTTTCTCTCATTGATCGTCACAGTTATTTGTAATTAATAATATATGACAGCAATGACAGCTTGAATAAAGAGGTACTATGTAATTGTTTTATCTTAAAACTGAAAGTTTATCCACAATATTTTAAGGTACTTCGCTGATGTTGCATGTCATTGACATCAAAATAGTAGCTCTGACATTACATTAGTTTCTAAATGTATAGTATTTAACATCATGTTTTATAGCACATCACTGATAACATATTAACCACAGCGTGATCAAATCCAGTAACATTAGATTTTTACAAATGAATATTCATTGCTTCTTATGGGAATCCTAGGCTGGAGTCTTGCAGCACATACCACATGCTTCACTGGATAAAAAAAGATCATTTGTTTTATTGTAACATTTATAACATTTATTGTGGCGGTCTATGATATGCTCTTTTTAAATATTTATTATTGGTCTCAGATTTATAGTTAAGTCATCTATCAATAAAATAAAATGGCAAGCACAACAGCCACTGCAACTACAGGCCTGACTGTTTTCACCTTAAGGAAGGGTTTGAATAGATTAAGTTGTTTGAAATCTTTGACTTTTTTGGCAAGTCCTGCCAGCTCATTCCAGTTGTTCCCCAGTCTGATAGTTGAATGTGCACAATGTGCTAGTGTTTAAACTCACTTGTGCCACTGCTAATTCATCACTGGCAGCACTTACTTCTCTCCAGGAATTGGCTTGCGTCACTCCCTGACCAATGCTGGGAATTGTTATAGAAAAGTCCTGTGGGATGGGAATATTCTAGATTTTTTCTTTTTAAGACCCAGTGTCTGTTTCACAATATCAAATCAACCATCAACCATTTTTCAACAGCTAGGACATACAGTTCCATGCATGCATTGTAATAATAAGAACAACTTTATTACAATATTTGAATATACTTTGTTGTCACTGAAACACTTTAAGATTGTCTGCCGGCGTAAAAAAAACAATCTACTCGAAAATCAAATAAAAAACATTAATCAACACATGTAGGAGCACAATAAAAAGTAAAATTAAAAGTATTAAATACACTGTTTGTACTGATGTAGATAACGTCAGCAGCTTGTTGAGTTTTCAGAAGCTTCGGTCTTTCCAAATATCTTGCGCAATAAGCAAAATCCCATATCATTCTGCCCCATTTACTGATAACCTAACTCTATACTGACTATTTGCTTCTATGATCACTGGTCTGTTGGATAATACAGTACACTACCTGTTTTCTTTAAATGTCTATGCTGTATATGATGTGGTGTGATCTTTAAACTTCTACTTGAACTATGTTATGTCTAATTATGATTGTCACGTGTCATTTTGTTTTCAGAAGACCTCTTTAACATTTTTAAATGTGTATGATTGAGACCTCTGTGATTCAACACATTTGAGCATGCTTTTAAACTTGAAAAATATAAGTCTAACGATATAAATGTATATAACTACACGTTCTTTTTTATGACACAGTTCATTCTAACTATGTTAAGGTGTTGCAAAACAGATTTTGTGTGTGCAAAGTGGGACAGTTATTACCTAGATAATGTCAGATTAGGACATAACATACAGTAGATATTTCAGAAAAGAAGTGTTTTTTATTAACAATGATACACAGCAAGTGGAACAAGACTAACAGGTGACATACAGTACCTTCATTACATCATGTGCAACCAACTTAAACTCATAATCTCTGACATCAACTCTTAACAAAAGTTTAAAAAAATATTCTATTGTCTGTAATAATTTAACTTTGAGCACGACAGCAGAATATACAGAAACTTCTGGTGCAGCAACGGCCACACTTTATCTTTGGAATGTTGAATTTTGAAAAATAGCTCCATTTCCCCATCTGTGTGAAAGACAAGAGACATGAGAAATGTGTTCAACTCCAGCATTATCTCACTCTATCTCTCATATCCAGTAATTGAACATACCTTCCTTGAGTCCTCTGATACTGCAGCAACTGGACTGTCATTGCTGGGCATCTCCTCCATCTCTTCCACCTTAAAGTAAAAAAAAGCTTGTTTACACTGGGAACTACATTTTAGTGTTTCGACAACACACTCCAAGTCAGTGAACAAATTATATAATTTAAGCAAATTCTTACTCCAACGACTGGGACAGCAGAGTTCTCTTGAATGCAAATGAAGGTGAGCATAACGGCCACTGCAACTGCAACGCTGAAGGTCTTCATCTTAGGAAGGTTTGAAACAGCAAGATTTCTACTGATCTAGATGACTCTGTCAGCTCCTTTGAGTTCTTCCAGTCTGATGGTTGAATATGCAAAATGTTCTGGTATTTATACTCCCTGGGCTACTGTTGCCTCATCACTTGCACTTTCACGAATTGCAACACTCCCAACATTCCCATGTGTTTCCAGTTCCTGCCATGAATGGGACATTCTCTATTTTTGTCAGCCTCAGGTTTTGTTGTATCATCAAATCAAACATGAACTCTATCATACATGTTTATATCTAATCTGCACTTCCAGTCTTTGTTACATATAATAAAAAACACACATGAATATTAAATGAAAAATATTAATAAACTCAATTAAAATGACAAATGACAGCTGGAGGGCGTGTGTGGAATTATATGCCAGCTTTAGTCATGTCCTCTGGTTCTGTCCATTATTACATTTGTTTTGGAATAACATACAGATGGAAATTATAACTATGTTCAATGATGTTGTACAGTTGAACACTGACTTTGTGCTGTTAGGTAAAGTGGTAGATACAATTCAAAATGATAATAATAAATACTTGTTAAGGATACTGCATATAACAGTACTGGAACAGATAACAAGAAACTGGCTTAAAAAGTCTAAGTGGTCAAGTTAGTACCATAGGGTAAAAGAACAATGAATTGCTGACAGCTATTAAAGGGAGCACCATATTTTGAATAAGGCACTGTATGTTTTTTTTTTCTTTTTCTCTTCACTTTCTTTTGTGTATTTCACTTTGAAATGTTCTTTGATGCTTGCTGCTGTTAAGAAAGGTGGAGACTTTGAAAAACTTATGGATGGATGGCATACATCAAGCAGATTTTAAAATATGAAACAAAGTCAAAGTTGAATGTTGTTTTATTCATTTATTTGTTTTCTATGAATTAAGAATGGGCACAACATACTGTATTACTTTAATCTGTACTGTAAATATTGTTATTGATTTACTTTAACTAATTGCTATATTAATGAATTGTTATTATGTTGTATCACGGGGTGACACACCTAATCACATTACAGAAGCAGTTGTCATCACTATGTAGCAACATGTACACGCCCAAGATGTATAAAATGAAATGATGACAACAGCAGTATTAAAAAAATTAAGAATATGACAAGTGATTTTATACATTTTTAATTTCATATATAACTTTACTGCAGTTTCATTATGGATGTCCTGACATACATTACTGTTTCACTACATCTAATTCATATACAGTGGAACAATTTATACATTGTGACATAAATGTAAAGAGAATGATATTGATAATAACTTTCATTTTCTAAAATAGTTCATTCTATGTTAAAGTGTTGCAAAAAGATTTTGTGTGCAAAGTGGGACAGTTATTACCCAGATAATGACAGATTAGGACTTTATATACAGCATATTTAAAAAAGAAGGGTTTTTATAAACAATGATACATAGTTTAAATTAATAGTTTTGAGGTTTTTTTAAAATCTCTGTTCAATGACATTTTGTGAGCTAATAGACCATTTACAGTGTATTAGGTCAGTATTTTGTCCTTTGCAACTATATCTTCTGTGTTCTGATATCTGTCTTAATGAGACTCTAAATATGTAAAGAAAACAAAGGGTAGCATAAATGATTTGATGCTTTGTGCTAAAAAGTTTATTTTCTAGATGTAAACTCTGATTTTTTTGTGTATATTTTTGGTTGACATTCTGTTTATGAACAATGGTCATTTGTAACACATTTCCTCAAATCAGGCAAACACATATAGGTACATATACTTTGATCATTTTGCTCTCTTAAAGTTTTAGCTCTTTAAACTTGCTTAGACTGGAGGCTATTATAAATAATAATCAACTTGAACTAATCATTTCAACTAATATAAATGCTATGCAGTTTTTATGCTACTAATACTTCAGGAAATATGAAATGAATCATTTACTGCACACAAAACATCTGTGAATGCTTTCATGAAATACCTATAGATTGAATCTCTGTTGCAACTTTGAGAGTATTGAGCTATATTAAGAGTAGCAATATAACAATAATTTATACTCATATTTTAAAATTAAAAAACAGTAAGGCAGTATATTACAGGGATATTGACATTTATTGTGATAATGCACTGTAGTATCTCCAATAATTCGAGTAGTTTAACTTCATGCATAACAGCACGTTCTGCAGACGCCGCTGTCACAGCAACGGAAACAGTATGCCCGCTTCTGCCTGGGCAGCACCTGTGTGAAAGACAAGAGACATGAGCAACATGTTCAACTCCTGCATTATCTCACTCTATCTCTCATATCCACTAATTGAATGTACCTTCCCCGAGTCTGGAACTGGACTGTCATGGCTCATCATCTCCTCTATTTCCTGCACCTTAAAGTTAAAAAAACAAAACACACATTTACAATTGAAACCAAATTCTAGTGTTATAACAACACACTCCAAGTCAGTGAACAAATTATATAATTTAAGCAAATTCTTACTCCAACGACTGGGACAGCAGAGTTCTCTTGAATGCAAATGAAGGTGAGCATAATGGCCACTGCAACTGCAACGCTGAAGGTCTTCATCTTAGGAAGGTTTGAAACAGCAAGATTTCTACTGATCTAGATGACTCTGTCAGCTCCTTTGAGTTCTTCCAGTCTGATGGTGGAATATGCAAAATGTTCTGGTAGTTATACTCCCTGGGCTACTGTTGCCTCATCACTTGCACTTTCACAAATTGCAACACTCCCAACATTCCCATGTGTTTCTGCCATGGATGGGAAATTCTCTATTTTTGTTTGTCAGCCTCAGGTTTTTTGTGTCATCAAACTAAACATGAACTTTTCTCCTGCACAGCTCAATCATACATCATGTTTATATCTAATCTGCACTTCCAGTCTTTGTTACATATAATAAAGAACACACATGAATACTAAATTAAATGACAAATGAGTTTGTAAATGTTTTTATTTGTTATATAACTTTACTACAGTTGCATTATGGATGTCCTGACATGCTTTACCAACTGTTAGATCTAACTCAAATATACAGTGGATCAATTTAAACACTGTCACATTAATATAATGACAATGATATTATAATCAACTCATGATTAATTGTCCATTCATGAAGCTCTGCATCCATTAGTTACTGTTGCTACTTGTGTCAAGCTTTACATTGGAGCATGGCAAACACAGTATGCTGTTTACAATCCTAATGTGAGCAGATTGACCTCTCTTACTTAATTTTTGGCATCTTTGCTTTTATTTCACCATCCGCAGTGTTGACAGACCGGAAAAACAGTAAGTTTTGAAATAATGAGACTCTGATCTCAAACAGACAAAAACATAAGAAGGTTTTTTAATTTTTAGCCGATGACCGTGGATTTTTATCAGCTGACTATTCCTAGCAGATTTTATCAGCTGTAGAAAATAAAACATTTGAATTCATTTGAAATTCAAACTCTGTGAAAAATTCACATGAAGATTACACTCCTGATATAATACTAACAGACTGAGGTGAAAGTAGAGGCAGGGACACTGTCAGTCATTTTGAGGGCTTTGTGGTAAGACTGTAAGTTGGTTAAAACCAAATGTATTATAGTAGGCTATAGTAAGTAAGTACTTTAGTAAGTATAGTATAGTAAGTATATATTTTATTTTTTCCACAATATTAACTGTAACTTTCCTAAAATAGTAATAATCTGTTTTCTTTTTTAAAAATAATGTTTTGACATTTTGCTATGATGATTGTTTCTTACAGTAGTTTATTTTTGGGGTCTCTGGGACCCACAGCTGGTAGTCCTGTATGTTATATACAGTATGTTGGTAGAATGAGTGTTAATGTGTTACTGCAACATCCAGCTTTGGACCTTTATCACTTTTTACAATTTTATTGAAGATTTATGTATATTGTAGAATATATGATTCATTTGGTATGCTATCATTGCTAATACAACTACAATACGATACACCATATTGCTGTTTATTTTTGGACATGCATAAAATAATCCAGGTGTATGAGATTACGCACCATGTAATACTGGCAGCACTGAGGGAATGGGACACTGCCAAGATACAGGGGGGCCAAAACACAACCCAGAGACCACATATCTGCAGCCTCTGAGATGTGAAGACCGAGAATAACTTCAGGAGACCTGAGGGTGGAAGTAGAGAAGTATATTTTAGTAGATGTGCTGTTTGGCATGTTAGCTGTAATTCACGTTTGTGACATTACAAATCAATGAAAAAATACTAAAATAATGCAAAGTGTGTAAAGTAACATGAGTGTGATTGTTCATTCACATTAAAAATAACAATTACAGTCAAATCCATGACAGAATCATGTAAACCATCAGAAAGACAAACATGTAACTTGCCTGTATGCAACAGGCTGTATGATTACTCCACGCTTGACTTCAGAAGCCTTGATGGCTGAACTGAAGTCAATGAGTCTGACTCTGAAGGGCGTTTCTCTCTGGTTAACCAACATGATGTTCTGTGGTGTGATATTTGTGTGAATCACACCAACATTCTTCAGAGCTCCGAGTGGTTTGAGTAGCTGTAGAGAACAAGAAATAAAAACGCCACAGTTCAGTATCCGCAATGATCTGAATGTTGTTGTCCAAATGCTGGTGCACTATGTCGATTGATGCATTTATATCACAGCTTTTATAGAAATTAACAGTCACATACATGCTGTGTCATGGGACTGATGTGCTGAAGAGATAGCGGGTTGCCACGTCTCTCTTTCAGCAGCTCATGGAGATTCTTGTCTAGCATTTCAAATGCAAGACAAGTCTTCTCCATGTATTTAAAACTCTCATAGAGAGAGTCAGATGATGTTGAGCGGGTCAAGGCCACGGATCATTTTCAGCATGGCCAGCTTGACAGAAATAAGCAGAAATTAGATGGGTGATATAACTAACAGTTCATGTTAGATGCAAAATGAAATGTGCTGCTCCAAGACTAAGATAGAAAGGTTTTGAAATAATGAGACTCTGATTTCAAACAGACAAAAACAAAATAAGTTTTTCATTTCTAGATGATGACTGTGGGTTTTTATCAGCTGAAATGATGACTGTTGCTAACAGAGTTGATCAGCTATAGAAAGTAAACTGATGCCGTTTTAATGTTTTCAAGTGATTCATTTAAAATGGAAACTCTTTGAAATGGTTTTAAGAATTCACATGATGGTTACACTCATGATATAATACTAACAGACTGAGGTGAAAGCTGCAGGTCCCAGACTAACAGTTCACTTCCTCACCAGTTGATGATCCGTGTAGAAGATACTGAATTATATTCATTCTACTGACTGTGATACCTACAACAGCTTTATTCTATCATCCCAATTTTTCATGACTTTGTCAATGAATGTGTTTCTAATGAATGAATAATATTATTTTCTATTTCTAGCTTTTAATAAATCCTTCTTAAAACTACCAGTGTATTGGGGTCCTGGAGAACCCAAGTCAAAAGAGCACTGATGTAGTTTTCAATTCATGTTCACCATGGGTTCTAATTAAAGGTATCACACTATCAGAGGGGACAGGGACACTCTGTCAGTCATTTTAAAGGCTTTATAGACAGACTGTACTTGGGATAAAAACAAATGTTTTTTTGGAAAACTTATTTTCATTTTACACAATATGCAAACTAATTGATACTCAATGATAAAATATTTTTTTCCAACTAATAATGTTTTGAGAATAAATGAACTGATGAAACAACACTGAGACAAAATATATATTAGTAACAGACTTTATTGTGACAGTACACTGCAGTATGTGCAGATATTTAACATAATATGTGGATGATGAAATCACTTCACTGAGCTCACATTAACTGCATTAAAACAAATGTACAAACTTTAATACAATGTAAAGTGTTACACAGTTTAAAGACAGAACATCATTTAGTGTTTGTTGTTGCAGGAATCTTCAGAATCTGCAGCACACTCCACAGATACCAGGGGTGCAGCAGCCACAGCAAAAGCGACACTTAATGCCACGTTTGTGTCTGTTGTTATACGGCATCTGTGTGAAAGACAAGAGACATGAGCAACATGTTTATCTGCTGCATGATCTCACTCTTTCTCTCTCATCTATTTTTATTAGCTTCACATATTTGGATTCATTCATTAAACTAGCTGAACATACCATCCATGAGTCCTCTGATGTCTCTTCATTTGCTGCAACTGGACTGTCATTGCTCATCATTTCCTCCATCTCTTGCACCTTAAAGTTAAACAATTGTACACATTCATATTAGGAAACATATCTTAGCTTATCTTGACACAAACATTTGTAACTAATAAGCAGATGAGGTTCTTACTTCAGTGACTGGGACAGCAGAGCTCTGCTGAATGCAAATGAAGGTGAGCACAACGGCCAGTGCAACTGCAACGCTGAAGGTCTTCATCTTAGGAAGGTTTGACTGTTTAAAGTTTTCAAATCAGAGTTCTTCTTGTGTCTGATGTGCAGATGTGTTGAATGTGTAAAACGTGCTGGTACTTATACTCACTGAGCTACTGTTGCCTCATGACGGACAGTACCTGCTTTCAGGAATGGACTGGCTACACTCTGTCTTCCCAACATTCCCATGTCCAAATGGGAAATCCCTGAGGAATGGGAAATTCTCTCTTTTTGTTTGTCAGACTCATCTTTCATCGTTTCATCAAATCAAACATGAACCTTTCTCCTGCACAGCTCTATAATACATGATGCTTATATCTAATCTGCACTTCCAGTCTTTGTTACATATAATAAAGAACACACATGAATATTAAATTATAATGACAAATGATTGTATAAATCTTTTTATTTCTTATATAACTTTACTACAGTTGCATTATGGATGTCCTAACATACATTACCAACTGTTAATAGATCTAACTCATATATACAGTGGAGCAATTTAAACACTGTCACATTAATGTAATGACAATAACATTATAATCAACTCATGATTGATTGTCCATTCATGAAGTCTTATGTCCCTTAATTTCTACAGTATGCTGTTTACAATCATAATGTGAGCAGATTTAACTCTCTTCTTCTTCTTCTTCTTCTTCTTCTTGTTCTTCTTCTTCTTCTTCTTCTTCTTCTTCTTGTTCTTCTTCTTCTTCTTCTTCTTCTTCTTCTTCTTCTTCTTATTATTATTATTATTATTGTTTTTGGCATCTTTGTCTTTATTTCACCATCCACAGTGTAGAGAGACAGGAAACACAGTGAGAGTCTTAACTAAAAGGATATCAGGGTGAATCATTTTCAGAAGGTTTTGAAATAATGAGACTCTGATTTCAAACAGACAAAAACAAAATAAGGTTTTTCATTTCTAGCTGATGACTGTGGGTTTTTATCATCTGAAATGATGACTGTTGCTAACAGAGTTGATCAGCTATAGAAAGTAAACTGATGCCGTTTTAATGTTTTCAAGTGATTCATTTAAAATGCAAACTCTTTGAAATGGTTTTAAGAATTCACATGATGGTTACACTCATGATATAATACTAACAGACTGAGGTGAAAGCTGCAGGTCCCAGACTAACAGTTCACTTCCTCACCAGTTGATGATCTGTGTAGAAGATACTGAATTATATTAATTCTGTTGACTGTGATACCTACAACAGCTTTATTCTATCATCCCAATTTTTCATGACTTTGTCAATGAATGTATTCCTAATGAATTAATAATATTATTTTCTATTTCTGGGTTTTAATAAATCCTTCTTAAAAATACCAGTGTATTAGGGTCCTGGAGAACCCAAGTCAAAAGAGCACTGATGTAGTTTTCAATTCATGTTTGCCATGGGTTCTAATTAAAGGTATCACACTATCAGAGGGGACAGGGACACTCTGTCAGTCATTTTAAAGACTTTATGGACAGACTGTACTTGGGATGAAAACAAATGTTTTTTTGGAAAACTTATTTTCATTTTACACAATATGCAAACTAATTGATACTCATTAAATATTTTTCCAACTTATATTGTTTTGAGAATAAATGAACTGATGAAACAACACTGAGACAATATATATATTAGTAACAGACTTTATTGTGACAGTACACTGCAGTATGTGCAGATATTTAACATAATATGTGGATGATGAAATCACTTCACTGAGCTCACATTAACTGCATTAAAACAAATGTACAAACTTTAATACAATGTAAAGTGTTACACAGTTTAAAGACAGAACATCATTTAGTGTTTGTTGTTGCAGGAATCTTCAGAATCTGCAGCACACTTCACAGATACCAGGGGTGCAGCAGCCACAGCAAAAGCGACACTTAATGCCACGTTTGTGTCTGTTGTTATACGGCATCTGTGTGAAAGACAAGAGACATGAGCAACATGTTGATCTGCTGCATGATCTCACTCTTTCTCTCTCATCTATTTTTATTAGCTTCACATATTTGGATTCATTCATTAAACTAGCTGAACATACCATCCATGAGTCCTCTAATGTCTCTTCATTTGCTGCAACTGGACTGTCATTGCTCATCATTTCCTCCATCTCTTGCACCTTAAAGTTAAACAATTGTACACATTCATATTAGGAAACATATCTTAGCTTATCTTGACACAAACATTTGTAACTAATAAGCAGATGAGGTTCTTACTTCAGTGACTGGGACAGCAGAGCTCTGCTGAATGCAAATGAAGGTGAGCACAACGGCCAGTGCAACTGCAACGCTGAAGGTCTTCATCTTAGGAAGGTTTGACTGTTTAAAGTTTTCAAATCAGAGTTCTTCTTGTGTCTGATGTGCAGATGTGTTGAAGGTGTAAAACGTGCTGGTACTTATACTCACTGAGCTACTGTTGCCTCATGACGGACAGTACCTGCTTTCAGGAATGGACTGGCTACACTCTGTCTTCCCAACATTCCCATGTCCAAATGGGAAATCCCTGAGGAATGGGAAATTCTCTCTTTTTGTTTGTCAGACTCATCTTTCATCGTTTCATCAAATAAAACATGAACCTTTCTCGTACACAGCTCTATAATACATGATGCTTATATCTAATCTGCACTTCCAGTCTTTGTTACATATAATAAAGAACACACATGAATATTAAATTATAATGACAAATGATTGTATAAATCTTTTTATTTCTTATATAACTTTACTGCAGTTGCATTATGGATGTCCTAACATACATTACCAACTGTTAATAGATCTAACTCATATATACAGTGGAGCAATTTAAACACTGTCACATTAATGTAATGACAATAACATTATAATCAACTCATGATTGATTGTCCATTCATGAAGTCTTATGTCCCTTAATTTCTACAGTATGCTGTTTACAATCATAATGTGAGCAGATTTAACTCTCTTCTTCTTCTTCTTATTATTATTATTATTATTAATATTATTATTATTATTGTTTTTGGCATCTTTGCCTTTATTTCACCATCCACAGTGTAGAGAGACAGGAAACACAGTGAGAGTCTTAACTAAAAGGATATCAGGGTGAATCATTTTCAGAAGGTTTTGAAATAATGAGACTCTGATTTCAAACAGACAAAAACAAAATAAGGTTTTTCATTTCTAGCTGATGACTGTGGGTTTTTATCATCTGAAATGATGACTGTTGCTAACAGATTTGATCAGCTGTAGAAAGTAAACTGATGCTGTTTTAATGTTTTCAAGTGATTCATTTAAAATGCAAACTCTTTGAAATGGTTTTAAGAATTCACATGATGGTTACACTCATGATATAATACTAACAGACTGAGGTGAAAGCTGCAGGTCCCAGACTAACAGTTCACTTCCTCACCAGTTGATGATCCGTGTAGAAGATACTGAATTATTTAAATTCTGCTGACTGTGATACCTACAACAGCTTTATTCTATCATCCCAATTTTTCATGACTTTGTCAATGAATGTGTTTCTAATGAATTAATAATATTATTTTCTATTTCTGGGTTTTAATAAATCCTTCTTAAAACTACCAGTGTATTAGGGTGATGGAGAACCCAAGTCAAAAGAGCACTGATGTAGTTTTCAGTTCATGTTTGCCATGGTTTCTAATTAAAGGTATCACACTATCAGAGGGGACAGGGACACTCTGTCAGTCATGTTAAAGGCTTTATGGACAGACTGTACTTGGGATAAAACCAAATGTTTTTTTGGAAAACTTATTTTCATTTTACACAATATGCAAACTAATTGATACTCATAAAATATTTGTCCAACTAATAATGTTTTGAGAATAAATGAACTGATGAAACAACACTGAGACAAAATATATATTAGTAACAGACTTTATTGTGACAGTACACTGCAGTATGTGCAGATATTTAACATAATATGTGGATGATGAAATCACTTCACTGAGCTCACATTAACTGCATTAAAACAAATGTACAAACTTTAATACAATGTAAAGTGTTACACAGTTTAAAGACAGAACATCATTTAGTGTTTGTTGTTGCAGGAATCTTCAGAATCTGCAGCACACTCCACAGATACCAGGGGTGCAGCAGCCACAGCAAAAGCGACACTTAATGCCACGTTTGTGTCTGTTGTTATACGGCATCTGTGTGAAAGACAAGAGACATGAGCAACATGTTTATCTGCTGCATGATCTCACTCTTTCTCTCTCATCTATTTTTATTAGCTTCACATATTTGGATTCATTCATTAAGCTAGCTGAACATACCATCCATGAGTCCTCTGATGTCTCTTCATTTGCTGCAACTGGACTGTCATTGCTCATCATTTCCTCCATCTCTTGCACCTTAAAGTTAAACAATTGTACACATTCATATTAGGAAACATATCTTAGCTTATCTTGACACAAACATTTGTAACTAATAAGCAGATGAGGTTCTTACTTCAGTGACTGGGACAGCAGAGCTCTGCTGAATGCAAATGAAGGTGAGCACAACGGCCAGTGCAACTGCAACGCTGAAGGTCTTCATCTTAGGAAGGTTTGACTGTTTAAAGTTTTCAAATCAGAGTTCTTCTTTTGTCTGATGTGCAGATGTGTTGAATGTGTAAAACGTGCTGGTACTTATACTCACTGAGCTACTGTTGCCTCATGACGGACAGTACCTGCTTTCAGGAATGGACTGGCTACACTCTGTCTTTCCAACATTCCCATGTCCAAATGGGAAATCCCTGAGGAATGGGAAATTCTCTCTTTTTGTTTGTCAGACTCAGTTTTTATTCTTTCATTAAGTCAAACATGAACGTGTTTTATTCTCCTGCATCATATATGATGCTTATATCTAATCTGCACTTCCAGTCTTTGTTACATATGATAAAGAACACACATGAATAGTAAATTAAAATGACAAATGATTGTATAAATCTTTTTATTTCTTATATAACTTTACTACAGTTGCATTATGGATGTCCTAACATACATTACCAACTGTTAATAGATCTAACTCATATATACAGTGGAGCAATTTAAACACTGTCACATTAATGTAATGACAATGATATTATAATCAACTCATGATTAATTGTCCATTCATGAAGCTCTGCATCCATTAGTTACTGTTGCTACTTGTGTCAAGCTTTACATTGGAGAATGGCAAATACAGTTTGCTATTTACAATCCTAATGTGAGCAGATTGACCTCTTGCATTATTATTTTTGGCATCTTTGCCTTTATTTCACCATCCAGAGTGTAGAAAGACAGGAAACACAGTGAGAGCCTTAACTAAAAGGCTATCAGGGTGAGTACATTTCATAAAAAATTTGAAACAGTGTAAACAAAAGAAGGTTAATTTCTGGCCGATGACTGTGGATTTGTATCAGCTGAAATGATGCCTGTTTCTAACTGATTTTATCAGCTGTAGAAAGTAAAATGATGCCTTTTTGATGTTTTTAATTCATTCATTTGAAGTGCAAACTCTGTGAAAGGGTCTTAAAAATCCACATGATTGTTACACTCATGATATAATACTAACAGACTGAGGTGAAAGAGTTAACTTCCTCACCAGTTGATGATCTGTGATCTTCTTTCACAGTGAGTTCATTCTCCATATTGAACATTTCTTAAATGAACTCATATACTGAATATCTTCAGTTAAATATAGAAAGATAAAGTATTGTGATATTGTCAGAATGCAACAAATGAAATATAATCAGTGTACAATTTCATCACAGTTTCATTTTTAAGATTTCTGTCACAGCTAGTTTTGCTTTGGTGACAAATAAATTAAACTATATTGAGGATTTGTTTCTTTTTTTAAAGGGCACGTAAACAAAATGACATGACAAGTGAATTCAAACTAGTTTAGAAATGAGGTGAACATGTAAACATCAGGTGATGCTCCTCAGATGTGAAGAAGTGATTTGGGTCAGCAGTAAACCAGACAGACTGAAGAAGGGAAACTTAGTTATTGCATCAAATACAAAGTCAGGATTTGCTAACAAAAAAAGCCCATTCCTGGAGGCAGAAACAAGCTGGCAGTGATGAGGCAACAGTGGTCCAGCTAAATTGAAATATCAGCACATTTTGCACATTCAACCATCAGACAGAGGAACTACTCTACACAGCTGGCCAAACTATCAAAAAATTATGATTTTTAAGCATAAACATCTCAAACCCTTCTAAGATGAAGACGTTGCAGGTGCAGTGGCCGTCATGCTCACCTTTATTTACATTTAAAGAATTTAAAGAATTCAATTTAAAATACAAATCATCAGTATCTCAAGAACTTGAGATGAGGGATTTTCAATCAAATTGATCTAACAGTATATTTGTCCATTTTCATGAAAGCTATCAATTATGCATGACCACCTAACAAGCTCTTCTCATTGTACAGTAGTAACACAACGATATTTCCAAATACAACATGAATGTTAGTAGACAACAACAGTACATACATCCTGTATTTACCAATACAAGGTAAGAATATTCCATTCCAGTAAAAGTCCTGCATAAAAAAACATGCTTATTTATTCTCAGAACATTATTAGACGAAAAAATATATATTTTAGGAAAGCAACAGTTAATTTGCATATTGTGTAAAATGAAAATATATTTTCCTATAATACATTTGGTTTTATCCCAAAGTACAGTCGGTCCATAAAGCCTAGATAAATATAAAAATATATAAATATGTAACAAAGACTGGTAGTGCAGATTAAATATAAGCATCATGTATGATACAGGAGAATAAAACAAGTTCATGTTTGACTTAATGAAAGAATAAAAACTGAGTCTGACAAACAAAAAGAGAGAATTTCCCATTCCTCAGGGATTTCCCATTTGGACATGGGAATGTTGGGAAGACAGAGTGTAGCCAGTCCATTCCTGAAAGCAGGTACTGTCCGTCATGAGGCAACAGTAGCTCAGTGAGTATAAGTACCAGCACGTTTTACACCTTCAACACATCTGCACATCAGACACAAGAAGAACTCTGATTTGAAAACTTTAAACAGTCAAACCTTCCTAAGATGAAGACATTCAGTGTTGCAGTTGCACTGGCCGTTGTGCTCACCTTCATTTGCATTCAGCAGAGCTCTGCTGTCCCAGTCACTGAAGTAAGAACCTCATCTGCTTATTAGTTACAAATGTTTGTGTCAAGATAAGCTAAGATATGTTTCCTAATATGAATGTGTACAATTGTTTAACTTTAAGGTGCAAGAGATGGAGGAAATGATGAGCAATGACAGTCCAGTTGCAGCAAATGAAGAGACATCAGAGGACTCATGGATGGTATGTTCAGCTAGCTTAATGAATGAATCCAAATATGTGAAGCTAATAAAAATAGATGAGAGAGAAAGAGTGAGATCATGCAGCAGATCAACATGTTGCTCATGTCTCTTGTCTTTCACACAGATGCCGTATAACAACAGACACAAACGTGGCATTAAGTGTCGCTTTTGCTGTGGCTGCTGCACCCCTGGTATCTGTGGAGTGTGCTGCAGATTCTGAAGATTCCTGCAACAACAAACACTAAATGATGTTCTGTCTTTAAACTGTGTAACACTTTACATTGTATTAAAGTTTGTACATTTGTTTTAATGCAGTTAATGTGAGCTCAGTGAAGTGATTTCATCATCCACATATTATGTTAAATATCTGCACATACTGCAGTGTACTGTCACAATAAAGTCTGTTACTAATATATATTTTGTCTCAGTGTTGTTTCATCAGTTCATTTATTCTCAAAACATTATTAGTTGGAAAAAATATTTTATGAGTATCAATTAGTTTGCATATTGTGTAAAATGAAAATCAATTTTCCAAAAAAACATTTGTTTTCATCCCAAGTACAGTCTGTCCATAAAGTCTTTAAAATGACTGACAGAGTGTCCCTGTCCCCTCTGATAGTGTGATACCTTTAATAAGAACCCATGGCAAACATGAACTGAAAACTACATCAGTGCTCTTTTGATTGGGGTTCTCCAGGACCCCAATACACTGTTATTTTTAAGAAGGATTTATTAAAACCCAGAAATAGAAAATAATATTATTCATTCATTAGAAACACATTCATTGACAAAGTCATGAAAAATTGGGATGATAGAATAAAGCTGTTGTAGGTATCACAGTCAGCAGAATGAATATAATACAGTATCTTCTACACGGATCATCAACTGGTGAGGAAGTGAACTGTTAGTCTGGGACCTGCAGCTTTCACCTCAGTCTGTTAGTATTATATCATGAGTGTAACCCTCATGTGAATTCTTAAAACCATTTCAAAGACTTTGCATTTTGAATGAATCACTTGAAAACATTAAAACAGCATCAGTTTACTTTCTACAGCTGATCAAATCTGTTAGCCACAGTCATCATTTCAGATGATAAAAACCCACAGTCATCAGCTAGAAATGAAAAACCTTATTTTGTTTTTGTCTGTTTGAAATCAGAGTCTCATTATTTCAAAACCTTCTGAAAATGATTCACCCTGATATCCTTTTAGTTAAGACTCTCACTGTGTTTCCTGTCTCTCTACACTGTGGATGGTGAAATAAAGGCAAAGATATCAAAAACAACAACAATAATAATAATAATTATAATAATAATAATAATAATAATGATAAGAGAGATAAATCTGCTCACATTATGATTGTAAACAGCATACTGTAGAAATTAAGGGACATAAGACTTCATGAATGGACAATCAATCATGAGTTGATTATAATATTATTGTCATTACATTAATGTGACAGTGTTTAAATTGCTCCACTGTATATATGAGTTAGATCTATTAACAGTTGGTAATGTATGTTAGGACATCCATAATGCAACTGTAGTAAAGTTATATAAGAAATAAAAAGATTTATACAATCATTTGTCATTTTAATTTAATATTCATGTGTGTTCTTTATCATATGTAACAAAGACTGGAAGTGCAGATTAGATATAAGCATCATATATGATGCAGGAGAATAAAACAAGTTCATGTTTGACTTAATGAAAGAATAAAAACTGAGTCTGACAAACAAAAAGAGAGAATTTCCCATTCCTCAGGGATTTCCCATTTGGACATGGGAATGTTGGGAAGACACAGTGTAGCCAGTCCATTCCTGAAAGCAGGTACTGTCCGTCATGAGGCAACAGTAACTCAGTGAGTATAAGTACCATCACGTTTTACACATTCAACACATCTGCACATCAGACACAAGAAGAACTCTGATTTGAAAACTTTAAACAGTCAAACCTTCCTAAGATGAAGACCTTCAGCGTTGCAGTTGCACTGGCCGTTGTGCTCACCTTCATTTGCATTCAGCAGAGCTCTGCTGTCCCAGTCACTGAAGTAAGAACCTCATCTGCTTATTAGTTACAAATGTTTGTGTCAAGATAAGCTAAGATATGTTTCCTAATATGAATGTGTACAATTGTTTAACTTTAAGGTGCAAGAGATGGAGGAAATGATGAGCAATGACAGTCCAGTTGCAGCAAATGAAGAGACATCAGAGGACTCATGGATGGTATGTTCAGCTAGCTTAATGAATGAATCCAAATATGTGAAGCTAATAAAAAATAGATGAGAGAGAAAGAGTGAGATCATGCAGCAGATCAACATGTTGCTCATGTCTCTTGTCTTTCACACAGATGCCGTATAACAACAGACACAAACGTGGCATTAAGTGTCGCTTTTGCTGTGGCTGCTGCACCCCTGGTATCTGTGGAGTGTGCTGCAGATTCTGAAGATTCCTGCAACAACAAACACTAAATGATGTTCTGTCTTTAAACTGTGTAACACTTTACATTGTATTAAAGTTTGTACATTTGTTTTAATGCAGTTAATGTGAGCTCAGTGAAGTGATTTCATCATCCACATATTATGTTAAATATCTGCACATACTGCAGTGTACTGTCACAATAAAGTCTGTTACTAATATATATTTTGTCTCAGTGTTGTTTCATCAGTTCATTTATTCTCAAAACATTATTAGTTGGAAAATATTTTATGAGTATCAATTAGTTTGCATATTGTGTAAAATGAAAATAAGTTTTCCAAAAAAACATTTGGTTTTATCCCAAGTACAGTCTGTCCATAAAGTCTTTAACATGACTGACAGAGTGTCCCTGTCCCCTCTGATAGTGTGATACCTTTAATTAGAACCCATGGCAAACATGAACTGAAAACTACATCAGTGCTCTTTTGACTTGGGTTCTCCAGGACCCCAATACACTGGTAGTTTTAAGAAGGATTTATTAAAACCCAGAAATAGAAAATAATATTATCCATTCATTAGGAACACATTCATTGACAGAGTCATGAAAAATTGGAATGATAGAATAAAGCTGTTGTAGGTATCACAGTCAACAGAAATTAAATAATTCAGTATCTTCTACACGGATCATCAACTGGTGAGGAATTGAACTGTTATTCTGGGACCTGCAGCTTTCACCTCAGTCTGTTAGTATTATATCATGAGTGTAACCATCATGTGAATTCTTAAAAGCATTTCAAAGACTTTGCATTTTAAATGAATCACTTCAAAACATTAAAACAGCATCAGTTTACTTTCTACAGCTGATCAAATCTGTTAGCAACAGTCATCATTTCAGATGATAAAAACCCACAGTCATCAGCTAGAAATGAAAAACCTTATTTTATTTTTGTCTGTTTGAAATCAGAGTCTCATTATTTCAAAACCTTCTGAAAATGATTCACCCTGATATCCTTTTAGTTAAGACTCTCACTGTGTTTCCTGTCTCTCTACACTGTGGATGGTGAAATAAAGGTAAAGATGCCAAAAACAATAATAATGATAATAATAATGATAATAATAATAAGAGAGTTAAATCTGCTCACATTATGATTATAAACAGCATACTGTAGAAATTAAGGGACATAAGACTTCATGAATGGACAATCAATCATGAGTTGATTATAATGTTATTGTCATTACATTAATGTGACAGTGTTTAAATTGCTCCACTGTATATATGAGTTAGATCTATTAACAGTTGGTAATGTATGTTAGGACATCCATAATGCAACTGTAGTAAAGTTATATAAGAAATAAAAAGATTTATACAATCATTTGTCATTATGTCTTTATCATATGTAACAAAGACTGGAAGTGCAGATTAGATATAAGCATCATGTATTATAGAGCTGTGTAGGAGAAAGGTTCATGTTTGATTTGATGAAACGATGAAAGATGAGTCTGACAAACAAAAAGAGAGAATTTCCCATTCCTCAGGGATTTCCCATTTGGACATGGGAATGTTGGGAAGACAGAGTGTAGCCAGTCCATTCCTGAAAGCAGGTACTGTCCGTCATGAGGCAACAGTAGCTCAGTGAGTATAAGTACCAGCACGTTTTACACATTCAACACATCTGCACATCAGACACAAGAAGAACTCTGATTTGAAAACTTTAAACAGTCAAACCTTCCTAAGATGAAGACATTCAGTGTTGCAGTTGCACTGGCCGTTGTGCTCACCTTCATTTGCATTCAGCAGAGCTCTGCTGTCCCAGTCACTGAAGTAAGAACCTCATCTGCTTATTAGTTACAAATGTTTGTGTCAAGATAAGCTAAGATATGTTTCCTAATATGAATGTGTACAATTGTTTAACTTTAAGGTGCAAGAGATGGAGGAAATGATGAGCAATGACAGTCCAGTTGCAGCAAATGAAGAGACATCAGAGGACTCATGGATGGTATGTTCAGCTAGCTTAATGAATGAATCCAAATATGTGAAGCTAATAAAAATAGATGAGAGAGAAAGAGTGAGATCATGCAGCAGATCAACATGTTGCTCATGTCTCTTGTCTTTCACACAGATGCCGTATAACAACAGACACAAACGTGGCATTAAGTGTCGCTTTTGCTGTGGCTGCTGCACCCCTGGTATCTGTGAAGTGTGCTGCAGATTCTGAAGATTCCTGCAACAACAAACACTAAATGATGTTCTGTCTTTAAACTGTGTAACACTTTACATTGTATTAAAGTTTGTACATTTGTTTTAATGCAGTTAATGTGAGCTCAGTGAAGTGATTTCATCATCCACATATTATGTTAAATATCTGCACATACTGCAGTGTACTGTCACAATAAAGTCTGTTACTAATATATATTTTGTCTCAGTGTTGTTTCATCAGTTCATTTATTCTCAAAACATTATTAGTTGGAAAAAATATTTTATGAGTATCAATTAGTTTGCATATTGTGTAAAATGAAAATCAATTTTCCAAAAAAACATTTGTTTTCATCCCAAGTACAGTCTGTCCATAAAGTCTTTAAAATGACTGACAGAGTGTCCCTGTCCCCTCTGATAGTGTGATACCTTTAATAAGAACCCATGGCAAACATGAACTGAAAACTACATCAGTGCTCTTTTGATTGGGGTTCTCCAGGACCCCAATACACTGTTATTTTTAAGAAGGATTTATTAAAACCCAGAAATAGAAAATAATATTATTCATTCATTAGAAACACATTCATTGACAAAGTCATGAAAAATTGGGATGATAGAATAAAGCTGTTGTAGGTATCACAGTCAGCAGAATGAATATAATACAGTATCTTCTACACGGATCATCAACTGGTGAGGAAGTGAACTGTTAGTCTGGGACCTGCAGCTTTCACCTCAGTCTGTTAGTATTATATCATGAGTGTAACCCTCATGTGAATTCTTAAAACCATTTCAAAGACTTTGCATTTTGAATGAATCACTTGAAAACATTAAAACAGCATCAGTTTACTTTCTACAGCTGATCAAATCTGTTAGCCACAGTCATCATTTCAGATGATAAAAACCCACAGTCATCAGCTAGAAATGAAAAACCTTATTTTGTTTTTGTCTGTTTGAAATCAGAGTCTCATTATTTCAAAACCTTCTGAAAATGATTCACCCTGATATCCTTTTAGTTAAGACTCTCACTGTGTTTCCTGTCTCTCTACACTGTGGATGGTGAAATAAAGGCAAAGATATCAAAAACAACAACAATAATAATAATAATTATAATAATAATAATAATAATAATGATAAGAGAGATAAATCTGCTCACATTATGATTGTAAACAGCATACTGTAGAAATTAAGGGACATAAGACTTCATGAATGGACAATCAATCATGAGTTGATTATAATATTATTGTCATTACATTAATGTGACAGTGTTTAAATTGCTCCACTGTATATATGAGTTAGATCTATTAACAGTTGGTAATGTATGTTAGGACATCCATAATGCAACTGTAGTAAAGTTATATAAGAAATAAAAAGATTTATACAATCATTTGTCATTTTAATTTAATATTCATGTGTGTTCTTTATCATATGTAACAAAGACTGGAAGTGCAGATTAGATATAAGCATCATATATGATGCAGGAGAATAAAACAAGTTCATGTTTGACTTAATGAAAGAATAAAAACTGAGTCTGACAAACAAAAAGAGAGAATTTCCCATTCCTCAGGGATTTCCCATTTGGACATGGGAATGTTGGGAAGACACAGTGTAGCCAGTCCATTCCTGAAAGCAGGTACTGTCCGTCATGAGGCAACAGTAACTCAGTGAGTATAAGTACCATCACGTTTTACACATTCAACACATCTGCACATCAGACACAAGAAGAACTCTGATTTGAAAACTTTAAACAGTCAAACCTTCCTAAGATGAAGACCTTCAGCGTTGCAGTTGCACTGGCCGTTGTGCTCACCTTCATTTGCATTCAGCAGAGCTCTGCTGTCCCAGTCACTGAAGTAAGAACCTCATCTGCTTATTAGTTACAAATGTTTGTGTCAAGATAAGCTAAGATATGTTTCCTAATATGAATGTGTACAATTGTTTAACTTTAAGGTGCAAGAGATGGAGGAAATGATGAGCAATGACAGTCCAGTTGCAGCAAATGAAGAGACATCAGAGGACTCATGGATGGTATGTTCAGCTAGCTTAATGAATGAATCCAAATATGTGAAGCTAATAAAAAATAGATGAGAGAGAAAGAGTGAGATCATGCAGCAGATCAACATGTTGCTCATGTCTCTTGTCTTTCACACAGATGCCGTATAACAACAGACACAAACGTGGCATTAAGTGTCGCTTTTGCTGTGGCTGCTGCACCCCTGGTATCTGTGGAGTGTGCTGCAGATTCTGAAGATTCCTGCAACAACAAACACTAAATGATGTTCTGTCTTTAAACTGTGTAACACTTTACATTGTATTAAAGTTTGTACATTTGTTTTAATGCAGTTAATGTGAGCTCAGTGAAGTGATTTCATCATCCACATATTATGTTAAATATCTGCACATACTGCAGTGTACTGTCACAATAAAGTCTGTTACTAATATATATTTTGTCTCAGTGTTGTTTCATCAGTTCATTTATTCTCAAAACATTATTAGTTGGAAAATATTTTATGAGTATCAATTAGTTTGCATATTGTGTAAAATGAAAATAAGTTTTCCAAAAAAACATTTGGTTTTATCCCAAGTACAGTCTGTCCATAAAGTCTTTAACATGACTGACAGAGTGTCCCTGTCCCCTCTGATAGTGTGATACCTTTAATTAGAACCCATGGCAAACATGAACTGAAAACTACATCAGTGCTCTTTTGACTTGGGTTCTCCAGGACCCCAATACACTGGTAGTTTTAAGAAGGATTTATTAAAACCCAGAAATAGAAAATAATATTATCCATTCATTAGGAACACATTCATTGACAGAGTCATGAAAAATTGGAATGATAGAATAAAGCTGTTGTAGGTATCACAGTCAACAGAAATTAAATAATTCAGTATCTTCTACACGGATCATCAACTGGTGAGGAATTGAACTGTTATTCTGGGACCTGCAGCTTTCACCTCAGTCTGTTAGTATTATATCATGAGTGTAACCATCATGTGAATTCTTAAAAGCATTTCAAAGACTTTGCATTTTAAATGAATCACTTCAAAACATTAAAACAGCATCAGTTTACTTTCTACAGCTGATCAAATCTGTTAGCAACAGTCATCATTTCAGATGATAAAAACCCACAGTCATCAGCTAGAAATGAAAAACCTTATTTTATTTTTGTCTGTTTGAAATCAGAGTCTCATTATTTCAAAACCTTCTGAAAATGATTCACCCTGATATCCTTTTAGTTAAGACTCTCACTGTGTTTCCTGTCTCTCTACACTGTGGATGGTGAAATAAAGGTAAAGATGCCAAAAACAATAATAATGATAATAATAATGATAATAATAATAAGAGAGTTAAATCTGCTCACATTATGATTATAAACAGCATACTGTAGAAATTAAGGGACATAAGACTTCATGAATGGACAATCAATCATGAGTTGATTATAATGTTATTGTCATTACATTAATGTGACAGTGTTTAAATTGCTCCACTGTATATATGAGTTAGATCTATTAACAGTTGGTAATGTATGTTAGGACATCCATAATGCAACTGTAGTAAAGTTATATAAGAAATAAAAAGATTTATACAATCATTTGTCATTATGTCTTTATCATATGTAACAAAGACTGGAAGTGCAGATTAGATATAAGCATCATGTATTATAGAGCTGTGTAGGAGAAAGGTTCATGTTTGATTTGATGAAACGATGAAAGATGAGTCTGACAAACAAAAAGAGAGAATTTCCCATTCCTCAGGGATTTCCCATTTGGACATGGGAATGTTGGGAAGACAGAGTGTAGCCAGTCCATTCCTGAAAGCAGGTACTGTCCGTCATGAGGCAACAGTAGCTCAGTGAGTATAAGTACCAGCACGTTTTACACCTTCAACACATCTGCACATCAGACACAAGAAGAACTCTGATTTGAAAACTTTAAACAGTCAAACCTTCCTAAGATGAAGACCTTCAGCGTTGCAGTTGCACTGGCCGTTGTGCTCACCTTCATTTGCATTCAGCAGAGCTCTGCTGTCCCAGTCACTGAAGTAAGAACCTCATCTGCTTATTAGTTACAAATGTTTGTGTCAAGATAAGCTAAGATATGTTTCCTAATATGAATGTGTACAATTGTTTAACTTTAAGGTGCAAGAGATGGAGGAAATGATGAGCAATGACAGTCCAGTTGCAGCAAATGAAGAGACATCAGAGGACTCATGGATGGTATGTTCAGCTAGTTTAATGAATGAATCCAAATATGTGAAGCTAATAAAAATAGATGAGAGAGAAAGAGTGAGATCATGCAGCAGATCAACATGTTGCTCATGTCTCTTGTCTTTCACACAGATGCCGTATAACAACAGACACAAACGTGGCATTAAGTGTCGCTTTTGCTGTGGCTGCTGCACCCCTGGTATCTGTGGAGTGTGCTGCAGATTCTGAAGATTCCTGCAACAACAAACACTAAATGATGTTCTGTCTTTAAACTGTGTAACACTTTACATTGTATTAAAGTTTGTACATTTGTTTTAATGCAGTTAATGTGAGCTCAGTGAAGTGATTTCATCATCCACATATTATGTTAAATATCTGCACATACTGCAGTGTACTGTCACAATAAAGTCTGTTACTAATATATATTTTGTCTCAGTGTTGTTTCATCAGTTCATTTATTCTCAAAACATTATTAGTTGGACAAATATTTTATGAGTATCAATTAGTTTGCATATTGTGTAAAATGAAAGTCAATTTTCCAAAAAAACATTTGTTTTCATCCCAAGTACAGTCTGTCTATAAAGTCTTTAAAATGACTGACAGAGTGTCCCTGTCCCCTCTGATAGTGTGATACCTTTAATTAGAACCCATGGCAAACATGAACTGAAAACTACATCAGTGCTCTTTTGACTTGGGTTCTCCATCACCCTAATACACTGGTAGTTTTAAGGATTTATTAAAACCCAGAAATAGAAAATAATATTATTAATTCATTAGGAACACATTCATTGACAAAGTCATGAAAAATTGGGATGATAGAATAAAGCTGTTGTAGGTATCACAGTCAGCAGAATTTAAATAATTCAGTATTTTCTACACGGATCATCAACTGGTGAGGAAGTGAACTGTTAGTCTGGGACCTGCAGCTTTCACCTCAGTCTGTTAGTATTATATCATGAGTGTAACCGTCATGTGAATTCTTAAAACCATTTGAAAGACCTTTAATTAGGGTCTTTGTGATACCTTTAATTAGAACCCATGGCAAACATGAACTGAAAACTGCATCAGTGCTCTTTTGACTGGGGTTCTCTAGACACTTGAATCCTGTCTCTCACAGTGAACATTCACAGAAATATTTACTTCATTTAACACAGATGGAACAAATCATAACTTCTCTTTGAGTTAATTGTTATAGCATTGCATATACAACTCATTATTCCTTCATAGTGCTTTCATTCTTCATAGTGAACATTTCTTAAATTAACTAAAATAATGTATGTCTTCAGATAAATATAAGATACAACATTGTGATATTGTCAGAAAATAACTGAAATACAATCAGTGTCACAATTTCATCTCTTAGCTTTCTGTTGCAGCTTAAAATGTAACTGTGATGAAAACACAGACACTGACTGTACTTCATTGGCTTTCTTCATAGTGAACATTCCTTAAATGAATTCACATACTGAATTTTATCAGTTAAATATAGAAAGCATTGTGATATTGTCAGTAAACAAGAGCTGGAATACAATCACTGTTTTCATCACAGTTCTTTTAATTTTTTAGATTTCTGTCACAGCTACTTTTACTTTGGTGACAAATAATTGAAATAAAAAAAACAAGACATAATTATAATAAAGATTTGAAGATTTGCTAAACAAAACAAAAAAAGAACAGGTAAACATAATGACATGTACGTCATTACTTTACATGCAAGTGAATTCAAATTAGTTTAGAAATGAAGTGATTATGTAAACATCAGGTGCTGCTCCTCAGATGTTGTGATAATGTGATAAAGAAGTGATTTGTGTCAGCAGGGTCAGCACACTGAAAAAAAATAACTCATAAGATTTACTTAAAAAATATATATCGTAAGTATTTGCACGTAAATGATTTAAGTAAAATTTAATGCTGCAATATCAACTAACACTCACTTGCCAGTATCAAGTAAATTTTACATACCATAAAACATAACAGTTGTGACAATATTAAGTAACATTTACTTAATTACATCCAAGTTTGAAGTTATATTTATTTAAACAAATTAAGTAAAGTCTACTTGTTTTTCATAGGCAGGAACATCATTTTACTCAAAATGTTCAGTAAATGTTATATATCTGTAGTATTTGCTGTTATGAAGTAATTTAGTATATTTTAATTATTTTCTTGTGCTTGACATTTTAATTTAGTTGGTTGAATTTATCAGAACACAGAGACTGGCGGACACAAATGCAGGCAGGCAGAATCAGTTCTCAAGTAGTTTATTCAGTCCAAGAGTCGGTAACCAGGAAGTCCAATATCACAGGGCAGAAGTACAAAATCACCAGGCAGAAACTCGAAATCCCAAAGGCAAAACGGGTCGATAACACTGGGAATCAAAACTAGGAATAACGCTGGAACTCTTACAGAAAACTGACAAGACGATCTGGGACTGACACACAGGGGAGCACTGGTTAAATACACACAGTAGGGAAGGGATAACGAGACACAGGTGAAACACATAAGGGCGGGGACAGGTAATCACACGGGGAGCAGGAAGTGAGCACAGAGACTAGGGTGTCAAAATAAAACAGGAAACAGACACGACAGACCCTGACAGAATTACGTTACATTACTCACTGAAATTAGGTAATCATTGCCAGTTTTTTTTTTTTTTAAGAATATTTTTTGGGGCCTTTTGCCTTTTAATGTACAGGTTAGTGTAGAGAGACAGGAAACTGGAGGCAGAGAGGGGGCAATGACATGCAGCAGGATAGGACTGCTTGATGTGGGATTCGAACCGAGGTCACCTGCAGAGGACTATAGCCTCAACACATGGGGCGGGTGCTACCACATCATTGCCAGTTTTTAACCAATACTCTATGCATTTAATATATATTTATCACATATGACACAACTAAATTACAATGCAATTAAACTGTTTATTTTTCATTTTAAACAGTTTCACAAACAAGAACCGTGAAAGTGCAGATGTCCCAATACTTTTGTTTCAACATTCATTACAGAAATATAATACTCAGATATTCAAGAATGTTTAACTTCACTTTCAATCAAACTACTATCCTCTGTTACCTCACTTGCCTGACTTGAATGTGTCTGGAATACAGTATTTTTAAAATCTTCAATGCAGTGAGGATTGTACATCCTACTTTTATGTGAAGCAAAAGTTGAATATATATTCGTACTGTAGTCACAATCTTTAAAAATACAATTAACAGTTTCAATTAAGTTTTGTGCTTTTTCAGATGAGTCCCGAGGTGTTCAAAATATTGCTTCTGTGTTAAAACTACATGAATTACATACAAGACACGAAAATGAAACTATCTGCCCTGACTGTTGAGTCTGTGTATGATTTCTAGACAAATGTGCATGAAGTGCTCCCCAACTTTTAAATAAACAAGGACAATCTGAGTACAAGCAGGGTAGTGACCGGCCTTGACCAGTGTGTGGATGCTTCAACATAGAATGTTTTATGAGCGCTAAGCGTTTTGATGACCTAATGTTGCATCTTGTACACGACCTTCTCATATCACAAGAGGCCTACTCTTTCTCCCTGATGAATTTCTCCTCCACATCCTCTCCCTAGACCTCAACTCCAACTGTCCACAAAGTCCACTGGCACCTCCAAAGGGCACCCTGAAAATGAAGAGACACAATTTGTGGTATTAAAACAATAGTCTAAAATATTCAGTCACAATTTTAATATTACGTTATAATGGATGAATAAGGGAAAATAACAAAACAATATTATATCATGCATACATTATTTTCTACTTGCCTGAATGATGAGAATAATGTTCTGTTCTGATTTGATTCCTGTTGATAGATAGAAAAATATTTTAATAAGACTTAATAGTGGGCAGGCTCCTGCTGACTTTGTACACATGTTTCTATCTTGCCCTAAGTTATCTGAGTTTTGGACGACAATTAGTAAAGTTACAGGCCAGATCATATTGTTCGAACCCCTCACTGCCCTCTTTGGATTATTCTCTTCGCACAATGTGCCCAAGCCCACTCGAAAAATTGTCACATACACCACACTACTTGCCTGAAGACTCATCCTTTTAAAATGGTCTCCCCCCCCCCCCCCCCCCCACGACTCATTATAAATGTATTCAGGAGGTATTACAGTGCATTACATTAGAAAAGATTAGGTTCTCCTTGAAAGGTTCCACAAGCAGCTTCTACAAGATGTGGCAGCCCTTCCTTACATACACTGACTCTCTGACTATTGTTGCAGAAACCAACTGAGCCCCCTCCCCTCCCCCTTTTTATTTTTATATTTTTATTTTTATTTTGCTTTATGTATTTATTTGTAATTTATGTATTTTATTTCCCTATTTCTATTATTTATTTATCTTTATTTCCTTTCTCCTCTCTCTGACATATATCTTTTTTCTCTTATTATTATTATTATTAGTATTTCCTTGTGTATAATTTGTACTTTTATACATGTCTGTGATGAGAGTGAGTGGACTGAATGCATGGTAGTTAAGGATGGGTGGGACGGGATGGGTATTGGAGAACTGGATCTATTAATCCGTCCTAGAACTAGGCTACTGTTTATTACAAATGCCAAGATCCTGTTTTTTTCTATGTAAAAATCAATAAAGAAAGTTTGGATTAAAAAAAATAAGACTTCATAAGAAATAAACTGTATCATGAACAAACACAAATGAACATTTTGTTTTGTCTAGCTAAATAAAACAATTAACACATGACATGATTTATTTGCGAGTAGAACTTGTAATGAACAATTGATTCTTTCATTGAACTACAAAAACATGAATCCTGAGTAAAATAATAGTCAAAAATTTGTTAACCCAAATTAGTGCAGACGCAGTTGATAAACGTTATACCGTTACGTTGGTGCTTTTTTAATATCCTAACTTTAATTATTTTTATGGGGGAAAAACTGCAGCCCTCCCACTTTACTTTTTTTTACTTACAGGCCAGCACGGACCAATGTGGCGTTATGCTAACTTTAAATTAACTTATGAACAGTGACATATCTTGCGTCAAACTACATGCAGACTTATATATTATCACACATTTAAAACAGAACGATAATAACTTACCTGCGAAATGACTGTCGTACGTGCTACACCTTGCTCTGTGGTCCTGTAACGTCCGGAGCAGTCAGTCCTGTTGTACTGTGCGCATGCGTCGTGCATGCGTTTCAAAACGCTACACTTTCAGAGTAAAGTTTATGTAGTATGTCTAGGTTTATGTACATACAACTATTAAACATTTAAATAGTATAAGGAATAGTAATTCACGTATTACGTTAATAAAATGTTTAATTTCACTTAAGAGACTCTGGTTCTTACTGAATCTTAAAAATACAAGTTAGAAATTATGACAGTTAAGAGTTTACTGCACCAAAAAGTCACTTTTTTCAGTGTACTTGGGATAAAACCAAATGTTTTTTTGGAAAATGTATTTTCATTTTACACAATATGCAAACTAATTGATACTCATAAAATATTTTTCCAACTAATAATGTTTTGAGAATAAATGAACTGATGAAACAACACTGAGACAAAATGTATATTAGTAACAGACTTTATTGTGACAGTACACTGCAGTATGTGCAGATATTTAACATAATATGTGGATGATGAAATCACTTCACTGAGCTCACATTAACTGCATTAAAACAAATGTACAAACTTTAATACAATGTAAAGTGTTACACAGTTTAAAGACAGAACATCATTTAGTGTTTGTTGTTGCAGGAATCTTCAGAAACTGCAGCACACTCCACAGCCGACAGTGTAATCTCTGGGGTTTGAAGTACAGCAAGGGCGACACGTAATGTCACGTTTGTGTCTGTTGTTATACGGCATCTGTGTGAAAGACAAGAGACATGAGCAACATGTTGATCTGCTGCATGATCTCACTCTTTCTCTCTCATTTATTTTTATTAGCTTCACATATTTGGATTCATTCATTAAGCTAGCTGAACATACCATCCATGAGTCCTCTGATGTCTCTTCATTTGCTGCAACTGGACTGTCATTGCTCATCATTTTAGGAAACATATCTTAGCTTATCTTGACACAAGCATTTGTAACTAATAAGCAGATGAGGTTCTTACTCCAACGACTGGGACAGCAGAGCTCTGCTGAATGCAAATGAAGGTGAGCACAACGGCCAGTGCAACTGCAACGCTGAAGGTCTTCATCTTAGGAAGGTTTGACTGTTTAAAGTTTTCAAATCAGAGTTCTTCTTGTGTCTGATGTGCAGATGTGTTGAAGGTGTAAAACGTGCTGGTACTTATACTCACTGAGCTACTGTTGCCTCAGTTGCCTCAAACCCTAACCCTTATATCTAATCTGCACTTCCAGTCTTTGTTACATATGATAAAGACATAATGACAAATGATTGTATAAATCTTTTTATTTCTTATATAACTTTACTACAGTTGCATTATGGATGTCCTAACATACATTACCAACTGTTAATAGATCTAACTCATATATACAGTGGAGCAATTTAAACACTGTCACATTAATGTAATGACAATAATATTATAATCAACTCATAATTGATTGTCCATTCATGAAGTCTTATGTCCCTTAATTTCTACAGTATGCTGTTTATAATCATAATGTGAGCAGATTTAACTCTCTTATTATTATTATTATTATTATTATTATTATGATTATTATTCCTTTCTCCCTCCTCCTACCTTCCTTCCTTCTTTCCTCCGTCCTTCCTTCCTTTCTTGACTCAAGGACAACGGGACGGTTAAACACAATTTTGACACAAACTCGATTTTTAACAGTAAAGTTTATTGTGACAGTATACTGCACTACTTCATGTGCAGCAACTGGACTGTCATTGTTCATCACTTCCTCCAGCTCTTGTGCCTGTTAATGTATTCCATGTTTAATCAGGAATCACATCTTACCTTCAAAACATTACATTAAAAAAATCAAAGTAGTTTTTATTATGTTGCTATTCACTCCAGCAGCTGGGATAGCAGGTGAGCATGACGGCCACTGCAACTGCAACATCGAAAGTCTTCATCTTCAAAGTGAGTGAGTGGTCTAAGTCGTCTTGTAAAAAGCACAGTACATGGCTTTCTGCACATCCTGATCTCGTCAGATATTTTCTCCTGTCTGATGGTTGAGTGTGCAAAATGTGCTGGTACTCACATGGGCATATGTTGCATTGACACTGACAGCATGTGCCTGCTTCCAGGAAAGGATTACATTCAAGCATTTTAAACACTGAGATGAACTGAGCTTTCAACATAATGCATAAAAAACACAAAAAATGTAGTTCAATTATTATTATTTTAAATCATCTGTTGAACACCTCAAGATTAATTCAAACATCATATTGTGAGTGATAAATCAATGATGGCAATGACAATAGGGAGGAAACAAACATTTAATGATTGACTATGGGCTATTAACATTGAAAAAGGTAAGGGTGAATAAACTTAGCTTAACAAATGTACAGTAGTGTATTGTGCAATAACAGAAATCCCCAGCTGTACTTCAGTCTGTCTCCTTTACTTCACCTTGCTGAACTGTGTGCTGTAAGGATGACAATGTTGGTCCGTTTTTGGTGCACATTGATATCCAGCAACTTTTGGATGGATTCCAATAAAGAAATTTAAAACTTTTTGAAACCTATTAACTTTGCTGATCCTTTGAGTTCTTTCTCTATTGCCATCATTAAGTTGATATTATGGTATTGAGTGAAATGTCTCAACAACTACTTGATGGATTGCCATAAAGTTTTGTACAGATCAACGTCCCCTGAAAAATAATTGTAATAACTTTGGTAACCCCCTGACATTCCATCATTATGACCAAATACCTGCAACACTAATGACATTCCCATCAGACTCAGCTGACTGTTTGTGTTTAATGCTGTTGCACATTGTGCTATACTGTTCTGATGCATGGTGTGCAGACATGGGCAGCATGAGGGGGGGGGCAAAGAAAGTGTTTGTGCTGCTGAAGTTTGAATATTGGTTCAAGCAAAGAAATTTTGAAATGCAAGTGTGTGTTTTAAAGCAGAAGGCTATATGTGTATGTGTATATCAGTTAAATAGCCAAATATAATTTGCTTATTCAGTCATATGTCACTCAGTCATTAGACAGTCATCAGAAGCTGAATGAGGAATGAAAAATCGCTGATTTTTTAATCAAAACTTTTGAAAGGCCTACTTATATGTGTTTGTATGTGTTGAACTCTGAAGAAAATTCTGCTGGTTAAGCTGCACGAGTCAACTCTGTGTCACAGTCACTGTATTAAGATGATTTAAAGTAAGTTTAGCTTTACAGGTTGCAAAGTACCTCAACTTTTGGTTAAAAAGGAGGAAACCATGAAACACCAATGCTAATCACCAAAACATTTAACTCAACACAATAAATCCCCCCCATACTTGGTTTAATCTATGACATCACTGATGATGTCAGCAAGAGCACCACCCCCTTTAACACCTGAGAAAGTGTGGTGAGTATGTGGAGCTAGAACAAAGAAACCAAACATTTAACTCAAGAAAACTAAAGATTACTTTAATAAACATTACTGAACTGGACAAATGTATCTGTCTTGATTAAACCTGGAAATGTTGATAGTAACTGCAACAAAACTCAATGCTTAACACAAACAAACTCAAGATAGTACATGTTTGCAAAGTTGTCTCTGGTTGGCAAAGACAGGACGATTGTGATCAGTAATCAGATGATTTGTTTGTTAAAACATGTATGAATGAATGGAATCTATTTTGTACACTTTCCAGCTAATATTGCTATTACTAACACAGACTGCTATGAGTCATTTAGCTTGTTTAGTTAGCTGAATGCATTTAAAGGTTTGAACACATGCTAGGTTAGAAAACTGAGCTCTCTTTTAAACTTTAAAAATGTGCACATGTGTAGTCTATTTTACCAGTATGTAAACATGCAAACATACTTTGAGTTTATTTTCTATTTGGGACACAATGTGATCCATATAGTGTATGTTTAAGAAGGTAAAGGATGTTGGTGTTAACTGTGTGGTTTAAAAGTTTCAGTTTCAATCAGAACAATGCACTGTTTGGAAGTTGCTGTTTACTCTCTCGATTTTGTGTGTGTGTGTGTGTGTGTGTGTGTGTGTGTGTGTGGACAGGGAAGACAACAGGAGAGCAAAGCGGGAAAGATGAGAGAAACAATGAGGGACACAACAGAAACAGGTGATATACCAGCACCGTGTTAACATTAAAAAACATAGTTCTCAAAAAATAACTCTATAGTACCCATTAGTAGTATTATTATTGTCCATGGACAGTTATTGGCTCCTTTGAGTTCCTATCCTGATGGTTGAGTGTGCGCCATTTATGTGTATGTGGGCCACTGTTGCCTCATCACTGGCAGCATGTACCTGCCTAAAGAAATAGGCTGGCATCACAACAGGAATGGGAAAATTATGCATAGATATATAGATGTATTATTGAATTTTATGAGGTTCATTGCATACAATGCAAATCAATGGGTCACACCTCACTACATCCAACTTTATACAGTCTATGTTGGTGCAATCTGAAAACAGCCTCACTGTAATTATCTAGGTTAGGAATTTGCATTAAGTAATCATAGAATCTGTTGGGTGGTAATGTGTAATTTATTGGATATGACTGCTAATTAGCCCTGTAGTACAAGTTGTAGCTGAAAGGCGTCTTCTCTTTTGCAGGAATGTGAATAGGTGAATAATGTTTCTTATTGTTATTGTTGTTATTGTTTGAAAGGATTTATTGTGACTTCTAAAAAATGAGCTCAACTTAAGACCAAAATAAAGTCTAAATTAAGTTACATCTAAGTTACATAAATGTGCAAACATGATAAATGGTAAAAATGCTTTTTTTTATATTTCAAGAGTTAATTTCGAAGTTTCTTTTATTACATATTGTATGTTTAAGTATAAAGACTGTGACTATTTGGGGAAGTGGGTGTTTGTTAAAACAATACTCCCTGCTTAGTTTACCGAGCTCTTTTAAAATCCCTCTTTTTATCAGTAATCAGTACAACAGGAGAGCAGAGAGAGAAAGATATGTCTCTGTCTCTGTCACCTAATACTTCATTGGTGCAGCTGTATAAGTAAATAGTCTATGACATTGACATTCATTGACAAATGATTTTAAGTTAAATACAACTGTGTCTTAAAGGTTAAACAGCTGTTTATTTAATTCCATGAAGAAGAAAAAACATCATGAAGACAGTCAAATGAATGTTCCAAACAAATCCATTCCAAATGACATAAAATGACCATGCCACCAAATTTCCAATCATTAAACAAAATTGGAAGAATATGTGACTGCTGTACATCTGGACATTTGTACAAGGCGGCACTTGTGATGGCTACCAAGATGACTATGGCACATTTGTACAAGATCCAGGGTTCTCAAGCTGATATGGCACATACTGTATAACATGGGTTGTTTGAACTGTGCTGCTGTATGCATCAACTCAAGTTTAATGGCTGTTGAGAAAATTACATGGTGTCTATTGCAGTGTTGGCCAGGAGGCATGTAGACTTGGAAATGCACCATCCTATTCCACAGGAACAAGCTGTAGGGATGCTTCTCTACAGTCACACCTGAAAGGCTTCTGAATGTAGAGGTTATAATAAATGCAACATATTTCAGAGACTTGGGAGGAATTGAATTCTCCAACAGGCAAAAAATGCAAACACAAAACTCAAGCTGAACAAGAATGTCAATGTATATAATTAAGGGACAATGTATTCAAATATATTTACTCTCCTTGAGGTGTCAACGTCTGGGTTCAGATCTAACTTCAGCATATGGTTTATGTATCAGGATACTAGGAGTCATTGTTGTTTAATAGATTTTTCCATATTCTCACTTAAATATTATCAGCAAAATAACTAATTATGAGTGAACATGCGTCCGTGGTTTAAAGATAAGGTGATGCTACACCTGTATATTATAATATGTCCTGATTTCAACCGTTAGAACCATTCATGGTTGTTAACACTGACATTGCAGTCACCACCAAGCACATGTGTCAGCAATGTTATCAATAAATGATTGTAATGGGAGATTTTTTTCAATCATAATGGGTATTTAAGAATACTGAAATTACACTGTTTAGCAAAACACCTGTGACAATGTAGCTCTTATCTTATCAATAATCTTGTCTGCTATTGTGCTGCTCTCCAGAGAATTCATTTGGTTCAGCTGCAGGTTCCTGAGTATTATGAAAAAACTGAAATTGTTGAAAATTAGGGCCAATTATTCCATTTGAGTGCTTGTAATTGTATCCTTTAGACTGAGCAAAAGATATTCAACAGGGTTTCCCTTTCTTTGGTGGAGGATTTTCTACCTTGGTCTAAAAAGTGCTACTCAAGTCATCCATGCAATAGCTGAACACAGTCAATCTTGCACCTTGCGGTGAGGATTTCAAAGGTTCTGTCCTACTGTATTTCTCTCAGGAAGAATCAAACACATTATATAAATTAGTTTTAAGTTAGCTTTTAATTTTAAAGTTCAAGGTTGATTTGTTGTTGTGCTACAGACAAGATAATCCACAGCCAGATGCAAAGTCCATTCATGGAAGCAGGTCAGTGATGCCGGTGATGATGCAACAGTGAATCAAATGAGTATAAATGCCACCAATTCAATTCAACTCAAACAACTCTAAAAAGAGCTGACAAGCATCACACAAAAGATCTGAAGAAATCTGGAGTTAACAACTTAACCCCTCAATCTCTCCTAAAATGAAGAAATTGAGCATTGCCATTGCAGTGGCAATTACACTGGCCTTTATTTGCATTCAGGAGAGCTCTGCTGTCCCATTTTATGGAGTAAGAACATGATATAAATTTCATTTGTTTATTAGAAATGAAAGTTGCTGAGACGTTCTTATATGTGCACTATTTATTAACAGGTGGAAGCGCAAGAGGAGGAAAATTCAAGCAACATGCATCCGCCTAACTTCATAGATTCATGGAGGGTAAGTTCATTTAACAGACTGAAGTGAGCTAGTTATCTTGAGCTAATTCAAATGTGAGTGGATGTTTTTTCCACTGCGAGGTGTTACTCTCTCTGATACTCCCTCCACAGAGGCAGAAAGGATAAACAGAATAAGTGTAATGCTGGAGAGAAACACCTTGCTCAGGTCTATTCTCTTTCACATAGATGACGTATAAAAGACATAAGCGCCACAGCGGCCCCAGAGACTGACGCTTTTGCTGCCACTGTTGCGTGCGGCCAGACCCTGGTTGTGGAATGTGCTGCACCTGAGTATTGACTCTGTCACATCCTATCCATGGACTACAGATGAAAAAAAGCTTCTTGGCTAACTCAGGCATGTTAACAGCAAAGTTTACATGTGCACTGTCTCTGTCTCCAGTCTGGGATTCCCACAGCTACAGCTAAATATTAATATGTTATGCTTTTGTGTCAAAGCAGTTTTACCACTTTTTTGTACTGTGGTTGGGAATATCTGAATTTATTTGATGTGGATTAAATATCTACATATTCTAACGTGTACTATCACAATAAAGTTTAATTTTAGTAATACCAAATGTGTGGAAGTGCTGTTTTGACAATGGATGCACATTTGACACATGAGAGGAAATTATCTTTCTGCTGTCGATTGTGAGTAACCTCTTTTAACTGTGTCAAATGTAACACTTGTGTTTAAGCATTAATGTCACACAGACTAGGAAATGAACAGCTTCATAATGAACCAGCACCTTAAGTTAAATAACCATAATGAGTTATCATGCATTAAAGTGTGACACAATTTGAAGCATTTTTATAATCAGATTTCAGGAAATGAAGCCAGAAAAATAAGTCAAATAAAAAGAACATGACATTTTGTGTTTGCATCTGTTGCACTTTGATATCCCATTGGTCCAGATCAGCTGTTTATCTTGCTGCACTTGTTGTGTTTGTCTTATCTTTCTCTTTATGCTCTCCTGTTAGTGACTTTTAACTCTCTGCTTCAAAAGTCAAAAACAGTAAACTGAGCATGGATTAATGTTTTAACAAACACCCACTTCCCCACACAATTACAAAACAGTCTTTATATACTTTAACATAAGGTACATAAATGAAAGGACCTCAGAAAATAGTTCTTGAAATGTAAAAAAAGCCTTTTTACCATTTGTTATATTTGCACATTTATTTAACTTTTGGTTTTAAGTTGGACTCATTTTTTTAAGGAGTCCCAATAAAGTCCAAATAAAACCTTTCAAGATAATCCACAGCCAGATGCAAAGTCCATTCCTGGAAGCAGGTCAGTGATGCCGGTGATGATGCAACAGTGAATCAAATGAGTATAAATACCACCAATTCAATTCAACTCAAACAACTCTAAAAAGAGCTGACAAGCATCACACAAAAGATCTGAAGAAATCTGGAGTTAACAATTCAACCTCTCAATCTCTCCTAAGATGAAGAAGTTGAGCATTGCCTTTGCAGTGGCAATTGCACTGGCCTTTATTTGCATTCAGGAGAGCTCTGCTGTCCCACTTTATGGAGTAAGAACATGATTTAAATTTCATTTGTTTATTAGAAATGAAAGTTGCTGAGACGTTCTTATATGTGCACTATTTATTAACAGGTGGAAGTGCAGGAGGAGGAAAATTGGAGCAAAGAGCCTCCGCCTTTCTTCATAGATTCATGGAGGGTAAGTTCATTTAACAGACTGAAGTGAGCTAGTTATCTTGAGCTAATTCAAATGTGAGTGGATGTTTTTTCCACTGCGAGATGTTCTCTCTGATGCTCCCTCCACAGAGGCAGAAAGGATAAACAGAATAAGTGATAATGCTAGAGAGAAACACCTTGCTCAGGTTTCTTCTCTCACATAGATGGCACATAAAAGGTATAAGCGCCACAGCGGCCCCAGAGACTGACGCTTTTGCTGCCACTGTTGCGTGCGGCCAGACCCTGGTTGTGGGATGTGCTGCACCTGAGTATTGACTCTGTCACATCCTATCCATGGACTACAGATGAAAAAAAAGCTTCTTGGCTAACTCAGTCATGTTAACAGCAAAGTTTACATGTGCACTGTCTCTGTCTCCAGTCTGGGATTCCCACAGCTACTGTACAGCTAAATATTAATCTGTTATGCTTTTGTGTCAAAGCAGTTTTACCACTTTTAATTGTACTTGTGGTTGGGAATATCTGAATGTATTTGATGTGGATTAAATATCTACAGATTCTAACGTGTACTATCACAATAAAGTTTAATTTTAGTAATACCAAATGTGTGGAAGTGCTGTTTTGACAATGGATGCACATTTGACACGAGAGGAAATTATCTTTCTGCTGTCGATTGTGAGTAACAACTTTTAACTGTGTCAAATGTAACACTTGTGTTTAAGCATTAATGTCACACAGACTAGGAGATGAACAGCTTCATAATGAACCAGCACCTTAAGTCAAATAACCACAATGAGTTATCATGCATGATACAAATTAAAGTGTGACACATTTTGAAGCATTTTTATAATCAGATTTCAGGAAATGAAGCCAGAAAAATAAGTCAAATAAAAAGAACATGACATTTTGTGTTTGCGTCTGTTGCACTTTGATATCTCATTGGTCCAGGTTAGCTGTTTATCTTGCAGCACTTGTTGTGTTTGTCTTATCTTTCTCTTTATGCTCTCCTGTTTGTGACTTTTAACTCTCTGCTTCAAAAGTCAAAAACAGTAAACTGAGCATGTATTAATGTTTTAACAAACACCCACTTCCCCACACAATTACAAAACAGTCTTTATATACTTTAACATAAGATACGTAAATGAAAGGACCTCAGAAAATAGTTCTTGAAATGTAAAAAAAGCCTTTTTACCATTTGTTATATTTGCACATTTATTTAACTTTTGGTTTTAAGTTGGACTCATTTTTTTAAGGAGTCCCAATAAAGTCCAAATAAAACCTTTCAAGATAATCCACAGCCAGATGCAAAGTCCATTCATGGAAGCAGGTCAGTGATGCCGGTGATGATGCAACAGTGAATCAAATGAGTATAAATACCACCAATTCAATTCAACTCAAACAACTCTAAAAAGAGCTGACAAGCATCACACAAAAGATCTGAAGAAATCTGCAGTTAACAACTTAACCTCTCAATCTCTCCTAAGATGAAGAAGTTGAGCATTGCCATTGCAGTGGCAATTGCACTGGCCTTTATTTGCATTCAGGAGAGCTCTGCTGTCCCATTTGTTGAAGTAAGAACATGATTTAAATTTCATCTGTTTATTAGAAATGAAAGTTGCTGAGACGTTCTTATATGTGCACTATTTATTAACAGGTGGAAGAGCAGGAGGATAGCATGGAGCAGCATTGGATTAAGTTCATAGATTCATGGAGGGTAAGTTCATTTAACAGACTGAAGTGAGCTAGTTATCTTGAGCTAATTCAAATGTGAGTAGATGTTTTTTCCACTGCGAGGTGTTCTCTCTGATGCTCCCTCCACAGAGGCAGAAAGGATAAACAGAATAAGTAATAATTCTAGAGAGAAACACCTTGCTCAGGTCTCTTCTCTTTCACATAGATGACGTATAAAAGGTATAAGCGCCACAGCGGCCCCAGAGACTGACACTTTTGCTGCCACTGTTGCGGGCAGCCAGACCCTGGTTGTGGGATGTGCTGCACCTGAGTATTGACTCTGTCACATCCTATCCATGGACTACAGATGAAAAAAAGCTGCTTGGCTAACTCAGGCATGTTAACAGCAAAGTTTACATGTGCACTGTCTCTGTCTCCAGTCTGGGATTCCCACAGCTACTGCTAAATATTAATGTTATGCTTTTGTATCAAAGCAGTTTTACCACTTTTTTGTACTTGTGGTTGGGAATATCTGAATGTATTTGATGTGGATTAAATATCTACAAATTCTAACGTGTACTATCACAATAAAGTTTAATTTTAGTAATACCGAATGTGTGGAAGTGCTGTTTTGACAATGCACATTTGACAGATTATGAGAGGAAACTCATTAATTATGTTTCTGCTGTCGATTGTGAGTAACAACTATTAACTGTGTCAAATGTAACTCTTGTGTTTAAGCATTAATGTCACACAGACTAGGAGATAAACATAAGTCAAATAACGACAATGAGTTATCATGCATGATACAAATTAGAGGCTGACACATTTTGAAGCATTTTTATAATCAGATTTCAGGAAATGAAGAAGAAGTCAAATAAAAAGAAAATGACATTTTGTGTTTGCATCTGTTGCACTTTGATATCTCATTGGTCCAGGTCACCTGTTTATCTTGCTGCACTTGTTGTGTTTGTCTTATTTTTCTCTTTATGCTCTCCTGTTTGTGACTTTTAACTCTCTGCTTCACTCTAAAAACAGGGATTGTTAAAAACAGTAAACTGAGCATGGAGTAACGTTTTAACAAACACCCACTTCCCCACACAGTTACAAAACAGTCTTTTATACTTTAACATAAGATACGTAAATAAAAGGACCTCAGAAAATAGCTCTTGAAATGTAAAAAAAAACTTTTTACCATTTGTTATATTTGCACATTTATTTAACTTTTGGTTTTAAGTTGGACTCATTTTTTTTAAGGAGTCCCAATAAAGTCCAAATAAAACCTTTCAAACTAATTTAGCTAACAATCAAAAAACATTATACAGTATAAAACTCCAATAAAAAGACTAATTAGCGGGTATATCAAATAAATTACACATTACAACCCATTAACTATAAACAGATTCTATGATTACGTAATGCATAAATTGCAAGCTAACTACATTAAGGCTGTTTTCACACTGATTAATTACTTTCCATGTGGTTTTAATATCTTTTGAATATCTAATACATTTTCCACTGAAATAAACGTATGTATTTATTTTTATTTATATAGGATTAGAGACATATTTTCTGTACAATTTATTCAATAAATCAACTGTAAATCAAGGTTTGTCCAGTTAACTTGACCTGATAAAAGATGAGGATAAACTCTCTTACATTTGAGGTGATTTCAATATAAACCTGTTTAAAAAAATAAATAAATAAATCAAACATCTCGTACTGGGGATTTTCTCTCCTAGTGTCCCAGTCTGTGTGACATAAATGCTTAAACACAAGAGTTACATTTGACACACAGTTAAAAGAGGTTACTCCGTTAACCCGTTACTCACAATTGACAGCAGACCTTTTAAGAAAGAAGCATACCTCATGATCTGTTGAGTGTGCATCCATTGCTTAAACGACACTTTATTATATAGTATCTGTAGATATTTAGCAAAGTATATGGATGATGCAGTCCACACCACTGAGCAAACATTAACTACATCATGACCAAATCCAGTAAATTCATATACTGTATTAGCAACCACAAGAACATTTGAAAGTGGTAAAACTGCTTTGACACAAAGGTTTAACAGATTCATATTGAGCTGTAGCTGTGGTGATCCCGGACTGAGGACAGAGATAAACCAAAGTTAGCCAAGAAGCTATTTTTCATCTGTAGTCCATGGACAGTCAATAATCACACATACCACAAGCAGGGTCGGTCCATCCGCAACAGTTGCAGCAAAAGTGGCCGCCCTTGGGGATGATGCTCCTGCCTGTCATAATCCAATCTATGTGAAAGAGAAGAGACCTGAGTAAGGTCTTTCTCTCCAGGATTATCACTTATTCTGTTTATCCTTTCACATCAGAGAGAACGCCTCACAGAGGGAAAAACATCCAGTCACATTTGAACTAGCTAAAGGTAACTAGCTCACTTCAGTCTGTTAAATGAGCATAGCTTCCATGAACTTAAAAGAACATCTATGATTGTAAACGTACAGTATGTTCTTTGCTCAAAGGTGCCATTTGCTTTTGCATCTGTGAACATATAAGAATATCTCGGCAATCATGTTCTTACTTCAACAAATGGGACAGCCGTGCTCTCCTGAATGCAAATAAAAGCCAACTGCAACACTCAATTTCTTCATCTTAGAAGAGTTTGAGAAGTTTAGTTGTTTGCAACTACAGATTTCTTCAGACTTTGTGTGTGTGTGTCAGCTCTTTTCAAATGTTTGAGTCTGCAAAAATTGGTGGTATTTACACTCATTTGATTCATTGTCATCATCATTACTCACCGGCTTTCGGGAATTAACCTCCCAAAACTAATGCTGGCTGTGGGTCATGCTGTCTGTTGCACAACAGCAAATCAACTTGAACTTTGTTTGATTCTTCCTGAGAGTGATAGGACAGAACCTTTGAAATCCTCACAGCAAGGTGCAAGATTGAATGTGTTCAGCTATTGCATGGATGACTTGAGTAGCACTTTTTAGACCTAGGTAGAAAATCCTCCACCAAAGAAAGGGAAACCCTGTTGAATATCTTTTGCTCAGTCTAAAGGATACAATTACAAGCACTCAAATGGAATAATTGGCCCTAATTTTCAACAATTTCAGTTTTTTCATAATACTCAGGAACCTGCAGCTGAACCAAATGAATTCTCTGGAGAGCAGCACAGTAGCAGGCAAGATTATTGATAAGATAAGAGCTACATTGTCACAGGTGTTTTGCTAAACAGTGTAATTTCAGTATTCTTAAATACCCATTGCAATTAAAAGAAATCTCCCATTTCAATCATTTATTGATAACATTGCTGGCCCATGTGCTTGCTAGTGACTGCAATGTCAGTGTTAACAACCACTAATAACTCTAACTGTTGGAATCAGTCTATATTTTGTTAATATACAGGTGTAGCATCACCTTATCTCTATACCTCGATTTGTAGCAGCACATCATGTCCAGTCATGTTTAACACACCATTTTTTTGCCAGTATTTAAGTGAGCATAAGGAAAATATCTATCAAACAACTTTGACACCTATTCTGGTCCATAAGCCATATGCTGAAATGAGATCTGAACCCATAGTTTGACACTTAAGAGAGAGTAAATGTATTTTGAAGCCATTCTTGTTCAGCTTGAGTTTTATGTTTGTGTGTTTTGCCTTTTGGAGAATTTAATTTCTTCCAAGTTGCGTGCAAGTTTTCCTCCAGGATGTCTCTGAAATATGTTGCATTTTTTATAACCTCTACATTCAGAAGCCTTTCAGGTGTGACTGTAGAGAAGCATCCCCACAGCTTGTTCCTGTGGAATAGGATGGTGCATTTCCAAGTCTACATGCCTCCTGGCCAACACGTCAAGTAATTTTCTCAACGGCCATAAAACTACAGTTGATGCATACAGCAGCACAGTTCCAACAACCCATGTTATACAGTATGTGCCATATCAGCTTGAGAACCCTGGATCTTGTACAAATGTGCCATAGTCATCTTGGTAGCCATCACAAGTGCCGCCTTGTACAAATGCCCAGATGTACAGCAGTCACATATTCTTCCAATTTTGTTTAATGATTGGAAATTTGGTGGCATGGTCATTTTATGTCATTTGGAATGGATTTGTTTGGAATATTCATTTTACTGTCTTCATGATGTTTTTTTCTTTTTCATGGAATTAACTAAACAGCTGTTTAACCTTTAAGACACAGTTGTACTTAACTTAAAATCACTTGTCATAACACATAAGTGTATTAAGATTGAATTTTGAAACCTTTTTAAATGTAAGGGCTACATACATTTCCTTTCTGCGTTTATTAAAGAAGAAATATTGGTGGTGTAATCCTGGGTTTTCTAAGCATATTTGTTTTGGCACTTCTTAACAGATACTCTGTTATCAGTATTCTGACCAAACAAGTAACAGCAGTGCAGTGTACTCTGTACTCACACAAGCTGGCACATATCACTCTACCATTCTCTCCTGGCCTTGGGCATTGACTCCATCTGTCCCAAATTCATCCTATATTTTTGTTTTTGTCCATTTCCTCCTCCACTGTTCCTTTCTTTTCCTACCAGCTTTATATTTAACAAATTAACGCAATGTATAACAACTTAATTGCTACCAAACCCAACCACTTATCTAGTCATTGCGCCTCTCAGACAACAACCTCAAATACCACACTTTTCTGCAATGCACTTTGAAACTAGACAACAACCTCTTGTTTTGATCATTCTTCCCAAACTGTGTGCTTTTCTCTATCAGCACAAACTTTTGTAATGCGCTACAATATTTTGTCCGCCAATCGTAGTTTTCCTCCAATCTGCTCTCCCTCCTTCCTTTCCTCTCCATGCGTGGCAGTAGGTACCATACTCTTGAATAGTGAGACGTCTTGACACAATACTGGGAACTTTGCCAAAGCATGTGTAACACAGGAAGAAAATCCAATGGGAGACCATTGTAATTAGTCCAATAAATGTTTTCACTTGGATGTATTAGAGACAAAGCAGGGCTTATTACGGCGCACATAGGTTTTATTGTGAGAGCTTGTAAGCGGATGATGTCTTCTGCACAGAGTCAAAGGGCACTGCTTTTCTGTAGCAATGAAACAATTTAACAGGAGCCTTTGCTCTAACAAAATCTGTACTCTGCTACCGTGTACGCAAAAGAAACTGTTAAACTGCTTCTCTATTTCCTAATATGAAGATGTAATAAAAACATCAATATACATAGCTTTTTTATCTTTTTCCACTAACCCGGATAAAAGATATGGGGACGGATATAAAACCAAACTGATAAAAAACAGATACCACTGCACATGCATGCTGGTTTTCTGCTAAGTCACATGGATGCTCATAACTTTCATTAACACTGTGACATAGCACTGATGTTTGCTAGACAGGAAGCTGAACAGTAAGGCTGTTTAAACAGGATTATAGAGCTTATGAAACTGTTATATGCTTCTCATTAATAAACAGGCGGCAGGGCAAGTCAATTCACATATTATATGCCCAGAAGATCATTTTGTAACGTGTACTACCTCCAGTTCATAGATGCAAGCAGACACACACAATCCCCAGTTTAATAGTCTGGGGCCGCCAGTCAAGGCCCTGAAGGCTCCTGCGATAGATGTGGCTTTCCAGAGGGTGTCGGTTGGGGGCTGGAGGGAGCAGAAAGGGGGTCAGGCACATTCACCACTGGGTGTCGGCCAGCCTAAATTGCTGCCACATGAATGGCTTGTGCACTTGTGATTAAGAAAATACAGGGATGGGGATGTAGGAGATGGTTTCTAATCCAGATAGGTAGGAGCACTGCATGGCTAAATAGAGAATAAACATGGATACGTAAAGTGACTTGGGTGTGCGATATGACACTGTTGAGTGACACAAGAGGCCATTGGCATTGTGGTCACCATGTGGTCAACTCTACAAAGCACCCAATCAAAGAGTTTCCATTGGTCTCTAATTTGCTTTGACTGTGTCCTGTGTTCGTTAATTAAGCCACAACTTTGCTGGTCAGACTCAACAGCTTCTTTGGGGTTTTTCTCTGCTTCCTGGGAGGTGATATATATATCTAACTGTCTTGTGTGGCGCTGCGGGTAGGTTGTTTTGAGGTGACAGAGCCGTCTGTTGCGGCCTGCTCGGTCGCAATCTGTCATGCTTGTAAAAATGTTTGCGAAGTGAAAAAGCCAGAAAACTTGTGGTCTTGTGCCAAAAAAAGGGTCTTCACTCAATCTCGGCGTGTAATGACAGAGCAACACATGGATTGCACTCAGTGACAGTCCCATGGATGTCGGTCCACGGTTGGCGGAGTTGCTCGGTGTCTGCTTCTCAGTAGAAAGCCAACTTTTTCATATCCTTTATCAAGCTTTTACAGCAAAGAGTAAACATCTGTGGAGGAAGGACCTTATTCGTGCAATACCCATCTTCTGTCTAGATCTCATTAAATTTACCTAGACTACAATTAGCATGGAATCTTAATTTGCCTGGAAAGTTAATTAATCCATATAACTTTCAAGACAGACTCGTAAAGACCAACACTCGTATAGCTGTAATACATTATTGGAGACATTTGCAATGGAAATGCTTACTCTTCCAGCCACCCAGGAGTATTTGGTAAGCAAAATGGCCTTTTCAACACCGCATCTTGTCCCCTTTTCAAATTCTCAACGCCCACCACTTATTCCGAGCTGGCGGTCAAAATGAGACACACTGGAAATTGCTCCTGTTTTATCCATGTCGCTTTACACCCAGCTCTTATAACGTAACGTGGCAAGCATTACACGATGAGGGACTAATGATATATTTTCTCAGCTGGAACGTGGGAATTGCACCGCGGACCCGAAACAGTGTCGAGTCTCAGTAAATGAGTGTGTGTGTGAATGTAGTGTGTGCGGCTAAGTGAAATGTGAAAAGCTTGCCAGAGCTGTGTTGGCTCGGGACCCATAGGGAACCCGTTATATTGCGCAGTGGGGGATAGAGCCACAGGAGATACTGAACCTATGGGGAAAGGAAGCCCTCTGTCAGCGAGAAGTCAGTGAGGATCACTGAAAACCCAGACTTCACCCTCTGACAGCTCGGAAATATCCATTTTAATAAGGGGGAAAAGTGGATTTGGCCAGACATCTTCGTTCCTCCCATGGAAACTCATCTGTCCTGGTGTGAGGCGACACCCTCAGTGACTCTTAACTAAAGGGTAGCGCATAGCAGACTTCTGCGGACCAGTAGGCCCCACAGAATGTATCCACAATGTGGCCCTCTGGTTTCTTTGAAAATGAAATCACTTCAAATGCACTTTGGATGAGCTCTTCTTATTACTGTAGGTTGTCTAAAGTGCCTAAAGTAAGCTGTTTTTTGTCTCCTTGTGTTTTACACTATTTTGTTTTTTCCACTGCTGAAATGACGTGGGAGGTCACTGCTTCAATTCTAGTAACAGCTGATCTCATATGAAATCTCAACTCTTACCTGCTGATTGACTCTCTAAGTTGTGAGAGTGAAAGGAAATATGGGGAGAATGGGTTACAGATAAAACACGCAGCACAAATCATGTTACTGTTTTGCAGCTGAATAGCGAGTCAATATTGAAGTTAAGGCTGACTGGAAATGACAACCAGCAGCTGATCAATCAATAGTCTTTGTAAACTCTTATTTGCAGTCTTGCATAACACAGGGCATTTGTCTGGATGCATCATTTGGGCTAAAGGCAAAGAGAAAATGTTTAGAGGAACAGAACTAGCAATAGCCCTTTCAATAACTCGTACCATTTCTTCAAATACTTGAAAATTGAGCTATATACTTGATACATACTCTTTGATGGTCGCTTAATATGTTTCTTCCAAAGATTCATTCAATTAGGAACTGCAAAAAATATGCACAAAGGCTTGAACTCTACATTGGTTAACTTAAATTTAAATGTTTAAGAGAGCCACATTACCTTTTTTATGATTTTGATTATAATGGGTTCTCATTTAAAACACATGGATGTAGTAATATTCAGCAGCTGCGCAGCTCTGCCTCTGGGGCATTCTTTGTTCAGCAAGGAGGAAGGAAAAAAGGGAAAAGGAAAAGAAAAACTTCCACATGCTAACATTTACACAGTGATTTCTTTTAATTGCACTCTACTTTTTAATTTGCCCTGGACTAATGCTTTTAAAAGTGGGACTGGAGGTATTTTATTGAAGTCATGCCTAGTGCCGGACCAAGTTTTCCTGATTGCCGTGGCCTTGTAGCCTGGCTCTTTCCTACCTGACAACCTGCGTTATTCTTTTTAATTTGCTATATCAAACATGCCACACAGCATTTGGACTTGGAAAGGCGAAGGGAACACACTGACTGGGTGAGCTTCCTCCAGGGTCCCCTCTTCAAAGGGTTGTGATATATTAACGTTCCTTGTACTGAGTGAACAGCTTAGTCGAAAATAATCATGTTCAAAAGTGGGGTGGAATTGGAAACTCGGGTGGCCTAATATGTTTAAAAAAAAAAAAAAAAAAGGATGGGAAAAAGAAAGAAGTTAAACAGATCCTAATCTAAGTAGCCACAGGGCAGGCGTAATATTTAGATAAACACTTCCAGTCAAAATACAGCATCTGTCAAACCAATGAAAGCACAGGCAGAGTTGATGAGCTGCTTGTAAACGTTCCTACAATATGTCATTAAAACACATATAAAGCACATCAGCCACACTTGATCTAAACATTTCAGAGTCTAATGGTGTAATATTACAACTTGTGACATGTTCTCCACTGATTTAAAAAAAACACCCACGCCCTGATGAGAGAAACAACAGTGAGTTTTCACTCTTGATATTTATATATAGTTGCTTTGGCTTTATATCCGTTCTCTATGATCAGGAAAAAAAGCCTGTATCTGTCTTCCAGTGTTATATATACCTTCATAAAGACACAACCAGGGCAAACCAAATGGGTCACGTTTGCAAGATTAATTGCAGAAAAATACATTAAAAAGGACTGTTTAGCCAAGGGTTAGGTATTGCCTTCACATGACCCCAAGAACTACTGTTTTTCTTTATCTCAGCCGCTTACAAGAACTCAGTTTTATGTTCAGAAATTTAAATGTAACACTACATGTTCTAACAGCACTATATTATGTGTTTTATGTGTGTGTGTGTAGTGTTTTAACCACTGCAAACCACCAGCAGTTTGCAGATATACTCTCTCTTTAAATTAGGTTTAGATAGCTATTATGTTGTTTACCAGTGTCAGAGGTGCCAGTCAGTAAAACCTATATTTAAAAGTGACAACCTAGCAAAAAGTAATTATCCTCACTATTTTGCTCTTACTGACATCTTTTTGTACTGCACTAGTGAATCAACCTTTACAAAATATGCATTTGCTGTTCTACCTGGTTGTAGTCTGATAAGGCTAGGGTTGAGTATTTTACTGGCAGATTCCAGTATTTATTTATGTATTTTTTTTGTAAATACTTGATACTATTTAAATTAGACATTTAGGCCAGAAAATGTAAATACACCAACTAGAGCTGCAGGCAGGTATACTAGGGTCCAAGAAGCTTATGCAACTTATAGTCAGAGGCATGCAAATTTGAGACAAGCTACAGTATTTGTGTGTGAGGGTTATGACTCCGTCGCCCCAGGAAACGTTTCTCAATAAATAATTTTTCATTTCACTGGGAAGTGAGATTGGGGTACGTGGAGTCATAACCCAGAGTCTCTGAAAATTCTGCCCGAAATTAGAAAATATAAATATGGAAAGCATATTCTGTGCTGTTGCAATTACTACTAGCAGCAACTTCAGAACAATAATATTAGTACAGTATAATGCCTCAAAAACTCATGAGTATGTATCTGTGTGCATAAATAAGCCTGTTTGTATTATACACTCTATATTGTGTATCTCATGATGTTCTTCGTAATGGCGCCCCCATAATATTTGCAGATCTGGATGGAGGGGGGTTAACACTAAGACTGGCTCTGTGGATGTTGTTTTCCTGCTGAATGGGCTGCTCAGAAATAAACACAAACACTTCATTAGAGGGGTAAATGGAAAAGTGAGTGTTTATGATCCCAATTACCACCTTTGCTTTAGTACCTACTTTAATCATAGCCATATCCTTCTTTCTCACTAAACACTACAAAGCCTCCCACTACAACACCACACACTCACACACATAGACGCTCACACGCAGACACAAATAAAACTAAGCAAGAACTTAAGCAGTTTGTTTCCAACTGCCATGCAATGTGGAAAGACAAACAAGTTTTACATTTTTGCTGTCTCATATTTTTGATCAAATAATTCACCTTTATCATGTTTCATCAATCATAATGCAACTCTTCACAGTACATCCACATGCAATATTCTTTAAAAGGGTAATAGTTTAAAGGGGCTTTCCTTTTTGGGGCCTACTCTATGGAGACTGGCTCACACAGTTAAATAACCTGTGGCACAAAACCTTTCGCCATGATGATCATCATTATAGTTAATCACCATTCATTTCCAGTTTCACAAGAGCCCACAAGATCAAACATGGAGTATTTTGAGCATTTTCTTATGGCACGGTGTGGAACAACATTTTGAGAATAATTGAAACAATATGCAGCATATCAACACTTACAGTTATTGAACCTTTACCACAGTTTGAAGATATTGTGATAATGATGTGAGCTTGTTTTCTCTTTGTTGTCGCCACAGTTAACTGGCGCTGCAGCTCGACCGGTTATATGACACGCCAGCAACACCATCTTGTGGACATGACAGGTAAACTCAGTCACCAACAATGGGGACGCAAGCACGGTCTGTGCTAGTACAGTTGAACCTGTTGTAAACAACACAGTTTCCCTAAAACCCTCAGAAATAAGCAACTGCAGCCTTCGCTGTAACAATGGGTGCAATCTGATTCTGAGGTTACATCAAAAATGACATGAAGACGTTTGTGGCAGGGAACTATAACACTCTTGCTAGAGCGCAACAAGAACAGGGCTGCCCCTGTCACTTGAAACCTCTACAATACACTACCCAAAAAAACATTTCCCTCCATTTATGGTCAGTGTTTGATTTGTGGCATTTTACTGGATATGATACATCTTCAGTTTTTAGCATGTTTCTTATTTCACTGAGTCCTCCCCTTTATTTCATGTTGTGCGCGCCAGCAATGAGGGTTCGACTGCTGTATGGTGAGATGCGACAGTTCAAACACACTGTGGTTCATTAAAGACATCCTGTTGGCTTCCAGAGGGAAAAACATCCCGAGCAGCCTACTGTTGCTCCAATCTGCCCTCTAAACCCACACTGGCCAGACCACATCAGCAATGGAGCTGGAAATCACAGGACGACCGTGGTCAACCATACGCACAATACCATTTCCATTTTGTCATTTTTTTCCCCCTGTGTATAGTGTTCAATAGCTGGTACAGTATTGAGTGTTGCCCCAGGATGCCGGTAAGCTGTGCAGATGGCGTTCTGTGATGTTTAATGTCACGTTTGTAGTGGCAGGACTGTCACAGCGGCCTCAAATACTGATGAATTAAAGCTTAACTTTCCTGTACTTCACACAATGCTGTATTTTTATTTAATGAGACAGATTGTGTTTAAAGGCAATGTAATAAGAGGGAACAACCACTGGCTGTAACTAATGGCATTCAGACAGAGGAAACATGCATCTCAGGCATTAGAAGGAGAGCTTTGGTTGGAGTAAGTCATGTTGTAATGAGCTGAAGGAGTCACCACCTCAGTTGACTCATAGGAAGAAAGTTGATAGCTGAGGTTAGGTCAGAAATTGCTGGGTTCAGAGAGGAAATACAAAGAGGAAAAAAAGAGAAAGAAACGGAGAATTGTGAGTGATCAACAGCATCTGTTGCCCTCGTTGTGGACGGTTAAATTGGACATTTATTTAGGGAACCGTGGTCACATTTGTTGAGAAAATAAACCTGTAAAGATACATTTATTTCACATTACTCTTGTATAACTAGTGAGTAGCTTCAATGTCATTTTAATCCAGCATATACACCTGTTGTATCACATCAGTAATACGGACATTTATACATTTCCATCCAGTTCTCTGTTTTGTTTTTTTTTTTTGGGGGGGGGGGGGGGTTATGAAATGAAACAATGACTAAGAGTTTAAAATGCCAACTGTCAGCCTTATTTTACGGGAATTTAAACCACATGAATCACTCTAGGGAATTCAGCCTTTTGATAAACATAAACCCCAATTTTTAATGGAACAAATGTGATTGACAGTTAAATTAATACATTAAGTCATTGCCTTTAATATTTGGTTTCAAACTGGTTTGAATCACCAACCAACAAGCATCTTCCCTGGTGATGCTCTGACAGTCATTCTTACTTGATTTTTGCTTCTTTTTGGGGGATATTCGCTTTCTTTTTTCCACATGCATGAAACACATACTCATTTGAACCATTCCACATTGTGTTCTAAAAAAAACTGGCTTTTGTAGTGTTTAATATGGATTTGGACACCTTCAGAGTCAGCACTTTAATCTCAGAGTTATTCTTTCATTTTAACGTGCTAGTCTCAAAGTAGCAAAACCCTGCATATATTTCAAAAAGCAACTCATTTGTTCTTTTTGTCTTTATTCTCACTTTATACATTTTACTTAGCGGGTGATACACATCTTCCTAAAATTAATTTGTAGTTTGGTTTCAAGGGTATAGACCTTAATGTCATTGTCCAAACACTGACAGACTGCACTGTATATCATGTTTAAAGGTGCTCTACCATTGTAGCGTCAGTTGTCATTTTACATCGTGTAACACCACATTGGATATAGCTGAAAAACTGTTGAAAAAATGACTAAACAGGTAGTGCAAATGGAGTGACAGTTTCCTACTGAGTGACCTCACATTTTCAATTGTTTAAAGAAAGCCCAAAACGGTACATTACCTCTGCAACTGCTGTGTGAATAAATCCTCGAAGCAGTATAGGCAGGGGCTCAGTTAAACAACTTGAATGAGTTTGTGTTCATGCGTGTGTGTGTGTGTGTGTGGTGCAATACAGTAGCTGTGTACCCAGGGCCCTTGTCCAAACAGCTGGTACCCATCTGTTTCTTCTTCTACTCCTGCGGCCTGTGGCTCAGGGAGTGAGGTGCACTGGCATGCGGTGTCTGGGTCTGGACCAATAGTGGGGAGGTATGCGCTGCAGGAGTGTGCGTGTGTGTATGAATGTGGTTTATGGCGAGTCAGTGCTCCTGTGTGTATATGTGGTTTCGCACTCAACTCGTTGTGTGTGTGTGTGTGTGTGGACTTGTGGGTGTATGGCCATGTGTGTGCGGATTATGCATGTTTGTGTGTGTGTGTGCATCTGGCCAGAGCTGCATCCTGCATGCCTGTGTGCGTGTGTGAGTGTGTTTGGTGGTTAGTAATAATTACATTATATATCCACTTTAATATTGTTGATACACAGTCATACTTTACAGCAAACATATCTCAAAGTGCTCGGCTGCCCTCTTATTGCATGTGCAAACTCTCCCATGATGCAGTCTGCTCCAAAAGTGACTCATTGCGGAGAAGCGTTCAGTCTTTCCATTAATTGTTTATGTAAATCATATAGACTGAACATAACGTTTGCCATAGCTTTCCAGATTTCCATCATTACTTTATGGCTTTATTGCCGTGATTGCTGTCTGAAAATATGCGCCTTCCATCACACAAACACATAAAAAATAAGAGTCTTATGATGCTTTAAACAGAAAAAGGCTCATGGTGGCTAAGGTGGTATTTCCGTTGGGTAAGGAAGTAGATGCCTGGAGAATGTTGAATGCTTGAGGAATAGGATGATCTTCATTGATGTGGCAAAAGTTATGTCTGAGGCTTTGTGGATAAAACAGTTTCTTCCGATTGGTTTAATTAGACTGTTCTCATGAGGAATCAGTCAAATAATGCATGACCTGCCTTGAACTCAATCCCACTTTTAATAGAATTAGGACATTTTTGAATACCTCCAGCAGAGGGCAATGTTGGTCTTGTAATCATTTCTGGCAGTCGCAGGTGAGTGTGTGTTTTGGGGTATGTATTCCATTGGAAATGTCAGTATGACAGCATCTATCTAGCCTACTCAGTCTGCACCCATATGATGCATTAACCTTAGAAGTCTTCCACAGTGAACAATAAAAATAGGTCTTAGATGTTGAGGGGGTGCTGTTCAAATGGGATGGGGGTCAGGTCAGTTCTTTCTGCAAGGACTCAACCTAGTATGGTCTGACTTAAGTTGGCACCTGTCTCTACATGCCTAGTTCAGTACTAAACTGGGATGATTCAGCTCTTTGGACACAGGGAGACACCTGACCACTTCTATTTTGAGTTTAGTTCCTTGGTGTTAGCCTTTGAATCAAATAGTGGCTGATTTCTGTGCACACAGGGAGAGAAGAGTAAATACAGGGCTGATGCAAAGACATGAACAATTGTAGAAGGAAATATCCAATAGAGCCATTTGGTTCTGTTATTACTTTGGCAAGACACAAGACTTATGGGCCAAATAAAGACTTCAGACTGGACAGAATGCAGAATGAAGAGAGGTAAATGCTTGCCAGGATTTCCCCCAAACAGACGAGAAATGTTAATGGATGAGTGAATCCATAATGAGGCTAATGTAAATAATGCTGTGTTAAAATATTCAAAAAGGTCAAAAATGCCCAGTGTGTCAATAGATATTAAGGGTAAAAAAATAAATATGCTGTGTTATTTAGAATTAATTCTCAATAATATGAAAATAGTATTAAACATGATTCAAAGACATACAACACTTTAACTGAAACAAATATCACACTTGTCAAATGGTCAAACAATATAATGATGAAAATAAAAGTATAGCTATTTTGCTGTGGAGCACCTTGCCCTACAGTAATACAGGTTGTGAGCTGTTTGAAAAATTAGTTAAATTAAACGGGTGTTGCCCGAAAAGTGGGTACAAGGCTCAAAAATGGGTAAAATGCTTAAAATGCACAGGTGTCTGAAATATGGGGATATACACAAAAGTTGGCTGATTGTCCTGGAACTTGCTAAAATGAGCCAGGGGGAAGTTTGTAAAATGAGCTAAATTAAGTACCGTGGGTGCGTTACCTGCAAAGTGCATACAAGCGTAAGGTGCTCAGGTGATCAGATGATAAAGAGATAGCAGCAGATGATGGAGAGAGAGAGACAGAAGATTAATACAATTACATTTTAATTGACCTGTTCATCAAGTGTCTCAAGGATAATCTTCAAGTCTTCAGAATCGGCTTGGTGAGGCATCACACCATTAAAAATTCCAGTACATTCTTACGATCCTCCACACAGCTGTGCAACCTTCTTCATCCCTCTACTCCACTGCAAGTAGCTATCAAACTTTTATCATCATCTGCCCTTTTCTACTGTGTTAGCTCTCATGTCTGCAAAAACCTCAATGTGGAATGTACAGGGTTACTGTTAACTCACAAAATGAGAGTTGTAAACATTCACCACTGGTTTTAGGATTAATTATCTGATATAGTTTAATTAAGAAACAAACACAATGAAAAACTTGACTCACCTGTTGTTCCAGGAAGAGACCTGAGGCCTGTACTACGAAACTGGATTAAGATTAGTCATGGGCCGGTTACCGGTTTCAAGGTATACCACGGTATGAAAAAGTCACGGTTTCAAAACCTCTAAAACGTTCAATCATACCGTTCCTGCGGTACGAGCAGGGTTTTTATTAATGTAACGTCTGGTCAAAGAGAGAGTGGAGGTCGCTCAGGTCGTGTGCAGCTGCAGCATAAAGTAGTCCTCCTCCCGCGCACCTCCGGTTGCTGTTACAAGCAGGTAGCTCTGCAGGCTGTATGATGGCTGAGGAGGTGAGCCCCCCGAACTTTTCCCCCCGTCTAAAAGGACCAAGTCGGCTGTATTTATACTTCGGCTACCATAAAAAGACAAACGGCCGCGGCTCGGAGGCAATACATCCAATATGATAGTGAAACTGTTGAAATTCAGTTTTAAGCTCCTGTCTGATCTTGAGCCACAGGTTAAGTGATTGTATTTATTTGCATTTTGCTTAGTTTTTTTTCACAAAAAATAATGAATTTATGTTGTGACGTGAGTTGCAGGTTTAGCCTCAGTTAAAGGACTGCATTAAGGACTGCACTTATTTTTTATTTAGAAAGAATTCTGTTATTTTTTATTATTATTTATTTTAAATACATATTTACTAATGTTCCATCATGTTCTATATATGTTTAAAAATAAAAGACTGTTCAATGGAATTATTATTATTATTTTTTAAATACAGATGTTTCAAAAATCTCATTTTATAGCTGTAGTCATAATACTGTGAAACCGTGATATTTTTACCTAAGGTTATCATACCGTCAGAATCTCATACCGGCCCATGCCTAATAATCATACCCAGGATATCTCTCCGTTACCTGGGTTGATTTACCCAGACATTCGCAATCCTGATAAGCGGTACTACGAAGCTGGTTATCAACTCGGTAATTGAACCCAGAGTTTTCCAATCTGGATCACTGCGCGCTTGAAGGAATGCTGGCAGAAAATTGCAGACGAAGTTAGTTTAATACATTCAAAATACAATTATGTATTGTGCCACGTTGATTCTTTTTTAAATATATATTTTGGTCAATTTTTACAATTAACAAATATGAATGTCCCTTGCCTATTTGTTGACTTTTTCGACACTACCAGCCCTGTCCCTTTTTCAATTTTTTGCTTGCTTTGGAAAATCCTTCACAATTTTCAGGTGAGCATTGGGGTAAATATTGCTATTTCCTTCTGCTAGCGTATGAGGAGAAAGTATTGCTACTTCCCCGGAGGTATTGCTACCTGTTGTAAGGTGTCGCTAACGCTAATATTGCTACCAGTCTGTATTGCCAACGCTAGCTATTTGCAAAAGTATTGCTACTTCGATTCGGAAAATATTGCTATTTTCCTATGGGTAAAGTATTGCTACTTTGTGCAACCGTACAATTGGGAACAAAGTGACCGAGTTGTGCACCCGAGTCAGTAGACAGTTTAGCTTAGCACCCTAGCACAGTTGTCAACAGGCTTCTGTGAGAAGCAAGAAGAGGTTATTTGTGCTTCTGATGAGGTCATGCAGGAGGCGTTCCCATAGTGAGACACGAAACGAATGCTATGAAAGAGAACAATTGTAGCTTGTTAGGCAAGGTTAGCCTTTTTTTTTTTGTCTCGGGTGCTTTTACTCATGAGGATTATAGCAGAGTGTTTTAGTGAGCCGTAAGCAAGTCAGGGTCATCTTTTGAAAAAGAATGGATGCCTTCTTTTCAGCACTCCAGTGTGCTTGAGCATTTTGTCTGCCTGAATCTTTTCATTATCATAATAATCTGATTTTTTCAGGATCTGTATCACTTCTATATTTTTATAGAATAGTCTCTCCTTTTGTCTTCATTATGTCATTAGCTAGTTCTGTGCATGTCTTAATTGGTGTCATGTTTTTGTTATATAACTCAAATTAATGCAATTTGAAGGTATCTAGATCCTTGTTCCTGAACAACATTTGTCTTGCATGTGAATACAACGTGGACACACCATGAGCATGTGACCACATCGTAAGAGCTATTAAGCAAAAACATAGGACAATCATTACCATCCTTTTACATTGAAAACCATACAAAATACAACAATACAAAAATACATATTCATCAAAATAGAAAAATGATATTTAACCTTAAATATTTTTTTTTTGCAATTTAAAAAAAAAAAAGTTAGTTTAAAGCTTTACATTAAAATCATCACACACTTTAACCTTTAACAATTTCAAACAGAATGCAATGAATGATGTTCAACATTATTTACCATTACTGTACTTCACATATCATCCAAACAGTCAAAACAAAACATACTTAAAGAAAACAATAACACACTTTTAATCATGGTCGTATTACTGAAACACATAAATCAATTCAATAACAATACTAACAGGCAGATAAACAAACTTAAGAGCAGCTACATTAGGATCGAGTGGTTTAGCAACACGCTAACATGGCGGCCATATGAGCTTCAGCATACTGCAGTTAAATAAGTTGAAAACAAAGCAAAGCAACTCATAATTAAACACAACATAACACAAAATAAACCAACCTTGTGCCCTTATCAGCCAGGTACTAAAGCTTTAAGTTATGTGATGATGAGTAGACATTTTTCATACAAACAAACAATACTGATACACCTTTCCTTTGTTTTTATGTCACTGTCACACTTTAGGCTCTTTTAACAGGATTTTGGCGCCATGCAACATTAACCTTTCAAAAGGGTTTTGAACTTAAACTTAACATACGCCCCTGTTTTTTATGCTGTTAGCCTAAACGACATGCCCAAGTTGTGAGCAGCACAGATCCCACATAGTGTTAGACTCAGAGATGTGTCTGGTATCATTGGAAAGGAAACACTCTCAGGATACTTGTAAAAGTGTCTGTGTGATTCTGTGACTTACTGACAAAGAGTGGCAGAGGTTACAATGATGGGGTTGTTTACTCGCCCATAGGTTTGCCTTTACACATGACATGTGTACAGACATTCAGGGACCTCTCAGCAGGATATAGACACAATGAGGCCACAGCCACAGGTCTTGGCTTCATGCAGTCCAAATTTGGAGTCAAAAGACCAAAAGATGAATTTTTCAGAATTATTTTTCAACAGGTATGTCCATGCGTTTTCCTTAGGTCCTTTTTGGAGACTCCAAATGGACACTTGGTTACCATGGTTACCAAAGCTGTATAACCACAATCAAACACCTATAACTTCACATCCCCTTTGCCTACAATCAAAATCTTGGTCTCTAATGAAAGCTGACTCCATATTATTATTATTATTATTATTAATAATATATATATGTTTTTTTGTTTGGCCATATCTATCTATCTATCTATCTGTGTATTTTGTATACATATGTTAAGTCGAAGAAGAACCAACCGTGTACCAAAATGCCGTGTGCGTAATGATATATGGTTCAACTCTTTTACGCACAGGGCGCACGCCGGTTACGCTTGGAGTTTGTTTATGGACAGCCAAACTTAATAGCTTAGTGTCATACACCTTTGGAAACCTCTGACTATTGGCTAAAAGGTTATCAACTTAATTTCACTGAATATTTCCATAGGCTAGAACAGCAGTCAATCAAAGCCATGTCGTCATTGTTGTCGGTCACATGTCCTCATTGGCTTTGGAGACATGTACTGCCTAAACCTAAACACCGATTGGCTTGTGTGTGGTGTCGTCAGAAGCAGGAGAGGCTCACGGTCGTAAACATAGACGGTCGTAAACATCTAGTCGTGTGTACTCTGAGATGGACGTGCATGTCAGGAAATGACGTAAACGGACCGTATATGGTTTGTTATTTGTGTTATTACGTTACGTGTTGGACTAAATACATGTTGACATATTGAGGAAAGTATTTCGGTTTTATGGAAACGGATTTCATATTTCACAAGAATGGATACTTGGCGAGCTGTACAGAAAGTGCTGAGTCATAAGATGATCGTTGTGGATAAAGGGAAGACTTTGAAGGTATGTAGCATTATAGCTTTTCTTACTTAGCTCAGGGGCTAGCCGAGCTAATCGCTAATACTATTACGGCTGTGAGCAACCATATAAGTCGTGAGTGGTCTTGAATGAATCAGAACAATCTAAGCTTTCCAACGATGTACGGCATGAATATATATGTTTAAGGGTTGGTGTTTAAAACATTCGGAATAACGTGTGGCTACCTCCTAACATCCGTACCGTCCCGTGGACGGAACAGCGTATGTTAAGTGGTTAATACATAAACAAATGAGATAATTAATGGCCATAACTTACAAAAAAAAAAAGAGAAAACATAAATAAAGTTCATAAAGGTCATCTACACTTACCATACAATTCAAGGCCACAGCATTCATGCCCTCTACAGTTCACTAAGTGTCTGGTTCATATACTGCAGTAAGCTGTCCATATCGGGCTGTGAAGGGAATAGTGAGACATTTGTCACTGACAAGATAATTGAGTTCTCTCTGACAAGCAGAGGTGAGTGGGCACAATGACAACATGTCCTGGGGGTGGATCCTTTAACAAGCAGGGCTGTGTTGGTTTTAAATTCAGCCAGGCTATTTATTGCTTCTGTCCCTTTGTTAATCAAAAATGTTTCAATTTGTTTAATCGCAGTCCCCCAATTTATATATACCTAAAGAAATTCCTTTCTGGAGTCAGAAGGCAAGGCAAGGCAAGGCAGTTTTATTTATATAGCGCATTTCATACACAATGGCAACTCAATGTGCATTACATAAAACAGACACATTAAAACATACAATTAACCCCCCCCCCCCACCCACCCACCCACCATAATAAAAACAAAGTACAGAAAAACAGAAAGACATAAATAAATTGCTAGAATAGAGCATTAAATATAAGATTGCAGCATAAAATAATAAATTAGCTTTAAAATCATTAAAAGGACATAGAGTGTAAATGAAAGAAATCTTGACACATGTTGGTTCAGCAGTGCCAAATTGAGCCCATAGAGGTATAGTATAGGCAGAATATGGAACATTCCCTGAGAGTTGACACATATTTATTATCTCTTGGTACAGTATATACATTTTCATGCTGCCCACATCTAACTGCAAGTCTGTCTGGAGTTGGAATACTGCAGTAAGGTAATAATAATATCCATCATAGGGTTTGACTAAGTGTTTGGCTGATAAGAACTCTCTATTTGCAAAGATGTAACATGATTGTCTAGACTTCTCAGTGTGTTGTCCATTACACTGCACTAATGGACTTCATACTGCACTGTGTATTATATGTCTTAGGGTTGTTATTATAATAACTGGTTAAACAGTCATTTGCTTACATGTAAAACATTATGTAAGGTTGTGTATGCAATCAACCTGAATATGGTAGTTATAATATTTAATCAGTGATGCTGCCCCTAACATGACAAGCAGGGCATACTTGATTCAGAGCATTAAGATCACTGTAACCAATATTTAATTTTTATACCTTAGATTTTTTCTGTTTTAAATCTACTACTTTGTTTTATTTTACTTTATGGTTTTACCTTAACTATTTAATCATGGATTTGTCTTGGTGAACACTTTAGTGCATGAATATATGCTGACTCAGTAGAGCCCATACAGTTGGCCTTGTTGTTATCCCCATTGTGAGAAAAAAAGCTCAGCCATACACAACACCCTGCAGACACAATGATGCTCAGCCCGGGACAAGCAGGCAAACTAATCGAACAGTGAGTCATGCAGTTTTTCACCGCAGCACCAGACCCTGCTGGTGGAGAAACGGCGTTAATTGCTGTCGATCGGTACAGCAGGTCTGCGTGTGTGTCCTGAGCGTCTCTGTAAGGACGCCTGGTTCATCTTATCCCACTGCAATAATGAAGATGACAGACAGTATACCCCATCTTTGGGCTGTCAGTTAACGAATGCGGGAGTCATTTGGTATTCAGAGTTGTCGCCGGGCAAAGGAAGGATGTTGATGGATTAGAAGGAACGAGCGCGGTTACAGAAACATCACAGATGACTGCGGAATCTGCACGGCGGGTCGTCTCTCCTCTCCAGCCTCCAGTCCTGCTTCCCGTAAAAGGAGTGGCTATTCCAACGTTAGCGGCACACATGCAATGCGCTGTCACACACACACGCACACACACACACACACACACACACAGGCTTTTGGCGACTTCATTTGTTTTGGTCGGCGATAACGTGCAGGAGACATACTGAAGGTTCTTCATGGCTGTATGACAGGCTTTTACGCACTGATCCAGCACAGCAGTAAGGTAAGGTAATGCTCTCACCGGTACTGTGTCTTGGATTTGGGCAAATAGTTAAAGAAAGACTGGATGGTTATAATGACAGTAAAGTGTTAACTTGTCTTACTGAGTCATCCTGTTAATGATGTTGTATAGTATGTGCTTGGAATTAGTAGGATATGTTGCAGGTGCATCAAATCCAGTAGTTTAGAAATGCAGGTTCTTGAAGTCCTGAAGGTCCCCAGCAAAATGAGTCAGTTTAATTCCATGACAGCCCTCACTAAAGGATCCCAGCTAGAGAACAGCTTTCACTGTTATTACTGCATGTATTTCCCACTATAGAGACAGTTAGAGATTTTAATTTTAAGATTAAAATATTCTCCTAGGCTAGTTGTGGGCCTGTTACTAGTAATGAGATCTCAGACTTTTACATTACAAAATTGGTGAGACAATGAGAAGATTCACTTTCGCTCATCATTCATTGTTGTGTGTTGTGAGTGTGTTGTCTACATGTACAATGCAGTATCTCAGGCAAGCTGATGGAAGTTTTAGGATACAATGTAAATATCACTTAGAAACTTGTTCTATGCTAAAAACATAAGCTATCTCACAAATACCTATGATGATAACACAAGAGTTATCATATGTAAGTTTGCCATTACATATACACACTAAAGAAACTCCATACCGGAACCGTCTGACACAATTTTTTTGAGGACGATGCCAATATTAGGGAGTAAAAAACCTCTGATATTGATATATTGGCCGATAATCTTGTATATACAAAATATATGTATGAACACATGTTTTTTGCAAAGTAAAATCAAATATACATAAAATGCTGCTTATGTAACTAAAAAAAAGTAAAACATATTGGCACATATCAGACAACTTATATACCGATTCTGATATATGATATATGTGATAGACTTATATCTGCCAATAATAGCCGCTGACCGATATATTGGTCTACTCCAGAAATGTTGAGGAACTTTTCCAACAAGGACTATCTTACGCCGCCTTACAGTATTTGACACAATGTTTGCCATGTTGACATGATAACAAATGACTCAAAGACGCTCTGATAATATGATTTGTTTCCTATTTGTGTCTGAGAACCTGGTTACTGTAGCCTGTTTTGTGATGACATTATGATTCCAATGCTGGACTGTAATAATATACATTATGATGTGTTCACAAAAGATTGAACTCTGAATCCAGGTCAACTCTTACAACAGCAAGGCAGCGCTTACTTACAGTACAGTAAGCTATTACCTGCAGTACAGTAACAGCATTGGGCTGCTGGTCCTTGAACACAGTGTTATCTGTTACAGTGGATGTGTCATTGTGGTAACATCAGCCACACAAATCAAGACATGATGTTTTTCTTAGCACGTTACACATGCATTTTATCACTGTTGTTGATGTTGAGTTATACCTTGCTTCCAGAGGTATCGAATTATTCATGCTGACAGAAAGTTTAGTGATTTGTATCATGATGTGAGAGAAAGTGACAGGAGGTGTTGTGCCAGACGACTCAGTGAGCATTTCAGTTTTTATTGGATACAGACAGTGTTTATGAGTGCTGATGACTGATATAACTATTTTATGTTATCTGAGCTCAGGTTCATTAGTGTAGCTTTTACTTTCACAATGCCAGTAACCATTGCCAAGGTTCACAATATCCTACGGCCTGATCTCCACACTTATTAAGCTATTAATTAATTAAGCTATTATCATCTAATAGCTTAAGTGCCAGTGGATTTTAACTATTAAAAAATATATGAATTAAAAACAAGACTATTCTACTGATTCCCATAGGGAATAGGACAGGTAGGAAGTCATGTGTAGGGAGGATGGGATATTTCACACTGACACAGCTGATTTCTATTCTGCTCTGTCACTATTTGTACCTCATGCTGCATGTTACTGGTCAATATTTAACCTAAAGGTTCAGAGACTGAGCAAATACTCAAACAAGACATATCCATTGTATGGACAGTGATGCATACTTCCAAAATTAACATTTTTTGTCATATTACTATCAAGTTTTATTGCCTGAATGTGAGTCTAGATATGTTGAGTGTATTGCACCGCGGTGGCTTGGCTCAAATGAAAAATGCCAGAAGTGTTTTATATATTAAGAAATTTTTTAAGATTAATGTGGTGAAATTAGCTGTTCATGGCATCATCTCTTGGAAGATGGAGTACCTAAATATGGCTGCAGCTGCTACGGCTTATTTTTACCCACGTCTCCTCTGCTGACCAGAGTCTGCAGAAGAAGAGAAAAGTAAACCATGAAGCCGCAGTGCCAGTCTTCTATTTTGCATGAGCAGGTGAAGTTCTGTACAGTACGGTTATCATGGTCACCCTGCAGCACCTCCACATGCCACTGATGATATTTCACAAAGCACATGGTGTGTTCAGCCCTGCGTTTTGCATTTTATAACACTCTGACATCAAGCCTTTGAGTTTTATCTCGTCACTCGCTTTAGTGACAGTTAAACATTAGTAGAGTGAGGTCACCTGACACAACAGTTAATCCTAGTGGGTTAACAATTAATTGGATGTATAGGTTTAACACCTTGCTCTTTGCCAATTAGATTAAAGGGTGCAGTGGTTGCTCTAGTAGTTTAACCAACAGGGTAAAACTTGGCTGGAGTTTTAAAGTTGTTACCTAGTTTTGGATGCCTTGGACACCTACTGATCTTTCCTGGGTGTGTTAACCTTGTATCATTTCCAAGACTATGACTGTAGTCTTGACAATCTTACATGATGTGTGTTCTTGCTACTGTATGTGTCTGTGATTTTCTCATTCATTCAAACCATCTCAAACTCAGTTCTTTTTCACCTCTCCTGTAGGAAGGCAATGGCGACACGTAAAGACAGACACAGAGATCGAAACCCAATGGAGGAAAGCTATGAAGAGAGTGGCACCGTCTCTTATCCGGGAGACACTCTGCCCTGGAACCTTTCCAAACTCCAAAGGGTCAAACGTTCCAAGTCAGCATCGGGGGAGGTCCTGGATCCAGCAGAGAGGGCTGTAATTCGCATCGCAGGTATGAGCCCATTGTTGTTAAGGGGTTACGCTGTACTTCTGACAGCTACTTGGAAGGATGGAAGTTACACTGAGATATTCAAGTGTGATGTCATAGTGGTGATATACACTTCTCAGTTTTTGAAGAAAAAGCACCTTAATGCCAACTGGAAATCATATGTTTGCTGATCTGCAGCAGTTGAGGTTCTCATCTTACTACACTGATGTCAAAGTGTACTCAAGGTGTGTTCAGCATACCCTGACATCACTGTTAGGTGTGGTGACACGTGCAGTAGAGCACATCTTTGTTGGGTTTGGTCATATGGCCAAGAGACTTTAGACTCTTTTTGGAGGAAGAAGACAATGCCATGGCCTGTTGCTGCTGATACAGAGTGTATTGTTTTGTTTTTTTTACTTTTTTCACTCTTACAATACACCAGTGGTTGTTGTGTAGCCCTACTATAAGTTAAAAAAAAACAACAAAACAACCCATCATAAACAAATCGGAAAGAACATTATCCATAATATTGACTTTTCTTAAGTAGCAACTGAAACTTCATGTAGTAATTAGACCAAGGCCATTGTCCTTTGTGTGAATGTCCTTGTTTGCATTTTGGGTAGAGCTTGGCATAATGTCAAGCTGCATAGAGCACCATTCATTTTATGGGTTGATATGTTGACCACTGAATTAGGTTACAAATTAGCATCAGTATTTATATACAATTCAGATGTCTATAACCTCCCCAATTCTGAACTTGTGTTTTGAGGCAGTGGAAGTGGGGAGGAGCATTGGCCATTTTTTGGAATAAGGGTAGGATGTGACTATGCTTCCTAGTGCAGCTTTAAAAGTCAGGTCACAAAGGAACAATTAACCTTCTACGTGATACTGTAAGTGAAAAAGGAAACAAAACAATATTTTGTAAAAAAAAAAAAAAAAAAAAAACATGTATAAGGACTGATGATAGGTTTTACCAGATGAACAGGATATGGACATAGACATTAAGGCTTGGAAAGTTACAAGAGACAGTACAGTACGTGAGGTTTTCCAAGGGTGAGGTGTGGTTATCTTTCAACCGTTCAAACAATAGGCTGGGATCCTGTCCAGACTAACTGTAGGGATGCTGGAAACACATAATTTATTTAGACTATGGGTTAGTGCCATTGCTGTGAAGTGATGATTGCCTTGAGCCAAGCGTTAGATACATTTAAACCATTCACGGTTTAATCACGTAGACATACATTAATTGGAAATAACAGTCATACACAAATCACATTCATTCCCTATTACAAGTCATTTGCAATACATGCCTTGTCACATTAATAATATATCAGTCATTTTATATTAATTCACTCCTGAGTGATAAAAATCATATGACAGTGTTACTGCTATACCCGACTTCTATCTAATGACTTACTTAAATTGAAGTACCTCATCATACTGCAGTGCTCTGCGTCTAGCACATTGTGGCCCAAATGATACATTGGCAGGCTGCTATTATTAACTAATATTAGATTTTCACAGTTATGTTGGTATCACTGTTGGCATATATGCAAAAAGAAACTGCAGCACACACATTTGAAAATGGGTTTGATGTAATTAAGGAATAGTATCTCTATTACATAATTCATCCAGAAGTATGCTAATGGATGGAGTACATTGCAGCTGAGTAGATAAGTTCATTGTTAAACTGTAAAACATTATGCTTCATATCTTTGTCAGCTCTAATGATGTGAGTTTATGGTTCTTTGCCAAACAAATAATACTGTCTCGGTCTCCACTCCACAATCAGTGTAGAGAGACAGCCAAACTTCACATCTGCATTAATGTTATCAAAAAGTTACCATAAAAATGATATGCCCATCTATTAGAAATTAATACATAATGTAAAAAAATATTATGTCCTCTTGCACTTATATCATTATAGTACTAAATGAGATGATTCTGTTATATTTTTTAATGATTTCATTGTGCCAGTTTTAGCACAATAAGTCTTTGATCGAGTTTGTTTTGGAATGGCGTGCTCCTGCCTGGCTAAGAGGAAGTTTACATAACTTTAGCACCTACAATAGGCCTGTGTCCACATCCTGTACTGCTTTTCCTCTGTCCATCACAAGGCCAGGTCAGGCTGTGTCAGCACCTATGGGTGAGGCTGAGCCTTTGTTGTGGTCTCTGCTGACGGACTAAGTGCCTGCTGTCGAATCCCAGGGAATCATTTAGAAGTGGACTATGCACCGTTCTTGCTGATGATGATATTTTCTGTGTGGGTGAGGGAGCACTGTAAAGTTTCTCAAGGAATATTGTATACTCCTCCTATATAGGGAGGGAAAACCTACCATAAACCTACAGTGCTGTATATGGTTCATGAAACATTTGTAGAACCAGCATCGTGAATTGCATGGACATAAAAGTAGAAACAAGGCAAAGTTAAAATCAATGTTCACAGTTTTTCAAGTTTGTGTTAGACAAGAGTCAGGTGCTTAAAGAAACATTGAACGATTCACTCCTTTTGTTTGAATCATTGCTCCTGTTCATACTGGCCATTAGAAGCAATAAATGTGCTTATGATCTAAGTGATCGATGTAAGTGATCCTCATTTTGACCAAAAATGTACTCAAACGTTTATCTGAAGCTGATATGAGGATATAGCTGTCTGAGTTAATTAGACTGCAACAGTTCTTCTTAGACAGTAACAATGTACCTCTTTGTTCCTGTTCAGCTGCAGTAGAAGGATTATAACAAAAAAGCAAAATGTGGCACTAAAACACATTAACTTTAAAAGACATTGACTTGATTTGACTAATTTAGATGGCTGAAGCCTCATAATAGTTTTAAATAAACTTTAAAAAAAACATTTTTCCACAAAAGGAAGCAGTGAAATGTGTCCTAAATTACGTAATTGAGAAGGCGCATTGGGAAGGGATCACGTAATGGCCACATTGAACAAGAGGAACAATTGCATCAAGAAAGCATGAATCCATGTTGACAAAGATTTATGCTGCTCTAACTCTGTAACTCTAGAGTCCTGGCATATAACCTGAGAGTGTATGTCGTGTGTGTGTGTGTGCGCAGCTGTGGTTGTGCAGGTCAGTTGAACCCAGAGCGGGACAGGTGTCAGTGTTTTAAAGTGCGTGCCCCCTCTCAACTGTGCATATCTCTGAATAAGATTTTAAACTACATTTGTGTCTCTAATGACTAGTTAGAGCACCTCAGACACTTTTCTAATCACCTGTGGGACTCGGCCTTGAAAATGAGATTGAGAACTTGTTAAGACTTGGTGTAAAGTGTGGCCTTCAGTTAAATACCATTGGATTTTATTACCTAGCGTTGACATTAGAAGACTGTGAATAGGAATGAGGAGAGTCTGTTGGGACTGACTGAGATGTAACCATTTTAAAATTCTCTTTCATGAAACACTCACTCGCTCTGTTCCTGAATATTAAAAATAAATCACCCTCTCTCTCTATTCCCTCTCACCTTATGCAGTATAAATTCAGTTGCATCATGTTTAAACACAGTATTTTCCATCGTATTATTTAATATAAAATGTTCTGTTTTCTTCTGCTGTATCCTAATTTTATTTACTGCTTAAGCCACACTGCCTCTCAGTGAACACTCATGCATGTACTAGTAACTGATTGAGTTGAAAGTTCTCCAGTCAGTCAGCTGTCAGACTGGTCATAGAGCAGATTTACTGTCCACAGTATGGCTTGGGAGTCAATACAGGAGGACATGAAGAGGTCAGAGGTCATGTCTGATGTTCGGTAGAAGAATGTACAGAATCTTTGGAGCATGCATGAGGCTGGTACTCAAGGACAGCATAACTCATGGAGGTCATTCCCCAACATACCCATCAGTCAATGGGACAGACACTCCACCCTGCCACCTTCTGGTTGGCTGGTTGTACTAGCTGGCTGTCATTCAAGGGGTACAGCCCAAAGAGTACTTATCTTTAAAGGTTCAGTTCATATATTAGAACATTTTTTATATCACGTAGTACCTCTAGTGGCATAGCTATTAAGATTGTTTTAGTTTTAATCACACCAGGTTTGAGATCTCCACCTCTGAGACTTATCCTGCCACCAAAATGTAATGAAGGTTAATAGAATTTCATCACTAAACGCTAAATAACATTTATCTGCCTGGATACCTCTAGAGGGCTAAAACACACGTTGAAAACAGTTGATCATATCGCTTTCTATGAGATTGAATGAAATTGTGCTTAAGTTTATATAAATGTATTTATTCTGACATTCTTTTGAATCCTGCATGCTGCATGGTAATATTATTTAAACTAACATGAGCTTATTAACGAGTACAGCTCTGAAGTTATCTGATGTTGTATTTCTTTGAGGTTCTGTTACTATTAAACAGAAAGCAAATGGAAATTCACATCATCCTCCAAGTGATAATAATAAGAGAAGTCATTTTAGGCTCCATTATCTCCTGCCTGGAATTACAAATGATGTAAGTAAGTAATCGAAGTGCTAAACAACAGCAAATCAACCAATGCTGGCAGTCTAATGTATTCAAAACAAACAAACAAAAGCACTAGACACAGTGTATTTTATATATTGCTGTTAAATATGGAAAAAAATGCAGCTACTTTATCACTTAGTGTAGTGATCTGAAAGTGTTAGCATGGCATAGATATGTATTCTACTGTATGTAAGCAAAACAGTTATACTAATATTGATCACAATAAGTCATGCAATTACCATCATCAAAACGATCATCAAACACTTCCAATCATAACTGTTAAAGGACAGTTGTGAATGGTAACATCTCAAAATCTCTATTGTAATTATAATTGTAATACATTCAGTAACCATAACTTTCATAATGTTTCAGTGTTGGGAGTTGATAGTTCAAGCTGTACTTATAACTTCTAACATCCCTGCAGAACACTTTACAATTATTCATCATGATATTTGCTATTCAACAGTGATGCAATGAAGCAATTTTCATTGAAGCATAAGAGCTGAATACATTGACATTTAGTCACAATACCATGTGTTTATCATGTAATGCTTTGCACTTTTGGAGTGCTGATCTGGATTTACTTATGAAAGCATCTTTGTATATCTAATCATATTCCTCAGTTTGGAGACAAGTCTTATGTAAACTAATTACTATGTGGGTTTTCTTTAGAAATGCTTCCTCTACCTATTTTAGGATCCCTATGATAGTTATTAAATGTCATCTTACAATAGGTCAAGCTGCATGCTGATAAATGAGCTCTGCTATCGGCCTGCTTTAAGACAGCAATAACCTGTTTGGCCAGCAGGTGGCACTTTCTATTAAATGAGCTGAAAGCCTCAAAGTGTTCTTGCTGGAGAGCCATCACAGCTTCTGGAAAATGTGTCTCATTTCCCACACCCATCTCAAATAGCATTGACTACATAGTATATTCCTTGTGCCCCTTGCATTACAGTGCTCTGCCTTATTTCATTAGACAATACGTCTAATGCTCAATAAATGAGCCTATCAGACAGAACGGCTTCATCTTTTTCACACAAATTTTACAGCTTTGACCTTTCTGCCTGCCCCATTTCACGCTGAACTGGGGAAAGAATGCCAAACCACCAGTCAGAAATTCTGGAAAATGAGCCATGACGAAATTTGTGGTGTGACCAGACAGATCCAAGCAAGCCGTAGCAAATAACAGAATAACTGCACACAACTGTGCATCACTTTGTTTGAGCTGTACACTCTTGTGGATATCCAGAAGAGGGAGCCAGGCCTATGTTAGTGTACATGTATGTCTGTCACCAATAGTTTTACTGTTATTACAGCAACATTGCAACATTATTGCACTATGCTAGAACAACAATCAGTCTTGGCTAATTCCAGACTGGGGATGATCAGTTGACACACTGACAAAGGTTTTAGTCAAGAGGAAGAAGGAGATGAAGGATTGTCTTTTCTTTGCTGAAACACTGAACATCAAAAAACAACAATCAGATGTCAAGTATTTGATTTAGTGGAGGGTTTGTGGAGTTCATACTCAAATATCTGCTATTGACAATGACAGATTTGAGATGGTTTTTAAAAATGTAATTTAGAGTGAAGAGCTCTTTAGTTTAAAATATAAGGAGGGAAAGAAGACTGAGATTCTTTTGACCTTCAAATCATGTTTATACTGATAAAATAATTTCCATCCTGTCAAATTCTACCAAAGGATAAGTCCCTCTTTAAGTTGGAGCCTGTCATAAATTCTTCCATAATAACAGCTGTCACACTGCTGAGAGGTTTGTCATCTTCTACAGCACAGACAATCAGTCTAGCTGTTGGCCAGTATTAAAGTCCTGCCTCTCTCTCTCTGTCTATGTGTGTGTGTGTGTGTGTGTGTGTGTGTGTGTGTGTGTTTGTTTCCCCCATGGTTTTTTCTTTCCCATCAGTGGTGAGCTGTGCCTTAGTAATCCCTTTGACTCTTGGATATAAAAGAAGACTGGCATTTCATTCTCAGAACATAACAGCGTGAAAAAAGCATTAATCATGTTAACGATGTAGCTTCATTTGTCTCGCGAGTCAGCCTCACTAGAATATCAGACTGAGGGACACATACCTGTAAAAAAAAACACTGAGAGACTCACTGTTTACTGTCCAGCTGTAAAACTTCTTTAACCATTGGGGAATGCAATAAATGGTCTGAAAGTTGCAAAATGCACCTGTAAGTAGGAGAAAATCTGTTTATTGTACAGCAAAATCTTGCATTCTGTTTCAAGTAACTGTAAAACGGCATATGTGGTACAAGACACAAGTGATATCTTTAGTTTCACAGCCTTATCTGTTGTATCTAAAAGACCATTAACAGACAAAGTATCAAATGAAGTGCAAATTCTCACACACACACATTGCACACATACTGTATATTGCATAGACAAGTGTCCACACGCATACCTGTCAAGGGATACACTTAGTGGAGCATGTACCCACACCTTCAGATCTTCTAATGTGGAAAGCATGTGTGTGTGTCCAAGTTAAAAAACATGTGCAAAAGTCTCAAGCTCCTGCGTGCACCTGTTGAGTATTGTTGAATGAGATGTGGGAAACAACCGCCAGTTCCACACACACACCCACACTCAGACTCACTGACATCACGGGATCATGAGCTGAGGTCAACTTTCAAAGTTGCTGCTTAACTAAATAAACAGATATCACAAAGCCAAATTTGGCTCTTTGGCAATCTGGGAGTGGACAGCATGCTAGAATTATCTAGGAAGTAACCAGTGAGTAATTTAAGTATCTCCTAAGTGTTCACAACTATGTGTGTGTAAGGATTTGAAGTCATGGGATCCAGTGTAAAGGTACTGGATGTTTAGATTGGGGCGAGGTGCTAAATGTTTAGCTTTAAACATGTCTACTTATATTCAACTTAAATCCCAGCAGTAAAACACTGATGTGACAGTAATATCTCAGTCACACCTTTACGAACAGATTTTCAACTGATATATTAGCATTTAGCAGTTTAATATTTCCTCAAGACTTTATATTGATACACCCCTTTAATGTCTAATTGTTCTCTGTGCTTATAAATCATGCTTATTTGTGTAGCCACCCAGTCCAGTCTATGTTTATAATATTTTGGGAATCCTTTGTCTACACTTCTTGGAATATGTACTGTTCATGTCTTTAAAAAAACAACTGTGCCTGAACCTTACAATTTAGAATACATGGTGGGCACACAGTACATCCGGAACTTAATCTCTGTCACTAAAATTTCCTGTTAGAGTGTGTGTACAGATACGTACACACACTCACTTCTTCAGAGGTTGTGACCAAGCAGCAGCAGCAGCAGCAGCAGCACAGAGCTTGGACGTATCTTGTTTCCTCTCAGGAAAGTGTCCTGGCTGATGTCAGGTTGGCCTTGGCCAAAGAAATGTCTGATAGTCAGCCTGAACTGCAGGGATTTTCCTTTTCCTACATCAGTCCCTCAATGTTATGCTACAATGTGCACTCCTACACAAACCAGCATGGAAATAATGTAGGGTGATACCGTCTTTACTTTCCTCATCATTTTTATGAGGCGTGCCGTCATAAAACTCCTGAACAAAACGTGGTTTTTATATTCCAACAGAGCCTTTGCTTGCTTGAATCATTCAGTACAGTATGTCAGTGTAAGATGACATGATCCTGTCTTTGTTAGCCAAAAACACTGTTATTAATCATTTTAATGAAGCGCATGAATCAAAACTGATGTGGATTTGTCATGTATTGGCACAACAATCATGCAGCTAAATTTAATCAAAATGAAGTCTTGATATCTATAGCTGGCTGTTATTTTTATACTTTTTTTTTTAAAGCCATAATGTATTTTGGTCTGGGCCGTCGTCAGCTTGGCTGGTCAAGGGGGGCATCTGGTGAATATTCAGTGGCTGCCCCAACAGTTGATGTTCCCCGTGGACGTCAAAGGGTATATCTGCACTGCAACTGCCTTTGAATGTATTCATTGCCCTGCAGGCTTCAACTTTCTTAGTGACCGCCCGAAACATAAGAGCTACCAGCTGGAGTGTGTTACTGTGGCATGATCAAGATGGATGTTTTGCTGTCTTTGTTATGAGATTAGGTCCTGTAGGAACTGGCTGCTTCCTTTATAAAGGCTGATTCAATTGAGGCGTTGTTGAACAAAAGCTTATAAAACTGTGGCATCTTTGAAATAATAAGGAAGGATTGAGGATTAACTCTGATTTCATCGAAGGAAACTTTTTAAGATTATTTTAACAGAAACACAGTATGGTAGTTGCTGATTAGTGTTCATGAATGTTTACTTGCATGTGTCATTAACACTAGGGCTGGCAATGTTGCTCTGTGGATCTTTGCCCCACTTTGATCCAAACTGAAGTATCTCAAAAGTGATTGGGTGGATTGCCATGGAATATTGTCATTGTGCCTAGAGGATAAAGCTTGCTGACATTGGTGATCCACTGACTTGACCTCTAGAGCCAGAGAGAAGTCAGGTTTACACTTAACCAGTAAATATGTCATCATCTACTTGATTGATTGACACAAACTAATACACAGATGTCTACGGTTCCAGGAAAATGTATCCTAATGACTTTGGTTAACTCCCAACTTTTCCACTGTGAGACTGACATCAGCAGTTTTGATTGATACAGACATTAAGCTACTGCAATTGTAATAACTTTGGTGATTCCCTGACTTTTCATCAGGTAAATTTAAACCTTTTTTCTGTTCATGACCAGAAAACTGACAGTCCAGCAAACATCATGCTACTTTGTGTTTGGTGCCGGTTTGCAAATGGTGCTATGCTAACATGCTAAACTAAGATGTGACGTATCTGCTACATCAGAATGTTAGCATTGTCATTGTTAGCATGTTAATAGCATTTATCTCAAAGCGCTGCTGTGCATAAGTGCAGCCCCATAGCACCACCAGCATGCCTCTAGACGCTTAGTCTTGCTATTTAGATTTATAATCAGAGGATCATTTAACAAACACAATGAGCAACACAGAGCCCAGAGTATTTTATGTGATTACACAGTACATATTTGAATGTCTGACATTTGTCTAACGGTAAGAGAAGCGTATCTGTGCTTTGGTGGTCTAGTACAAATTGCTTGTCATCCATCAGCGTCTAATTCAGTTGAAGTATTACCACAGAGCCAGTATGCTTCTCTGCTTTCCTCACTGCTGTGCTTGTGCTTGGCAAGCAGCACTCAGTGAGCGTGTGCCTGTCGGTCCAGCCTGTGTGTCTTTAAAAGGGAGGGGCCTGACATTTATATTAGTATTTCTGAGCGGAGGCTATGGGAGGGATAGGGGGGGGGGGGGGGGGAGAGGGAGGGGAGGTGGGGGTAGGAGGGGGGAGGGGGGGCGGGGGTTGCGCCGGGCTGTGGAATGAAGTTGGGAGCTGTGGAGGGTTCACACACAGCCGAGAGAGCAGACAGAGGACAGCACAGGCTGCCTCACACACATCCACAACGCAACAGAGACACAGAGAAAGAAGCTTGACCTAAAAGGAGGAGGAAGAACCCAGCGCTGAGGAGGAGGAGGAGAAGAAGAAGAAGAAGAGGGTGACAGCATGGCCATGTACGAACCCGCCTACCTGCCCCCGAACGCCGAGGAACAGGACTTCATCCAAGCTTATGAAAACGTCAGAGAGAAGTATAAAGGTGAGAGGCTGCACTCACATTACAGAGATGACAGCTACTGCACGACTACATGTGATGATGGAAGGGGAGGAGGGTCGTATTTATTTGTCTATGTTTGGTTAGACTGAATATGCACAGGTACAAACACGTGACTGTTTGCGTACCTTGGCTTACCTTTGATCGCTCTGGCTGTGTGTGTGTGTGTGTGTGTGTGTGTGTGTGTGTGTGTGTGTGTGTGTTAGTTAGTGTTAATGGAACAGAGGAGGGCAACCGTACACGCTGCATCTCCTGACTGCTGAGAGTTTTATTGATTGTCGCACATGTTCGCTGTCACTCTTCCAGACCGCCTCTCTGAGTGTGTGTTGCTGTTGTGACAGTCCAGTGGATTTACAGGAATGCCTCACTTTGATATGCGACCGTAGCAACCAGCCCACTCTGCCGACCTCTGACCTTGATGAGACTAAGAGAGGGGTTTAGTTGAAGTCTGAGCGCTCCACTGATTGTTATCCTCTCCTCAGTCACAACAGAGGACTTTAACAGGTGCTGCCGAGCAACAGAGAAATTCATTAATACACCACAGGAGAGTTCATGCTTTTCTTCTTCGATTCTCATCTCGTTTTTTATCCTTTTTTTATCCCTTTATCTCCTCAAGTGTGCAGCTCAGCATGCTTTCGCTGGATTATGACAAGCTACATAGTTTCTGCCTTTCTACCATTTTTGGAAATCTTCACATAGAGCGGTTATTAATGAGAGCAAGATTAAGATTTAAAGGATGAAGTTGACTTAGTTCTGGCAGGTGAAGAAGAGCAACATCTATATAAGCCAAGCATCCATCCCAACACTTGGCTCACTTTCACTTTTCTGTCCTCTCTCTGCCTGCCTGCGTCCTGTCAGAGGATGCGATGTGCTTCCTCCAGGTGCTTTCAAATTTGAAGTTTTGGTTGAGCTTCTATCCCTATCCCATATCTGATATGTTAATATTCTTTCACTTTTCCTTCCACTACATGTTTTTTCTTTCTACTGTACATGTTTCATTCCCTCCGTTCCAACCAACACATAATCAGGAAGAGGGAGAGTTCCTCTATAAATACTGCCCCAGTTTTCTTTCTTCTTTTTTTTTTTCTTCTTCCTGCGAGAATCTTGCGACAGAGCTTGTGCCGAATCACTGTTGGGGGGTTTTTGTCTTCTTTTTGTGGATCAGCATGTTTGCATGTTTACCCATTTGTGTTGACATCTAGTGTATCGTTTTTTGTTTTTTTTTGTTTTTTTTAAGCTGCTGTGCTAGCATTTTTAGCATCTTTGAATCATCAGCACATTGATTTTATAAGTCGGTGTAATTACTGAAAACAGACAGGACAGAACCGTGGCCAAATAGATTACACAAGCAGCCTCTTTATAGTGTATCGAGGGGTTCAACTTGGTGGGAAATTGTTTGCTTTGTGACACAAAACAGGAGGGGGGAGGTGCTGCCATCCAGTGCAAACAGAGCTGAAGATCTGGCAAGGGATTTGTTGAAAGAGCGAGTGACTGATTCCTTCCAACATGTACTGTACAAGCACAAGTGCAGTGAACATGCCAGAGTATGGCAGAGGATAAATATGTATTAATTCAACATCAGAATGCATTAAGTGTGCTTGGTTCTGTGTGTGTGTGTGTGTGTGTTTCAGGTCCTTACTCATTGTGCTGTTTCTGTACCAGGAGCTAATGGGAAGCAGCAGCCTGCTCTATGGCAGGTGTTTATGTTCCAGACGTTCCTCTGTGTTCTTCTTTGACACTCCACTGAGGTCCTGCTCTCCTTATTAAGGCACACTGACGACAACCAATGAGAGAGTTGTCTCATTTCTCTCTCCTTTTAAAAAAAAAAATTGTTTCTCATATATTTTAGTCACAGTTTTGCCTTATATTACAGAATCCGACAAAGTCATGACACACATTATCAGCTACGGATGAGGATGGTGGAGATTATCAAAACCCATGAAATCCTATTTACTCCTTTTGACTCATTATACGTCGTAATAGACCTGCAGTGTGGTTTTAAAGGTTGAGCGTGTGTCGGTGTACCTACTGATGCTTGATAATGGAAGGTATTTGGTCCGTAAACATTCTCAAGGTACCCAGCAGCATGGATGTTTCTGTGTTGCTTAGATACTCATCTTTATCCGTTCAGAATATAACCACACTGTCCTAAATACCTGTCCTTGTTCATATTCTCCACATACTGACCTGGTTTTATCTTGACCGAGGCCAAACTGCTCCACTCTTTTTTTCCCCCCCTCTCACAGATGAGTTTTTATGTTTCAAGAGACAGGCCACAGTTATAAGTTGATATTATGTAAAACCTTTACTGGATGTTAGACTCATTTATTGTACTGTCTCATGGTATCTACAACATGCTGCCATTCAAAGGAATCATTTGCTTACAGTATGTAATCGCTGATGCTTTCTAGATATAGCATACAAGTTCCAGGTGTGGACGTTTGCCTATCAGATCGCTGCCAGGCAATTCTGTTTTGTAGGGAAAGTGACTGGTATAGTTGGTGTTTCTGTACTTCACTAAAACGCAGGGCTGTAACAAAGAGGATGTTACTACTTGACCACCCTCTATGTTTGTTGTGTCTGTTTTGTAATGATGTGTAATGATGCCAAGTCTTACCTGATAGCAGACAATGGAAAAAGCAGTGTAAAGACTACAAGCTATTGAGGTACTATTTTATTTTCTCCAGATTTAAGCCATATTGGGTTTTTTTCAGTTGCAAAATACTAGATATAATAACTTTAACACTAGAATATGAATATGTTTAGATGACAATACCATCCAAACATGTTTAAATACAATTATAGTTAGTCTGCTCTTTATAACGTTACTCACTGCTATCTCACTGCCTACTCTAAATTGTAGCCGGCTGGACGGTAAAGGCCTGGCTGCCTTCCCACTGTCCTCTAATGTAATTTGTGTTAGCAGCTGATGTCGATGTTACTGGGCCACCTGAGCAGGGGGTTTGCCCCGCTCATGTTGGGGTGGACTGCTGAGGGTGCTCAGCTACGGCTGGTATCCATACTTTGCCCCAGTGTGTGTGTCCTGTAAAGCCCCGTCCTATGCCCCGCAGGGCTTAAAATAACCCCCAAATATAGCCACAGACATGTTCAGCTAACCAATTAAAGTGTTATTTTTGGCGTTCTTGATTGTCTGCTTAGAGTAATTTAAATTCCTGTTTCTCAGCTGCAGAAAATCAACAAAAAAACATTTAAGAATGATCAAGCCAAGTGTAGCTTTGGTGTGCACAGAAGAAATATCAGCGTTTAAGAAGAATAGAAACTATTTTTAAGTCATAATGAAGTCATAAAGCATAAAGGCTTCAATCATTGCCGTCCCTTTTTAGCTGATACAGACATATAGTGTAGCTATCTTTATGAATGACTTCTATTTACAGTATGTGTCATTGTGTGAGGTGTGAAGTGGTGTGGGAAGTGCTTCGTCACGTTTGTGAATGAATGAACTCTTTAAAAAGCTGAGAGGCAACTGATGTATGTATATATGTATGCTTAAGTAATGTGTATTTAAAACTCGCTGTTGGGTGTGTGACTGTTTAAAGCCACTGACTACGAGTCACCTCACAGGTTGGGGTTTTCCCATCAGCCACTTGTGACTGGCCAAAACATGATGGTAATTTCTATTTGCTGTACTGCAGCTATGAAAAATTATTTAAATCAGAAAAGTTGTGTTATCTTCCTGAGCGGTGACGGATATCTCAATTGCGTATGACATCTTTTCTTTTGCTTCTTTTTTTATGCATTTCGGAGTGTTACGTTGGCTGGCTGCCACAGTGGTTATGAATTTTGATGTGGAGATCAGAGCACTTAACCTCCAACATCTAGATGTAGATCAGCTTACTTTAAATTGTTGTGTGAGGCCAAGAAGGTGTGTTTTGGTTCAAACAGATGCATCTCCTGTTTTACACATCGACTATTTCAGTCACTGATTTCTTATATTTGGCGGAATTGCTTTCATGACATTGCAGAGATGCTAATAGCAGTATGACACTACAGAGGGAAAGAATAGTAGATGGTGAGTCATCTCTATCACACACCCAGCATGCTTGTGGCTGCATTGCATTTGGGTGTATGCCCTGTGCCTGGAGTGTAAAGAGTTATCTCTGCCTCTCGTATGGTGGATTTGTGTCTCCGCTATTCGTTGGGTATTGTCCCTGCTAGAGTTTTTGTTTCAGTCACAAGAACCTCAACAAAACTACAGCAGGAGTCTACAGCCGTACCACCAGCTCTGTTAGCTGCACCATGCTAACCTGTTCACAAAGCACTAAAAGCTTTAAACCCAATTACAGCAGAGGCTAATGGGAATGTCATTGATTTTGCAGGCATTTGACCATAAAGCATCTAAAAAAAAACATATTGGCCTGAATTGTAGTGCTATATAAAACAAAAGGGTCACCAAGTTCAGTTCTATCAAACAGTAGTTGAGAAATCACAGTCAGACTGACTACCCAACCATCAACGCCATAAAAACAAAGCTAAGAGGAAAAAGTGTCACCTACTGCACAACTTTTAGAAACCTTCATAAATTTAAATATAACTTTTATGCATATTGTTTAAAACTGCCTATAAAATCAACCTGTGCAGTATATTTTCCTTCTCCCACTGCAGTAAGCGTTTTTTGTTTTTTTTTCCTGGGACCTGCTCTGGCCATTACTACTACAAACACAAAGTGCTGAATTCATATTGAGGTCAACCATATGCAGACACCAGTGCCAGGTGACATGCTCATGGAAAGTAGGCCGTTGGTAGAAAAATTTGGCGTAATAAGTCTATATTCAGCTGCATGACATTTTAGGACATTTCCTTTAATTGCAGTGGAGCCAAACAGTGCCCTTTTTAGCACTGAAACTGCCAGTTACCCGCCGTGCAAACCATAAAGGAAAATCTTAGTAATGGAACTTTTCTGTTTCTGTATTTCTTCCCTAATACAACAGCCGAAATGGAGCACCACATTAAAGCCATGCAGGGTGTGTCTCTCTCTCTCTGTGTAGTATGCTTGTGGGTCAGAAAGTGCTTAGCTTTGTCCGTTAAGCCATGTTGCTGTGCTGTGAGAGCTGTCATATTGGTGCAGCCAAAAAGACAGTGGGGTTGTTCCTTTTTTTTTTTTGGGGTCATTTTATTTTTTTCATGTGTGTCAGCATCCTGCTGCCTGGGATAGATCAGCAGTGACACACAACTAAAGTCAGAGGTTACACTGGGGCAGGGCTTGAAAAGCTCAACTGTGCCGGGATTCCTTTAGGGCCTTTTAAGGGAGCGAGAGGAGCTCCGGAGGGATGCTTCCCCAATCTGTCGGCCTTTCCTGTCAAACACTCAATGATTTTGCAGAACAGAAGCTGCTGTTCTTTTCTGCCTAAATCTCTGGTGTTTTATGACTGTTTGTGTGTGTGTGGTGTGCGAGAGAGAGAGACAGAAAGGAGGTAAATAACAGAGACGCTGAGATGTACACACACAGATACAGAAAACAATGTAATCCAGAGGTACAGTATCATATCACAAAATCAGATTTTTCTACCAGTACTATTGATGTTTTTATCTGTTGATTGTAATTCAATAATTGATTAAAGGGAAAGCTGAGATTCACACACTCACAAAGTTAAGTGCTGCAGTCTTAGATGGTGACAACATTGCTAAAAAAGGAGTCAGATGGGGTTAGAAAGATAAGTGATCGGATGATCATAGAAGTTTTAAACCAACTCCAGGGTTAGGAAAAAACAACAGTGAACAGTAATATTACTCCTCACACTGTCTATTGTAAACATTCACAAGAGTTTTCCGACTCCTATGCAAGTGAGTGATTATTACCAAAGTTTTAGATACACTTGCATTCAGTTTTACCTCCAAATGAGTGGTTTATGTAATCTAGTGAGACTGTTGGCTACTTTACAACCTGTCTAAATGTCTATTCATGTTTATTGTCCAAGTCTAACTTTGTTGTAGCAATTCCATCTGTTCCCATATATCAGCCATTAAATTGGTGTGAAGTGAAATCCAAGCTTCCATGTTTCAGGATGTCTCAATACTGATGTGCAATGGGAATTATCCAGCTTGGCAGATGTGCAACTCAGCAGTTTTTTTTTAGTTCTAAACATTTTGTTACTCTACCTCTCAGTTTTAGTGTACAAGCTCAGCTTTGGACTCTGTATGCCCTCTCCATCACAAAATAATATGATGTGAATGTAAAAAAAGACCTCATACACATTCAGTCATAACCCATTTAAACCTTTCAAAGTCATGCTCCTGCCTGAACGTATGACATTGCTGAGTCAGACAGATGTGTATCTGTCTCACTGATTAATTCTGCACAGCAGTCCTTTTGATAGCAGATGAGGTTGTCCCACTGATAATCCTATTTAATCTGACATGTTTGCTTTCAGACCACATAAATTCTGCTTAACTAGCAGATTGAGTGGCAACTGTCAGTTCATGGTATCTTTCTGCATTGCATTGGAGCACCGAAACGTTCAGCTTGCAGCTTGTCAGTGTTGGACTTGTGCCTTCAGTCTTACTGCTGCTCCTTTTTACACAAACCAGGAGCACTGTGATATTTTAGTGTTTGCAGTTTCTCCCTGATTTTTACAAGGGCCCAAACACATGGTTTTGTGGGCTGGAAGGGAAAAAGGAGTGTGGAAAACACATTTGTGTGGAAAATGCTGAGGTTCTAACACCTGGGTTTTGTCTAACACAAAGACTCTCTGTGCCTGCATGGCTTTGTACTGCTGGGTAGGGCTACAACGCTTTATTAAGTCAAATATTAGTCTGGGATTGTAGCTTCAAGGCTCCAATGAGCTATGAAAAAGTTTATGGGGAAAACAAAAACATCCTGATGTGCCACGGCTTAGTGCACACACACACTCACACACTGGCATACCATTGTGGCAACATACTACTGTAGATGGAAAGGTCTTTTAAAACGTAGAGGAGCCACTACCTCCATAGCAGGGAGAACATTCCCTCCCCCTCATTTCCCAACCATCCCATCTCAAATGATCTATTAAACTTTGTGCATGAACACAACTCTGTGTGTTAGAATAAAAATATATAGGATATAGAGAGATATGTGTGGTCTCAAAGATGAAAGTAATAGCAGGCTTCTTTGCACTTTTTTAGTGTTCTGACTTAGAGGAATCTCAATTTTTTTTTTCACATTTACTCCATTTAGGTGTTTCACGCTTTCCACAAGCCATTCTCAGGTCTTATTTCTAAATTTAAGATTTGGAATGTCTTAAACCCAGTTACTGCAGGTGTTATTTTCACAACACAGTGACAGGTGTTTGTCCTTTTCCTGAGACTGCCCCTGCAGGATTTCGGAAGTAGGAGATGGAAAGGCATGTCTGCACCTTCAAAAAAAAAAAAGGAGCTGTTTTGCCAACAATCTTTTCTCTGTTCAAGTACTCAAATTGGTCTTGAATGTAATTCCTTTCCTTGTCAAAATTTTGGAAATGGCGTGACAGCACCAGCCACAGCAGACTATGCCTGTTCTGCCTTCCCAGCATGAACACCAAATACATTTCAAAGACATAATTTGAAATAAATCAGACAAATAAGGATACAATTCTGTGAATGCTGACAGCGTACTTTCTGTTTCACATACTCAGTAATTGAGGTACCATCTGTTCCAGTATGGCTGGATTTAATAGAAACGTCTGTGTCTGCTGTGAAGGAGCACTCTGTTGAGAGGAGACAAGAAGTTTTTGATAGCTGGAGTAATTTTATTCACGTTGAATACTGTCCAGATCCTTCTGGAAGCCCGAGCAAGTGGAAACATTTCCTCTTTGTTGCCAATGAGACTTAAATAGACTTAGGGGTCATTACATTCAAAGTGAGTAACGCTGGAAATACCCTTTCACACATGATCTGATGCGTGGTGATTTTTATTAACAGGTAATGATGTTTGCTAGAGTGCATGTATGTATGCGTGTGTCTGTCTATTTCTCCATCAGCCCTGTCATATCCGGGCACTGAAAGGCAATGAGTTTATTGCTGGTCAGTGGTATTCAGGGCAACTGGAGCCGGTGTGACAGTCACCACACTGACCAGGAATGTCACAGCAGGTCACCCCACACAGCTGACAACGGGGGGAATGTGCACACACACACACACACACACGCACAAACACACTAACATTTTACATGAAGTTTCCCGCTACCCTTTTCACATGCACACGTACACCCTTGGGGGTTACAAAAATGCCACAAGGAATAACTTTCTACTCTGTTAGCAGGTCATGTAATCTCTTTTAGTCTGAAATACCAAAAAGATGGAGGAGTAAAGCTTGTTAGCAACTGCAAATACCTTTCACTTTCATTCTCTTTTGCTTTGACAGGAGACCCAGCTAGTTAAAAACCTCCTTAAATGGCATTGCATGCTTCACGGATTCCCAAAAAATGGTTACACAAAGCGGTGTTACATAAAAGGCATGATTTGTTTCATAGATAAAATAAACCTCTGTGATGATGAACTGCTGTAAAACTAAACAGGGCCTCCTGTGCGTTCATTGACCGCTGGGTCTCCGAAGGGTGTGGTCGCTCTCCCTCAAACCACAGGTCAAACAGCAAAGCCTGGAAAAAAAAGTGGCTGTTTGTTTTCTTATCTCAAATCACTGCTAATTCTGGCCTTCCTGTAGTACTGCAGTTGCACTTTGACATAGTCGTGTCAGGAAATAAAGCACTCCAGTTGGTTTTCAGTAACCACTCTTCTGGTCAAGGTTGTCTCTGAAATGTTTGAAAAGTTCACATGGGATGAGCCCAGTGTGTAATATTTTACTTCTCTCTCATGAAGCTGTTATCACAGTGAAGGCAGCACCAGCCTGCTTGATGTGTTGCAGAACCATGAGAGCTTACACAGTGGGGTGGAATGCCATGACCTCTGGTAGACATCTTTCATCTTCGCCCTTTACATTCATACCCTACATTCATAGCTGAAGGCCAGGAGTGATGGTCATGAATATGATATGGCAGTACAATTACTCAGTTATTTCAAGTGTGTACTGTGTGTAGAGTTGTACCAAGGCCAGTATTTCATCTTAAAGAACAATACACTGTATTCATGTAGGCAAATTTGAGTTTTTAATAGCCTAAAGATATATATATAGTAAGGTGTATATATATATATATATATATATATATATATACATATATATATATATATATACATATATATATATATATATATATATATAGATATAGATATACCTTGCTATATATATATATATATATATATATAGGTCATAAGTGCACAAGTGACCTCAAGTGTGTATGCAATTTACAGTTTACATAATATGTTAAGTAAGACATTGAAGCAGGAAATATTAGAAATGTCCCAAATGTGTACAATATTTTCACTACAATGTTCACTGATGAGACTATTCCAGGTAAAAGCCATTACTCTTAGTTTTTAACAATCACAGTGTGCCATGATTTTCAACTGGTCATGAGTCTAAATTGAGAAACAGAAGCCCCCAGATTTTAGTGATCTGAAATGTAGTTAGTGTCCAAACCAGTGCTTCATTTGACTTACAGTAGGAGGCAGTAGGCTGCAACAGTCAGTGTTAGAACAGAGACAGACAAACTGGTGTCAGTTTTAGGAAGGGTCTCTGGAAGAATCGATGTAAATCTGTCAGACATTTAGAACAAGTCTCACCATCCATCCTGGGAGTGGAGTGTAGCCAGTATAGCCAGAGTGGCGCCTCGAGCAGAAACTCCCTGTCATGCATAGCGGAGACAGAAAAAGATGATGAGGCACTCGGGGAGTGTGGGAGAGGAAGTGGACCGACAGAGTGCTGAAATGAAACAGAAAAGATTAGGGGATTATCAACAGAAATTAAGAGGTCGAAAAGACAGAGCGTGAATGACAGGAAGGGTTCTGTCCTGTGCTCGCTTAGCGTTGACTGGCTATGTGTTTGATTTTACACTAGCGTGCCGTGTGTTTTAGATGGAGGGACATGTGTAAGGTGATACGGGAGGCCTGTTGTTGCGGTGGGCCTCAGGACTCCTGCTGGAAAGGTTTCATGTTTGGCCTCCTAAACTGCTGTTTCTTCCAAATGATACCTAGACAAACTGTACAAGACAAACTACACTCATAGTGTGCAAAGAAATACATACAGTTCAGTGTTTCCCACAGATCTGAAGGCAATGTGTGGTGGTAGGTCGGGGGGGGGGGGGGGGGGGGGGGTGATGGTTTGGGTGCTGGCCGACCGGGGTGGGGGGGGGGGGGGGTGTAAAAATAATAATAATAATAATAATTCCTTCGTTAATAACACACCCAACTTTATTGTATTAATATTCACACCTTCACAACACCTATTATGCTACATTTTGTAAACCGCCCACTGATTCCTTCATTAATAATTGGTCATACACAACTTTATCATATTAATCACAAATTATTCACACCCCATTCAAATGTCTTCACCTCTACAAAATACTATAGCCTACTATGCTGTCCTCCTCTCCTACTCTTTCTTCAATGCCTAACGAATCTATCTCTTTCTCTCCCTGACCCTGTCTTTTGGTTGAAGCCTGAAAATATTGTAAACAAATTAATAACATAGCTAATTACACTGGTCGGACTGTTCAGCTCTGTTTCAGACTGATACCTCCGGTTCAGGCTGGTCCTCATCCTCAACACGTCTCTTTTTCAATCGCGGAAAATATTTTTCAATACTCATCTGGATTGAAGCAGCAAACATTCAGTGTAAGGGTAAAAAAAACTACATAACAGTACTTATAACAACTTTATTTGATTCACAGCTGCTAGTGTTTTGACCTCGACAACCCAACTACATTTTACTGCAAACTTGCGACTAATTAACTTTATAAAGAAGGTGTAAGGGTCGGGTCGGGTCGGGACAATATTGTATTCAAAATATAAAATATTTTATAGGACTTTTTAATGTGTGATTTTATAAAGGTGCACGTGATACCAATCTTTCTTGAATTTCACCAGCCGTCTTCTCTGCACTAAGGCACAGCTTCCACGCTTCTAGGGATGATCTCGCTGATGGAGACACACGGTGTGCACGGAGGGGAGGGGCTGTGTGTGTGTGTGTGTGTGTGTGTGTGTGTGTGTGTAGGCTATGTGAGAGAGACGCGTGAGTGACAGAGAGACGCAAGGAGAGCAGGTAAAGGAAATGCAGCTTAACGAATACGATGCGTATTTTTTAAATAGCGTTAAAAAAATAATTAATAACGAAACGCAATATGTGGCGGCCGGTGTTGAATCTGTGGCGGTGCGCCACAGATTAGTCTATGTGTGGGAAACACTGCAGTTACATTGTACATCAATATGTCAGAAACACTGCTTTACATTGATTTAAAAACAAGGGTAAGAAATGTAACGCGTTTTTCTTTTAAGTGTCATCTGTATATCACCATAATGACATAACTGATAAGTACACTACTTTGTCATTGTCCATAAAAATACTGTTATGTCAATTTTGAATTTCTCCCTAGGGGGATCAATAAAGTAACCATATACCATATACCTTATATACCCTATAGAAAGCTTAGAAGTCTTTCAACATACCAATAATGAAGCTGCTGTATTTGTAAAATAATGTGCTGCCAGTATTGCCACATTAGCCAAAAATGCTTTGTCATGAACTGGTTATATCAATCAATCAATTTTAATGGACAAACCATCAATATCACGTGTTGAACGATGAACGCTCAGGAGGCCGCTCTCGTTTGGTTTTCTGCCGACAAACATGAAGTGTCTTTTTCTGTTCGCTACCTAATTGTGACATCTGCCTTGTTGATCATACAACATTGAATACTACAAAGTGCTGTGCTCTGCGGGGAAAATCTGACTGATTTGACACAACAGTGCCTAAGCTTTCCATCCATCTGTTGGTTTTGTTTTACACACACACTGCCAGTTCCATGTACTTACCCTGAGGGCCCGCGGGAGGCATCGTTTGGCAAAGACCGTGTTTCCAGCCTTATGTGAGCATCCAGCTTCTTGCCCCCTGGAGGTCTCTGCTGTTTGCTGGTTTCTGAAGAAGTATGTCCCATTTTTTAGTATGTTTGTCATTAACTATACCATTCATAATTAATATGTTTTCCCTGTTGAACTACTCTATAATTGATCAGTACTCTTGAGGGTACAGTAATTTGAATAAAACATTCTTAAACATTTCCACATATTCGTCATGATCTTTCTTCAATCTACATGTTGCTCCTCAAGGCTTACAATATTTAGTCTGCTGTCAACTCTTCTTACTCTTTATGCTGGTTGAGTTTATTTGGGCTTTACAGGGAAAGCACAGCCCCTAGTGGACCATTGTTATCATAACAACAGCCCTGACAATCAAAAAAGCAGAGGAATGGACTTACCACAAGGGATACAAAATGAAATCTAGGTGGTGCTGAAAAAGATCAAATTTCCTCATAGATGTCTTTGAGGTCATTTTTATTCTAATGTCATCTTTTAATCAAAGTGTGGATTGGCTTCCGCTCTATCAGTAGCTGGTGGTTGAGTCTAAAGCTCAAATGGCAGCATCTCTGCAGTTATCTTGGTAGAACTGCAAACTATAGACTCTGAGTTAAAGCCAGTGAGTCAGAGCGTGGGTGGGGGACCCATGGGCGCTAGCTTGCTCCCTGTCCACTGCTGTTCCCTTAAACCATGGCCTCTTTTTCTCCCTTCTGCGTAATAGGATGTGACTCGGAGCAGAACCTTCCAGTGTCTGCCTTGTTGTCGTAATTTATCCAGTCCTTCCAAATCTCGAAACGGGAGGCTCTTTATAGGGAGCGACTCCGGACAACTTAAAGGCTCCCTAGGGACCTGGTCTTAGGTCTTCAAGGGTGGAGCATGGAAACCTGCACGGGTAATTCGCTCCGTGCCTCGTCCCCTCTCTATCTCAATTCCCAGAATTCCTCACCAGGCTTAGCGAACAGTATTACAGCAGGAAAATCCCTGTAGATGTTTTAACAGCTGCATGTTGTTTGCTTGTCAACATGGGAAGGCAAAACAGTATCTTAATATTTTTTGGACACATTCTTCTCTAACTGTGTTTCTACATACAACACATGGAAATGACAAATCCAGCAGATAAATGATCATTTAATAAACAATAAAATGGTCTTGAGTTGGAAAGAAACAAAAAAAATTTAAACTTTTTTTGCAGTCAAAATATTAAAATAAAGGCAGCACTGGAGCTATGGATACCCTGACTTGTGAAGAGAATCTTTCAAACACTGATATGGTTTCTATGCCTACAGCGGTGATTTCTCTTCACAATACACCACACCCCTGATTGACATGCTGTGATCTGCTGTATTCAGTCCATTGGCTTAACTATTTTATCACTCACTAACACAGAGGCCATCTCTCTTGATGGGGAAGCTGGTGTCCTGCTGACTGCTGCCCAGGGCTCTAAGCCGGTACATTGGGCCGGAGATTTGAGTGGCTGGGTGACCTCAGACAGAAGGAATGTTTTGTCTGGATGTCCACAGCAGGGCTTCCCGTCTGATGTAGACAGAGCAGGAGGGCTATGAGCACCAGAGCTGAGAACCAGCAGGTCTATGAAACTCTTTGGTGATATTTGTTATTCACAGAAAAAGTTTTTCAGTTAATGTAGTATTTTTAAGAGCAATAAACACTTAGAGAGAAAACAAAAAAACCTTACATAGAGAAACTGGTCTCTAATTGCAAATGCTGACCCTTTAGGAAGCCTCCTTATTGCCAGTTGACATCCTTTCACATAGTTATTCCAGCTTTTGTTGTCAAGAGTCAAGGCATGCAGGTTACAGTAGTAAACTCTGATGTATATTAGGGTTTGGTTGTAGGCCCCATCCCTGGGTCTTTAACACAGAATTAACTGCTGTTAATAAAGCTTCATACCAGCTTCAACTACCTGCATAAAAGGAGAAATAAGCAAAGGAGTAAGTTCAGATTTGTGTTGCTCCGCAGCACAAAATGAGCAGTCTTTGTGATAGGGTTTGATTAGGTTTCAGATAAGTACCAGTGACTCAACTGTAACTCAAGCAATGGCTGAGATTCCTGACTATTAAAAGTGACTTTCTGACCTCCACTTTGGTACTAGATCAAAAGAAGCTTGGAGGACCATTTTAGTGGAATATTCAATATGTTGTAACTGAGAAATCAAATATCATCTAGAGTCACTGATCACTTTATGCCTCTTTACTGTAGACTTTAACAGCAGGATAAAGATTTTATGTATAACCATTATAATAAATTAATACCATAAATAATTATTAGAGCTAATGCAGCTCTTAAATGTATCTCATGGTCTTCATTAACAGATGTACACTTATCAAAATGGCCATATATGTTTTTTTAATTACATTTTCAGGTACGATAGGTTTCACTTTTTGGCAGTGTGGAGTGTGAGCCCAGTATTAGTTCTTTCAACATGTCTAAAGTAGTTTCAACTCTGCAAACCACACATACACAAAGCTTCCTTCTGTTTGTCTAACATCTGAAAATGTGAAGGACATGCAGGTTTGGAGCAGGAGAAGTAATCTCGCTGGCATGCTTTATGTTAATAAAGTCAGCAAAAGGTGGCGAAAGGGGTTGAGAGATTTCCTAACTAGGCTTGACAAATAAACCTCGACAATTTACAGGCTGGCCGACTGCTAATAAACTCTTGTGCAGATTGGCAGGATCCTGCTATAAGTCTGCACTGGACTAACAAGCTGCACAGAAGCAAATAACTCTAGCTCATCCTGGGCTAGCATGACAAAAGCCCTGCGTCTCATAACTCCCATTCCTTACTGAAGACCCAGTTATGAAAACTCTGCTAGTGCTTTAAAGATTCGTGCCTGTAACCTTGAGCAGCTGAAGAGTTAGTGTTTGACATTGTAAGCTGTGTTTGATGCAGTATGTAACAATATGAGCAGCTGCAGGCCTACGGTGTGTTTTACATCTCAGTGAAACATTTGATTAAGAATAGCCGAGGACAGTTTATGCACAATACAAATGCCAGCCACAGGGTAAAAGTTCAATCAGGATGTAAGAAAATTATGCAATATATTGAATGTTATGCTGCCAAGTCGGCTGAATAACTGCCAAGGTAATTTACAATGAGCCAAGACCAGGTATTCTGTAGACGATGGCATCATATCTCTATATCTTCTTCATGCCTTTTTTACGCATTGTGTAATAAATACAACAATTAAACAATATAAGACCAAAATCTGCCAGTAAACCTTCTGGCTCCGTATTAGACACAGCTTACTCACAGGTTTTTTTTTATTGCATCCAGCAATTAAGTCCCACTATTAGATTTCCATTCCTGCCTACAACAGAAGAAAATCCTCCTGCAATTAGAGGCATTATCTGTGATTGAGTATCCAGCTGCAGGGTGCGTATTAGTGAACATGCTGTTGGCAAAACTGCTAAGAATCAGTTAATTACTCGACAAATAAACATTAGGCATGTCAGCAAATACAGCGCACAAACACATATTGCTCATTTCCTCATTTGATAAGCAAGTAATTTCCTTCTTTCAGTCGACTTAATATTGACTGAGTTTTATATTCTGATTTAACACAAACACTCTGAAGCTAAGTTTACCAGCCACTGAGTGCAGGTGTAGCCTCACATAGAGGTTTTTGGCACCGGTTCTGTGTTCATTATTAGTCTTTTTGTCACATTTTTGTTTTTTGTTAAGTTTATTTGTGTAAGTTCTGTCATGGATTTTAAATGTCTTTTAAGCATTCCAAGGCAGCAGCTGTTATTTGTTTTGCAAGGTTTGTGAAAAAGGTTTGTGTGTACTAGACTAAAATTGTACACACACACACACACACACACACACACACACACACACAAACACACACAGAGAATGTTCTGTAATACGACACACTTTACTTAATACAGCTATCATTCCCAAACTCTGGCTGTTCAAACATCGTTCATGCTCACCTACCATTATCACAACTATCTATGCTCTCTATTAAAGGGCAGAATCTTCAACTTTTCCATTCAAATACTGTCTGTTTTCAGGACAGACACAGCTAAAACCGTCATGCAAACATTAATGCAAAATTGTTCTTTTAGCAAACATGTGGGTTAAGATTTACATGATTTATAATCATCTTTCAGATATTTTGTTGCCACTTCCTGATGCATTTTTAGTGGCATTGGGAATAAATTCAACCTATAGCCAGCAGAGGACAAGTTTTACAAATCCTATATAGCCTAGTGTAGTGTGATTCTGCAGATACATGCACATTTTTGAATAAGACTAAATGTCCATTTGTCCGTCTTTCATATTATTATTTATTTTTCATTTTTTGACAAAGATTTTTAAGTCATGGAAAAAACTAATATTTTTCATAATAGATTTCATTGATGAAATGAACACTGTTTCAACATGATCATCTTGCTTCTTTGAACAAATATTTCACATTGAACTCTCTACATAGAAAGTACAAGTACTATCCTTTGTTAATAGCCAATTCAGTAAAAACACCCTTTTGTGGGACTGTCTGGCCATCCTTAATGGAATATATTGTGATGCCAAGAGTCGGGCATCGATAGAAGGATGGGCACAGGTCCATAAAGCTACGGTACTTATGTCAGCCAAAACAAGCATTCGAACACATACACACACAGCTGGATCCATCTGTAAGCTTGCATGTGTCATTTTGTTGTCCGAGTCCAGTACCGAATAGAAACAAATTCTCAGGAAGTACTTGCACTTTCAAGAACTGCATGCTTCATAAATACACACTCTAACAAACACACACATATACACACATGATTGAATTCTTTTTCACAGTACAGAGCAGTGAGACTCCCATTATCCCCGCTGCCAAAAATGTGTCAGTCAGTTCCTCCAGACATCCTTTATTACATACAAGAGGCCAGACGAAAGCTCAATCAAATAATAGCTCTGAAACAAGGCTGCCTGCTGTCTGAGCCGGGACGGAGGCTAACTGATTATTAGCAGATTAATTGATTCGCCATCTTTTATTTTGTTAGATTTTGATTTGGTAAAGCCTCATCCATTTCCTGCAGCTTTGACTACAGCCTGAGCTACTTGATACAAGCAGGGCTCCTTCAGTTGTTGTGAATGCTCTCAACCCACCAGACAGGATGGGCTTTATTGGTTAAGGACACTTAAGGATTTGCTCACATTAGAGACAGACAGAGACAAGTTGCCTCTCATTAGAGTTTTATTCTCAGCTTTTCAACATATTTGAAGATTCAATTCACACTTTGAGTATGTTACATTCAGGATATATAAGAGCAGTGGAATTGTAGTTTGGACTACAGCCCTGAATATGACAGTGTTTTTAACCCAGGTGTCTCATCTTTAACTGCATTTTAACATTGTGCACAATAAATTGAAAGACTCCTCAAAGAAATAAGACCTGCTATAAATGACATTACTTTTTATTGTTCGTGTTTTCCCTGTGAACTATTCAAGTAGTCACAGTGTACCTAAAGCAGAAGAAACACTGTAATCTTTTTCACATTTTTAGCATGCCTGCAGAAATGAAATTGTGCAAGCAGTTATCATTTCTTTGCTTCAGGCGTGTATCACAGTAGGCAACAGAATTAATATTGTAAAGGGACTTTAGGATTTTCATTTGCTCTTTATTGAACTGGCATGTCTGAAATGCCTGTGGAGGCAACTTTTATATTCTAGCTGCAGCTCCTGCTCCTGCTCCTGCTGCTGCTGCTGCTTGTTTCCACAGTTTTACTCAAAGTTGTGTTCATTTCACATTTCTCTACTCTAGTACAGTGGCTAACTGTCTCCCGCTAACCTGGCACTACATACAGGATTGAAAGTCATTCATTATTTATTTAGTTGAGTTACAAGATTACAAAAATGAAGAATTACAAAATGTTCTTAAAGCTGTGCAAATCAATATTGTTCATATTAATAATGGAACTAATGGCAGACAGACAAAGCTAACAAGAAGCTGGTGAACATAGTGGAGCATTTAGCTGCTAAAGAGCCAGATAGAGTTCTCCCCTTGGAGAGGGTGGAGGCTAAAACAGCTAATATTGGACTCATATTAATCACGTGGCCAGAAACACAACTTTATATAAATGCAAATGTTGCTCAGTGACTGATAGTTGTGCAAATATAAAGGTAAAGAAGCATTTGCTTGATAACATATTTGCTATAACAGCTACTGTATATATGGTGGTAATATGTTGATGTGGTTGTTTGCTTGTTTATAATGTGTAATGTATAATGCAGCCAACAACAACAAAAAGAAAAAAAGATGTTCATATTTTACAGATGACACTTTTGTGCGTGTTTACATAATTACAATCACACAATAGTGTGATATTTCATTTATACTCTTTAGAGGTGATTTTATTTAATACAGCTTAGTGTTCAGTGTACCAATCCATTAGTTATACCTGACTATTAACTGTTGTGCTTTAATAATGTACCAAGATGTTCACAACTGGTAAATGTGTAATTAGCACTAAGCTAGTTTGGTCAGGACTTAGAGAGAGAGCGTTGTTATATCTTTCCATATGTTTGTGGTTAGTCTGTGTAAGCAGCAGGATCATGCTGAGAATTACTGTGGGGATCTGGGTGTGGTGCTGGACACACGCACACACACACACACACACACACACACGCACATGCACGCACACACACTCACTTGTATTTATTTATTTTTTCATGTCCTCTGGACCTTGTGGTAGTAAAGCAGTTTTTTTAAGAAAATAACATCCAGCCTTTAGTTTCTTTCTATCTGTATCCTCGACAGACACACCCAACACTTCCTAATGCCATCTTTACATGAATGATTGACAGATAATCAACTGCATAGCCTGATTGGCTGGTTTGTGCCAAGCAGGTACAGTAGTAGTGTGACTTAGTGATTGGCTGGACTCAATGTGTAGCTACTGATTGAAAAGCCAGCTTTAGGTGAAAGAGGAGGTGGAGGAAGAAGAGGAGGGGTCAAGGGAGGAGCTCTGCACTGTGCAGATGCCTGCACACAAAGAATGTTTGTGCACGCGCATGTGTGTGTGTGTGTGTGTGTGTATGTGTGTGAGGGACTGTAAATGAGTGTGTGTGCGCACATGGTGAAGCACAGGAACCAAAACAGAGGAGAGTCCCAGTCAGCAGATCTGTAGTAGCAGTCAGAAGAGGAGAGTGACCAAGGAGAGACAGAAAAGACTTCAGGCAGAGGAATCTACTCAGACAAGACATACGTTTTTTATCATCATTTCATCAAATACACGAAGGAGGCAAAACTTCTCTTCATCTCCCACATCAACATTTACAACGTCCATTATCATCATTCTTCACAAGGAGGCCAAAAAGTGAAAATGGACAGCTGCAGGTCCATTCAAAATGAGATTAACTCTCTAAAAGGTATTTCCATATTTTGATATTGATTAGCATTATTAAAGATGTCTATATTTGTCTGTAGATGGAAATAGTATTAACAGGCAGAGCTACAGAGCTGTTATTGTGTCTCTATAGGAAGGCAAACAGGGAGGGGTGTCCGATACAGGCATTGTTTGAAAGGCAGCGGAAGCTCAGAAAATCCAACACTTTAAAATCTGCTTTCACAATGATATAAAAAACCTGAAAAACATGGACTACAAATGGAAGGTTAGAAGTATCTCCTCTTGTCTGTGTTCGATCTCTATTTTCTGCCTTTGTGCTGTTGACACAGAAAAGTGTGTCACTGCATCCCTGCCTGTGTGGATAGATCAACACTGAAGGAATAATGCATGCTTCTATTTGAGATATGAGCAGTCAGACCACACATTTGCCATGCAAAACCCACCATGTAAAGTTGGGACAACGCGCCCCACCTAAAATTAGTCGCAAAATTTGTGCTTACTGAATAGGCAGCACCACATTCGCTCATTTGTAACGGTGTCAGTGTGTGTGTGTGACGGGCAGTGACATATCCTTTGACTATTACATTAAAAAACAAGGAATGAAAGACAGGACAAAACAGAAAACTTTTAATTTTCTTTCATTTTCATTTTTACGCTTCATGTCAGAAAAAGTTTTCCCTTTTGAATCAGTCAGCGTCATTTTTATAGACTTCCTGTTTCATTACTGCAAGCTTCTGTAGTTACTCCTTTACAACAAGTGACCTGTCAGGATTTACCTCTCAGAACCAGTTATGCACAAATGCTGCTGTTTTTTCTGTTGTCAATGAGTGATGAGTAACAGCGTCTCTGTGAAAGGCATTTTTGTTTTGCTACCCAGATAATAATGATGGGGGAAGATGATGTGATTAAAAAGATTAGAGTTGACAATACACACAGTGCTTGTCGAGTGATATGATTTGTGATAACACATACGTAAGACATATTTCTGAGCAGTCTTTAAACAGTATCGGCATGCAAACAGTAGACACATGGCAAGCCAGGTTTATTTGTCTTGTACAATGTCTCATAAGGCTTTACAGTTTTATTACAGTTCCAGGTCCAGTTTAAAGGTCAGGCTTACATTATTTCAACTCTGTCATAAAGGTGCAAGGTGCTCATTTGATCATTAAGTGACTGATCACTGTAATCATATTGACTATTTAAAGAATGCAATGTATGTGAGGGAGGGACCAGATCCACAGTTCTCATTTTGAGCAGACATTTAATTAGAGGTTTATCTGAAGCTATTATGAAGCTCTGAGTTACACACATAAAGTAGACAGTCACAGTGACAGTCTTTTTAGTATAAAATTCTCTCTTTGTGTTCCCCTGTGGAAGGATCGTAACAAAAAGGAAATTTGGCCATAGTCTGACCTAATTCTGACTGAGTGATTTTGACTGATTTGAACTATTGAAGCCTAGTATATGCATTATATATGCCTGAAAAACTGTGAACATATCCTTTAAAGCTCTCTATGAAGAAATAGAAAGAAATAGATAGAAATCGTAACAAATTGAGGTAGCCGTGGTAGTGGCTGTGGGTGGCAAAAGGTGAATGAATGTGTAATATTTAGTGTAAACACAAGATGCACTTCCAAATAAGGTATCAGAAAAAGGTCCAAAGTAAGAGCAGAAGTAATCTTATGATGTCATTATGCCATACCCACCCCTAAAGGGTGGGGTGTCAGGGAAGGATGATGGAGGTAGTCATGAACACTGCGCTGACCTAACAGACCTCAGCCTTGTTTTTCCAAGGAAGTGTGCTCGAGCATGATTTTGATATCGAATTACAGAATTCATTAATTATGCTACACTTGGAGAAAATAGACGGCATTTATGATGAAAACATTGGAGATGATCTGAGGTTTATCTGTGTCCCAGAATAAATCTTGATGTAATTCCAGCTCTGTTGCTTTTTCACACTTCAGTTCCCTCTGTAGAAGGTGTGTGTGAGTCTTCACGTAGTCACACTAATACAAAACCGTTTATTGGATCTCACCACAGTGCAAAAGTTAGACAAGGACCTCAGTGACTTATATGGAGCTTCTTAGTTTTTGATGGTCATTCATCACTGTCATGCTGGGAACATAGTGCAAACCCATGCATTTTTTCCCCTGTTCATTTACAGTATCATTAGATAAGTACTGTAAGTGCAAAAAAGAAGCTATGATTCCAGGAAGCTGTCAGATGTTCACTGTGTGTAATTAATGTGATCTCTCCAGTAGTCTCTCTCTGTCTGCCTCTTTGTGTCTCTCCATCTCATCCTCAGATCGATTTCAGTCTCGGTTGCACTTCCCGAGGGGGGGGTGATCTGCAGCCATATAAAATCCCAGTGGTCGCTCTCTGTTTTACATCATGACAGATACCCACAGACAGTTACTGTGCATTAAGATGAGAGCTACAGGAAAGCATCCTGCTGTAACCCTGCACCTGTTCTCTGGCAATTATAGTTTCACAGCTGGCTTATGTAGAAGGGAAGGGGAAAGAAATGCAGACTTTCTGTATTCACCTACATCCTCCATCCTCTGTGTGCTGTCATGAATCTGGACTTCATGCATATTATTACTGAAAGGCTCTGATCTTGTAGGCATTTGAACTTCAAATTAACCTCTGAGTTAATGCAGTTACTAAACTGTGTGTTTAGGGACTAGGTGTAAATCTAATGTGTTAAAATGGCAAGTTTCTTTTCAAGTTTGTTATATCTTTGGTGCTAAATCCTCTTTTAGTCCTGTACTGCTCCGTCAATGACTTGTCTCTTAGGGCGTACTCACAGTATGTTCGGTTGCCTTACTCCCCTGCTGGCCTGCGCTCACATTACATATAACGATCCGAGCCCGAGCACGCTTATGTCATCAGAGTTTTTTGTATTGAAGAAAATGCACCTGCATATCACAATGGAGTTCATAATTCTACTCACTTTGTGCCTTATTTGGAGTCGATTTGGGCGCAGTGACACATGACCCTCACACATGCCTTGTAGAGCCTCATTAATTATGCAACGCAGCAATTTAATGGGACAGTCACATCATCACACTCACACCCTGCCCGAGTCCAACTTAACCCTGACACGGTACAGAGCAATCACATTAGTCAAACGAACTGGACTTCAGGGGTCCAACATGCTTGGGCACATACAGATTGCCTAGTGTGAGAACACCCTTAATGTGGCCACCACTGACATGGTTCTTTGAGATGATATAGGCTGCATTGTTCTCTTTGTTTGTTCATGCATGATTACTTACTGCTCTAGTCTATAGCAACACACTCCTATTCAGCATCGCCCTAAATCACAAGATAGTACACAAAAGTGAACGCAGTTAATGAGGGGAACATATTTTAAGAACAATATGGCCTGATCAGGTACAATCAATAAAATGAAAATTAATAAATTAATAAATTAATTAAAAGGTTCAAAAATGTCACAGATATTATTTAACACAAATAGAAAAACATACCATACCAATGACCAAAGCAAAAATCGTATCTCCTATGCTTAGTGTGTGACATACAGTAGCCTATGGTTCTGTAGCTACTTTTTGTCCCATACTGAATAATACAAGAGGTAGTTTTAAGCAAAAATCATGGTTCAAATTGCAGACTGAGAACTGTGTGTATCTGTGTGCAACCATCTGCCCAGTATTATTTAAAGGAAATAACTTTGCAGGAAATGTTCTTAGGATTGTAAGTGTGTTTGTATTGCAGTCCAGCATATTTTGGGAAAAGGATTCGCTCAGACTGTTATCTAAGAGATTGCAAACCATCCTGTTAGGACAATGTAGTGTAAGCTCATGACATTTGTTCAGAGAATACTAATTGTATCATGCTCTGCAGCTTCAGGGGATTTCAACTTCTTTCTCCAGTTTAAAAAAAAACAACTACAGTATTTTCTTTATAGTATCTGTATCAAGCCATGGCATGTTGCACTCATTCATGCACACACCACTATTTATTGTACACACACCTTCCTAATCAGAGTGAAAGGGAATTCCCTGACCTAGGTATTTGGGGAGTTTCTACTGACACAGAGGCCTGTCTGTCTTCCTGCCTTCATCTCCCTGTTTCTGTGCCATGGCCAAAGTATTTCAGCCAATGACCTGCCTGTCTGACTGTGTCCCCATTTCCTGCTTGTCCAGCATACTTGCGTAGACTTGGTTTCCTTCTGTCATAATTTTCTGTACCTGTTTCCTGACTAGGATAGTCAGTGGCAAAGGTGGCATTCTACACAATTTTTCATGTCTGGTGTGATGTAAGGTGAACAGAGGCAGGTAGGAATAAGTATTCTTAGTACTTGTGCCATTGTGTGATATAATTGCAAGCTATTTACCAGTCCTCTTCCAGCTGTTTACCTCAAACATCTGAGATATGACTGTCCTTGATGCTCTAGGGTTAGGGCTAAGGTTTTGTCACATCATCCTGAAATTGTTGTTGAGCTTTGTTTGGGTTTCCGTCTGCTCCTTAAAGTATATAAAATAAAAGAAACATGTTTAAGATCTGGTAGGGAACAGATGTTATCAGTATTCTTTTGAGATGTTATGTTCCTATAATCACATGTTGTGTTGTGTCAGCGTTTACAGGTCTGGGTGAACACTCTTTGAAGTATCTGTCTGGGCTGCTGTCATGGTGCATTCATGTGAAACGATGAGCAGTGCCAGTAACAAACTGGCTGGTCACATTATCACCAGCTTGCTGATTACAGAGAACACTGTTTGCATTCAGGACAGTTTCAGGCCTGTGTTTGCTGCCAGACGTGAGGCGGCGCCATAGCCTGCGATGATGATGAATGTATGCTCATTTGACAACAGAGTGAGAGGTGGTATGTCTTGTATGTGTGTGTCTTTACTTTGCACTGTGGCCCTTCATACTAGTGTGAAGGGAGTGTGCACGTGTGAGGAAGACAGGCACAGAGAGGTGTGCACGGTGTTTGTGTCTGTGTCTGATGTGGACATACCTTTGTGCTTGCTTGTGCTTTTTTTTACATTTCGTCATCGTTAAACTTTGCCCTACTTCTTGTCTTATCAGATACATAAAATTATAGGTTCAGGGTGGAAGCTCATGGACTGCCATGCTCAATTGTTTTGGTAACATATAATTTATCACCTGATTTGACTGTTGTTAGCCTACTCAATTGGTGTTATGACATTTCTGTCCAAAATATATGGCATACTAAATCTACTAACAAGTTTATAGGATTTTTGTGTGTGTTTATGGAGTCCTCCCCTTTACACATGACAGACATAGTGGTGTTTGGATTTGGAAAACTGTGATTGTGTCCAACTGCCTGCAATTTGAAATGGAGTGTGTTGAATACGCCAGAAATGCATCCACAACGCTCAACACTTCCACCTCCGCAACATTGCACACCTCCACCCATTTATCAGACCCTGGTTCATTCATTCATCATGTCACACATTGATTACTGCAACTCCCTTTCTACTGGTCTCCCGGCAAAATCGACCCAAAAACTACAATGCATCTAGAACTCAGCAGCCAGAATCCTCATTCATACCTCACGCACGGCCCATATCACCCCCATCCTCTCCTAACTGCACTGGCTACCGGTACCGTCACGCATAAAATACAAAATCCTACTTCTCACCTTCAAATCCCTCCATAACCTGGCTACAATATATCTAAAGCGAACTCCTGTCACCTTACTCTCCCCCTCGGTCTCTCAGATCCTCCACCTCCAACCTCCTCACAGTCCCACGCACCGCACGGCCGGTCCTTCAGCGCCTCGGCCCCCAAGCTCTGGAATGCTCTCCCACAATCCCTCCGTGATTGCCCCTCCATCTCCATTTTCAAGTCCCAGTTAAAAACCTTTCTCTTCAATGAAAACTTCTCTTCCTCTTCTTCTGCTCAGTCTTGATTTTTTTTTTTTTTTTAATTTTTAAATGTTTTTTTTAATTTAAATTTTTTTAATTTGTTTGTTGTTATCCATTTTAAAGTGTCCTTCGGTTTGTGAAAGGCGCTATATAAATCACACTTATTATTATTATTATTATTAACACAATGTCTTTACCTAACCCTAATCTGCCATTGCACTAAATTTGATCAGATCTTGTACCATGACTATGCAAACAGGATGAAGACGCAGTTATCAAACTGGACTTTACGTTTCACTTTTACATATTTCATCACACACTATAATTTGTAATTGTACCTTTTTATAGATAGCATAGTTAGAAATGAAAGTGCTTATTTTGTTTACATTATACGTGACATTATTTTAAGTTACCCACAGCACCATCTGGTGGTGAAAGCAAATTTCGCCTTCTTCCACAAGGATTCACGCGTAGATTATTTGATTAATTAGATTGTAGATCTTTTTCAGTCCCTCTTGGGAAACTCATTTGACACCAATTCAGCTCATACAGACAACAAACAATATGGACATTGCATTCACAGTACATAACAAATAAATAGCACCATAAAAGCCATTTAAGACATGATCATTGGCTGAAAGGTGTTCATTAAAAAGTCTGACTTCTGCTGAAAACAATAGACCTTCAGAGTCACTGAAGCATCACTAGTCCTTCACTGAATGAACTTCTGAGTCCGTTAAAAACACAGAAATGTTTTTAGTTTGGCCCTTGTTCTCTTTTCTGCGTGACTTGAGTCTAGGGTAAGACCAATCACTGAGCCATCCTTTCAGATCATATTATTGATCCTGTTTTTATCATCCGCAGTGATGCTACTCCCCAACCAGCAGAGCACAGCATAAAAGAAACATTAAAAGGACATGCTTCTTGCTGATATCAAAGTATCTAAGCTTTCTCCATCTTGACTGACTCTTCTTGAATCCAACCCCAGTGTTCTTTTGTAATATTTAGGATATTTAGGTAATATTTGTAGGACTGGGCAAAATGTTTATCTGCTGACCCTAATTAATACTTGGAAAACATCCTATTTCTTCCTAATGAAATCAATAATTAGCTTTTTGGTCTTCACAACATTCAGTTTTTTAAAATTGCATCACCTGCTGACAAATAACTCAACCTCTCTTTTGTGGGCCAGGTCATTGCCTTAGTTAGGTAGACACACAATGGCAGTGATTTCACCCGTTAGCTATACAGCTGGCAGTCTTTCATTGTCAGATACTGAAATCTGTTGTTTGGCTTGACTATTTACTAGTAATTGTTTCTTGTAAGTGCTGCTATATTGGATCCATGGCTCAAGTCTTGGATCTTGCTGACAGAACTGAAGAAACATGGAGCACAAAGACAGGAAGGAAACGTTTTTGAAGACTCAGGGAGTTGAAGCTGCTATTATAGAGACTGTTGATACAACATAAAACATGCTACTTACATCATCTCAACTACACTACTGTGCAGTTGTATGTGTGTTTGAAATAGATATATTTGCTTGTTCAGTATTACAGTAGCCTGGATTAAATCAATGTAATTCACCTTGGCTGCAGTTCTAGAGTCATGGTGTTACTCTGCAAACATTTGCTCTTTGATCAGAGTCAGCCAGCTGCCAAAAATGCCAAAAAAGGTAACAAACTGTTTGACAAAAGCTGCATGTCAGAGGAATGGAATGAGCATCTGGTTAATTAAAGCTTAGATGAGAATAAGATAAGAATTTGGGAGGAAAGTTGATGGATCCTCTACACTTTGGCAAGGAAATAAGTTGGACTCTGAACTTAAAAAGAATGATCAACATTTGGCCCTTGAGCATAAAGTGTGTGGGTATTTGATCAACTTTAATTTTCCCACCCTTGGCTAGAAGCAGAGATTGTGGACTGAACAGCAACTTAGATCAAAGACAAAGTGACTCACTGACCAACTGTAAGGAGAAATGACTTTGTCTCTGTTGTTTATTTATTTGGAAGCCTTTATCAGAAAGGGTTAGGGTTAGGGAGCAAATGATTCAAATGTGATTACACACAGATTGGCTGCTCACTACAATTTACCAGTAATGAGGAAGTTTACTGGTAACTAATCTTTTTTTGGATGGCCAAATGCCAATTTGAAAAAAGAATGCCAATTTAAATGTTCTTGTGAGTTATAATCTTCCTTAAATGATAAGAAACTTAGTTAGTGAACACAGAGATGTGAACAGTAGACAAGTAAACTGTTTAATAATCATGATGTTTAAATATCCCATAAAATCTTGAGGATTTACATGAATAATTACATTTCCTATATTATTTTTGCTGATCATTTTTCTTTGTCACGTGTGATTGTTAACTAAATACATTTCAGTTTTGAGTTTTCTGGGTGAAATTTAAAAAAAAAACACTCAGTAAACAATGTCTGAACCGCATCACCAACTCCACCCTCACCAAACACTAAAAACAAGGTGCAGCAAAGCATTTATGACAGACAGATTCAGTTTTTAACTCCTCTGATCCACTGCCGCCAACAGAGGATTTACACAGAAGTTCCACAGAAAGTCTGGGCTTTTAGATATTTACGAGTCTCCTGTGTGAATGCAACATTCAGTAGCACGGGAGGAAAGTCTTATAATGATCAAACTGCGGAGGTCACTTAGCTTCTGTGTGGTCTGTTCTGTGTGGTCCGTTTAAGATGACAGGACAGAACAGGACAGGACAGGACAGGACAATGGATTGTGTGACTCCGGGTCGTGTTGATTTACGGGAAAACTCCTCCGACCTTTCCTCATATTTTTACTTGTATCCCACCACATGGGAATTGTATCAAATTCCTCAGTTGTTTAGTATCTATCAGGCTCTGTAAAGCATATTGCAGCTGTGATACAACAACACTGAAAGAACCACTGAGATTCACTTCTGATAGAGATTTGAACTTGAGGGAAAAACATTGTTTACATTTCTCTGGCACATCAGCACTCTTTGTCACTTTATACCCATGTGACTTTTAGACCTCCACACATCTGGTTTCACACCCTCCTTCACAATCCCTTAAGCAATTTACACACAATTCAGGACATTCCAGTGACACAGTTATCCCTGCATCCCCTCTAGGAAATGCATCATGGGTATTTTCCTCTCTGCGTTGTTGAGCTATTTTTGGTGATGGTGAGGCCCATGGGGAAAGACCTTATAGTATAGTTAGGCTCCACAGCTGTGATTTGACTTAGTGTCCCCCTCATGGCAATCATGACCAGACAGTGAGTGAAAGGAACAGTCCTGCCTGCACTATTCACTTCCTCAAATTAAGTGTTTCTGGTAAAGAGGTGGAAACTTTGCGTGTGTCTGTGTGTGAACTCATGCTTTGAGTGTGTGATTCCATCAGAACACAAATACAAGGGGTGTGGATCATTGTTTTCATGATTCATGGCTTCAAATGAAACCAATGAATCAGTTGTGGTAGCAAAGGGGCACAGTGTTGTATGAATTCATGGTTTTAAAAAGTAGTTTCTGAAGTACATAAGACTACAATCAGAATATATATTAAAACCATGCTATTCATATAGATGATTCAGTTGCGAATTGCTTTTTATTAAAATATCCAATTTTCTTTGGGTAGTTAGTATTTTAATCTTTGTATTCCTAAAAACCTTTGTAAAGTTGTAGTCTCCTTTTAATGTATACAGCACAAAACCTTCATCTGCCCAACAGCTGCAAGGGAAACAAAAGAACACAGCTGCTTAAAAAAATTAATGTGTTTTCCGCATTTAAGTTCAAGTACTAATTTCCTTGACATAAGTGTCCGCATCTGCATCAGGCATTACAATTACAGTATAATGAGAGATTAATTGGAGGAATCTAGACATGTGTGTACATTACAAATATATAATAAGTAGATTTTAACTTATGCAGCACTTTTAAAAACAAAACTTGCAAAGTTCCACATAGTTGAAATATCTAAGTACCAAAACATCAATCAAAATGTCAATTTCCCTTCATAAAAAAAGCAAATATATACATGATTGGATGATTTTATAGGAAGATGTCAACTATTCCAAAGTTTAGAAACACAGACAGCAAATGCATTGTGTCAGCACAAGAACACAAGAATGATACATGGTACTATAGTTTGATATTAGAGGCTAAAGGTTCAGCTGCTTTGGAGCCAAATTAAGTCTGATGTGGACCTCTGAAAAATATCCTTACTGGGATAAACAGCAGTACATTTATCACAGAAAGGATCAAATATCAGATGTTGTCATAAACATCAATATAGTGAATCTCCAATGGTATTGCAGTGTTTTGCAGTGTGGATGACGATGATAATGAATCTACATCTAACACTAGATACATTGATTGATTGATTGGCTGTCAAAGATGATGCATTAAACATTTGACTGCTTAACAACTGAAACTTTGGCCTTGAGAGAAAGATTAGTAAGATTTACAGAACAAGGAAAGACTAAACTTTCATGTCCAAATAAAATATAACTACTGATTAAATGTTATTTCATCAGAGAGATAAAAATTACATCACTGATAACCTAAAAAAAAAAGCCATGCTTGTCATTTGTAACTAAGGCGTCATACTTAAGCTTCATTTATAGGACTCTCTCCTGGGTCCACTTGATATCTCCAGGCTGGGTTAATGTGTGTGGTGCTATGGTGCAATTTAAGAATAAGTGTTAATCATTAACCCTTTTGCACAGACCACATTCAGTTAAACACCTGCTTCACACTCCAGCTTTTGCACCACAACACCATTTACTGTAGCTATTCGCAGCTATTATTTACACTACATGCAGGATGTAATTCATTATGCATGTTGGACTTTTAGTGCCTTTAATGGATCCGGCTGCTCCAGCTTCAACAATACACGCCTGAAGAATTTTAGGAGACCTAGTTAGGCGGCCTGATTGCATATGTATACACTATATATAACTTTGACACTGTTTCCCCTAACCAACACACACACACACACACACACACACCCTCTCTTTACAGTATGTTACACAATTCCTACACACTCATTCCTCTTTCAGAAGTGTTAGCATAAAGCCAAGTCATTGAGACTACAGTATGTGGCACAGGTCCAGTTCTTTTAAATGCTACGGCCCCTTGCCTGTGTGTAACTCTGATGCTGCCGTGTTTCAGAACAGAAAAGACAGTTGAGTGTCTGTCTCTGATTGTCACCCAGTCTTTTCATGTCTGCACAGCGAAAGCATTTTGACACGCTATCACAATACAGTAGTACTGAAAATGTGAAAATGTCTTCCCACACAAAGCTGCATGAAAACCTTGCATTCACCCTCATGAATACTCTAATGGGTCGGTAATTGTTGAATTAAACACGTCATCTGTCATTCCAGCAGCAAAATGGTGTGCCAGATTTAATTTGATCCTCTCACTTATGTTCTTTGTGCGCGTTCAACTTTACGCCCTTGTTTGCCTTTGTTGCTGCTGTGAAATTTTAGCTCTTTTTCAAACACTTCAGCGCCACACAGACACATACGTGGGCAGATACGCTCACACCTACACACGAACAGAGGTATTATTATGGAGGGCGGCTCTGACCTGTGAAGGAGGAGGGGAGGGGGGGGGACTCTTATTCTGTTGATCCACACAGCGTGACGTGTTTGAAACAGTGAGCAGTGAAAAAAACTTAGATAGTGGGAGAAAAGGCAAAGATCTGACGTGACACACTGAGATCAAAAGGGAAGAGAGGAGTTAGCAGCGAGGGAAAGAAGACGGGGAACATTGCTGCTGAAATCCTGGCTGTTTAAAAGTTCTACTGAAAATGTTAAGCATGGAGCACTTCTTCTCGTCCAAAGGTAAGTCACACTGTTGTGCGCAAACTGAGCGAAACTGTGGCTGAAAGCTTGGAAAGGCGACAGGTAACAAAAGGCAAGTGGTAAAGTGATACAGGTGGAGAGCAGACAGAGGGAGAGTTTCTAGGCTGTGGATGGGACTACACATGGGTCAGACTGTAACAGAGCGAGGGATCTTTTCTAAGAGTAATGCACGTGCTGCATAGACATAACCACTCATAAATGAGCCACCTCACGTGCGGATTCAATGCAGTGACAGGGAAGTTTCAGCATGTACGTATCATTTCATAATGCTGCATCAAACTTGGATTAAACCTTTGAAAGTGTAACTCAGTGTAAATAGATGCTGACTGTGGCCATGTGGTCCTGCAGAGATTTACTGTCTTGTCCTAACCAGCAGCTCCTTAATTTGCCAGTTTATGTCCCCATTTCAGCAGCTCGTGCAGTATATTACCCTCTCTGTTCTCTGCTGAGCATGCCGTTACTGTGCCGCTGATTCTCCTCTGAGCCCACAGAGAAGGTATTTTTCTCTCACTCAAAGGCCCTTTGCTGTCAAACTCTCTGGGATTACCTAAGGAAAAGTTCCCACTGAGCTTCCATCAGGCCACAGCACGATTCAAAGACCTCCCACAGAGTGAGAAGAAGTGGTGTACTGTGTGTGTGTGTGTGTGTCTGTCTGAGTGTGTGGCTGGTTGAGGTTTGTCTGTTTGGCAGTGACCAGTGCTCCAAACACTGCGGAGGAGAGGGAAAAAAGCCAAGAGTAGATTTCTGACTTTGTATTCATTGTTGGATATGTGTGTTAGGTTGTTGCTGTTGTTGAACAGATGTAGATTGTAGTCACCACCATCTAGTGGGCGACTATTGCAGTGTACTTTAGGTACTTTTTTTTATTTTTATTTGGAGTTTTGTACAGTATGGTATGGAATGGTATGGTATGGCACAATACAGTACTGTATAGTACGGTACAGTATAGTACAGTGTAGTGTAGTGTAGTGTATTACGGTACGGTACAGTATAGTATGGTGAAGAGTAACGGTGTGTAGTGTAGTGTAGTATGATATAGTACAGTACAGTATAGTATGGTACGGTATAGTATAGGGTAGCTTTTGGCCTCATGTTACAGTCTTCATAAGCTGATGGTGGTTGCTCTGTAAACACTTGCAAGCAAATGCACTAAGTACAACTCCATCCATTGGTGCAGACGATGAGATGAGGATGAAAGCTTCATTAAAGAATAGTCAGTGTTTTTTTATGTTCAATAATACATTTATGCCAAAATTAATTTGTCAAATTGCTATTTTTCTAACTTGAGAATAAACTTTTGTGCCAAACCTGTGTGTTTTGGCTGTACATCATTCACAGAGTTCATTGTTGTGATATAGGCAGTGATATTTCTAGACAGGAGTCCAGCGACAGTAAACACAAGCAGTCAGGCAATCATGCAGTCTTTCATTCAAACAAAACTAAAATGCTAATGGTAAAGTTATTGTACCAAACCTGTCTGTTGTGAACAACCCATATCAACTACAGTTTAGTACAGTTGTCCTGTTCAGTGAGGGATTATTCCTAAATTCATTCACTTTCATTTTCAACTTAAAATGTAGTTAATTAGATCACCAGTCTGAAGTGTTAGCTTTTTTACCTGTGGATCATCTGACTGTTCATTCTCAGGCTGCATCTGTGCTCCCAAATCTCAGCAACTACTTTACTTTGAAAAGTAAAAATGAAAGCCAAACCAGTGAAAACATGACCCTGATATTCATTTAAATTTAGGAAAATGTTCTGTTTTATTCCTGGAATTGAGTTTTGTTAGTTTGGGGCGTGAGTTGATGTAGACCAATTTAGGGTGGTGCTTGACTGTGTTGTCGAGCCATGGATATTTTGTTCCATGGCATAGTCTGAACTCTAATAGTAAAAAGAAACCTAATAAAATATACTAATATACTAATAAACCCAGTTTATTACATGTGTGAAAGTCATTTTCCTTACTCTGACTGGATGAAGCTCAAAAGTACAAATATGTGGCCTCGAAGAAGAAATGTAATGCTTGCTTGACACAATAAAGAAGGAAATAAAAACGCTACTCAATGTACAACAGCAGACTTTTCATGCCAAATGTGCCAATTGGGATGTTCCAGAGGAGAGTTTGACTGCAGTTTCCGAATGCCGTCTCTCACATCCTGTTGCTCTGTGTTCAGTATTATCTGATCTGAGGTTCACAAACCTAAAACATGTTGCGTCCTCTCTGATCTTCTGGTAGCATTTATGCCCATAATCATTACATCTGCACAAAGCCACTTTGTACTTTACTGCAACAAATGACAGGGCTTTTTTTAAGCTTGTCTACCCCCAAATAATCTGTCAGCTACTGGACATTTTTCTCCTTTTGGTCATATGGTCATAGTGTACGTCTTAAATACAGTAGTTAGATTCATGCTTATTTGACAGCAAAGTCCCTGAAAAGAAGACATAACCATTTGAAAAGAGTGTCAGAATGTGAAACGAATGCCCGCCTACTAAAAGGTTATCATGACCTTGTTATTATATAACATATTTATCATAAATATTGATGATGAACGCTCAAGCTGTGACAGTCAGCTGTTGAATACCATACCAAAAGTTAGACAGGTCTTATTTTAGAGCTCACATTTTTTTTCTCTGATCACCGATGTCATGAGGTGATGATTTAACACAGTGTTGGTTACACATGAGAAACTCTAGTATGGCTGATGTTGCTTGTATGTAACTCACATACACAGGAAACTACTGGTACTTATGTGAGGTATGTCCTGCACAGTAGCAAAGCGATGTGGGTGGTAAATGTCGGGGGCAGAGTGGAATGACCCCCAGTAGAAAGGACAGCTGAATTCCAGCCTTTCGTCTGAAATAGTCACGTCGCTGAAGAAGTCGAGAACATTTTTATGCTTATTCATCAGATCCTGTTTCTGTTTACTACAAGGAGATTTCTTATTTGAGTGATTTGATCATTAAAAGGTAGAATCATTTAATTTATCTATACCACTTTATGTGTTCAGAACCAAAATACTTTAATAAAACTTAAACTTTAGTAATAAATTACTTGCTATAATATACTATAAATAAGGATTACTTACCTTAGCACAGCATGTCATAGTAATATCCCACCTAATAGACATTCTCAGTAGTTTGCTGTTGTGCCTAGCAACACCAAAGCTGCTTTTGTTCTTTTTGTCCAGTAGATGGAGATATGAGCCAGCTAAGCAGAGGTTGCCTCCTGGAAGTGTCACTCAGTGATTTATCTTGCCCAAGATAAAGATTTCCTCCTTTTGTGTGAAAAACACTTAAGAGGAGATAAAGTTTCCTCGAAGTTCAAGCACGATTATGGATTAGTAACTGAAGTCTCTGTCAAACAGCTATTAAAACTGGAATGATAGAGCATGTGGAGAAACAAAATGACCCTTTTAAATGAAGTGTTTGCAAGTCAGTCAAGTCAGAAGCCATATTCAGTCTTGCAGTGCTCTGCTAATGTAACACACATGGAATACCACTCTGTCTTTGTTAAACTGTGCTGATTCAAGTTTTACTGATGTGTCTGTTAGAGCTGTAGTTCAATGTAAATCTGCATTACTGTAACTTCACCCACCTTTATAATTTGTCTCTCATCTGTATTTACCACAGCTCTGATTATGCTAATACCTTGTCTTTTTTTCTGTCTTTTCTAGGTGAGTGTCCCATCTTCTGTTATTTCATTGGCCAGGATGGTCGGGGAATCTGAAGCTGTCAGAACCAATAAGTACTCTGATTAAATTTACTCTTTCGCATCATGGGAGTGCAATTACACACAGGAAATACACAGATTCATTTAAGGTGACTGATGGGAAGACGCTTGTGACTCTGGTGCCCTTTTCTCCTTGCGTGATTCATGTGTTTATGTCTGCATATCTTAGGGCAGGGTTTCTAGAGGTGATTGACATACTTGATTGTTACAACTGTGCTAGTAGTAATTACTTGAGCTTGAAACCGAAGCTTCTCACACTGCTCAAGCGTCACATATCTTGATGTCATTGTTCCATTTCTAGTTCAGTGATGCGTACACATATGCTATACGCATACATTTTGGCATGTTTTATGGTGCCTTCAAGGAGTCACAGGTCTCATGAATCAGATGGGTTGGGTCAAGACCCACGTTTCCAAGCTGTCGTTTTCCTCTGAAGTGCATCTGGAATGTTTTACACCCACTATGATAAGCCAATAAAATGGTTGTAACACCTGGGTGTAGCCAAGCCCCCTTAACGGAACAGGTCACTTCACGGCTTTGCTTTAAGTGTAGTACCATTTTTAGGTGTGTCATGGAAAAGATGGCCCATGACAGAAAGGGTTCATTCAGTGAGTGTCCACTGGATGTCTCAGTATGCTTTTTTTTGCATTGTCTAAGGATTCATTGGGTCTGCTTATGTCAATATCTGCTGAATTGTATGGTGAAATTGCTCAGTAAGATGACAGCACTACTGGATGTTGAAATGAATATGTGGGTGTGTGATTAAAGGGTAGGGTGGAGGGGAGAACAAAGGCTGTTTAGTTTCTCTGAACTTTACTCACAAAGCAAAAATGCCAAGAACGTGTGTGAGTGTGTGGTCGGCTAACGTTGACCCCGAAGCAAACACATGTCTCAGCACATCAGAAAATTTTTGTCCAAAGGGTGACCATTTAACAGCACACCTATATCATCTCTCGTAGTTTCAGTGCACACAGCGTTCATATTACAGCACCTGGGGGTAAATATTTACTCTTGCAGAGACCTGGTCGTGCCTTACGGGCGGGGGCCTGTCAGCTTTCTAAAATGAGATGGATTATTGTTAAAGGCCGGTCTGCATTTCTCTTTAAAGGACTCGCTGGTATTATATTCATTTGATACTCTATTATCTCTAATTCGCCTGCAGTACAAGTATGTCAAAGAAACAGCATTCATTGGCAAGCCACAGATATATAGAGTGTACTATTCATGCAGCCCTCTACTGTGCAAGCAACACAACTGGCCCCACAACCTTCAGCTAAATTCATTCATTCATTCACTCCACTAAAACCTTTTAATGCAGTTTTATTTCTATGCAGCTTGCCATAAGAAGAGGCTGCAAAAACATCAATGACTTCCCAGAGCTGTCAAGGAAGTAACCTGACATGCTGTTGGCCCCACGCCCTGAAGGGACAAACTGTTAATACTCTGTATATGACTCACACACCTGGGCTTTCATATAGGAGTTCTGTTTTTGGGCCAATAGTGTGCCAATGAGTCAGCTTCATTGTTCCATGTAAGAGTAGCTCCTGCTCACTGGCTTTTATTACCACGAGGGAAGGGAAGCTGCCCATTGTTTGGACTGTGCTGTCTTTAGGTCAGGACTTTTAGTAGTAGGTGTCACCATGGAAAAACAGGATATGGACCCAATCCAGCCATGCTGATAAGGAACCAGTAAAGAGGAAAGCAAAATACCATCCTCTGCTGCAGAGACACCACTTTTATTGTGGGTGCGGCTGTGTGGGCTGTGAATAGCCTATAGTAATGAAAACTGCATGATAAGTGTAGATTCATAACAAGATACAGCTAAGTCAAAGTCTCTGTGCAGGGATATTAAACTCATTGGAGCTGTTTTATCTAGGTGTTTAATATTGCTTCTGTAGTATACTTTGAGCATGCATGTCAATAGAAACCACCATATATTTTATTACTGCAGCAGTAAAGCATTCTGGGTGTGGTGTATTATTCTTTAACATTCATGTCCTGCCAGTCTCACAGACAATGCCATGTGGAAAAATCAGGAATACTGTTGGCATAATTACAACTTACTTAATATAAAGGAATAATACAAAATGATTACTTCCAATATCTCATTCCATTCACTGGGTGATGCTCTGTACCTGAGTATTAAAGTTTTAGTTTGTTTTTTTTTACTTTTTAGTTGTTGATTCAGAGGCAAAGACTGTCATGCTATCTAAGTGTTTTTTTGACAGGAGTGACACTTTCTTCCCTCACTTTGTGGCATGAAAGGACACGTTGGGTTCATTTTTAGTGCTTTTTTACATTCCTGTAATTATACTCTCCTGCAGAGGAACTGTGATTGCAGATAACCAGAGCATTCCTGAAGATCATGGGGTACACGGCTGTAATGTTGTAGACATGTACATTGTGTTCGAGAAAGCAGAGAAAACAGTCTTACGCAGGCAGAGTGTTCATCACCTGTCAAGTGTTATTTCAGCAGATGAATTGTTGGTCACATTCCTCTCTCTCTCTCTCTCTCTCTCTCTCTCTCTCTCTCTCTCTCTCTCTCTCTCTCTCTCTCTCTCTCTCTCTCTCTCTCTCTCTCTTCTCTGCCAAGGCTGTTTTGGATCTGCTGGACTTCATACCTGTCTGTTATGCTGCTGGGGTGGTGCTTTGTACTCGCCTCTCAGCACTGGCATGACAGGATTTCAGGAAGTGAAGTGAAAACTTGATTTTTTTATTTTCATCAGGAAACCTGAACCTGAAAACTCACTTCAGATTCCACAAGGGGGATTTGAGTTTTGGCAACACGAGATTCTGTTCTACCCATTTATAAAAGCATCAGTCTGAATTAGAAATGGAGCATTGTTCCTTTAATGTCATGATATTTATGAATCTTTCCTACATTACGATGTTATAAGAGCCTTCTTGTGGGTGTTTCAGCTCAGTGAAAGCCAGTTTATGAAATTGACAGCGATAATAATGATGGTGAGTCACTGCTGTCTGTTACTGAGCTCTAAAGCTGTGGGAGAATAGGCCCTTTTCTTTACTCAGCCACAAAAACACTAAGTAAGTTCACTGCAAGTCTTTCTGTTGTGAAGGGAGCTGCTCTTGTAGTCATTTTTCTCTCTCTCTGCTCTGAGGAAAGAAAGAATGCGACTGATTCATTCTCGCCAGGCAGAGGGTTTTATGGGAGTGAGGATAATAAATCACCTTTCCGTGTCTCTGTGAGTGTTTGCAGGGGTGTATGTGCCTGTGCGTTAGGAGGCACCTGTATTGTGTTTATATTTTATTAGTGAATTTCAGGATGCCTATCCAAAAATAAAGCTCAGCCTCTTCAGGTTACAATGCAAATCCGCACATTGTGACAAACAGTCAGGAAGGCCAGAGTCCGGATCCTATGTCAAGTTTTGTTGTTTGAAAGCTGGTTGCCCATGGCAGCAGCGGCAGTAGCAAGCCCATGTTTTCCGGGACCTCAACTGTGGACAGCACATGGTATTTGCCTAACCTGTGGGCTGTGTTGCTACGGCAACCAAAGCCTGGCATGGCCACACCCATGCACGGCTTTGTAGACAGTGATTCATCGTGCAAATATTCAAATGATTTTTTTTTTTTATTTCAAAAACCATACTGTATTTTATTTTCTGCTTTTTTTTAAGTAGGTACTTTTACCCTCACTTAGATATTTCCACAAACCCAGTTCATGGACTTGCCCAGTCGTGGCATTAGTCTGTGTCTCTGTCTCTGTCTCTCTGTGTCAGGCTGGTCACTGTTGGCTGGCACTGCAAATCCTGACGCTCCCTACAGCCATTTTATACCCTCCTCACCATCCAGACTGGAGCTCCATTTTGTGAGGGTCTAATTCCATTTAAGCTCTACTTAAAAAATCACTGAACTTGTGGTCATTTGTTAAAAAACGCTTAATTATTTCATCATGTATGTCATACCTCCTTCAGACAAGGATCGAGGAAGGCCTGAAAGTGTAGTTTTGAAACAGCCATCAAAATTTATTGAAAGGAGGATTATGTTTTGACTGGTTCAGATTAGTTTTAACAATGTACTGGTCTGTATGCCTTCTGAGTTCAGTCACAACTTCATGTTTTTGATGTATCCTTCAGGGTCAACTACACACAATGGCAACAAGATAAACTGATACAGGTGTTGGGTTATTCCTTTGATCGCACAGAGTTAGCTTACACCAGTTTGTTATGTACACACTGAAAGGAAATTTGCATTTGAGTGCTATATTGTTGGCTTGTTGGGTTTTGTAATACCTGTCTCCAATTATAAGATTAACTCAATGTTTTTTAACAACCTACAAAAGGCTTAATTGCTCCCCATAAACCAGCGATTAACTATGCAAGAAACAAAGCCTGAGTTGTTGCTGGGTGTATTTTGGCCGACTTGATTGCACCTTTTGCAGACTGGCCTTTAATTTGGTTGTCTTTGTCTTTTCTGTCTCTATCTACTTGTTTTGTCCTCGCTTCTTTGCACTTTCCACACTTCATCTTCATCTCTGGGGCTATAATTTGGGAGGTTTCTCAAACAAGGCGTCCAGTGTCTATCTCCCAGTTCGCTGTTACTGGGCGCCTGTAGATGTATGGGACATGAGGCAGGGGTATCCGGGGCAGCAGAGAGGATGTGTCAATCCTGGCATGGCCTCTGATTTATAATGTAGATGTTCCTCTTCGTTTATGAGACACAGATGAAAAGATTCCCTTGTTCTTTTCTCACAATCACCCTCCCTACCCTGAAAGTACCCCTCCACTCCCATTCCTTCTCTCTTTTAGCCCCCATCTTGCATGCGACACTTATCTGCCGGACAAGCGGTGGGTCTCACAAGGGTGAAAAGAAGGAGTAGCAGTGCAGTTTTCACTGGGTGGTGAAAGCAGAAAGAAGTTGTTGTATTTTGTTGGAGGCACTCAGGCCTTTCTATGATATGTCAGATCAAAGCAGCATGGACACAGGAGATCTGCTCGGAGATCGGTTCTGGCTCAGCCCGAAAAAAGGTAAGTGGCACCATCGATTGTTTATGACACAATGCTGTCAACTGAGGGTGGACGGTGCAAGTAAATGATTCTTATTGGTCAGATGAAAGCATTATGTCATAAAGAGGTGTGGCCAGTGACAGATAAGTCATTTTTTTCACATTTTGGAGTACAGGGAGTTAAACTGACAGTTGAGCATGTCATAGATCCATCTTGTGCAACAATGGTTAAGTCTTTGTAGTTCTTTGCTGTTGTAATACATCTCCTGCATGCTGATTCTGATCCCTGGCTGCCGTTAAGCTGAGCTGGCATACAGCTCTCGAAGGGGAAAGAAAAAGAGAGTCAAGGGCTGGTTTAAATTTTCTATCCAGATCTCACTGCTGGAACTTGTTTACAACACAGAGCCTTTTTGTAGTCTCTGGCTGTTTGCAAAATTTGCCATCAAAAGCTATTACTTTTATGTCAGAATGGGAAGAACATATTTTGGAAGAGGAAAAATGCTTTAGTACTGATTTCCCAAAGTGCTGGATAATAAATTATACTTGCCATCCTTTGCATAAATCATAGGAAACGTTATACATAGGTGATGCTGTTGATAGTATTAGATGGCTAATCTGTCAAATTACTGATCCTGCATTTTCTCTGGACCCATTTTCCCTTTCATCATGGGTCGGCTCCTGTCCAAGTCAGAGAGGCTGTAGGGGGCGATGTGAGGTTGGACACATCGAGACCCATCCACTGACACATAACAGACAGCTTGTTAGAGAGAAGGGGGAGTGAATTATGAAAGGGACTTGGCAATCTTTTTGGGTGCTCCTGCTTATTTTTGGTGAAGGAAGGTATAATCTGTGACTTCATGTTTTTTCCACTCTGGAAAAGGAGAAGTCAGTGTGATCTGTGACGCGTGGAGTTGAGAACACAAGCAAGGCCTGTCATTTTTACCTCAAGCACACACCAGTTTATAGATTTTCCATTTGCATTTATGCGTGTATTGGTGAGACAAAAGCCAAGAATCTGGCTTTTCTTCCCCTACTCTCACACAGTAGTCTATTCCACTTGTGATGCCAGCACAGTTTTATATTCCCTTGTTTAAGCTTTTCTGCTAAAAAAAGGTTTTTCACTTTTACATATGTGTCAGTACACAAAGCTTATTCTATAAAACAAAGGTTGCTTTGCTTTGCAGTTTTTTCTAACAAGCCTTATATAACTACAAGGATATTTATGGGGGAAGAAAAGTTTAGGTTGGCAAAACAACAAGAGCAGCTCCAATAGTGTCTTGATAGATTTCAGAACATTACTTTGTCTATTGTTCTGGCCCCCTCAGCTCTGAACAGAGCAAATTTTCCCTCCTTCTACTGTAATTTACCCCATGTTTTATACCTCAGCTATCCAAGAACAGTTGATTATTTATTTTTGCTGCAGTGTGAGGAATGCCAAAACACCTCTCACTCTCCTTCTCTGCTCTACAGCTCCTATAACACACAGTGCTCCTTTGTCTGTTGTCATATTGCGGTTTAAAACAGTTCTGTGGGTTTTTGTTTGGTGGTAGAGCATGTTTTCTTATAGCCGCCTCACTACTTTTTTACCACCTCTCAAACTATCTCCCTCTCTACTCCCTCTGCATATCCATGAGACACTCAGTTCCCTTCAAGTCATCAACTGTTAACTCCGCTAGATCATCCCAATTATACCCAGACAAGCCAGGAACCAGTCAGTGCCAGGAGTTAATCCATGCAGCTTCGTCCTTCTTGCATTTCAAAGGAGACTTTATCTGCCTGTTCAGGCACTGTTGACACTGTTGGTAATGCTGACACATACACACAGCATATGAGTCAAGGTTGTCTTAGGGGTTGTATTATGGTGAGATTGATGCTTGCATGCAGTCAGTCGGTCAAGATTTTATAGTAGTCAGAGTCACGTTTATTTATAGCCCAAAATCACAAAAATATTACTCAGTGTGAAAAGAGTGTGCAGAGTATGTGTAAAGCTAGAAAACCCTGTAAATACATTTGACTTTTTCACATAAGACACATCAGATTATTCTTTTCTCATTTAGGCCAGGCTGTGTAGTAGTTTGTTTGCGTTTTCTTTCTCTTCACTAAATCACAACCTGCACATTTGTGACATTAGAAAAGTGTCTATGGCTTTTAGGGCTGCAGCTTATTATTATTTTCAGTATTGATTAATCAGCCAAACATATTCTATGAACAAAAGAAAAAAAAAGAAACAAACAAACAAAAAACTTTCCCCAGAACCTTCAAGTGTATCTCATGATCTACCTTCATCCAAACCAAACTCCATCTACTGCAGTAGACTGTAAGAGTTGCAGTTGACAGCCTATAAGTATACTTTGAGTTCCAATTTGATTTGATTTTGTTTGCATATCTACTGTTTCCGGTGATACATGAGAGAAAAACAGCAAGTTGCATTGTGGAAACTGCCGTAATATAATGGAAAGAGTTTTTGATTGATAATGAGAAATGATCAAAATAGTTGATAAATGAATTGATAGATAGATACATGTTCTGCTGCCTTGATTAACTGACCATTTGTTAATCATTCAACTAATTGTTGCAGCTTTATTATTGCATTTATTATTATGTTTAAAGCCGAAAGAAAAAAAGACATGCTCTTGAAGCCTGCACTGGTTTTCTTCAAAGAAGAAAGTTGAAATTCATCAATTTATTATTTGTTAAACCATGGATTCAGTAACCAATTAAAATAAATGACTAAGACAGCCTATAATTACTCTGTTGACAACCCCAACCTCCATATAAAGCTGTTTACAAAGATCTCTAACTTTAGCAGGTTCCTGTGTCAGAGGTGTTAGTGCTCTAACAAACGTCAGCTCCGTCAGAGGGCACAGCTGTCCCTAACTGAGGGTCACACTCCTAACTATAACTATACCCAGCCAAGACCCAAGCTCCACAAATAAAAATAGGTTTATCGGCCTGATAAAAAAAGGGCGTCTCTTGCATTGCAGAGTCATTCGTCTCAACTTCAAAAGAGCAAGTCATCATTTAGGCTTTCCTCCTTTTTTGCCTGGCAAACAAGTCGATCACATTTATTTTAATCCGCCCCGTTTTCTTTCACTATAACTCAGGTGCTTTTTTAATATTCTTTGTTGTGCTTAATTTGTACTTTTAAAGCTGGAGAGTGGGACTTTTGTCTCCCACTTGTGGCAGTGAGAGCATTTAGAAAAAGTAGTCCACAAATGCTTACATCATAAGCTCCACCGTAGCTTACTCCGTCGCTAATGTTGTGACTGTAAAGCGGTTGATAATTTTGAATGTTATACAACCCAATGAGGTGACTATCAGAATTTGATCTATTCATTTTGTTAACACTTGTAAGTCCAGAAGAGCCACACGATTAAATTATTTGATCCCCATTAAAACTAGCAGAGAGCTAAATGGAAGTTAGCTGGTTTGGCTGGTGGAAGTTTCTGGATATGATTCAAACAGCCAGAGCAGGAATGTGTCGCCTGACATGAAATTTAAAAAACTCTGTATACTGTATACTACAGATATTTATCTGGTGCTGATGGGTTTATCAGCATTGTGTGAGCTTGTTTGGCGAGGGCTTGAAAGTAACTGAAGTTCTTTTATATGTAAATGTTTCAGTGTTTCATTTTGTTCAACTTTTATTGTCAGAGCAGCTGTTTTTATGTTCCTGCTTCAAAGCCAGCTGCTAAATGTAACTTTACAGTAAATCTACATTGTCATATAGCCCTTATCGTGTTAGAATTACAGCATAACATGTCATTCATTAGGGAGACTCATCACATTCAGACATCTTTTCTTTAGTTCCAACATAGCTTTGACTTGACCACTGTAACTCCTTGTAATCTAAGCACATATATTAGTGGGGTAAGAAAGACCCTGCTGACCTTTTCTATCCCTGGAAGTCGCTGGCATGGTTTGGATCTGATATCAGAATGGAGGGCTCGTGTGGGCGACCAATAGGCCACAGAGCAGCCTTTACAGTGGGCCAGTGGCCAGCCACTATTCAGTTGGTGACAAGTCTATTCTGGGACTTGTGGAGGTCTGAAACATGGAAGCAGCAGGGTGCTCCTAACCAGGAAATTATTCAGATACACTTGCCAAATGTCTTTTTACTCATTTATCTGCTTCAGTCAATCATATTATCCTTTTACTGTTGGCTGGCTGCTGCTCCAGTGTCTGTTTATAGTCTGAATAAAATTAGATTGCATTAGCTCTATACTAAGTATAAATCCCAGTTCCCTTTTGAGAGACTGTTACTTATCATTTATGATGTTGCTAATGCTACCTGACTCCTTCACCACATCAGTATGAAAAGCAGCAGCACTCCATGTTCATGTCCAGTGACTGTCAGGTCCAGTGATTCAGTATTTCTTTTGAAGCAGGCATATTTAATATTTGGATGACTGAAGGGACCGGGCCTGCAGCCAGAATAAGGGTCACTGTTTGAAGTTTGAAGTTCACTGAACACTTTGTGCATAAACAGTGCATGAAATCACACTGATATGCAGCCCGGAGAGCAAAGCACCATGCATGGTGATGCAAATTACCCCAAATGAGGTAGCTCTAGGCTTGAATTTTAAAGTATAGTTTGCATATTATTAGTACTGATTTGCGTCATTTAACATGTATTTGTTGTTTCTGTTTGGATCATTTTATCATGACCTTGTTAAACATTGACCCCAAACTAGCAACTAACTATGTGACTTAAACATACTTATTACACCACCTCTCCTTGAGTGTCAGGCAAATTGCAGCATGTCAGTGGTAATGAATGCTTCGTAGTTTTTCAGGAATGCCTTCCTTGTACATTGAACCTGAGAATTCTTGCAATGAAAGTTCCTCCAAGCCTTCAGACTGAATCACCATCTTCATGTTCAGTCCTAAAGGGATGATTTAAAGTCACAGAGGGTTTTTTTTAGCACATAACTGCTATAGGTGGAGCACGCATTGTCATGTCCTGGAGCCCGACCTTCCAGTCTGACTACATACAGGGTGTACAAAGATACGGGACATCAGTGACCTGAAGCAAAAGATTAGTGATGCCATTGCCACCACTGATGAGGCTATGCAACAGCAAACATGGCAAGAAATTGAGTACCATCTTGATGTGCTGTGTGCAACTAATGGTGCCCATATAGAGGTGTATTAAATAATTACATTTCCAGAGATTTGTCTATTCATTTGCTTTTGTAATAAATGTGTAAATTGTAAAGAGACTTTATGGGCACCTTGTATATGTCATAGCTGTCATGTGAAGGTTTGCTTTTGTATGAAAGTGTAAAGTTATGGCATTAGTGATGTTCACTGCAGTACTGTCAAAAGCATTTGCTGTCACAATTATTTAATTGAATATTGCTGCATTATTTTGAATATGTTCATATTAAATGTGGTTTTGAGAACATAATGTATGTAAAAACTAAGAAACTCTGATTTCTCCCTCAGATTATTAGATTTTCTTGATTACCAATGAAAGCTTGACAGTGTGCTAAGGTGTTCTTCAGATCACAGTGTCTTTGCAACTGATGAATGACAGTGTAGTCCAGCTGTCCAGGACAACAGATTTACGGCGCACAGCTCCACTGCAGCCCTGAAAGCGGACAAGGCTTACTCAGAACTGGCTCACTTGATTTGACTGTTGCCATGGCAAATGTAATGAAAACAGTTTTCCGCATGTGTTTGGATGTGTAACAGTGTGTGCGGTTTCAAACAGCAGAGGGAATGCATCATTTCATCGCTGCCCACTATAATTTCGCAACCAGATCACTGTGCTCCAGCACACTTTAGTCATCTTACTCTACTCTTCATTATATCCTTTTCCTCCACTGAGATGACTGAGCATGTGCTCGCCTGTTCTATCCGACAATGGTCAGTTCCTTCCAGTTGAGACTTGGCTGGACACAGGCCATGACAGGACGCTCTCACTAACACAGAGAGACGGACGGGAGACAGATGTACAGAAGAGTGAAGTGATCTAGGGATAGAAATCTGATATCATGTTCCTGGGAGTGTTGAAAAGGTTAGCTATATTGCACAGTTCTTTATATAGTTTGCAAGAGAGATTCTTAGTTCTCAGCTAAATGGAAGCATGAAGCCCTAATGTTAGCTGTTAGCAGCAGCACAACTTTATGGTGTCTTACAGCCTGTTGCATCACTTTAATGAGCTGCAAAGGGAAACAGTGATTAGTCTACGTAGTTTCCTTAACTTGGTGGCTTGGTGACCCTCCAAACAAACACAGATATGAATAGAATTGAACTTAGTATTAGTTTCTGTTACATTAAATCAACATGGCTAGTACAGTATCAAAGTGGTTGGAGTGATATGTCAGGACAGTTTGATTCCTGGCTATAAAAAGCGTTGTAAAATGACTGTCTATATAGAGAGACCAAAATACGTTCATACAGTTTCTCTTCAAATGTCACCAGCCTTTACTGTAGAGATTCAAAGTCTGTGTGAAATGAGATCTGAAAACCACACCTTGGGCGTAGAGTAAAAGCCTTTCAGTGATACTTGACCGGGAAATGTGTAAAATTAGACGACTTGCACTTGATAACATCATGGATGCAAAGCAAGTTGCTCCAGGGCAGGTTACATGTATGCCAACCTGTTGTTTCGTTTTCTTACAACTTATCTCAGCCCATTCATCGAGTCAATGTGTGTCTAACACACCAAAGGGTGTGTGTCAGCCAGCCTTGGTGTATTTAGAGGTGTGTGTACATTATAGAGGAGGCGTGTGCTTTCAGCTGAGGGTTGGGTGTCTCCGTAAAAGTCACAGAGTTACAGACCATGTGCTCTAACACACTTCATAGGTGTGTTGCTCCATTCATTTGACATCGCTCTTTCTTTATTTCAAACATTTTATTGCAGACAGGTTTTTCTTTGCTTCCTGCTATACTGTTTACTTTAGTGAGACTTTTTTTCCATGCCAGTTTTTTCCTAAGAAATAGAGACAAGGTAGGAGGAGCCGGGCTGAGAAGTGTGCCTCACTCTCTCTCTCACACTCTCTCACACACACTCCCGCTCTTCCATTCTGTCATTGCCATCTCGGCAGAACGAGACTGAGAGACTGTTCATTCCCAGCCACGCTGATTTAAGGGGGAACAGCACTTTTAACTTTGTCAGAGGATTTTTTTTCTTCACAATAACCAAAGGATCACCAAGAACACGAGGAAAAGAAAGTAAGAAGAGAGATTACAAGTATTTATTCTTTCATTTTTTCTAATTGAGTTAAGAAGCACGTGACAGCCGGTTTTGCCACTGGATTCTTTCACACAACAAGACGTGAGGTTGTCTAATTTATCTTCTTTTGATGTTGTGCATTTTAGCTGTACTTTAAGAGATTATACTCGCATAAAGCACAATGGTTGCTGGAATGCTGATGCCCCTGAGGGACCTGAGGGCCATCTATGAAGTCTTGTTTCGAGATGGTGTCATGGTGGCCAAGAAGGACAAGAGACCTCAGACCATGCATCCTGAGATACAAGATGTGAGCAACCTTCAAGTAATCCGTGCCATGGTGTCTCTGAAGTCTAGGGGCTTTGTGAAGGAGACATTTGCTTGGAGACATTTCTACTGGTACCTCACTAATGAAGGCATTGTTTACCTGCGTGACTACCTCCGCCTGCCCGCTGAGATTGTTCCTGCCTCCTTGCAGAGGGTTAGGAAGCCGACTGCCACTCTTGCTATTGCCCATCGAGCTGCACAGGTCCAATCTGTTGAAGGTCCAACATCTTATGTTCCCAAACCGGGACGCAGGGGTGAAGCAGAGAGCCAGGAGGCAATGGCTGAGCGTCAAAGCTACCGCCATAGGATGATGGGTTCTGGAGAAAAAGAGAGCTACTCTGACAGGACCCCCAGGTTCAGGGGTCGCCCGCAGGCTGCAGAACCAGTCAGGCCAAAAGCATCATGGGATATGGAGGACCAGGCTCAGCCTCTGTTTAGGAAGGGGAGCAGCTTCAGAAGTGAAACAACAATGATGGAAGAGAGCAGAGTGAAAAGAGTTTCTCGTCAGCAAGTGAGCAGTGAGAGGGTAGTAACAACATCACAGGAGAGAAGAGTATCTGAAGTCCAAAATGAGAAGGTGCAAAGTTCTGTGTCCTCTATAATAACCCCACCATTAACTGTGGCTGCTGTCGCTGCAGCTACAGGTGCAGCAATATCAAAGATGCCAGTCGAACCCTCTACTCACAAGACAAAAAAAGATAAGCCCAAGATTGTTGATGAAAAAGCCTCCATGAAGCCAGCTGAAATCTCCACACCTCCTGGTACAGTGGTCAAAGAAGATAAGATGAAAAAGGTGATTGTGGATCAAATGAAATCTGCCGAGGTCAAGACTACAGTTGAAATTGCAACTGATAAAGTGAAGCCCCAAGCAGTTGTTACAATGGCATCCACTCAGGAAACCACCAAACTCCTTACTGATACTGCTACCATCACAAAAGCTGTTAATAAAGTTGTCATGGAAGAGAAGCTTAAAATAGCAAAGGTTAATGAGGAATCAATTAAACCTGCAGAAGTGAAGACCCCAGTAGAATCAAAAAAGGCCAAGACAACTGCCAAAGTGACCATCACTCAGGAGACCCCTAAACCCAAACCTGACAGTACTGCGGGCAAACCAGTGGAGTCCACTAATGCAACGGAGGAAATCTCCAAGGTTAAAGTGACTCAGGAGCCCATTAATGCTAAAGTGACCTCAAAAAGTAAAGAAGTACCTCAGAAAACTACTACAGTGACTGAGACCTCAATACTTGAAGTTAAAACTACCATCAGTAAAACAACTCTTTCAAAAGCTATGGCCAGCTCCGAAGATGCAAAGCCAGTGACTGCTCCTCATGTCAAAGATGAAAAAGAAGCACCAGAAGAGACCCAAAAAGTTTTAGTGGAAGTTCCCACATTAGTGCAAAAAGAAGTCTCTTCTCCTGAGAAAAATGTTGCTTCCACAGAGGTGGTTGTAGAGACCAAACAAGTGGTTGAGGGAAGCTCCAAATCAAAACGAAAGAAAAAGAAAGGTGATAAATCTAAGAGTAACAATGCTGAAGTACCACCTGATACAAAGGTGGAGGAGGAAAAAATATCTAAAGACAAGATCTCTAAAGAGGTGGTAGAAGATTCCCTCCAACCCACACCAGTGATTACCTCAGAGCTCTTAACTGTGTCTACCAGCATAAAGACTGAAGGGCTATCATCTGCAGAGAAAAATAAGAGTGATGCTAAACTAAATATTACTAGGGAGCAAACAAAGGATGTCCCTAAACAAACAGAGACATCACTGCCATTACATCAGACCGCTGCAGTGCCCCCGGTGGATCTTCCAGATAATGCACAAGTTAAAGAGAAGGCTGAGGAAAGCAGAGTCAGCAAAACCACATTGGGACCATTATGCCCTAAGCCCGAGTTAAATGCTAATTTGCCCCTCGTGGAGCAAGTGAAATCTGTGGAAACGACTGTTACTAAAGTGGAAACAGTGACGGTGCAAAAAACAACTAAAGTGGAACTCATACAAGAGAGCTCTAAACCTGAAGTGAAATCCCCTGTACCACAGTCAGAATCTCAGAAACCTACAGTTGAGTCTAAATCCCTAATAAGCACAGACAAAGCTGCAGAGGAATCTTCAAAGGCTAAGAAGAAAGGGAAAGGGAAAAAGCAGGCTCAAGCACCAGCATCAGAGGCCATAAACATAAAGCCTGTCGTTTTGCCTGAAGCAGAGGCATCCACTGACATTACATCATTGCCCAGTGCCACGGTTAAAAACAGCCCTGTCATGGCCTCTGAACTGGGAAAAGTGAATGTTTCTCCAAAGATGACTTCTGAAAGAATGTGCAGTGAGGAAACCAGGCAGGCAGCAGCTGTGCTCTCTGAGGCCCCATCAGACAAAGGGGAGGTGGAGCCTGCCCCGCTCTGTGCAGAAAAAATCAAGCGGGAGGTTCCGAAACCAAAAACATCCTTCACTGCGAGGGAAGCACCCGCAGCAGGAGAATTAGCGTCAGCAGCACCAGCAGTAACAGCAGAGGCAGCTGTAGCTCAGACGCAGGCCAGCCCCCTCGTCGAGCAAGAGGAGCCTCTCAGAGTTGCACAACATTCGGCCACTCAGGCAGCAGAGCGCAGCACAGAGAAAAGCCTCTCTGTTTCTGAGGCCTTAAAACAGGAGGGAGAGAAGAAGAGGGACTTGGAGGAGGACACACCCTCTGCCACAGCCACACCCGCCGTTAACCAGCCTCACCCAGAGGACACCTGTGAATCTGAAAATCCCGAATTAGACGAGACCATGAAGAGGAAAATTGTAGTGGTTGAGGAGATAGTTGAGGTGAAGCAGATTATTAGTCCGCAAGCAACTGGTGAGCAGTCACCTCCTCCACCTGTGCAAAGTGAACAGGAAGGGGAAGAACTGGACCTGGATGTTCTGGAAGCACTTGCCATAGAGAAAGCACTTTTGTCAGGGGCAGCAGGGGCCACGGTGCAAGGAGCCTCACCTGAGCCAGAATGGGACCACTCTCTGGAGGACCCTGAGGAGAAGACATGGCCTAACTTCATTGAAGGTTTGTTTGAAAGTCTGCCAATTCATCTACTTCCTATCCTGTTCTCTCTCTCTCTCTCTGCATGTGATGTAATTCCTCTTGGTTCTAGGTTTCCACCTATTTTTGAAGTGTGGGAGGTCTTAGGTAGGGTATTAGGTGGCAGCTCTATTGTTGCTCTTCCACATTGTCTTGTACTTATAGTACTTCATACTGCAAAGAACATAGCCATACTATAATTGCCTGTCTCTTATATCTTTCCTCAAGTATTATTTGGGGTGATTTAATTGTAGTTTATAGCTTAAAGTTAAAAGCACAGCCTTACTTTGTGATGCCCTTTTAAGAATAGAATCCCCCTTTAAGAATAGTTTTAGTAAGGTGGTAAGAAGAATCCATTATGATGTGACTGTGATTTAATTTTATGTGTTAAAATAGATAAAGTATTAGTAACACTCTCATATCACACCCTGTAGTGTATTTGAGACACTGTCAGTTCTCACACAGGTATTATTTCCGCAACTAATAACTGATTCACACATAGTCACAAGTGAAAGTCATTCTTTTAAAACAACTTTAGACCAAATGAAACCTTATCTGCAATTCCCCGTATAGTTTACATGCATCAGTGGCAATTATTATTCCATTAAACAAATCATGCACAAAAACAAACTTTGGGTGGGGATTTCTAGTTCAGTTTGGATGATGAGACTGTGCACTGTTAAAATGAAAACAGTAATCTCTGGAGCCATCTCTGAGTGCTTGCCAAATGAGATTACACAGACCTGCAGTCAATCCAACAAGGTGGGGCTGTTTGCTGAGATTCAGCCTCGCCTGTTCCCTGCAGAGACAGTTGTGTGCGAGTTAAACCCAGACATACTAAGTCGAGGAGGTGTGGTGCTTTTGGAAACATTTCTCATCTTTGCTCCAGAAAGACCTTGTTCTTGGCACTGTGTTATGTTGTGTAGCTGCACTCTTCAATCTCCTTTCAATCTGTCTTGTATTAAAGATAAGCGTGCCTCCCTGCATGCCATTATGTAATGGTATGCGCAGGATATGGGAGTTATGCGGACAATGTGATAACAGTACTGCAAGCTGGTCTTATTTCACTGGATTTGGAAAAAAGAAATAGTTTCTGAAAATCAAGGAAAAAGGGTGCCATCTGATGCTGTAGTTTGCTTTGCTGAAGTGAAACTCTCAGTGCTTAAATCATGAAGCATGTTCATGTGACTACAGATTTTGGATGGTGTAACATGTCATGACTTTTAAAAGTGAAATAAGATGTTGTTTTAACTATCATGTGAATGTTTGTAACCTGAAGAGGGTGTATAGCAAGGATCTCACATGGGCGTTGTCTGTTGCGGGTGTGAGCAACGGACAAAGAGTCAGGAAGTTGGAATAACTTGCTCACAGCTCTATGGGTGTGTTTGTTTGGTTCCACACGTGACAGATGATCTGGATTCAATTAGCAGGCTGGGTCCTTTATTCAATCTGTGGTACTCATCAGGAAAATAGTACTTTTGTAGTTAGATAAAACAACTATTGATGTACTATAGACAACACATGTAACTCATTTTAAACTTCATTCTAACCTCATTTAAAGTACTGCTACAGATCCAACATCTATAAGTACTTGAACTCTGTGTAGCTCTGATTATTGGAATTGTGATCATTCACAAAGAGTTTAACTTTTAACTTTTGAGCTTTTACTGTTGTGTGAAGTCATCAGATATGGACACAGCAGTGCCAGTCTGTCAGATGACCACAGTTTTTGGTGCCCCACTGCTGACACCTGCTGTCCATTAACAACCATTGTCATCTGTGATACAGACCAAATACCACAACTGCTGTGTAATCACATGTGTTTTGTTAAAACCCAAAGTAATGCAAATTTCATCATCATATAGTGATCAAACTTTGTTTTAGTCGTCAAAGAAGTTTCCATCTTGATTGGACCTCAGATAAGATATGCAGTGTCAATACAGTGTTCCACAGAGATACCATTTTTAGTGCTGTGGTCCAGCTCAGTGGGGTATTCTTGGCATGTCAGCTAATTAAATAGCTGTCAGCAGACTCAGTGACACCCTGGGTTGTAGCTGCAGTTGCAGTAGGTATGTCTACTTGCTTTTGTCATGCTACAATTTCTGTTTGTCCATCATATTGCATTGGTGATGTGGAAACCAGGAACAAGGAAAGTATTTGAAAAACTGACTTATACCACAAAAATGTTTCTTGCAAAACAAGGGCTTTTGAAACTGGTTTGGATTTCAGAGAGCAGTTTGCAGTTGTGTGTGGCACATTTCATCAACCATTGAATGGGGGACGCTATACGTGTTCGAACAAAAGCTGTGTAGGGAACACTTTTATATGGAATTCTTGAGTAACTGTTTCAACTTTGCCCACACATGGCACCAGAGGCAATTAGACTAAATCACATCCCAGACATGCCACTGAGTGCCTCTGTGTTTTCATCTCTGAAATCATGCCCAATGCATACTTGTGCGATTGGTTAAATGAACAGCTACAGCATGCTGCAGATCTGTGTCTTTCATTATGGTGACTCACCCGCACCATTCTCAAATCTGAGGGCTTGAATTATGAGCCAGAGTTTTTTCAGTTGGAAAACCAGAATGAGGGACATAATGGACGTTCAGACTCATTATATCTATCAATAGCATAGGCTGGGTGATGAAGCAAAAAAAAAAAAAAATGTATTTCATGATATGAATCAAGTTAATATTTATAACTTCAAAGTTTCCTTAAACTTAAAATTCCATGAGGATTTCTTTTAAGTGGATTCAGAATGTGAAAAATGACCAAGAATTGTTTGGACTACAAAAGGAAATATTCTAATAAAGATATAAAGCTTTTTTGTCGTAAAGAGTAATGCTAGAAAACGCCGACAGGACATTTTGTTGCTGGGGCTTTTCTCTGAGCGGCCCCTTGTTTGTTCCAGGGAATGGGTCTGCTGCTGGTTGTGACTGTAAATGCTTGTACACTGTGTCCCCTATTGAGTGACAGGGTTTCAGGCAATAAAATAGGTTTGTGTTATTTCCCGTTTCAGTTGGCACACAAACCAATGTCTTTTTTACCTAATTTATCCTCAATATCTCCTTTGTTTGTGATTGTTTTGTCTGCTCAGCGGTCGCATCCTTCATCGGCATCAAGTTTCCGCCGAAGGACCGGACATCTCTTTCATGACTCACTGTGGTTTATTCAGCAAAGTTAACCAAACATACAAAGAGAGTGGGCTGTTCAAAATACTGCTGTACTGTATGATTGGTTACTTTGTTCCTATGATTTATATAGGCTGTTGTGCTTTGTCAGGAAATGTTTCCTATTGATACTTATATTGAAATTTCTTATTTTCTTACCTTTTGAATTTTATATCATGATGAGTGCATATATGGTTGGTATCACTCAGCCCTACAATAGCCTGCATCGTGAGTTGACAGCTAAAATAGAAACTGCTGCCTTTTCTGGTCACCAGCAATGTTTTGCTCAAAACAAAGTAGGTGACCTTAGCTGCCATGCCCTATATTTTACTGCTTACTCCACCTGTGAACTCACTTGTGATGTTTTATTAGACTCATCATAACTGTCCAAAAATATCCTACGTCCACATTTCCTAAGCACACCAAACAAACGTTTTGACAATGAATAGATGTTGATACGACAGTCTGCAGCCAGACTGAAACTTGATAAAGCAGCCCGCCGCCTGCAGTCACCTTTATGATATCAGTCCAAAAATGGTAATTTGATATTGCACAAGTTATGTGCTCAGCTGGACTTTTTTCAAACTGTCTGTGGAAGTCTCAATGGGCAGAATGAAGAAAACAACTTAAGAATTTGCGCCAGTGTAACAGGCAACCATAAATATAATCTTCTCCCATGCTGCTGTGTGATCTTCCAACATCCAAGTTTTAGTCGCCAGTTTGAACTACTGAGTTGGAGAGCACATAGTGTTTGTTTGATATCAAGTTTAACTGCAGTCTATTGCAACATAATCAGAAGAGGCTGGATGGTGACTCATAATAAGAAATCCGCTGTAGCAATATACCCGTTAACCCACTCTAAGCCAAACCCCGGAAACACAGAGATCGATAACATGTGGAATACATTGAGGGTTTGGCCAAGATGGTTAGGACATTAGTCATTTCCCAGGGAACATGTTGGGTCTTATTGCTATGGCTGACTAAAATGACTTCAGTTCTGTGAGAGAGCTGAAGGAATAGTGCTTTATTAGCCTCCATGTGTTCTGTAGGGTGCATTTATCCTTATTTTAAAGTACACACGTGTTTGACCTTTACATTTGGACCCTTAGTTTATACTGTGATTTCTCCAGAGACACGTCATCACCTGCTCAGTGGAGACTGATTGTTAAATGCAGGGGAGTGGGCTTTACATAATGGAGCATCTGCACTAAATGGGTGTAGATTGAGACAAGAGGTGTTTCCCTCCAGACACAAGCTCAGAATACCTTTCGGCTATGTGTCCTAACATGAATGATATGTGCATGAGGCTCAGGCACCCGTTAAGTTCAGGAGTTTGTGAGGATGTTCACTGAAGAATTCCCTACGAGCCCCTGTAAACCCCCTACATGGTCTCTCAGTATAGCTGCCTTCATTTTACACAGGACATCCATCTATAATGTCCGCGTTTCGTGACAGAAGACAATCCCAACTCTACTCTCCAGACACTGTTGTTGGGATTGCATTTAGCATTACAGAGAAATGGAGCCGGTTGTCAACGCTGCGATTCACAACGCCATATGCATATATTAAAACCAACTATATTTAGAGAATGTTGTGCATTGCTGTGATCCCAAAAGCAATAGGGGATAAACATTGAGACCTCCAGGCATGCTAAACTTTCTTTCCATCTGCCCCTCACTAACCTCTGAGTGAAGCAATTTGTTTTCATAAATATTCCATCAGTTCTGCCTCTCAGTTTTTGTATGTATTGACTTTGTTGCTATTTTGGTTCATTCAATGTTACTGTTAGTGCTTTTTTCCCATAATATCACTGTTCATATGCAGTTTAACCCATTGCATTTACAGTTTAAATGTCAGACACTTGGTATCACACTTGTTATAAATGATACATACCTGTATTTAAAAAAAAAAATAGAATTGAGGAAATCAGCACCAAATGTTCTCAGTGAGTATATTACATTACACCACATGTTGTATCACATGTATCAATGAGCACAATATTATGTTGAAATGATGACTTTAGCATAGGCCTATGTGAATCATGTTGTACCCCAGATAACTCTCACATGAGATTTCTTTTCTGGCTGTGAGCTGTGACTTACTGTCACAGAATACATTTACCACCACTAGCACCGTCATCATTATCATCATCAAAAAGTCATAGGGAGGAATAGAGAGAGAGTGGGCCTGCTTGTGGTGGTAGAGCTCTCTCTAGGGGGCGAGCGCAGCCAAATGTCCCGCCAGAGTACTTCCATCAGTTTCTAACTGTGACAGTGTGTGATCATCTGGCTCTGGTGGATATTTATAACCGTTAGTCAGCACCAGCCCTTTCCCCCAGAACACCCACCCCTCTCAGTCCTCACAGCCCCTCGCCCCTGCCCCCTTCCTCAGGCTTGGCGTTTCGTCCCTCCTCCCCTGGCTACGGGAGAGCAGGCTGACGGATCCAAGCAGCAGGCACAGCCTGTCAAAATTCAACACAAGGGAGAAACAAGTCAGCTCAGAGCAAACAAACAGGAGTCTCTCCTGTTCTCTTCATTCCCCCTCCATCCAGCTCTCCTTGTCTTCGCCTCGTCCTCCTCTTCCTCTCTGTACTGTCTCTTAGATGAAGATCATACCTGGTAGGTCACCAGAGTGGGGTTGCTGTGGCGTGTCCGTGCCTAACTGTGTTTGTCTGTTTATGTAGCTGCCGGCTGTCGGTGTGTTTTTGGCAAACGCGTCGTGTGAAGTCTTGTTGTGTTCCTGATTAGTGCGCGTACTCACACAAACACAACACAGGTGCACATATACACTTTTAACAAACAGCAACCTTCAGCCACCGTGGCACAGATTGTATTCCATTTTTAAACATGTCCACAATGTGACTGACTTGAATTATGAGTGCGGTTGTCTGCCTTCTATATTTTCCTTTATTTGAAGGTGTGTAGATGGAATTGGGTGAGGGTAGTGGGGCAGTGTCACCCCCCCTCCCACCCTCCACCCCCTCTTGCTGCCTTTAGCCTCTCCTGCCACATCACAACAACAAGCAGGGGCAACTTGTAAATAGTGTATTTTATTCAAAACTGGTAACACCTTCCATCATGCCAATGCATATAATGCAATATAAATGTACTTATAATTTGTTATAATCTGTTCATAGCACTGTATAATTATAGTTATAAGCACTCATAAATAGTGTTTTATTTATTCATATTTTATTTCATGTTTTAACAATAGTCAAGCACACTGAATACTTACTGAAATTTCTTTGTATGGATCATATTGTATTTTAATTCTCATAATTATAATACATAGTAATAATTTAATAATGATAGTGCTATAAGAAGATTATAAGGCATTTTAAATATGTTTATAATGCATTATAGACATGTGTGTCACAGAAAGTGTTACCCAAACTTCTTAGTTTGTGTGTATGTGCGTGGGAGACAGCCATGTGAGTCCGTCTGGGCTATTTTGGAATACCGTAAAAACCAAGACCACCTGCTATAGTGCAGTGCCATCCTAATACTAAGTGCTAAGCTGTGTTTGTTGCTGTACTGGAGATAATGGTAGGGCTTTTTATAGTTGTAGTTTTATAACATTTTCATCGCTTTGTCACCTACTTAGTGGTGTTTATTTTTTAAATGTAAAACAATCAAATCTTTAGATAAAATTGATTTAAAAAAGACAAAAGCTTACACTTGCCGAGGGTTATTAATGCCTATCATCGCTTTGTTGGGTTTGACTCTGTTTTCCAGGAATTACTACTCAGCCAAGAATGTAGATATCAGTCCCATTCTGGTTGATAACAAGTAGAAGTTGTTGGAGTAGTTTGGAATGAGTCCCAGCGGAGAATCAGATAAGATGAAAACACAATATAGTTCTTTTTCATCCTGATAAACTGAAACAATTCAAAAACAGAGAAAGTTTTAATAGAATAGTTAAATGGAGATAAGAGCAAGACTTGGATTTTGAACATTTATACTACTATTTGCTCTTCCAGTGTACTGCAAAAGAGACATTCAGAGAGTAGAGTCAGGCATGTATTTTATAGGCCTGAAAACAGCTGAACAACCAGGAGAAGCAGACTAAGAAGAAGGTTTCAGTAATAGCTTCAGGGTGGGGAAAATAGCAGGAATTCCTGCTTGAGTTGTCTTTTTTTATCTAAAATGTCCCTGCCACACCCATGCCGTCCCACTCCTCTTTCTCCCCCTCTCAGTTAAGACCCCACCTGTCACCACTGTCCAGGCTTGTCCCCTCATCCCCTCTACCTTATCCCTCTCTCTCCAAACAAATGGCTGTGGGCCCCTATGGACCCACTCTCCCCACCCTGGTGGTTTTTGGGCACTTAGTCACCCTGATTGTATTCTGGAGCTTGAGAAAAGGCAAGAGGCAAGGTAAGAGAGCTGCAGGGTTCAGGATATTGGAGCAAAGCAGCTTGTAAAGATTAAAGAAGCAGAGAGTGACTTGAAAAGTCTCAAAGAAAAGTGGCAGGATGCTAGAAGAGTGTTTTCCTTGTCTTTTTTCTCACAAATGCAACAAAAGTTTCAATTCAACTATTGCATTACAACAGTTTTCAGTACTTTGTAGTCTACTCTGTTTATGCTCATGTTTGTATGATTACTCTTGATACCTTAATCTGGAAAGGTCATTTTTCTAACTCAGCAGGCTCACACACAACTTCACGTGTGGCATGTTTACACTGTGCATTAGTCACGCTCATGTGTAACCTTGGAACCTGTCAGTTTGCTGTCCGTTGTGACATGACCGGTCAAGGGTGCCACCGGGCTTTTCCGTGCCAGTTTAACACTGCCATGTTGCCGCCTGCTGATTGAAGTGCCTGCTCTTATTCGCAGCTGCAAAGGGATTAGACCTCATTACGGTGGGACAGCGTGGGAGGCCTTCAGTTTGGCTCATGTTGCAGTGGCTTGTGTGCCAGTCGGACGTGTCGCAGTTCAAAGATGCAAATCAGTGCAGGCTCCACCTACCTGAGGCTTCACTGATTTTCTTTTGGTGCTGATGACTACTGTGGCAACAATGTCTTAATGAGGTCCCACCTGTCTAATCATGTTTAGTTGTGGATCAGAGTTATGTGTGTGTGTTCGTGTATATCGTAATGTCTCATATGAATCACTGTTTGTTGTTGTGTTAGTACACCTGCCAAGTTGCCGCTTGCCAGTACCCGAACCAGCTGCCCACATTTGAACCAGAGAATGATAAAAATGAGTTCTTGGTAGAACTTTGATGGCTTTATTGAGAATTTACCCTGGAGAAGCTTTAGCTTTGTATACACAGAACTCTCAGATTAATGAGACTGTGCCCTTGAATACTACAGATAAACAATAAGCTGTTTGATTCAATGACTTCACATTGGTTCATGTCTGTGAGCAGAGTTGATCTTATTACATATTCAAAATCGCTCACCATTTTCTCCTTTTTTTAAAATGCTATCCCCCAATATTGGCTATTGCATCATTGTCAGTACACAGAAATCAGTGTTCAGTGTTCTTATCATCACTTTCTCTTCCAAAATCAAAAGAGTGGAGATATCATCTAGTGAAGATTATTCCTTAATCTTATCTAACATAGATGTGCTTGAAAGGAAGAGGAGGCGTATATACTAGGCAACTGGGCTGAGCTTTTTGGTTAATGTTTAACTCAGCTGCAAACTTAAATCAACAATATGTCATTTTTGTCACTTTAACGATCAATGGAAAATGAATCAGCAACTGTTTTGATAAGCGAGCAATCATTCAAGTTTTTTGTTTTGTTTTGTTTTTTCAAGTAAAAATGTCAAAAACTGCGTGGTCTCAGCTGGACCAGATACAAACTCAACTGGAAAGTTTTGTCTGGGTTGGCTACTGTTTTTTAATAATTCATTGAATATTCGGAGGCTTTGGATCGTTGGTCAGATAAAACAAGGACTAGTCTCCATGTGTTTTGGGAAGTTGTGATGGACTTTTTAAAGTATTTGCTGAAATTCTATAGATTAATGTATATATTTTAAAAAACTATTCAGTAGTTATCAGTAATTGATAATAACACACACATGTTAATTGCAAAGGCAATTAGATGATCAGTACTGACTAGGTTGAAACTTAGTCATCTGATTTAAAACTTTTTATGCAATACAACATTTGTGTTAAGTTGTCAAAATGTACAGTAGTTTCCTATAGGCATAAAGACACATAACTTCTCACTTAAAATCTTTGATGACTGTCTAATAATGACTCCATGTTACTAATTTACTGTTGTTTATCTCAACCTGACATTATAAAGTTTCATGTGCCAGTGTTTTATTATCTGATATACTCCAGAGTCAAATGCAGCTGCTGTTCCTGGTGATCTGCTGTTTTCAATCCAGGCCTGTCAGAGGGCTTTCTGGTCTTAGCTGTCCTTCTTTTATACTGGCATCATCTGTGCATGATGACACCTTTGTCCTCTATCTGTTCGGCTCTCCTCTATCGCCTTGAGCCATGACTTATAGCAGCAGTGAGTGCAGATATCAGAGCATGGGGATTTTCATATGCTTCTGAGCACTGTCGCTTCAGCTCTTACTCTGATGCAGTACAGTGCTCTGTGCGTGCAGAGGTGGGAACACATGTATATATGTTAACATTCTCCTCCGACCGTGTTGGAATGGGGTCGGATGAAAGGTCACGAGAAGAGGGCCCAGTTAAGTTTGGCTGTAAATACTCTTGTGTCAAACACAAGGTGCATCACTCGGCTTTCTCTCACTGAACTTTGCCCTTTCATCTCTGTTTGTTTTACCTTCCTCAAGTTGCCAAAATCAGCACGTCACACACACACAGAGGCCTAACAGAATATACTGTTACAGATTTTCTTAAAAACTCACACCTGTCGATTCAGGTGTTACAACATCAAGACTCCACTTTGCATAAAGAACATTTTCATAGTCGTTATTCATTCATTGTGCACAATACGTTGGACAAATGAGACATCAGTTCCTTTTTAAACAGTGACAGTTAAGTATAACATCCTGTGAGAGATGAATGTTAGACCCTTAGGGCTGTGTGGGCTGCGGTGGTTGACTTTTGGCTCTGACTTTGGCTTGGTTTGTGGAAAAGTCAGCATTTTTTCCCTGGAAACAACTCCTACTATCAAGGAATACACGAACACACATACACACTGCCAGTGGGCATGAGTCATAACATAAACAGAGAACTTGTGCCTCAGGGGCTCATAGAAACCCAAAAGGGCTTTGGATGAGGTTGGTTAATCCTCTGGGGATGGGGAACAAACCCTGATGAGAGAGAAAGCCACATGGGAACATATGGGTCATTCATTTCGAGTTGATTTTATTTATGAACAGCACTGGGACCCTGGAAACACATACGGAGCAGTGCTGGAAGTGTATTTATACCCCTTGTGACCCACATTAGGGATTTCTCAGTACTCCACGTGGTATACAGTGACATCAGTAGTTTACTTACAGAAGTTAATGTGTCTTGTGTAATGTGTCACTTCATGACTACAGGCTTTGTATGCAGTTATAGTAATTAATGTACTACAGAAAACATCTGCCAATACTCAAATAAACCAACTGTGACTTCAGTTAAATATTAAATATTTGTTGAGTCATTTTTTATGACTCTTGCCTCAATCCACTTACCTACTAACCCTTTCTCCAGAGGGTGAAGGTCTGTCATTGTTGCTCGGTTAAATTCTGACCTCACTATAGTTGATGAGATGTTAAAACCTGTGTCTATTTTTAAAGGAATTTTTGGAAATACACATATTCACTTTAGTGAATGATTGCAGCAGTGTTGCAAATCATTGAATGCTTTATGGTTACAGGTGTACACAAAAAAGACATTCCTGTCTGGTGGTTTTAGCTATCATTTTATAGACCACGCCTGACATGTGAATTGTTTGTTTTTTCCATTATACATAGATGATATTCATATTTTACACAACTACGGTGAATTATTTGAAAGTGTTGCTACTGTATATGTTCAACACAAATCTCAAATTCAAATATTGTAATATCTCCATTACAGCTCTGTCTAGTCTGAGGTTGCAAGGCCAATTAATTTCAATTAGCTACTATAAATACAAACTTGCAAAGTCTTAAATGTGGCACTCTTACATATTGCACAAACAACATATCAACAACAAATTTGATGAGTGTGATGAGTGTGAAGAGGGATGTTTGCTGTAAGAAGACACCGAGCAAGTGAATCAAAAATGCTTCTCTGTGAGTGAGTGTGGTCAGTGCAACATGTGAGCAGATCAAACACCTTCCCGTAAGGTCCTGGTCAGAGGTCGGTGTCCAGTAAGAAGAGCACTAAACATATTTAGGTCACTTTCCCTTTTAAATGTGACCCAGGAACTGCTCAGCTGTGCCCTGTCGTTAATCGTCACATCTTCAAGTTGACTGGCGACGGTAGGTGTGTGTGTCAGTCGAAGTGGTCTGCTCTTTTGACCAGACGTAAAATCACTATGACAGGATTTATTGTTTGTGGTTTTACTGAATTTAAACATATCATTCCTCCTGCAAGTTGTGTAGCTGGTAAGTGTGTGTTACTATACTGCAAACATTGTGTTGGTAGAGGTAATGCCAGACTTGCAGAAAACCCAAAGGAGATCTAAAAACAAACCATTATGAGAACTTGTCTTTGCTGCTCCAGGACTGCATTAAAATGGCATTAAAAGAGGCATGGCAAGAGTCACATAAAACCAGAACACCCTGAGGCTCTCCCCTATTGCTGTATTTCCAACCTAAAATATAAACAGACTGTGTGTACTGTACTGTAAGAGAGAGTGGTAAATATATGATATCGGGGCAATGCAGATCTGACAGAGAGCCTTTTTGAGGTTTATCTTAATACAGTACACTCCTGGGTTCCTCAAAAAGAGTCCAGTTTTATATTCTATAATAGTTCATATTGAAAGTGTATGCATCATTTTATAACTGGAAAGCTGGTGTTTAACACAGCCTGGCTGCAAAAAAATGAATAAATAAGCGACACTTAAACAGCATGCTACTCGTACCTGAAATGAATCAACGGACAGACAGTCTGAGTGCATTGTTATATGAAAATGATGTTTAATTACCTGTCTGTTATTGCTGCCCATAAATGAAGAGGGTAGGGCAAACTCTCCTGCTTTCATCTATCAGAAAGTGGTTTCCTGTTTCCTTTTTAAGCCTCCTTTCACCAGTTGGCACAGTGTGTCTGACACACACAGAGCTGCTGGGGGGGGATCAATCAGGATCATAATGGCTACATTTTGGAACCATGAACGAGGGAATTATCTACATGAGTTTAGCTCATATGGAGAAAGGACCCAGTACCTGTACAGTAAAATGTGTTGCGCAGGTTAGTGGAGAGACGTGAAATATGGAGTGTGTGGGGAGGAGTTTTATTGTCTGTTGCATTTTCAGCATGGTGAAACCAGATGGTTACTGCCAGAGTTTAAGATTTATTTTTTATTTCTGTTTTTCAAAATATGTGTTTATCTTGCAATTTACCTCTATACCTCTTTAGATTTTAACTTTTAAAGAAATATTTAAATGATATATCTGTGTAATTCTAGTATTTTATTACAAAATGAATAGTTGAATATTCAAATTAGGGAAAAAACCCTGTCAAAACCTGTTTGAAATAATTATGATAATGCTAGAAGAACCGTCACACAATGCATACATAACGACCATCAACACGCACTGTCATTATGGGAACTGTTAGAGTTGAACTGTGTGGTGTAGAAACATGTCTGAAGATTAGGTTGGTCTAACATCATACAACCTCTATAGTCTCATAGATTCCCTTAGAGGTTGCAGTTGAAGGGCTATCTGCTGAATGTATATGAGGCTGTATGGTTTAAAGCAAACCTTATATTGTCTTGTTGTAAATGAGTAACTACAGCATATGTGACGTGATGTGCTCTAGCCAGCTTTATTCACATGTATAAAAGCGGCATGTGGACACTGATAGTGTCAGGTTTTATCTAAGAAATGTTACAAGAAGGCTGGGTAGATATCATACAATACATGAAGAGCAATGGGTCACATATTCATCTTTGATTGTGGGAAACTCACACAACTTGATATTGACATGAAGAGATAATTATGTTAATAATACCTTTCTTCAATATCTTACTTTTTAAAATGTTTAAACTGTTCATTCATTCAGTATTCATATTGTGAGACCTTTTTTGTGAGTCCACTCTGGTTGTACTAGTGCCATCTAGTGGTCAAAATACTTAAGTCTGTTACTGTCTGCCAGAATAAGAAGGGAGTGTGACGGGGTGCAAGATGGTGTTTTCCTTTCCACGTCAATTCATTCCATTATGGGAGACCCAGCCATCTCTGCATCTAAAAATACACCCATGAGTAAGAGCCAGTCACAACGACCACTGCACATGGTGTTGTATGTTTATGGGCATTGCCATAGAAACATCTCTCAAGTTCCCCTTTTTCCACATTTGCGTGGCTCTTTGGAAATGGGTCACGGGTTAGATAGTTTATGATAATACCACATGTCATAATGATAGATTAATAGAGCACAAGAGCAATGGTGATGCTACAGTACATGCTGTAGGCATTTAGTAATAAAGGTTTATATACCTTTATGAAAAAGACCTAATGTGTAAAGTTTGCCATTCAGAAGTCTTTTCTTCAGTAGCCTTTTGAGCTATTTTTGTGTACTTTTTTTCTTCATTCAAAAAAAAAAAAAGGCCACACATTTCCTAGTTTTCCTTTTTACAGCTTTTCAGTGTGTTTCTTGTCTTATGAACTGAATATTTGGGGGGTTAGGGTTTGCTTTTATATTTGGTTTTCTGACAACATAATGTCATTATCTATTTTTATGGGTGAAATTTGATATGTTTTATGTTTCCATGGTTTGGAACAGGAAGAAAAACTGCGTAGTTGTAGTTGAGCAGTCATAGCCCACAGCAGAACAGCAGTGGACAAACACCACAGCAAGGATCACTAAAGATGGAGGAAAAAGTCAGCGTAGCAATTTGGTGTTTGTGCTGTTGGGGTAGTATAATTTAATATGGGGTGAAGGAAAACAGGCGAGGAAAGATTGTTGGTTATAGTCATGTCCAAACCCACAGTAACGGTCTTTTCTGATTTATTGCTCTAAAAATGCTCTTTTGTGTATGATCAGGGAAACTGGTGATTGGGTTACCACTCAAACTGCGCTAGATGTTTGCTGAGTTACACTTTTATTAACCACTATTAAATTTTGTCACAAAGTAAGTTTAAGTTTTAAGAAAGCATAATAGTTTAGTCTTCTGAATTACTCACTAATTACTCAAACAATTGCATACTCTTATTTGATCATATTCAGTATTATAAATTGCTTTTTACATGACTTATTTTATCCCTGCATTGCATTTTCAGCACCTTGACTGAAGAAATACATTTTTATGCTCTCACCTGCAGAGGGAGACACATGCTGTTTTAAATGTTACCCGCAGTGATGGTGAAGCTGCTGCTGCTTCCTCAGCTTTCCACTTCACCCTGTTGCATTTGTAGGCACCATATTAAACATTAGCAACTGACATAATAGTTAACGCACAGATGTGGGGCTTTCCACAGAGTCTTCTCAAGCTCAGCAGTGAGCTATTTTAAAACTCAGCTGCCATGGCTAATCCAGAAGCGTGTTGAGTCTGAGTTAAATTGGGTTTGAAGCTTCATCTCTTGATCTAATTCTGAAAACATCATCTAGGTTGGAGAACTGTATGGATATTAACTGGACAGTGCATCATGGCACAGTTATGACAAATATCCACGTGGCTTAAAATGGACATTTAGACATTTTGCATCAGCTGGTTTCTTGTGTGCCTCTCGTATAGAAATTAAAACTAGTCAATTTGAATTTATTGCAATTTTATGATATTAGATTCATAAATTGTTAATTATTTAGTCCAATGGGATGGATATCAGCACATATCTAAATACATGCTCATATCATAAATTATTATCATAAAAGTATCAGAATGTCTAACTTACACTAGAATGTTTCCCTTATTTTACAGAAGAAGGTTAGAAATCCAGTAGCTCTTACCTGATTTATTAAACACAGTTTACATATAATTTAACACAATTATATCACATAGCATATCCTCAGTGCTCTCATTAGATTTGCTTGACTGAAGAACAAGCTGTCCCTGATAGTGTATTCCCAGAAAGTCTGTGTTCTGTTTTCTTGAATCAAATCAGTAATCCAGGTTTAAAAAAGAATTTTACTTATTTTGTTTTAGGTTTGGTGTGCCTCATGCTAGACTGTCATGTATTGAATGAGCTTGGATCTTTATAAATCCTAACCTTCAGAAGGACCTTCCTTACATGGTTGTTTTTGCGTAACTGGCTTTGTATGCTAAGCACAGCAGAAATATGATCCGGCGTGTGCTGTGATTGAGGTGGTAGCTACTTTGCCCTGCCTCCCTCTACCTCTCCTTAATACTCCTCCTCTTTACAGACAAACCCAGGTGATAATTCAGGGTGTGTTTAGGTCGCTCAGTTATCAACATTCCTTTCCTTGTGGGGTGTGGTCCCTATTGCAGTAACTGCTTTTACTTGAACTGAGGGAAATCGGTGGTTAAATGAGAGAATAAGAAAAATGGTGAAGGGAAAGAGAAGAGAGAGAGGTAACCTAATCAGGGAAAGCTAATTTTTCCTGCTGTTTTCCATCACTTACAGTGAAAGGTGTTGCACATCCTCCCCCTGTCTAAACCCTTGTTTTTGCTCAGCACTTCAGCGCTCTCAAAAGCCATAATGAGGCATTCTTTGCGTTCTTTTGTCCTCTAATTTGTTTGGGAATCAAGTCTAAGTACTAAGTGTTGTCTAAGTACAGGTTTTTCTAGCCCTAAATAGAGGAAGGCTCAGTGCCATGAGAGGTAAATACAAATGGTTGCATGGCCAACATAATCTCCAGTGTCTAGCTGGTTTTCAGATGTCTATTTGAACAGATTGATACTTAAGGCAACAATTAAGATAATTCATTTTAGTTTTTCTTATTGTTAGATCTATCCATTATCAGACAGTGAACGTGCAGATGAATGTCTCCTAGGGATTTGCTTCCACGTTTATTGCAGAAATAACCTGACTTTGTATTGGTGGAAGTTGTTATGAGCAATTTGAAGAAGAACTGAAACAATTAACTGATTAATCAACTGACAGAAAATTGCCCAGCAACAATTGTTTTATTTTTATTTTTAAAGTTGTTAAATGAAGCAAAATTATCTGATTTCCAGTTTTCCGAATGTGAAAATGTTCTGTTTGTCAGTGTTATGCAGTATACAATACTGTAGAAACATCAGGGCATATTCATAGTCAGTACAATTCATCTGCATAGGACCGTGACTCTCTGCACAAAATTTCATGTTTCAGTCATCTAATACATAGGCTACTGACACCAGCCTTGACCAATTTGGTAGGCCTAACAATGCCATCAAGAAAAATGCTACACCAAACACATTTCAATTGACAAAAGACAGACATCTGTAGACTGTGTTAGTGTGGATAAAAGGATTTATGAAAGCGCTGAACAATAGAAGTTCAGATCACATTAACCCAAACTTTGAAACTGAATAGACTGAATACACACTCAGCATATTAATTAATAGCAGTGCATATACAGTAGCAGCAACACTAAGGCAGACCCTTCTCTGTTGAATCATGCAAGATCACTGTGGGAAAAAGAAGAAGCCTGCATCTATGTATGTCCTTCCCAAAAAAAAATGATCAAACCTCAAACTTGTCATTTAGAAAGAAAATACTTTCTCCCCCTGTTTTCACCAAGCTCTCTGTGCTCGTATAAAAGAGTTCCATCTGGTTTTGATGAAGCCAGATGAGGGAGCAGAGTAATAAGCATGTTGAGACCTTAATGATATGTGTCCTCTCTGGAGGAAAGATCTCATGACTAAGATGTTCCACAGTTTTTGCATCTTCGCCTGTTCCCTTGTGGGTCTCCCTGCTAGTGTTTCCCGTGAGGTTTAGAAATCTAGCTCAAGTAGGTGTCAGTACATGTTGCACTGCCAGAGCGTCACCAAGTTACCTTCTTCTGTTGCCTGTGCATGTTTGATTCTTTTGCAAGGAGGGGTCATGCAGATACAGGAAAAACATTAATACAAAATCTTTGCAGACTATTCTTATCCATTAAAGCTTGATATACAGCTATGTGAATCTAATTACTGCATGCATAATTTCAGGCTTTATAGATAAATCCATTTCATAATGAAAGTTTTTTTTACAATATATTCTGATTCCTTTCCTTTTTTGGATTTAATTGTCTACCCTCATACCACTCCCTAATTCCTTTGCTTGCCTAGACAGTGTATGGACCTACAAAGGTGTGTCTCCAAATTTGCTAACGTGGCTCAAAATGAGTCAACATACGGACACCCACACCCACACAGGCACACTTACACTGATACATTAAGTGCCTTCATGTTCATACAGGCAGCATTTAAAACTTTGTACCCTGGAAGGAAAGTGGTTTTTGATGCCTGATATGGTGTCAGGCGGGGAGGGGGGGGGGGGGGGGGGGGGGGTTGGATGTGATGTATGCCCACCTCAGGGCAAGAGAGGTGAGGTTTAGCAGAGATGAGACACACCCTGCTTTCCAGCTTAGCTGTCAGCACATAATGACTGCATAGGGGGGCATAATGGAGGGGCTTCGTGCAGATAAGCCGCAAAGACCCTTGATAAACTATGAGATAAATATGGGACTTAGGACTCAGTGTGTGCAGGGGTTGAAACTGTAAAGGAAATCGTTGGTATTTTTCTACCTGGACACTATTTTCCCATCTTTTTTTGTTTAAGTGACTAATGAGGCCAACTGTTTTGGAAATTTGTCCAGTATTGAGCCAAATCACTTCAGCGAGCAGCTGTAGGAAGGGCTCCACTTTAATCCTTGGGGACAAGAGCCCCCTGTCAATGTACATCGACTAAAAGAGGCCACTGACTCAGATTGACAATCCTGGTTGGTTTGTTATGGTTTATAACCAAGTTTTGCTCATTGCAATAATTGAGTCGAATGCTATGTTCCCCTTGCAAAAGAAGTACACTCAGTTGTTTTGCAGCTGTAGCCTTACTTGGCGTGGTATTACCAGCATCTTATGGTTGCTAATAGTACAGTGGCTAATAATAGCAGATTTAAGCAATCTACATAGATGTTGTTATGTACAGTAAGTGACAGTACTGAGTCATTTTCCTCTTCTGTGATTGCTTCTCTATTGTGCTATTGTTGCGTAATGTTTTAGCACATACTAACGTCCAGTAATTGTCACTTGTTGCCATGTGCACCAAAGTTTTAAGACATTCCTACTTGCCATTTGATCTGATATAGTCTGAACTATACTGCAGTATCATTAGAAATCTATCACAGAAAGTCGTTAAAGTAAGTTTAATTGAAACATTATCTTAGAAATGTGCTCAGAATTTTTGTAAGAGGAAATCTTAAAGTAATAATCTTAAACTATGTTCAAGTAATGTCAGTACAATACATTGTGTTCCAGACTCTACCTGCACCTCTCTGGGAAAACCATCTGGTTTACAGGAAGTAATGTGTTTCCTCTTATTTTTTTTAGTTAAATACCACAGAACAGGAAATGTGTAGTTGGACATTGAAGTGATGGTGAATGTGGCTAGAAAGATTTTTGGCTACAGCGAAACAAACATCAACACTTTGCAGAACTAGACGCAAAGGATAGTTTGACTCAGACATTAGAAATGCATTGCAACAAGAAACATAGATTGAGAGGCAGAGAGATAGGCAGGCAAACATTTGGAAATGGAACAATTTTCTGATTTCGAAAAAGTTTTTGATTTCTTAGAATTGTCAGATCTAAAATACAAACACACTCAAGTTTTAAGCTGCTATATAACTGAGTGAATCAGTGATGTTGAGGGTGTGGTCATGTATCTCTGGAATCCACAGCAGCCCTTCCCAAAACCATTACATCCCCCATCACTTCTCTTTTTTTTTCTCATGATTTTGTAATGTGAAATGTTTGAGGAATGCTGTGAATAAGTAATGATTAATGATGATTAGATATGAGTTTGTGACTGTGTGACTGAGCAGACTCAATAAACTTGGTGAGTATTTGTTTTAATGCTGGTGTATATTTTATTTTATTAAATATTATTCAGTACAATCTGTAAAGAGGAGGAGCATAAAAAAATATCAGCACAGAATTTTATGATGTACAATCCCTTCTGACTCAGCTTGTGTGTGTGCTATCTTGCGCAAAAAGAGGCGATCAAGTGATAGGACTTGCAGGTTGCCACACCTCATCCTCGCCCGCCTCTACTACTTCTTCTTTGCTTGAGTGAAAGGAAGGGGTGTGTCCAGAGCCCTACCCACCATGTCCTCCACATACTGTAGAGAGCCACTAAGTACACACTCGCACATCACATAGGAGGACAGGTCCAGACTTTATAGCCCACAGGCAACATTTAATATGAAAGGGATAGAGTGAGCGAGAGAAAAAGGGAAGGGAGAAAAAAAAAGCATAAGGAGGAAAAAGAAGGGCAGAGCCTAAACCAGCAAGGGAGTAAGGAGGTTGAGAGGCAAGAGAGGAGAGAAATCATAGGTTTGTGTAGTGCTGAGTGGATTGTGGCTACAAGACTGCATACTTTAAGACGAACTGAAGGCCAGAAGGACAGATAGACTCAAGAAAAGCAGAAATTCCTACCAAGGAGGAAAACCGGCAAGGATATTTTATCATTAGGATTATTATTCTGCGTGAGAAGCAGCACTGACAGACAGTGGCAATGACCAGTCCGCAGCAGAAATACAGGAATTACTCCACTGACAGCTTGGGCAGAGAGAGGGTGCCCTCAGATGAAGGCTATTACCAGGGGATGCTGAAGGCTACGGACGGCAGGAAAGGTACCAGTATGGAGGCATTTAATGGGAACAAAAGTATTCGCAAGCCTTAATCGTGAGATATTTGTTCCCATGTGTGTGAGATGCCACAGGGCAAGAATTAAGTGTTTTTCTTAGAAGAGGTGAGAGGAGCTTTTTATTTGAATGCAGTGGTGGATGATGTTCAGGCTGTAGTCATTTCTGTCTACAAGAGAGTTTTTGTTGAATCTTGATTGGCGACATGTTGCATAAATGTTTTATGTTGTACATTAGTAAACTCATCTGTCAAGAAGGGAAGATGGAGGCTCTTAAGCTGACTAATGTCTTAATTGTTGTTACAGGCAAGTTTGCTTTTATAACATCATACGCAGCAATATTTCATTTCATTACACGCATGGCAGGCATAGTTTTTCTTTTGGACTGTATTGTCCAGTGTTTCTTCACACAGTGGTGGATACTCCCCTTTTCTAATACATCAGCAGCTTCCTCACGTCGTATTGGTCAGCAAAGCCCATTCACAGTTTTTTTTTTTGTGTGTGGCATGCATGTGTTTTAGGGTGAATGAGTCACTGTAGCTACAGTCTATTTGTCTTCAACAGTTGCCTGGATGAATGATGTGCTGCATTTGCTTTTTTGATTTTTAATTTTTTTTTACCAAATCCCGCCCCTCCCTGAAACTCTTCAATCAAATTCATGCCAGTTTGACTGATCTCTTACTGAGATATTTCTACAGTTAGACACAGAAGAGTAGCATTCAGTACACTTTGATTCAGCCATTGTGATCTTTTGTCACACACAACACTGATACTAGCCTGAGGAACTATTGATGTTTGTACTCTTTTGGACCATAAACTCCACACCTCCCTGAAACCAGTTTGTGTCTAGTGACATCTGATACTTGGAAGCTCACTCAGCCCCTATCCATTAGTGCACCCAGCCTTTATAAAGAGTAATGAGTTCATAAAAATATGTCATTTGCAGCAGTTGAAACAGGATTAGGTGACATGGTATGAGCAGAATGCCAAGACCCACAGGTCAAAGTATAACTTATATGGGAAACTGCTTAGTCCACAGCCTTTTGGGAAACCTCCCAGTGTTGTTGTTGTTGTGTGTGTGTGTGTGTGTGTGTGTGTGTGTGTGTGTGTGTGTGTGTGTGTGTGTGTGTGTGTGTGTGTGTGTGTGTGTTTGTGTTTACACGTTTCCCCTCTAGGTTACATTTTGCCCTCTGGACATCGACTGGACATTGAACCAGAGAGGTCACATTGTAAAGCTCAGTCCCTGTAGGATTAAATGACAAACAAGGAGGTCAAAGGTCTATGGAGGTTTCCATGGAAACACAGTCCCATAACACATTTGCAGAAGTTGTTGTTGCCGCCCTCCTAGAGCAAAAAATGTAGCCTCTGGACGCCTATTTTTTGCTAGCACTGAATCACTGCCCTTTGCTTTCCATTGCTGGTTATGTCCCTGGGCAGCAGACAATTAAGTCACTCCCTCTGAACTGATAAGGACTGTTGCTGTGTTGGTGTTCATAGTTCACCATGGCATAATGTGAATGGAAATAATTGTTGTGTGACTCAGCGAAGGTGGGTCTCTCAGTAGAGGATCATGAAGTGGCATGATGGGAAAGAACTCCTAAATTGGTATGTTTAATTATCAAAGCGTCACTTGTCATCAGGTGACATTTACTTCACCACAACCTTTGTATTACATAGATTATCAGAAAACACAATCACAACCTCAAACCATGTGTTGTTGTTTTTTCAAGTTTTATTTGAAAGTAAGTAGAAACAATACAGGTGGTGGGTGGATATAGGTTTGTTGTCTTAGTGGGTGTGTTGCTTGCCAAGATCAAGCTGTTTCTTGTTGGAAAATTGTTCTCCTTAATAGGTCCGCCATGTCTTGTGGTCTTCACACAACATGCAGAGCGTCTCTACAACACAACGTTTTGGCTTTGACGATTGACTCCTATTCTGAATGACTGTCTAAAAGCACAGTTGCCAGCAGCGTCATAGTCATAGAGTGAGACATGACCTTGCAGACATGTTTCCTAGACGATAGGGGCGCATCTGCCAACAATGAATGTGCTCTGATGTGGTCTGACTCAGGTGCAGGCGTGCACAGTCAAGTGCAGTTTTTCCACCCAGTGATACATTTTTTGTCTGCTTCAATATAAAACGAATCATCTTTTCATCACTTACGCAACTGTCTGCATTGGAATAAATCAATCAAAAGCCAATTTTCTTTGGCTTGCAGAAAATTTGTAAATGTTTGTTTGACTTTTCCTTTTCATAACTGTCTGATGTTTGACCGTGGTTTCTCTGTTTTGCAGATGAACGAGATCGAGTACAGAAAAAGACCTTCACAAAATGGGTGAACAAGCACTTGATAAAGGTAAGTGTCGGTTCGTGACTTGAACTCTGTCTCACCATTATGCTTTACATGAATTTACATACAAACAAGGTACACTTGCACATAATAAAGGAAACTTCACCAAATAAGTGGCCCCACATTTCACTTTCAAACACATGAACACATGGTTGACTACAGTGGATAACAAAGGGTAAACTTCCCTGTTTGTGGTCCAGGCTTAAATCATGTTCCAGATGTTTGCTCATTTAATCATCATCCAGATTTGCCTTCAACCACAGGATGTTATCTTGAGTGTTTAATAAATGCTGAAATTTAGATGTGGAGAGTAGAATTCAATGCATCTACTCTTATTACAGTTATAAAATAGCTGATCTTGATTCACATTTGTGTTGGAAAGAATTGCAATGTGCTGATGAAATTTTACACTATGAACAGTGATCAAAACAATAATAAGAAAGATAGGTCATACGGAAGGAAGTTTTCTATATAAGGAAGATAAAGTTTATGAGATTATGACAGTTTAACCATTAGTAGGCCAGAGTCAACACACAGAATGACATTGATTTTATGCTGGCAAGCTGCTGCAACACATGTTTATGACAGCAGAGTGATAGCTGTCATCAGATTCCTTGAATATAATGTTACGTTATGGATTGTTTTGAATGACAGGCCATTATTCCACAGAACGAACGTAACCCATCCCTCACCTGTGCTTTTTAATGTACGTTTCTCAAAATTAACATGCATACCTTTGTAACCTCACATTAGCTGGTTAGTCATTGTTTCACACTTGGTCACTGACACTGTGCCATGATGAGGAGGGAGGCTTACCAGAAGTCCAGTCTGTCATCAGCTGAGAGACTGTGTAAACAATCCATCAGAGCTCATCCGCTCACACCTACCTCACTCTATTCTCAAACTGAGATCTGAAAGCCGTCTAATACATCACACATTCAGGGAAGTAAACAGGTCAGGAAGGGTCCATACATCTCACTCTGGAGTTTCTCATTAGGAGTAAAAAATAGCCTCTGTAACAAAATACCCCCTCCCCCAGAGCAGCAAAAATATCCCTGCTTGTGCCACTTTTTCTTTCAGGAAAGTCCCATTGGCAACAATGCATTTACACCCTAATGCCATTAAGTGCTTCCACATTCATTTATATATTCACTCCACAGACATACTGTAGGACCATTCATTTTTATTATTTTTTTAGAAATGGAACAGAGGGGAAAAATAAGCACAAAGAGTATTTTCCTTTCCATGAATGTGCAGCGCTAACGTATTCTGCTACCACCGTATGAGAACATAGTAACTCCCTCTTGTTTCTCTTAAGTGTTCACTGCGAATTTTGGAGGGTGAGTCATAGACATCTGGACTCACTTAGTTTCATCTGAAAAGGCAAATTCTGGTCTGGGCCCAAAGCCCATGGTGGTTAAGGCCAACAGTAGCACATGTGCTGCACAGACTCCTGGGTCTGGGCGGCTACCTGCCTTCATGCCCAGCCTAAATTGAAAGGCATGCATTGATGCATGAGGATCTGCATAAGTTACAAGTATTCACATCAATATTGCGATCATTGTACCTTGTGTAAAAAGTTATATAAGACAGAGTTTTGTAATAAAAAGTTTAAAGGCATACAAAGTTAAACATTCTAAAGGGTTGAAAGATGCCCCACACTTATTTTAAATCTTAACTTTTCATCTCAATTATTCTTGTGAGAGCTTTTCACCAGTTGCCACACTTAATCCCTAAGATTAATTTGGTAGACGAGTACAACCCTATTGGATACCATGTATTTTGTAAATGTTTGTTGTTGCAGCATCAAATGACTATATGAGTATATTAGCTTTATTAAATGCATGTGACTGATGTGTTTATAGTTCACAAGGCCATGTAAAATGTGGCATGATAACAATATTCTTATCAGAGTTTGACATAATCAGTTTAGCAGTGAATAGCAATAAAGAGAAGCAATGTCTCCACCTATAGTCTGAAAGTGGCATTGAAGAAAAGGGCACATATTTGGGAGGGAAAGTGTTAACTGTGAGACTGTATGTGTAGGGTTAAACTTATGTAATGGATTAATGGTTGGCTTGACAGGGGCATACTATAGGCTGAGTTCAGCCATAAAGAGCTGTAAAGGGCCACCGAGTGGTTTCCCCTGTTCAGTAAATCATTTTATATTGCGCAAGACGGGGTGGAACACCACACCAGCTGCAGAACTACAAGCTGCTTTCTAACAGATTCATGCAGACTACAGTTGATTCAATTAAAAACTACAATTGCTGCAAATAGATCTGGGAGTTTTATATGGCTGACAATGAAAGAATCAGATTCAGAGTTTAGAGGAATTGCATAAGATGACATACATATAACATAGAACCTCAAGCATGTTAATTGTTTTTCTTCTTAGACAGCAGATCATTGACAAGTGGAGGGACCAAGATGAGGGTCTGTCAGCGATGTGTACTTAGGAATTTTCACCTTGAAAACTTGACAAAGCCGCTCTTTTCGAGTCTGAGAGAGCAATCTGTTGCCTAACACTACTATTCAACAGCACAGGCAGTCAAATGGAGCATAACTGTAGCCCCTTCAGTACAAACTAAGTGAAGGGTAAGGCAATAAGCTGTTGAGAATTCACAAACTGAACAAAGGAAATGAACAGTCAAATGTCATGCCATGTGTAAGTGATACTTGTGTTAAAGCTGAAGGATTTTCAGTGTGTAGAGAGTGAACCCTAGTGGCCACTTTGTTGGTTACTTTCAACACACTTGGCCCTATACTGAATGTTCATCTACGTTCAGGTTGAATAACTGTGTTGCAACTCTTACCAACATTAATCAGCCACTGTTGTAACTTGCAAGGGAAATTTACTTTCATTCCACTTTAGGGCCAAGCTGTCCTTTCCTTACATGACCAAACACACCCAGTTGAGAGATGCATTTACTGAATGACTAGTTGAATCCAAATGTTTCTTTTTCTCTGTCTCATCCTCCATCATGTTTATCATCAAATCTTTTCAGTTAACATTATAAATTTCATTCTAGTCATCGGTCTTCATTTCATGGTCATTCAGTTTTGGTATTTCATCGTCTCCTTTCATTGTTTCCATTCTCTTTTTTTCTGCATTACTTATCTGTTTTCATTCTCCATCTCTATCAGGATTGGAGAGTAGAGGTAGGTACAGTGTTAGCACGACCTGACAAGACTGTACTATATATGTTTGTAAGCATATCGGATGTGCATGGAGAACTGTCCCCTCCTTCACAGTTTTCCCCCCACTTTCTCTTCACATCAAGTCTTGTGTTTTCTGGCGTTGTCTCAATACCCTCCCTTACCTTTCTTTCTTCACTCTGTCTGGCTGCTGTGTCACACCACAGCCTTGCTATATAAACAATTAAGCAGTTTCAACGGTTGATTAACTGTGAGTGCAACCACAAGAATGAAGGACTTTTTAAAAATTGTATTAATTCTTTTTTTTTTTTTTTAAATGTTCACCCGAGCACCTTCTTTTTCCTTTTTTTTACTTCACGATCCCATCTATCACCTGTCAGGAATGACAGCTGCCATTTGACATTTAGAGTAGGCTGAGGCTTATCTGCTTACAGCTATGCATTCCTGACCTGTGTAGAATTGTACTCGTGATAAGATCACTCTGAGCTCTGTAGGAAACTTATATAACCTCTCTTCCAACTCAAAGCTGATTTAAAATTACAATTTTTTAACATAATTTCGGCAATTCATTGGGTTTAAAGTGTCAGCAGGGTTTAGACAGACCTCATATCACCATGTGGATACATCAGCCACTTTTGCAAAAGTACCAGTATAGTTGTTGGATGGAAGACTATCCAAAATGAACCATTACAATACTCCACTTGGTCCATACCAAGAGATGTACAGGTTTTCTCATGAAAGATGGGTTTTATAGTTTACTTCATGATGCTTGTGTTTGGATTGCTTACCAAAATAATCTAATGTTAACTCTATCTGACATATCTCCTCTTTTCTTTTGTCTTGACAGTCACAGCGTCATGTAACAGACCTGTATGAAGACCTTAGAGATGGACATAACCTGATCTCTTTGTTGGAGGTCCTCTCTGGGGAAACACTGGTGAGTAGCCCTAATGTTTGATCTTTGGAGTGGCAAACAGTGCCCAATCCCTACTTCTGTCATACCTGAACCATACTCCATCTAAACCCAAAGCTATTCCTGACTAATAACATAAGCCTATCATAAGTCAACCTGGATTATCATGCCTGTGGCTACAAATTGTTACCCATCACAGCCATGTTGTCAGTCAGGGGCTAAACCTGAGCTGATCTTTGCTAAACAAAGACCTATTGTCTGACTCTGCTGACTCTTGAGATTTCTGTCTATCTCAAGAGCAATCTTCTTAACAGCCATCTTCTGTTCTTCTTTTGCTTTGTTCAGACATGACTTCTTATAAACGTTCAGTCTCTTAATTTCTCTCTTAAACCCTACACATCATTTTGAAGCCAGCTGTATTGTGTTTATACAAATCTGTACTGAAGCTTCTCTGCTGCAGTAGTTCATTGCTCTTTCCACCAGCTCCTGCTCTGCTCATCTTCTGAACGCCTCTATAGCCATAACACATTAACTCCACTTTGGCCTGTTTGTGATTCTGATCCATGGTTCTCTTTCTCTACTCCTCTTCCTCCTACTTCTCCTCCTTTCCCTCGCTTCCTATTTGCTTTCTTTTAACTTTCCTCTGTGCATCCGATCTGGCCCTCGCCTCCTCTCTTTGCACTGCTCCTGATGGGGCTAGCCGAGGGAGAGAGATATGGTCAGGAGTGTTCGGTTGGTGAGTGGGTTTGTAATTTAAAGTTGGAAAATGACATAAGTATATCTTTTTAATCATTCACCCACGCTTTCCTATTGATTTGGCTGTGCATGGTTACCAGACCTCCATAGCGAGTCAAGTTTCATTTCGGGTTGGCCTTTTATGTTTCTTGTTTGTTTCATCAACAGGCTTGCTTTAACCATTTAGCTGCTGGATATAACTACAAATATTCAGTTATCAAAAGGTGCTGCTGACACTTGCAGCACCAATTGATTAACTTGGCAGTGTTTGGCAAGCAATACTTTGTTTTGCATATTACTATTACTAATAGATTTACTGTACTTTCTGAATTTGTTCAAGAATGAGCTGAGTTCTGTCTTTCAGTTGATGTTTTGTTGTGTCTTGCTTTGATTTACATTTGACAAACTAAGCATTATGCAAGATGATCTTAGTTTGCTGTCAGATTACTTTCATAATATTTCATTTTTTATCTATAATATGGCCAGCTGCCATTTCAAATAGCAGGAGGTGAAAACCAATAACCATTTCAACACATGTTTCAGTGAAAATGACAATAATGATGTAAAAGTGATCATTTCATGTAATATCTCAAAACACAATTAAATACTTTTGTCAAAATTGGAATGAGCCAATACAAATTTCCTGCTGTAACTATTTTTCCAAAGGGTTTATTATTTCCGTCAGATTCACTTTTTCCCTTTCTGTGGGATGGTGGTGAATAATAGGACTAAGCCAATGAAAACAACATTTTAGGATCAGGAATTCCACACAATACATACACACATGCTGTAACTCAAAATATTTACCCGCCTGACTGAATTCCTAGTTGATGACTTAGGGATTCAACAGTCATTCCCATTTTTCTTTCCAGTAAATGTCTTCCAGTCCAATTTTCTGTTCTCCTTCTCATTTAGTTCTCCATTTTGATGATTTTGATGCTTCCCACCCTCCACTACCAGGAGTACTCTCGAAGGATTGTCTCTGAAAGTGGATGAATTTACAACTGCCTACAGCGTTATTAAATCTTTTATCTGTATCTTGTCTCTGTCCTCATCAGCCCAGAGAGAAAGGCCGCATGAGATTCCACAAGCTGCAGAATGTACAGATAGCACTGAACTTCCTCAAACACCGGCAGGTACGGCACATCAAAGGATACCTACTTTAAAAACCTAAAAACAAATATACAGTTGCAATCCCTTGTCATGAGATACCTCATTGTGTTAATAACCATTAAAATAATCTACTTTTACTCTGGTTTGTTTTCTCAGGTCAAGCTGGTGAACATCAGAAATGATGACATAGCAGACGGGAACCCAAAGCTGACCCTGGGGTTAATATGGACCATCATCCTCCACTTCCAGGTCTCCTCTTCTGTCAGTGTTGTGTTCCGTTGTATTAATGCTCTATATCCTTGTGTCTGGGATCTGCACCTATCAGCTGCAATTTCCCTTCTCCTTGGAGCCAATCAGAATGGATTCTGCTCTTCAAAATTCAATTTTCTATGAGAATCATTCAAATCAACTCGTATTTTTAAATTTACCGTAACATACCAACACTGCTGTCAAGTGTTGTTGTGTGTTGCAGCTAATTTATGAGCAGTATAAAGAAATAAAACTCTGTCATGGGTGTGTAAGTATGAGTCACTCTCTGACTCCCAAAGGAGAGGGTGTGTCAGGCTGACTTGTTGACATGCTACACTCCCAGCCACATCCCATATACCCAGGCCTTTTCCTGCTGTTCCTCTGTTTGCCAAGAGCTGCCAGGCAGAAATCCTTGGGTATCAGAATAATAGGCAGAGCCACACCCTCTTATATAAAATGGTTTTAAAAAGATGAAGCCCAACACGAGACACAAAGGAGGGAGCGGTGTGCTGAGGTGATCTAGTGAAAGTGTGATTGCCCTCTAGATACAGTCTTTATATTCTGCTGGATTGTGGTTGCTGGTGAGTCACATAGGATCATTTTCAAAGGGGAAGATAGAATTTCCTTTTTATCATTCAATCTAGTGTTAAGTCTTACAATCTGACAACCCTAAATTAATTTGATTTACAGGGAAAAACTATTTTATACTCTCTGAAGTTTAAAGAAAAGTACATGGAAGAGGTTTGTCATTGCAAGAGTTAAATGAAAGTGACACAAGGAGTTAATCCAATGAATATAGATGCCTTTTTATTAAAGCAGCCAGTTATATAACCACATTGGTCTCTACAGACAAATTCTTATTAAATAATTATTCCTCGTTTCAGGTTTGCAAATTTGCGAGTTAGAGCTATGAAAAGTGGAGAATTTGAGTGGCACAGACCCCACATTCATACACACAACACACACACACACACACAAAATGAAAACCCAGTGCCTATGACTCATCGTTCCCACCCCCTGATTCCACAAATGAAAATGTATCTGGATGCCACAGCCACAGCAGCACTTTCCCAGACTAGACCAGACCAGACAGAAATCCTGCTGCGTCCTGTCAGCCAAGTTAGAAGCAACATCACTTAAATCCAGTAATCTCCAAATGAATCTATAAATTACTAAAAGACTGTATTCAACCAGGAATGATATAGATATTCCCTTCAACAATCAAATATTAACAATGGTTGTCCTGTGATTCTGGTAAAATTTCATCTTTTGGTTTCCACTAATGGCTAATTATTTCCACATTTCTTCTTCTTTGTATCAACCTACACTATGTATACACAATGTGTCTGTTAACATACAATCTATGCATGCCATCTCAGATCTCAGATATTCAGATCAATGGCCAATCAGAAGACATGACAGCCAAGGAGAAGCTGCTGCTCTGGTCCCAGAGGATGACTGACGGCTACCCAGGCATCCGCTGTGACAACTTCACTACCAGCTGGAGGGATGGCAAACTCTTCAACGCCGTCATACACAGACACCAGTGAGTGTTCAAAAATCATTCCACAGTGAATAACAACACAATGAAATGTGATAACAGCCCAGACAGAAAAGTCTTCTACGGGTCCTGCATAAGCATTTACCCACCATGTTTGGTTAAGAGATATTATACAGCCGAGTGCATAAAGATGACATATTCCATTCATTCATTTCATATAAAATAAAGTAGTTAGTTCAGTATTGTCCATCCAGTGTTAGTCATAGTTTTGAAAGTTGCAGGGCTCTTGTCATCACTTTTTTGATACCACCAGTAATGTTGGGGCTTGTCATGACACATCGCCATCCATGAATTTTAGTGAATATAGTAAGTGCACACGGCACACTTTCAAATGTCAAATTATGCTTCATAATGCCAGTTTAAACCTGCTCCGAAATTAAGTTCTGTCCTCAGTATTGACAGGATGTGCATATTTCTGAACTTATTTTAGACATGATAACGATGTGTTTTTTTAAGTTGTATGTTATTTGAATAGGGAGCCAGTTTGCAGCATAATACAAATAGTTGAATAGTGTAGAGTCTCTATATTGTTGCAGTAGCATTGCTGTAAAAAAAACATATGCACTATTGTCTGATAATCCATTCTCTACCCTTAAAAAACATTCTTTTGACCCATTTTCTACTTATTGCACCACTCCTGACAGTACTGGCTCATGCTACTGTAATAGAATCTGTATTAATGTCTCTCAGTGAACATTTCAGGCCTGTAGATTAGGAATACCACAGACAGGCGTTGGCCATGACTAATACGTTACCACCTTTGGTGCCGTGTTGAGATAATAATTGCTTTATTAAATATAATTAGCTTAATAAATAGTTGTGAATCAAAAATTTACAAGCTAAGATCTGATATCATTGCTAAATATGTTAATTCCCCATGAGCTGTTTTGTGTCTTTATAGTATAATTAGTGGTTAAAGTTAGCTTTGTGTATGAGCATCCTGGGAAATGAATGTACATTTTTTTCTCAGGAAGATTTGTCAATACCGTTTCACATTGGTTGGTTTTCTTTTCAGATGTTATAAGAAAGGGATTCATGTAGAGTCCAAAGGGCAAACAATAAGACAAGCTGTATAAGATGAGAGAAAGTTAAATGATGCATTCTTTGAAAACATTAAGGATTGAACGAAAGAAATGCCTGCAGGGGCAGGTTTTCTTAACTTGAGTGACAAGGCACATAAAGCTGGATTAGTAGCTGCCTTTCATAAAGGTAAAGGGGTGTGGTGTGTGGGCGTGACTGGTCCACTATGTGACTACTATATGAAAACTGTGGCGTTACTTCATGCCTCAGCATAATTCATTGCATCCTTGTGCAGAGTGTGTATTGGTTTTGCTGCAGTCCTCCAGGGAATTCAACATTCTCCAGGCTTTCCGTTGATGTTGGTGTGAAACTTTCTCATTTGGATTTACAACTACTGCTGAATTTAACTGTCATGCAGAGAACCTTGATGAGAGAACAGTAGTGATTTTTTACTACTCTGAGGCTTTTTCATCTGAACAATCCTGCATGAGGATTAAGAGGATACTTCACATGATGATGGAGGCCTGACAAGATGCATAGGATGGATTTACATACAAACATCAATTCATCAAAAGATTTGTTAGCATAAATGAATGCACTTGTAATTCCAGCCACTAAAGCATAACTTCTTTCACTGAATAAGGACTTTCTAGAAGATAGTAAGATGCTCAGTTTTAGGAAGAAGTCAAAGCTGAAGAAGAAGAAGAGCCTGAGCTTGACTGGCAGTGTGTCAGGATCTGTCGATGTGGACACCCGTGTTGTCATGATGTGTGAGGACATCCCATCTGAAGAAACCTCTTGGGACTCAGGACAGGGTTCGCACAGCTCAGGGGCCCGTTCAAGCAGTGATGAACTGGGTCGTGAATGGAGGTCCAGGGGAGGGGAGGGCCAGAGCATGAGCAGCACCCCTAGGCCAGCAAACCAGTGCTCCTTTCTTGACATTCGCTATGTGGAGTCTTCTCCTCTGCATCGACAGAATTCAGGCCATTCCTCTATAAGCATCAGGGATCTGTATGAATTTTCACCTACTGTCGCTTTGTGCACATACTGTGTTTATTCTATATCATATCTGGTGCTGTAGGGATATGCAATGCACATTTACATTTGTGCATTTGGTGATCTGTCCAAAATAACTTAAATGTCATATACATGATGGATGAGGTTCTGTTACGTGTTCAGTTATCTAGTTCTGCATTCTGGAGATTTGACCTTTTGTCTGTTCTCGGAATCAAGTTGTAGCGTGCAAGTGATGTGAAATATGGCAGACTAAAATATGTTAGTTGCTCATTAAATTACCTTCCTCGTATAGATGCTCTTGACATCTGCCAGAGTCAAATGCCTAGAGGGCAAAAAGGCAGGTGCTTGTACGGGTTTATCAGAGAGTTTTTTAAGAATATTTCGCTGTGGGCTAAAAGTCTTTAAAGGTGCAGCTACCTGCTCTGACTGGGTTGATGGTGATGACTTTTAAGCTAACACAATTCCAATTCCCAATTTACATTTTTGAGATTGATGGTGTCTGGGCAGATGTAAATACATAGAATACACCATGCAGAGAGTATAGCCAGTTATGCTTTTAAAGTTTAAAGCATTTGTATGGCATTTGTGAATATTTTTTACCCATAAAAGTTTAAGAATGAAAAAAACTTCATAATTTTAGTGAGGCACTGCTGGTGATTAATTGCCCATACTTGTGTTCCCTCAGTCCCAGACTCATTGACATGGGCAAATTGCACCATCAGACCAACCTGCAGAACCTGGAACAGGCCTTCGTTGTAGCTGAGAGAGACCTGGGAGTGACACGCCTACTGGACCCTGAGGGTAAGACTGACGTAAAGACACTTTGAATTGACCCACATAGTGTTTTTGTTTTTTTTAACACTGACATTTTTAGGCAAAATCATGTGTATTATGCTACAATAGTAGTTATCGAAGCAAATGTGGGCAACAGTGCTCAACTCAATCACTGTATGTGTAGAGAAGGTAGCACTCCGTGACTATGTAGAGGGGCTGAATTGGATCAATGTCCAAAGACAGTTAGGATTTGGTTTTAATCTGATTTGTGCTACTTTTTTTCGTTTTTTCCTGACTAATGTTATTATTATATAAAGTCAAATAATCTACAGTCATATGATATAATTATACATTATCCTTCTAGATGTTGATGTTCCACACCCTGATGAGAAATCCATCATCACTTACGTATCATCCTTGTATGACGTCATGCCTCGGATTGATGTACATGACGGCGCCAGAGGCAATGTGAGTAAAACATATGAATCCAGCTTGATTCAAAACTCCAAAATATATTTTTAGAATGCTATAAATAAATAAGACTCAGGGTAACATACACAAATGTTTGCTCTAATTTGATCAGATTGAGTGCTTGATCCCATTTAATCGAAACTGAAGAGGCTTGTGACTCTGCTTATAAAAAAGCTTTTGTCTGCAGTGTTTTCCACTGTGACCAATGTGAGTTTTAAAGAGCAGTGGAGGTCTTGTGAAACCAAGTAATGCATGAAATTAGCAACCTGTGGTGTTTACACTGCTTAAGCCAAAGGGATAGGCTCAAATGTGTGTTGTGTGTGTATTGTCACACATAATCTGTTCACATAAAACATGTAGGTAACAAACTAAATTCCTAGAAAAATGTAATGATTGGGCATTTTATGTTAATGTATCAAGTCTAAATCTTAAACATATACAGAAGTGAATGCTGATTTCACTATTATAATTATTTCATCAATGTCCTTAAAGGGAAACTTTGGTTTTGACTGAAGTTTCCTTTTAAAAGTAAAGAAAAATACAGATATTTCCTTTTAAAAGAGTACAACAGCACACACCTAATCAGAAAATAAGCTACTATCTTTCTCCCACCATTGTCTTGCTCTCCCTGTCTCCCACTTTCTCCTCCAACGCTGCCCCCTTCATCAACCCTCTCACCAATCTCCTGCCTCCTTGTCCGCTCACACAAGACCTGGATTGTTGATACCTAATTGAGTTTAGTGTGGTGTGTGAGCGGTGCAACATGGAGACGCAGGAGAAGAAGAGCTCTCCTGTCTGTTGTTGTTAAACGCGTTGCTATCTTTTCTGCTGTGTCGGCTGCAGGAGCTCGAGCTGCGCTGGCAGGAGTACTACGAGCTGGTGACTATTATCATCCAGTGGATCCGCCACCATATCGTGATCTTCGAGGAGAGGAAGTTCCCCGCCAGCTATGAGGAGATAGAGGTGAGATGTTATGCTCATAATACGCTGATTTCATGTCTCCAGGTCAGGTATTTGTCTTTATTTTGGGTGTGCTTGCAGTCCAGCAGCACAGAGATTTCTAAAATAAAAAGTTAATTCTATGTTCTGGTGTTAAAAAAAGACAGATTGCAACATTTTTCACGTCTTATAACTTACACATTGTTCAAAAGTAGTTTTGGCGGCTATTCATTGATGGATTAAACACGACACAGTTACATCATGTCTGGCTGCAGGCTGATAGAAGAAACTGTATTCATAGACATTGTTTCACTGTATGTGGGGAAGTGCTGATGCTGGGAAAATGCAGCCAAAAGGCAAATATTATTAAATGTAATCCTCAGGAGAACCACCATTGTGCCACTCCCAGTGCTAAAGAACAAAAGCGTAGCGTGACTTTGGTAGTTTTCTTAATTCTGTTTGAAGTCAAATAATAAGCAGCAGAGTATAATCTAGAGAGGCAGTTTTAGGTGTGCTTTCTAAAAGCCCTCAACAAAGTTAAGATGGTTGATTAGGTAAAGTGGAGATTGTGTAATATTTTGCTCTGGCAATACAGGCAGTGAAATTACATTAATTTGACTCATTATGAGTTAATTTAATTTACAAAGGTCATGAGAATGCATGAATTAGACAATGCATGAAACGAAGAGAGCACCTCGCTACAAGCAGGCCATTAAAGTGCAGACTGATGTGTTACCTTAATGTGTTCATCCTATTAAGGAAATTAGGATTTTGAATTGATTTAACAGGGAGTAATCCATTTAAAAAGCTTGTATCAAAGATAGCAGCATAATAATGTGTCATTTACATAAGTCAGGTCAAGGTTTCAGTATGTGTACATTGTAGGCTTTTTAGGATTTTTTGTGACATATCAGAAAGAAAAAACATTTGAGAAAAAATAGAAAAATCTAATTGAAGATACAGCTTCAAGCATGAAAAACGAAAAATTCTCAATTTGATTTATCTTTTTGTTTTCCTTTTTTTCTCCAGCTTCTGTGGCGCCAGTTCTTGAAGTTCAAGGAAACAGAGCTGCCAGTGAAAGAGACTGACAAGAACCGTTCCAAACACATCTACCAGTCCTTTGAGGTAAGCTAACCCACTTTTTCTTTCTATTCCTTTGTATTCTCTTCTATTATATTCTATTGAGTAGTGATTTATGCATTGTACTCCTACTTGCCCACAGAGCGCTGTGCATGCTGGTCAGGTGAAGGTCCCTCCAGGCTACCATCCCATTGATGTGGAGAAGGAATGGGGCCGACTCCATGTGGCCATCTTGGAGAGAGAGCGTCTGCTAAGGATAGAGTTTGAGAGGTTAGCATACTGGCACATGTGACATAATATGTATTTAATGGGATCAAAATTTGAATTATAGCCTCGGCGTAGTAAGAAGGACAAGATGAACACAAATATACCAAAACATTCTTATAAAGGAGTTACCAAAATGTCTTATTATATGTTATTAATATTATAATTCAATTTTGACCAGAGTTGCCCCCATAAAACAGCTGTGAATCATAGCCGAATGTTTTGCCATCTTCTATCTAGCAAAGAAGTGATTCAGTAAGTCTGCAAGTTCAAAACTGTTTCTTATGTTGGCTTGTATCAAAATGAGAAGGCTGTGTAAGAACTGCTCCTCATAATTAGGCACATAAAATATATAATCAGCATTATTAGTCCTGATGAAACAAAATGAGACATTGCTCATGTTGTGTGTATTTAGAGTCGTGTCACGTCATGCCTGAAAAATGGGTTGGTTCATGTCACAAGATGGTCTGGTCATCTTGCAGTCTGATAGCCTTGTTTATGGCTCTGAGATGTGGAATGAGTGAATGAGCAGACTGGATGTCAGAAAACAGCAACATTTTTGTCTCGCTCTGCACTGTTACATGGCAGAGCATTTACTTTAGACACAATGAGAGTATGAGAGGAACCAGCAGTCTCGTAGCTGGAACTTGAATCTGTGAGATATGGCATTTATGACTGATCCTCATAGACTAGAGTACTTGCTGAAACGCAGATGGCCGTAAGTGTTTTGATTGAGTTGTTAGCTTTAACTCTTGCCTGTCTAAATGGACTTTTGGTTGGGTACCACAGGCTTTTTAGTCCTGAAAAAATTGACATGTTTGTAATATTCCGATATATTTCAAACTATAGCCCAACCATGGAAAAGGTCACTAGTTAAAATTCATTTTATTTTTATTTTATTTTATTGTTCTTGTCTTATCCAGACTTGAGAGGCTCCAGAGGATTGTCAGTAAAGTCCAGATGGAGTCAGGGCTGTGTGATGAGCAGCTCAACCACCTGGAGCAACTGCTGCAGACGGTGAGTCCCATATAATCCTAATAGTAAGACTATACCACTGTATGCTATACAGGTGTGTTTACAAAACTACAGAGAATCCAGGCGTTTACACATCACGTTAGGCTATGTGATTTTTGTTTTTATTTCATTGTGATTAAGCTCACAAGTTTTGAATTTAAAGACTCTTTTTTCCAAAACTTAACACATTCATTAAAAAGACTTTGCTATAAGAATAATGTACCTGGAGTCTGTAGTCTACTATTATAGTATAATCTACCAAGACAGCAAAGTGAAGTAAAAACTTTTAGGAATCTCTAGTATCCTCCAGGCAGAAAGATCCTATGCTGATCTGTCAGTCAATGTCACTCACCTGTGTTTTCCCTCCTGATTTGAATGATGTTTGAAAAAGAACATTTGTTGTTTTTTGTCCCTTCAGGACATTCGTCTGCTGAATGCAGGGAAACCAGCTCAGCACACAGCAGAAGTGGAGAGGGAGCTGGATAAGGCAGACCAAATGATTCGCCTACTCTTCAATGATGTACAGATACTCAAGGATGGGCGCCACCCTCAGGCAGAGCAGATGTATCGCAGGTGGGTACAATGTGACCTCTTACCAAAAAAAATATTTTGTTAAAGAGCAGTTCAAAGACATTTGTCAAGCACTTAAAGATCATAGAGTAAGATGTTGGATTTTTTTTTAATCTCCACAGGGTCTTCCGCATCCATGAACGCCTGGTGAACCTGCGCACTGATTACAACCTTCGTCTGAAGTCTGCTGTGACTACATCCCAGGTTTCTCTGGTACAACACTCTCAGCAGACTTCCATGAAGATGCGGCCTGAGTTGGATGATGTGACCCTGCGCTATATCCAAGACCTGCTGGCCTGGGTGGAGGAGAACCAGCGTCGCATTGACGAATCTCAGTGGGGATCTGATCTGCCCTCTGTAGAGTCCCAGCTGGGCAGCCACAGAGGCCTACACCAAACTGTGGAGGACTTCAAGTCCAAGATTGGACGAGCCAGGGCTGATGAGGTAGTGATCTTATCAGGGTTAGGATCATGAAGAACTTTGCATTGTTGATTTGAAATATGTAGATGTGAATGTATGTTTTGATGTTTTTGTTGCATCCTTGCTATTTTTCAGAGCCAGCTATCTCCTATCAGCCTTGGCACGTACAAAGAATACCTGGGTAAACTGGATCTACAGTATGGCAAACTACTGGTAAATATGCAAATTGAATATGTTTTTAGTTTGTGTAGATAAGTTTTATATTTTTGTATGATTGTCTGTCAACAAATATGTGTGTTAACACCTTTAAATTGTAGTTTATATGCTATGTCTATGTATACTATGGCTAATTTGATTTTCTTTCCTCTCAGACATCTTCCAAGTCCCGCTTGAGGAACCTGGAATCACTCCACAACTTTGTCAGCGCTGCCACTAAGGAACTGATGTGGCTAAATGAGAAAGAAGAGGAGGAGGTCAACTTTGACTGGAGTGACAGGAACACCAACATGACTGCGAAAAAAGACAATTACTCGGTGTGTCTCAGAAGTAGAACAAGACCTCTGATTCTGTAGTCACATGATTCAGTCTTATTTTCTTTCATTTCACAAAGAAACAATGAAACAAAAAAAACATAATTTTTTTTCCAGGATTGTCATTTACTGTTTCATTTGGATCCTTTAGGGTCTCATGCGAGAGTTGGAGCTGAGGGAGAAGAAGGTCAATGACATCCAGGCCACAGGAGACAAGCTTATCAAGGATGGACATCCTGGCAAGAAGACAATTGAGGTGATTACAACAGTACTCCCTATTTCAACAGAAAAATATACATACAGCATACACTAAAATGTACCTGCTGAGGCCTAAACTAACCCACTGTCACCATTTCTTTTACCAGGCCTTCACAGCTGCCCTACAGACTCAGTGGAGCTGGATCCTCCAGCTATGCTGCTGTATTGAGGCTCATCTCAAAGAAAACACAGCCTACTACCAAGTATGGAGCACTGATATAAATCAATACAATTTCCTTGACCCTCCAATAAACATCTATCAATAAGAGAGTACATTTTTCTGTCCTTCATGTGATGTCCTTTCTTTGCAGTTCTTCACTGATGTAAAAGAGGCTCAGGACAAGATGAAGAAAATGCAAGAGAACATGAAGAAGAAGTACAGCTGTGATCGCTCCACCACAGCCACACGCCTGGAGGACCTGCTGCAGGATGCTGTGGTGAGTGATCATTGCTTACATTACATACATAGATGGACATGCTCACAGATGTTTCACTTTCTGAAGAAAACTTAAAGGAAAGATGAAGGGTACATACATCAAGATTGCACATTATTTTTTTATTCTAATCAATTTTGTTTTTGTCATCAACAGGAGGAGAGAGAACAGCTGAATGAATTTAAGACTCTTGCAACTGGCCTGAACAAGAGATCCAGGTCCATCATCCAGCTGAAACCACGTAACCCTACCACATCCATCAAAGGCAAACTGCCAATTCAGGCTGTGTGTGACTTCAAACAGCAGGAGGTTAGAATGACAACTTCTCAGTATTTAGATTTTAAATATGTTTCATAGTTGTTAAGGGAGCCAATGTATGTCTTCTTTAATGTGCACACCCCTTAATCCTGGATTCTGTTTTGGTTTTGCAGATCACTGTCCACAAAGGAGACGAGTGTGCCCTCCTCAACAACTCTCAGCCTTTCAAGTGGAAGGTCCTGAACCACGCTGGACATGAGTCAACAGTGCCATCTGTCTGCTTCATGGTTCCACCAGTCAACAAGGAGGCCGTGGACAGTGTGTCTAGGTGAGAACAATAAAGCAAAATATCTACTGATCTCTGTTGTAGGTCTGATTACTACTTTCAACCAAGTGGTATAACTATAATCCAAAAATTGATCTGGACGTACTGTATTTGACAAATTATTTACAGTTATAAATTACACAACATTCATTATGTTATCCTGAAGCAGCAAGGTTTATGATAAGATAACTTTAGCAATGTCCTTCACAGTTTCTGACAACTAATCCAATCTCTGACACTAATAAATGCTATGGTATGACTTCTTAAGTACACTTTGTGTCTTAATATTCACACTATTCCTTCATTCCTGTCCTTCTCCAGTCTGGATGCAGGTTATCAGCAGATGGTGTCCATGTGGCAGACATTGCACATAGACATGAAGAGTCTGCTGTCTTGGCAGTACTTGATGAGAGACTTCACTCAGATACGCTCCTGGAACATCACCATGGTGAGTTGTGGATAGATGTAAACCTTTATTAGTTTGGTTTCTATTATCTTTTGGTTCATAGTCAGTCTTTCTTTCCAAATATGAGTTACATAGAGAGTTAATTGTCCTTTGTATGAATAATGATATGGGGATTGACAAGGCCTTTAGAGTCTGTTATTTAAAAAGTATGTTATTTATTACATTGAGTGTTTGAAATCAAATTCAATTACAGCAGATTCATTTGTTGCACTGGAAAGACTGGAAACACTAACCTTGATCAAATTAACAAGCAAACTGTTCAGGATTTTTTTTTTTGCTTAAATATTTCTATATATTTTAGACCATGTAACGAACCAGACTCCAAACCAAAAATACATCAATAAATTAAATTACAACCAATCAACCTCTTTCAAAAAAGAAGTGTAATTTCATTGAATAAGTCCTGCCTCCTAATCCCTCCCCCATTTTTCTCCATTCTGTGCAGTTAAAAACCATGAAAGCAGAGGAATATAGGCTGATTATGAGGAACCTGGAGCTGCACTACCAGGACTACATGCGCGAAAGCCAGGACTCGCAGCTCTTCGGCCCAGATGACCGCATGCAGGTCGAGGAAGACTACAACAAGTCCACCCAGCATTTCGAAAACCTGATTCGCTCCATGGAGAAAGGTAAAAGCTCCACTCCAAACATCAAATGATCTTTTGACTCTTCATCGATATTTCAAGGGAATATACAATAAGTGTATAGCAACTTTATACTTTCAATTCACCTTTCAGGGGTAGTGCTTGTGCTCAAAGGTGAGTGCTGGAAAACCGGTCAAAGCAACAGCTCACCAAGCTTGTGTGTGTACACGCTTTAAAGCTTTGGATGAGATGTTAAAAAGATTGTTAATGTTTGAATAGAGTTCTGAGTGACAGCATGTTGTTTTGGTTTGGTTGTAGACATATCACCTCATAGTGTGATTGCTGAGGTAGAAAATAATTGCTATATACACTATGCTTTGAATGTATACAAGCTCTGTGTGTTTGACACGACACAAGAAGAATTGCATGTATACTCATGTTTTAGTGCACTGTGAATCTGTGATTAACATAGCAAAAAACAGTGATATGAGAATATGAGAAATGTTTGGGAAGACATGCTGGAGTCCGTGTTACATATCAACAATACCAAATCATGACCATAACATGTTATACTGTGACATGTACACAAAACTCTTATCTAAGGTTTGTGAACAGTATTTTTTAATTTATTCAGTATTTCTATATTATGAGCTATTACACCCTTCTTCCTACAACCTCACTTTAAGGATAAACAAAGTGTTCATATATTCTCTGTTCTAAATGAATACCAATGCTGATACACAGGTCAACAGGACGAGTCTCTGTGTAAGAACTACATCTCTGAGATCAAGGACCTGCGCCTGCGTATAGAGAACTGTGAGGCTGGGACTGTGGCTCGCATTCGCAGACCTATGGACAAGGAACCTCTGAAAGAATGTATTCAGAAGACAACCGAGCAAAAGGTTTGTGCTAAGACATGAGTTTAATTACCATAAAGACAGACAAGACCACTCCAGACAAGGCTGCTACTACTCTGTGCTCTGGGGATGAAGCAAAAATAAGTACAGTACTAACATCCTTTTTTCAAGTGGTAATATGTCTTCATTTAGAGAAATTGTATTTAATGATCCTTGTGGTATTTTGTGAATAATGTATCATGAGCAAGGCTATTCAAAGCCTAATAAGCTAACATCTTAGGAGGGAAAAAACATCTAGACTATGATTCTTGGCAGCCTGATGGCCCTGGAGGCCCAAGAAGTCCACCCACAGAGATGAAACATGGGTTGAAAAAAGGAGAAGCAAATGTATAATTAGATGAAGTAATTCTGTAATTTAATTAATGGAAAGGGCTTAACACTTTCTATAATTATATTGTACCAAGATAATTGGTGTTTTGTGGAGAGAAGGGAGCAATGATAGATTGGGTGGAATTAGACTGGTGAAATGTTCTCAAAACAATGAAGAGAAAGGGGAGGTAAAAATGTGAAAATAGAGCAGATTGTAGATTGTAATTGATTTAAGGCCTTCATTTTTTTGTATTTTGAGACTACAGGCTTGTTACATTCCTACTACAGCTGTTCAGGTCCCCGCTAATCTCAGACTGTTACAATTTTTACATCACATCTGGTGCAGAAATATCCAGTGCAGGTTCATTTGAATTTTTAAGGTGCCCCATAGCACTTTTGAATTAATTGTCTTTAGTCTGTTCCTTATACCAGATTGTGTTCCTTTGTCAGTTGATTTCTTTTTTTTTTTCCATTTCATAGTTTTATATTTCCACATTAACTCTTGTTGTCCTCCTCTGATTCGCAGAAAGTCCAGATAGAGCTCCAGGGCCTCAAGAAGGACCTTGATAAGGTGTCTGTAAAGACACAGGACATCTTGAACGCCCCACAGCCGTCTGCCTCTGCTCCCGTGCTGCGCTCAGAGCTTGACCTCACTGTTCAGAAGATGGATCACGCCCACATGCTCTCCTCTGTTTACCTTGAGAAGTGAGTCTGCAGTCCTTCCAACTTAATGCTGCAATCTTAAGTGTTAAGAAAAAAATGCCCATTTTTTTCAAATGTGCCTGTGTTGTGCTCCTTTATTTACTTATCATTTCTTGCTCTAGGCTGAAGACTGTGGAAATGGTCATCCGTAACACACAGGGTGCAGAAGGAGTTCTCAAGCAGTATGAGGACTGTCTGCGTGAGGTTCACACTGTGCCCGGCGATGTCAAGGAAGTTGAGGTTTACCGTGCAAAACTTAAGGTAAGCACCATATTATCCTTGGCAGAAAGGTTAGGGTTAGCAATATAGCAAAATACAACAAATTATAACTTCTCCTCTCAGGTGTTTGGTTGCTGTTCCTTTCAGTAGTACTTCAGGCTAATTTAACAACTCTGACCATGTTTCCTCACTACTGATTGACCTACCTCCATGTTGTTTGAAACCTGCAGAAAATGCGAACTGAGGCTGAGGGTGAACAACCTGTGTTCGATTCTCTCGACGAAGAACTGAAGAAAGCCACCGCCGTGAGTGACAAGATGACTCGCGTGCACAGCGAGCGCGACGCCGAGCTGGATCACTACCGCCAGCTCCTGTCTAGTCTCCAGGACCGCTGGAAGGCTGTGTTCACCCAGATCGACCTTCGCCAGAGAGAGCTTGAGCAGCTTGGCCGCCAGCTGGGCTACTACCGCGAGAGTTACGATTGGCTGATCCGCTGGATTGGGGACGCCAAGCAAAGGCAGGAGAAGATCCAGGCTGTGACCATCACTGACAGCAAAACCCTGAAAGAACAACTCGCTCAGGAGAAGGTTTGTAGTGTACCTCTTGATATTGCCAGCTGTCTCTTAACTGACTTCACATAAAGGTATTGAGCTCAACCTTTTTTTTTTTTTGTTCATAACAGAAATTGCTGGAAGAGATTGAGAAGAACAAAGACAAAGTTGATGAGTGTCAAAAATATGCTAAAGCATACATTGATACTATCAAGGTGAGCATTATGCAACATTATCATGCATATAGTATTCTGAATATTGTGATTTGGAACATTTAGATAAAATGGCTATTGCATAACTGATGTATGAACATTATCCTTTTTTTCAAATAGGACTATGAACTCCAGTTGGTTGCCTACAAAGCCCAGGTGGAGCCTCTTGCTTCTCCCTTGAAGAAAACCAAACTGGATTCTGCTTCTGACAACATCATTCAGGAGGTGTGTTTCTTGCAAACCATACTGGATACAGTTTCTTGAAAGTACTGAATATATTGATAAAGGACAGATTGACCATCAACTTGGGTTCACTGTGAAAGACATATACATGAAGTGTAAAATTACCCTAACAAATGTGCTTTGCTTGTTTCTTTCCGTATCAGTATGTAACACTGAGGACCCGGTACAGTGAACTGATGACTCTGACTAGTCAGTACATCAAGTTCATCACAGACACACAGCGCCGCTTGGAGGATGAGGAGGTGCGTGACAACTGGCTGAGGATCCCAAACAAACTAAACTCTAACATTAACCTAACCAACCAACCCAATAATTCACCACCCAACAAACGTGTTTACCCGCTGAACACCAAACGCATGCATGCACGCACTTTTCTCTGTGTGTTGCTCATGGAAACACAACAAACATTCACACATAATCACACACATATTAAATTAATGTACAGGTGACAATTTGTTCCTTTGCATAGACTACGCATGAAACATTGGCATGCTGTAGCTGATCTCTTAGACAGTGCAGCACATATGGTTTGGAGCATATTAAATGCTTTAGGAGGGATCATATTTAAGCGTATTAAACCGCACAAAAACAAAAACAGGAGACAAAAGAATAATTGCAAGCAAATACAACGCATGAAGTTGTATTTGTATTCAGGTGGATACAGTATTAAAACAGATTATTCAGTTGAGACCACGGCTCTCAATGTCCATCTAAAACTACAATTAATAAAGTAGATACAGATGCAGTAAATCGTATGTTCATATTAGCTGCTCCATCTTCATTCACTGTGTGTATCGTATCATTGTAGATTTAGAATGAGGGGTTCTTTCTTTCACTAGGGGTTTCCTTTCCTTTCTTTTTCCACTGGCCACTTTATTTCCTGAGGTTCAAAGCAAGGTTAAGACTATGGTCCAGCCTTGTTATCATGGTCCCTTTTTCCGAAAATAACACAAGTTTAAGGTTTTACATTCTTTTCTAACCCTAATGTTTTGTTTGTTTCTTTGCTTCTCTTAACTGCTTGCCAGTGCTTTGCCATGATGAATGCTTAACTTGTTTGAGCATTAAAGAGGTAAATTATTCACAATGCTTCAGGTACCTACTGTACTGAATGTATCTCCGTTCCCTCTGTCATCCTAACATCTGTGTCTCTCACAAGCTGCATTTTGGCTTTCCATGGCATATTTCATTTCTTGCTTTTATTATAAAATTATAGAAGATATTTTAACTGTATTTTGTTCTTACTGTACTTGGAGTACTTTTTAAACTACTTCTTCTTAAACTGCTTCTTAAAAACGTATTCAAGCTATAAACTGGCTTTCTAACTTCATCATCTCAACCTATTATCCTTCACCTTTTCTTTACTTTTCATTCCATTTTGTGGCAAATGGTGATTTAAAGAACCCCCAGTGCATGGGATGAGATTTTAGTTTTTTAAACAAAGGTTTTCTAAGAGACTGATGTGGATAACACTCTAATATAAAAAAATGCAGTCTTTATTTTAAAATAATGAATTGTACCAATACATGTTCTCATACTCTGTACACAGACAGTCTTTATATAATACAACAGATTGTCTAAAACATTAATGAAATAATTAAACAAAAACTCAACTTAAAGAACTGTCCATTGAATATATTTATATTACAATTTCCAATATTTGAATAGTGATATATGGTAGAGTATGATGTACAGTACATAGAATATTCCTGCCACTTATGTAATAAACATTGAAATCAAATTCTTAGCATAGCAAAATTGAAGACGATGCTATGCTATATAATACTAGAATTCTAATTAAACTGCAGTTTTTGAGACTTAGTGCTACAGCTACAGTTGCATGCCATATGATTTTCTTGCTGTGTTGTGAAGTGATATTTTGTTTCCGTACATTAATTAATACATCCCAATCACCCATGTTTTCCCCTGAATTGTCTTGTCATGATTTGTTTTAATTGCATCGTGAATTTAACATCACTTTGATTAATGTGCACCTAATTTGCATCTTGTCATTGATCTTTGAGCTAACTTTTAACATTAACATTGCACAGGTCATACATTACATTAAGTTGATCTCATTCCAGTGTAATTAGAATGTGATTACCTTAGTAATTACAATTTCAATCTACACTGTTTTGAGATAGCTAATGTAGAGTATCACCTTTAACATGTCATGCTTAATTTTAATCCTTTCTTTACCGTTTGCTTCCACTAATGCAGAAAGCTGCAGAGAAACTCAAAGCGGAAGAGCAGAAAAAAATGGCAGAGATGCAGGCTGAGTTAGACAAACAGAAGCAGTTAGCTCAAGCTCACGCAAAGGCCATTGCCAAGGCAGAAAAAGAGGCTCAAGAGCTGAAGCTAAAAATGCAGGAAGAAGTAAGCAGAAGAGAAATCGCTGCTGTAGATGCAGAAAAGCAAAAGCATAACATCCAGCAGGAACTGCATGAGCTCAAAAACATATCTGAGCAGCAGATCAAGGACAAAAGCCAACAGGTGGATGAAGCTCTGCAATGCCGTGTCAAGATTGAGGAGGAAATCCATCTCATCAGGATCCAACTTGAGACAACAGTAAAACAAAAGTCTACTGCAGAATCTGAGCTCAAGCAACTTCGTGATAGAGCAGCTGAAGCTGAGAAACTCAGAAAGGCTGCCCAAGAAGAGGCTGAGAAACTCCGCAAACAAGTGAACGAGGAGACCCATAAAAAGCGAATGGCAGAGGAAGAACTCAAACGCAAATCTGAGGCAGAGAAGGAAGCTGCTAAGCAAAAACAAAAAGCTCTGGAAGACCTTGAAAATCTCAAGAGGCAGGCTGAGGAGGCTGAAAGGCAAGTGAAGCAAGCAGAGATTGAAAAGGAGAGACAAATCAAAGTTGCTCACGAGGCAGCCCAGAAGAGCGCTTCTGCCCTGCTCCAGAGCAAACACATATCCTTTGTCGAAAAGACCTCAAAGTTGGAAGAATCACTCAAACAAGAGCATGGTGCTGTCCTTCAGCTGCAAGAAGAAGCTGCACATCTCAAGAAACAACAAGAGGATGCAGAAAATGCCAGGGAAGATGCAGAAAAGGAGCTTGAGAAATGGAGGCAGAAAGCTAATGAGGCCCTCCGTCTAAGACTCCAGGCTGAGGAAGAAGCCCACAAAAAGAGCCTACTTCAAGAAGAAGCCGAGAAACAAAAGGAGGAGGCTGAGCGTGAGGCTAAAAAGAGAGGCAAGGCCGAAGAATCAGCCCTGAAGCAGAAGGACATGGCCGAAAAAGAACTTGACAGGCAGAGAAAGGTAGCTGAGAGCACAGCTCAGCAGAAACTCACTGCAGAACAGGAGCTGATTCGTCTCAGGGCAGACTTTGACAATGCAGAACAGCAGAGATCCCTCCTTGAAGATGAACTTTACCGCCTAAAGAATGAAGTCGTTGCAGCTCAGCAACAGAGGAAACAGCTGGAGGATGAACTGGCCAAAGTGAAGAGTGAAATGGATGTACTCATTCAACTCAAGACCAAGGCTGAAAAGGAGACCATGTCCAACACAGAGAAGAGCAAACAACTTCTTGAAGCTGAAGCTTCCAAGATGAGGGACCTGGCTGAGGAGGCAAGCAAGCTTAGAGCCATTGCAGAAGAGGCCAAGCATCAAAGGCAAGTTGCTGAGGATGAGGCAGCTCGCCAGAGAGCAGAGGCTGAAAGGATTCTCAAAGAGAAGCTGGCTGCAATCAGTGATGCCACTCGTTTAAAAACAGAGGCCGAAATTGCCCTGAAAGAGAAGGAGGCAGAAAACGAGAGACTCCGGCGACAAGCTGAGGACGAGGCTTACCAGAGGAAAGCTCTTGAAGATCAGGCCAACCAGCACAAGCAAGAGATCGAGGAAAAGATAGTCCTCCTCAAAAAATCATCCGAGGTTGAAATGGAAAGACAAAAGGCAATAGTGGATGACACGCTGAAACAGAGGCGAATTGTCGAAGAAGAAATACGAATTCTCAAGCTCAACTTTGAAAAGGCTTCATCTGGAAAACTTGACCTGGAGCTAGAACTGAACAAGCTGAAAAACATTGCAGACGAAACTCAACAAAGCAAGCTCAGAGCAGAAGAGGAGGCAGAAAAACTGAGGAAGCTTGCCCTCGAGGAAGAGAAGAGAAGGAGAGAAGCAGAGGATAAGGTTAAGAAAATCGCTGCTGCAGAAGAAGAGGCAGCCAGACAATGCAAGACAGCCCAGGAAGAGCTCCAGCGTCTGAAAAAGAAAGCAGAAGAGGCCAGGAAACAGAAAGAGGAGGCTGACAAAGAAGCAGAAAAACAGATTGTTGTCGCCCAACAAGCAGCCCAGAAATGCAGTGCAGCTGAGCAGCAAGCCCAAAGTGTCCTAGCTCAACAGAAGGAAGATGGCATCATGCAGAAGAAGCTTAAGGAAGAGTATGAGAAAGCCAAGAAGCTTGCCAAAGAAGCAGAGGCTGCTAAGGAGAAGGCAGAAAGGGAGGCAGCTCTACTTCGTCAACAAGCAGAGGATGCAGAGCGACAGAAAGCAGCTGCTGAGCAAGAAGCTGCAAACCAAGCCAAAGCCCAGGAGGATGCTGAGAGGTTGAGGAAGGAGGCTGAATTTGAGGCTGCTAAACGAGCACAAGCAGAAAATGCAGCACTCAAGCAGAAGCAACAAGCTGATGCTGAAATGGCAAAACACAAAAAACTGGCAGAGAAAACACTGAAACAGAAGTTCCAAGTGGAGCAAGAGCTCACAAAGGTTAAACTTAAGCTTGATGACACTGATAAACAGAAATCTCTCCTAGATGAAGAGCTGCAGCGTTTGAAGGATGAAGTCGATGATGCTGTCAAACAGAGGTCCCAAGTGGAGGAAGAGCTGTTCAAAGTCAAAGTTCAGATGGAGGAGCTGCTCAAACTTAAACTCAAAATTGAGGAGGAAAATCAGCGCCTCATCAAGAAAGACAAAGACAACACACAAAAACACCTTGCAGAGGAGGCTGAAAATATGAAAAAGCTTGCAGAGGGTGCTGCTAGACTTAGTGTAGAAGCCCAAGAGGCTGCACGCTTAAGACAGGTTGCAGAAGAAGACCTCAATCAGCAACGAGCTCTTGCAGAGAAAATGCTCAAAGAGAAAATGCAGGCCATACAAGAGGCCTCTCGATTTAGAGCTGAGGCAGAGATGCTCCAAAGACAGAAGGACTTAGCCCAGGAGCAGGCACAAAAGCTGTTAGAGGATAAACAACTAATGCAACAGCGTCTGGATGACGAAACAGAGGAATACCAGAAGTCGCTCGAGGCAGAAAGGAAAAGGCAATTGGAGATCATAGCCGAAGCCGAAAAACTCAAACTTCAGGTTTCTCTGCTCAGTGAAGCCCAGGCCAAAGCTGAAGAAGAGGCTAAAAAATTCAAGAAACAAGCTGATACAATTGCTTCTCGTCTTCATGAGACTGAAATTAACACCAAAGAAAAAATGACCGTATTGGAAAAAATGGAATTCGAGAGAGTAAATTCCAGCAAAGAGGCTGACGGTTTACGCAATGCTATCGCAGACCTAGAGAAGGAGAAAGCTAGGCTGAAAAAGGAGGCTGAAGAACTTCAAAATAAGTCTAAAGAGGTATTGTGTCAAAAATGGCATAACAGAGCAGCTTATGTCATTGTTAACTCTATCTTAAAACTAACAAACTTCTTTCTTAGAATTTCCTCTATTTCTATCTTTAATTATACTAATCATGAAACCATATCTTTTTATTTTAAATATGATTTTCATTTTGATTACAGTGCACTGTGCTCATGCAAATCACATCCCGAATATCCCTGTGCCTCTATCCTGGAATGTTTATTTATTTTTAAGATATGCTTCATTTTTCAGTTTCAAGACCCAGTTGCAAGGCAGCTCCAAAATAATGAAAACTGCATTATTTGGAGTCAAAATAAATGATTTAAAGTACAATATTCCAACAGCAGTCTAGTGAAAAAGATCAACTTAACATGTGTTTCAACAGTTTGAGAGCGGACATAATATTTAATGAACCGACATAGTTTAAATGAATTGTGTTTATCATGGACTGTAGCCAAATCTTGAAGGTAAGCATCTATAGGATAAATCATTCAAACACACACTAGAGACCAAACACAGACCAGTTGTTTCAGTGCCAGGTATTCATTGTGAATGATGTACTAAAAGATGTAGATACCTCCACCAGACTCCTTCACCAGAGCAGGTATATGTGCTTTTATTTGTCAGGCAAGTACAACTGTCACCAGCAATATAAAACGTCTGCCAGAGATGTTTCCATAACTATTGCACCCATCGCCTCTCAGTCTGACATTACCATGAAATGCACTACCTCACATCAACCAGTACAAAAAGGATGCAACAGCCCTTACTTCCTTTTTTACAAGTGTATGTTGGCTTCAACCACAACCCGGAAGTTTCCCATCACCACTTGAGGCAGGGGAGAGATTTTTTGGCATATGTTTTGCATGGCATCATCATTATCATCAACATACCATGCACTAAATTGGCAGCATAGTTGGTATGATCATTAGTCTTACTGTCAGCATACACAGAGGTAAAGTTGGAATTTAATTATATCTGTAATATTTACCTATTTGAATGTGCACTTATCATGCAAGGGTATTATTCCTGTTACAAAAATCATTATAAGATGGCATCTTTCTAAATTCTATCCCTTGCCATTTACAATAAAAATGTATTAGGGTTATCAGTTCAAGGTATATAAAATAGCTTCACTGGTGCAACACATAAGATTTAAAAAATGAGAGTGAGCAGAATGCCATAATGACAAACAGCATTTACCATTGTGGGCTATAGAGTATGATTAATGGTACTGTTTCCATATTCCACAATCATCAATTTAAGACAAAAACAGCTTTCATACACATATTTATACAGGAAGTACAGACTTATTCTAGTATTTAAAAATACGGTTAAACACAATTTATTCCAGAGCCTTGACGTCAGTGATTTTTTTTTTCATCTGGGCTGTCGCTGTTTAGGGCAAAAAACAACAACAACAGATGCCTAAAGATATTCAGGGTTTATTGTATTTTATAATTGTATAGTTTTTATAATTTTATTTCAGTCCAGTGGAACATCTTAATAAGCAGAGCCACCATAACATTGTTAGACACTGGAATGTATTAGTTTGTCGTTTTGCTTATTATTTTCAGATACCTGCACAATCCATCCAAGTGGAAGTAGTAAATTACTAGCTCAAGTTTACTTTTCAAATTCAATCTATATTCTTTTAGAGTGAACATTTTCAGTGTGTGTATCATTACATATTATTTACACACAGATGACAAGTCATGGGTCATTATCAATTCCAATGAAGTTAATAGTTAATGAAATGATCTTTCTTGTAACAACTGGAATTTCTGCTGTGTATTTTAGTCAGTTAAGGTATGTTATTCTCATGGTTGTTCAAGACTTGATAATGTAGGCGTAAATGTTAAAAAATACAACATTATGATGTATTTATTTATCTCTAAAAACTACAGAAGAGGAAAGCTTTTCTTAGGGATAACTTGGTTCTCCATATGCATAAGCAGAGTGCATTGTATGAATTGTCTCCATTACAAATTAAATATTTGAAGATTATACAGTATGTGTCTCACCTGTAAACCTATTGTAACTTTGTATTTTCTTTTTCATTCTGTCAGATGGCTGATGCACAGCAGAAACAAATCGAACAGGAGAAGACATTGCTCCAGCAGACATTCCTTACAGAAAAGGAGATGCTGTTGAAGAAGGAGAAGCTAATTGAAGATGAGAAAAAGAGGCTGGAGAGCCAGTTTGAAGAGGAAGTCAAAAAGGCCCAAGCTCTCAAAGATGAACAGGAACGCCAGAGACAGCAGATGGAGGAGGAGAAGAAGAAACTCCAGGCTACCATGGATGCAGCCCTCAATAAGCAAAAAGAGGCTGAGCAAGAGATGCTGAACAAACAAAAAGAAATGCAGGAGCTGGAAAGGAAGAGACTTGAGCAGGAAAGGATTCTTGCTGAAGAGAACCAGAAATTGCGCGAGAAGCTGCAGGAGCTGGAGACAACACAGAGAGACCAACACACTGATGTCACCCTTGTGAAAGTGGAGACACAAAACGTTTTCAATGGCCAAAATGCTGGTGATGTAACAGATAGAGTGGAGAAACCAGATCCATTGGCTTTTGATGGCATCCGTGATAAAGTCCCTGCAAGCAGACTTCATAACCTTGGCCTTTTATCAAAGAAGCAGTTTGACAAGCTGAAAAAAGGCAAAACCACTGTGCAAGAGCTTGGTGAGACTGAAAATCTGAAGAGAATTCTTAAAGGAAAGAACTGCATTGCTGGTGTTTTGACACCAAATAATCAAAAAATGTCAATCTATCAAGCATCAAAAGAGAAGAAGATTACTCCAGGCACAGCTATGGTGCTTCTTGAAGCTCAGGCAGCCACAGGCTACATTTTGGACCCCATTAAGAACCAGAAACTTTCTGTTAATGAAGCTGTGAAGGAAGGTGTGATAGGCCCTGAACTGCACAACAAGATGCTTTCAGCTGAGAGGGCTGTTACTGGCTACAAAGATCCATATACTGGTGAGAAGATCTCTGTCTTTGAATGTATGAAGAAGGGTCTGATAGAACATGATCATGCCATCAGAGTCCTTGAGGCTCAGCTTGCAACTGGGGGAATCATTGACCCTGTCAATAGTCATCGTGTACCCAATGAAACAGCCTATGAACAGGGACAATATGATGCAGAAATGAACAAGATTATGGAGAATCCTTCAGATGAGACAAAGGGATACTTTGACCCCAGCACTCAGGAACCATTAACATATTCAGAGCTAATGGCAAGGTGCACCACCGATCCTGACACCGGTCTGCTAATCCTGCCAATCACAGATAAGGCTGCTCACTGCTCAAGTATATACACAGAGGAGGAGACCAAAGATGTGTTCAGCAAAACAACTGTGTCTGTACCATTTGGAAGATTCAAGGGAAAGACTGTCACCATTTGGGAAATAATCAATTCTGAGTATTTCACTGAGGACCAGAAGAGGGACCTTCTCCGCCAGTACAAGACAGGCAAAATCACAATTGAAAAAATCATTAAGATTGTGATTACTGTGGCAGAGGAGAAAGAGAAGAAGAATGAAATTACCTTTGACGGTCTGAGAGCACCTGTCCCTGCCACTGAGCTCCTGGAATCTAAAATCATTGACAAAGACCTGTACAACAAATTGCACAAGGGCAATATGACAGTCAAAGAGGTATCTGAAATGGAGCCTGTCCACAAAGCACTGAAGGGTACAAATTGCATTGGAGGTGTACTTATTGAATCATCCAAGGAGACAATGTCCTTCTATCAAGCTATGAAGAAGGACATCATGAGGACAGGGCCTGCCATGAATATGCTTGAAGCCCAAGCAGGAACAGGCTATGTGGTTGACCCTATTAATAATCAGAAATATACTGTTGATGAAGCTGTCAAAGCAGGTGTCGTTGGTCCTGAGCTGCATGAAAAGCTCCTGTCTGCAGAGAGAGCTGTGACAGGTTATAAAGATCCATACACTGCAAAGACTGTGTCCCTGTTCCAGGCAATGAAGAAAGATCTCATACCTAAAGAACAAGGAATCCGACTGCTTGATGCCCAAATGGCCACTGGTGGCATCATTGATCCAGTAAAGAGCCATCGCATTCCTCATGATGTGGCCTGCAGGAGAAATTATTTTGATGATGAAGTAAAACAGCTTCTGAGCAATCCCACTGATGAAACTAAATGCTTCTTTGACCCCAACACAAAAGAAAATGTCACATACTCACAGCTCTTAAAGAGATGTGTCCCTGACAAGAAAACTGGTCTCCAGCTTCTGCCCCTTTCTGATGAAGCAATCAATGCAAAGGAGGAGTCAGCTTACACTGAAGCCCAGACAAAAGAAGCTATGACTCAGGCAACTGTGGAGCTTGATTATGGTCCATTTAAGGGCAGGAAGGTGACCATCTGGGAACTAATCCACTCTGAATATCTCACTGAGGAACAAAGGCTTGATCTGCTAAAACAGTTTAGATCAGGAAAGGTTACAATTGAAAAGATAATTAAGATTGTTATCACAATTGTAGAGGAGAGAGAGACCCAGAAACGAGAACAGTCCAGCTTCAAGGGACTCAGATCTCAGGTCCCAGCAAGCTCTCTGTATGATTCCAAAATCATTGACAAATCAACCTTTGATCTCCTTCAACAAGGCAAAACAACACCTAAACAAGTCAGTGAGAATCCCAATGTCAAGAAATACCTCCAGGGCTCTGATAGCATTGCTGGCATCTTCCTTGAGCCGACAAAAGAGAAAATAAGCATTTATCAAGCTATGAAGAAAAAGCTCCTCAGACACAACACAGGCCTTTCACTTCTTGAGGCTCAGGCTGCCACTGGGTTCATTGTAGATCCAGTGAGGAACCAGTGCCTCTCAGTAGATGAGGCCGTGAAATCAGGTCTTGTTGGCCCTGAGCTACATGAAAAACTCCTCTCTGCAGAAAAAGCTGTAACTGGGTATAAAGATCCATTCACAGGCAGCAAAATTTCACTCTTTGAAGCAATGCAAAAAGATCTCATTCTGAAAGAGCATGCCATGCCACTGTTAGAAGCACAGATGGTTAGCGGAGGAATCATTGACCCTGTAAACAGCCTCCGAGTCCCAACTGATGTTGCATATCAAAAGAACATTTTCAGTAAGGAAACTGCCAACATCCTGTCTGATCCATCTGATGATAACAAGTCTTTCTCAGACCCAGAAACTGATGAGAAAGCAACCTACAGACAGCTAAAAGACAAGTGCCAAAGAGATCCAGAGACAGGCCTGTACTTCCTCCCACTCTCCAAGCCTCAGTCTCCAACTGTTGTTGAGAAGACATACCTCTACACAGAGGAACAAACACAGAGTGAACTGACCAACACCCAAATTGACATTCCAATTGAGGGCCTTGCTGATAAACCACTTAATCTCTGGGAAGTCATGAATTCAAATTTGCTTCCAGAGTCAGAGAGACAGAAGCTCATGGATGAATATCGCTCTGGCAAAATCACTAAAGAGCGGATGATCATCATCATTATTGAGATTATGGAGCAGAGAGAGATCATAATAAATGAGAGTCCACTGTCATATATGACAATAAGGAGAAGGATAACCATAGAGGAGTTGTACAATGCCCGCATCATTGACTTGGAGACATACAACCTCCTTAAACAAGGAAAGAGGGACATCCGTGACATAATGGAGTTGACCAGTGTGAAACAGTATCTCTATGGCACAGGTTGTGTGGCTGGGATCACAACTGACTCAAGCTCCAAGATGAGCATATACCAAGCAATGAAGAGAGATTTTATTAAACCAGAATTAGCACTCAGTCTCCTAGAGGCGCAAGCTGCTACAGGATTCATTGTTGATCCAGTAAAGAATGAGACACTCACTGTTGATGAAGCTGTTCGTAAGGGTGTTGTTGGCCCTGAGATTCATGATAAACTTCTTTCAGCTGAGAGAGCAGTCACAGGATACAAAGATCCATACAGTGGGAAAATCATATCTCTTTTCCAGGCCATGAAAAAGGATCTTGTTCCAGAGGATTATGCTCTGAAAATGTTAGAGGCACAAACTGCCACAGGAGGTATTATTGATCCTGAATTCCAGTTCCACCTGCCAGCTGATGTTGCCATGCAAAAAGGTTATATCAACAAGGAAACCAACCAGAGATTGACTGATGATGTTAAAGGATTCGCCGACCCTGTCACTGAAGAGAATGTGTCATATGCACAGCTGCTCAAGAGATGCAAGTTAGTTGGTGGGTTGCGCCTCCTCTCCCTTGGAGACAAGAGGCTGATGTTTAAGGGTCTGAGGAAACAGATCACAATGGAGGAGCTGATCCACTCACAAATTATTGACCAACAGACAGTCACTCAACTGAATGAAGGTCTTGTGTCAGTGGAGGAGGTTAGCCAAAGACTATCAAGATACCTTGAAGGCACAAGCTGTATTGCTGGTGTATACTTGGAGTCCACAAAAGAACGTCTGTCAATTTACCAGGCCATGAAGAAGAACATGATTAGGCCAGGCACTGCATTTGAACTCCTTGAGGCCCAGGCATCCACAGGATATGTCATTGATCCAATCAAAAACCTCAAACTGACTGTCAATGAATCAGTGAGAATGGGAATTGTTGGCCCAGAATTCAAAGACAAGCTTCTCTCTGCTGAGCGTGCAGTGACAGGATATAGAGACCCTTATTCAGGCAAGACAATATCCCTGTTCCAGGCCATGAAAAAGGGGCTGATCCTGAAAGATCATGGTATCCGACTCCTGGAAGCTCAGATTGCCACTGGTGGAATCATTGACCCAGAGGAGAGTCATCGTCTGCCAGTTGAGGTGGCCTACAAACGTGGCTTCTTTGATGAGGAAATGAATGAGATCCTGACAGATCCATCTGATGACACCAAAGGCTTCTTTGATCCCAACACTGAGGAAAACCTAACCTACCTCCAGCTCATGGAGAGGTGCATCACTGATCCTGACACTGGCCTGGTGCTCCTGCTACTGAAAGAAAAGAAGCGGGAAAGAAAGACCTCCTCCAAATCCTCAGTTCGTAAACGCAGAGTTGTCATTGTAGACCCAGAGACAGGCAAAGAAATGACTGTGTATGAGGCCTATAGGAAGGGACTCATTGACCACCAAACCTACCTGGAGCTTGCTGAGCAGGAGTGTGAATGGGAAGAGATCACAATGACATCCTCTGATGGCACTGTCAAATCCATTATCATTGACAGGAGGTCAGGGAGACAGTATGATGTTGATGATGCTCTTTCACGTGGCCTCATTGACCAAAATGCTCTTGACACATACCGAGCTGGAAACCTGTCTATCACAGAATTTGCTGACATGCTTTCTGGAAACATGGGAGGCTTCCGCTCTCGCTCATCCTCCTTTGGTTCCACCACTGGTTCCACCTACTCCTCTCCTATGAGCCCCATACCCTCCATTAAACCACCTGCAGTCATATGGAATGACCCATCAGAGGAAACGGTGCCTATAGCTGGAATGTTGGACATAGACACACTGGAGAAAGTGTCTATCACTGAAGCCATGCACAGAAATGTGGTAGACAACATCACAGGCCAAAGATTGTTGGAGGCCCAAGCCTGCACTGGAGGAATCATTGACCCCACAAGTGGGGAAAGATTCTCAGTGGCTGATGCTACAGAAAAAGGCCTTGTGGATAAGGGCATGGTTGATCGCCTAAATCTGGCTCAAAAGGCATTCAATGGATTTGAAGACCCGAGAACTAAAGTAAAGATGTCTGCTTCCCAGGCTCTCAAGAAGGGGTGGTTGTATTATGAGGCTGGTCAGCGTTTTCTTGAGGTCCAGTATCTGACTGGTGGACTTATTGAGCCTGATATCGAGGGCAGAGTCGCACTAGATGAATCCATCAAGAAGGGCACAATTGATGCCCGCACTGCCCAGAAACTGAGAGATGTCAGTGCTTATTCTAAATATCTAACATGTCCAAAAACCAAACTGAAAATCTCCTACAAAGATGCCATGGACAGAAGCATGGTCGAGGAAGGATCTGGTCTGAGGCTTCTGGAGGCTTCCTCACAATCCAGCAAAGGCCTCTACAGTCCCTACAATGTCAGTGGCCCTGGATCTGCTTATGGCTCCCGCACTGGCTCAAGGACCGGATCCCGGACAGGCTCTAGGAGAGGCAGCATTGATGCTGGCTCTGGCTTCAGCATGAACTTCTCATCCTCCTCCTACACATCCTCCTCCTCAACTAGCTACAACCGCAGATTTTGATTAGCTAGTTCTGTCCCTAACAACTTTGAAATGCTTATGTGACTAAGAACCAACAATACTAATGCACTTTACAGTTGCATTTCTTACAGGAAAAATAGTTACATTAACAAAAGAAGTAATAATTTATTTATTCTGCCATGCATGTGGTCACATAAAGAATTGGCTAGGCTATTAGTTTTTATTCATTTATAAGAGATGTATAAACATGTGCCTCATATATGGAGACATAACCAAGCATTGCTAGATATATAAAATATACATTTTCTTTAGTACTGATTAAAATATCAGTTTATATTTTTTAAGGCAAAGCATGCAATATCTGCTGTTTCTTAAGTGACTTTATAGTTTTCATTTTACACCTGTTAAAAAGTTGTATACTTGTGCTTTCTGAAACTAATATATACTGTATGTATGTCAAACAGAAATATTTTTCCAGTATTCCTTGTTTCCTTTGAAATTCAAGAATATGTGTCTATTTTGTTATCTTTTTTGACAGTACTACTTAATGAGATAACGTATGTCAACATAGTTCTAATGTTTTTAACAAATTCTAAAATACATAGATGCCTTCAAAATTTCTGAATGTTTGTATAGAGTATGGACAGATTTTGTGTTTATTTTTTGTTATTTGCTGCCAGGGTAACTAAATAATATACCCAGTTAGTTGCAGCACAGAATGCACCTATGAGACATTACAAATTGAGACACTACAAGAATACAACACTGAACAGATTGCCAGAATTAAATTATGCAGAAACCAGTTTCACATCTGTCATTACTTTGTACTTATGCCTATCTATATCCAGAGGACTTGCATCCTTTTAGTTCATTACACTACTTTTTTACACACTCCAAGTTTTGGACTCTTCATATTCACCCTCAATCAAGTGTTCCTGGTAAATCCCAAGATGATGTCAGACTAGATCCTGCACCCCCATTCAGACCTGCCGCCTCTTAATTTGGTTCTTGTAAGTTGAAATTATTTTGTTTTGGGGTTTTGTTTGTTTTTTGTTGTTATCTGTTTTCTTCAGTTGATTTTGATAACATCTCAGAGCCTACATTATGCCATTTCCCCCTACCTCACATACTACCAGGGTAATACCACTGGTAAACTATTTTTTATTAAAAAATGTCTTAACTGTTGATTGACTTTTCTCTGTCCTCTTTTTTCAGCCCCCTCAGCCTCTCACAATCCAACAAATAAGCACTGACACACAGTTGGCTAGAGAATATGATAACCCCAATTTGGATGGATATACAAGTCCATGTCATCATCAAGCAGTAACACAGGTACAGTAAATAACTGTTGAAAACATTGTCATTTTAATTTCATTTTCAAAAGATGAAGCCAAGTTTCATTGAGACTGTTTTGCAATTTGATTTCTTTCTCTTTTTTTTAAATCATTGCATGGTTTTATTTGATTTTGATTTCATTGATTTTAATCCATAGTCATTTTCTTTCATTTCTAGATCTGCCATTGAGTATGTCCTTTCTTCTGTTGCACATCACATTTGAAGAGAGCTGAGGCTGAGTGAACCTGACACCATCTTGGGATGCCTTTCTAGGAACACTCTTCATTCATTACCTGTTTTTCATATATTTATTACTTGATGCTAATAGTGATTTGTGTTTCATATCCTGATACACTCCTAAAGCATACATGCATTTGTGTGTGCGTTCTTGACATTAAATTGGGATTTACTGTAGCGGTAAGACAGCACATCTTCATTTAGTTAGTCCTAAATCCACTGAGTATATTTTTGTATTAACTTTCACTATAAATTCAGCCCAACCAAAGTGCTAATACAAGGCATTTTGAGAATTATATATCACCACATCACATGAATGTATTAGATAAAATCAACTCATACAGATTTCCATATGCAAACTGAAAAAGAGCTTGAATCTTTATTTTGCTGAGTTATTTTTCCACATCAACTGTTTTTGTTATGCATCTTTAAAGTGTTTTACCTCTGTAAATGTTTTTTTGTTTTCATCATGTTTTTTTTTTTTTTTGATATATCATGAATTTGCCTTGCATGTTTCACTAACTTTACAAAGGATATTTGGGAAAAATGAAAATAAAGCCAACTGCAGATGTAACTGTGCTGATTTTGATTTTAGTAATAGTGGACTTTGTTATGTATTCCGAACATAACACTGTGTTGTAAATAAATGTGCTTTGCGGAGGCCCTCTTGTCATTCGTACATGAATGTGGTTCTGAAAGCAACATTATGGAGTATAGTGTATAGAGTCTTTTTTTTTTTTTTTGAAGGTAATAAGCAGTGGTTGCAGGTGACCATATTGTAGGAGACCTATATTCTGTTTAAGGACTCTTCATTTAATAGATTTAAATAAACATAGTGGTAGTTGACCACAAGAGGGCAGTGTTAGTCTGGCCTACACTTATCCATAGTGAGCCAAGTATAACAGCTATTGTTCTACATTCAATCCTAATGTTAATCCTACTAAAATGTATGATTACTATAATGTTCAAGTATTTTTCAGATCAGATTAATGAGGGTCTGTCAAAGTTTCTGAGGGCTGATGAGAGGCTTATTTTGAATTTGCTTATACATTTTAGCTGTTTTAATTCCATCCAAAATGGCAAGTTTTGATTTTTCCCCAGAGAAATGTATCCAGATCAGATTATAAAACACTCCACTGGACAATATTGGTTTGTGGGTTTACATCCACTGCTTTTATGTTGCACACATACATATTTTGCTCTGTGTGCCAACATTAGCCACAGGGTTCAATGGAGGAGACTGCCAACAGGAGCAACGGGGCATTTACCTCCCAGAATTCCTCACTCAGCTCCCTTGACTACTCAGATCTGACTCTTTCCCTACCAGCGCTCCCTGCATTGGAGGCTGGAATCTGGGAGGTAAGAACACAAATAATAGAATGAAAAAATGATATCATCATATAGGCTACTGTACAGCATAATTCATTATAAATTTGTTGAATGAATAGGGTCAGCCAAAGCAAACAGAAATACCATAGAAGTAACAGCACCCTATACAAGAATCGGTGCAGGAATAGGTTTGATTATTATTTTTAATATTCTTTTACAGGATAAAGGAAGTGTTGTGGTTGGATCACCAACACCTACATCACAGGATCAGAGATATGGGTATGCTTGAAATTAGAAGAAACAGCCATTAAATTGTTGTCCATTCTTCTTGACAGACACGTACTAGGTAATACGTCCTTGACAAAGTGATGAATATGCCTGCATTAGCACAACTGACATACTCAACCTTTGAGAAATACTATCCAATATACATTAAGATCTAAGGTTCATCATGTAGACAGCCACTCTGTAATCAAAATGAATGAATCCTGCTTGACTGAAATTGGCCACCAACAGTCAGATTAAATAAAACAAACAGCTTGTGACGACAGTTGGTCGATTGTATCAGCTTTGCAGACCGTTCTGTATTTGCCAGCAACACAAAGGCAGAACTATGAATCATGATGTGTGCACACAGTGTAACGCATCTAATTGAAACATACTGAAACAAGACGACTAAGGTTCCAGCCCAACAGACAGAGAGAGAGCAGATGCCTTCCTAATGAGACATTTTGCTAATGTTTTCAACTGAGGAGTCTTGGTGAACCTTTGATAAGAATGATAATTCTTGAAGATTAAAAAAAAAAAATGTTTTAGCTGTTCCTGCCAAAGCACAAGTGACAACTATGCCCTTGTGTCTGTTGTCCAAATCGCCTGCTCCCTGTCAGATCTGCTTCATTTAATAAAAACACTAACCACTAAAGCAACCATATTGTATTCACATAACAGCTATTCCACAAATACTAGCACATTGCATCACTATGAATGTGAAGAAATCACAATATTAAGCAAAACTGTTTGTGACAAGACAAATAATACACACGTTTTATTTAGTCATAAACATATATTTTATGTTCCTTTGTCCTGACTGTAGATTTGAGCAATTATTTGGTCTTAAAATATTATCAACATAGCAAACACTTTGCATTGCTTCCCTTCTGCTTTAGGAGGCACACGGAGGACTTGAGCCAGTGGCAGTGTGAGTTCAGGGGTCAGATCAGAGCACTGAGACAGTGGCTGAGGAGTATGGAGATGAGGCTACCTCCCCTGGACCCCAGGGTCAGTTGGGCTTCCTGTCAGTGTACCTGCTGTTGTCTCTCTACCTCTCTTTACTGCTCTCCTCTCTATTTCTCCTCATGCCATGTCGGAAAAGCATCTTTACTGTTCATGTTTTTTCAGCCATCACATCCTCCACCTGAAGAGACTACAGTCATGAATTTGAACAATCATGAGCTATGATTGTCAGGGAGTTTAGACAACTCTACTCTCTCTTTTATGGTGTGTGTCAGCTAATTACAGCATTTCTAAAGGTTACAAAGTAACTTGTGGGGCCCTCGTCACACTGGGAAACAACGCAACAACTTTGCAACATCATTGAGTTAAAACCCTGAAGGATTACAACGGTCTTTTATGGGATGAGAAAGTGAACAAACTGAAAAAAGGTTGCCAAGGCTATTTTTCTTAATTCCTATTTGAAAGGGAAGTTTAGTGAGGGATATCGTGTACTGTGAATGGCGGGCAAAAGCTGAAATAAACGTGCTGCCACATGTTGGTTTAACTGTAATTTCATGGGTAGAGAGGAATCTGAGCAAGACTCCGAATGAGGGCAGTGAGTTGTGTCCAACCTCATTCATATAATCCACTGTCGCTATGGCACAGGGCAAGCATGGTTAACAGAGACATTTTAGACTGCATGTCCATTGAGAAAAATGCTGTCTAATATGTTTGAAACAGTGTATTTATTTTAGGTAAGAGCATCTGTGACTATGCTTATAAACCTCACAGTTCTGATGTCGTTTCTTACTATTTTTCTGACAGTATTTTGTGTTTTCATTCAGTTTACCCTATGATGCTTCCTATAATTGTAACATTACATTACAGACTGCAATAACCCACTTTCCCCACAGACGTCAATGCAGATTGATCGTTTTTAATTTTAAACCAGCATCTGAAAAGACAAGAAAGAGGAAAAAAATGAACCACTGCATCTCGTGACACAGTGTACTAACATTTAGTTAATTGAGTATTCCAAAAAAAGAGCAAAGGGATTGTGAAGGTTTTTTCAAAGTCAGACATACTCAGACGGATACCAAGGTGGTCCTTTTCCACTCCTGTGGGGAGACTTCTTTAGGCCACAGGGGGACAGAGGGGCTGGGGAATCAGGCTCTATTGTGCCTGGCCTGGACAGCCAGGCTAGAGAAGTGCTTGGCACTGGAGGCCCTCTACACACATGAACGAACACACTGAAAAGACATTAGACTCAGATGGGAGGAAGAGACAAGGGGGAAAAGAAAAGCAGGATCTTTATGGTAAGAGTGCTCAGATCTGACTGTTGCGGCATTTTAGAACATAACTGTAGATCTTGTGATACATCCATTTATAACCAATATTTACACAAACACTTGTCAGAGTGAATGCTGCTCTGGATCCATGGAGCTTGGATGGTTAAAAAGGAACTTATTTGAGGTTATATCAGGTCAGCAGATTTTCTGACTGGTGTAACTAAAACTTATTTGTATAAAGGACAATGGATCTATAACATGTTATTTTATCCTGTCTGGATGTGCTCTGACACTGAAATAATTCATTTAGCCCTTGGATAAGGAACATTCTCATTGGGGTTAATCTATTGTGCCACACCAACTCAAAGACATTCTAGCACAAAAAATTATCACACGCACCAAGATGGTGAGGTAATAAACTATTTGATTATCCTTTGTGAAGGTTGACTGCACCTTCTCCAATGAGCTGTGAATTAGTTACACAAAATAATGAAGAAAATTTGATGTTTTTTGTTATAGCAAAAAAATGGTTTTGGCTGATTTAGTGATATGGTCCATTGAAGTGAATGTTGTCTATTGTCCTGACTGAAAGTTTGAGCCATTAATTGATTGTATGGTTGAAAAGGGCCCAGAGACAAAATGCAATCTGTTTGAACCCATATGACCTTCTGAGAAACTGTCTCGGGATGAGTTTTGACCCAAAAGAAATCGAGAACACTTTTCCTTATTAATTTTACATGACGCATTTTGTCTCTGTTTTAAAAAAAGCTACTGCGTCCCTGGGGATTGATGTGTAAGATGCACAAGCATGTCTTATCACACTGTGAAAGCTTGAACATTTTAGAGAGCTTTATTTTGACCCCCAATGAGAGTGTGTGAAATAAGGGGGTGTCTTTTTATCTCTACCGTGCCTTTATCATACTGCATCCGACCACAGACCTTTGTCATGGTAATACTGTGAGTCTGCTGCACTGCTGGTTTCGGTCTGGGCCTGAGGGACTCGTTAGTTAGCGGCATGAATGAGGACATCCCTGAGCCGCCCCCCTCCCACCCATATACAGACCCTTCTACAATTCACAGGAGAGAGGCACACACCTGCTCCTTAACACAGGACAAGCAGTAGCACATCTTAAACTGTTTTTCCCATGAACATTGGGATAAATGTCTGCTCCAATTAGAGGTTGTCAAGCATGAATATTATAAGCATTTATAATGGGAACACTGCAATTTGAAAAATTCACACTATATGGACCAGGGACCTGTTAATATGAATAGCTTTTTAATAGACTAACAACTCAAAGAACACATCATCAGTTTGCTAAATGTGTAGGTGTGCAAGTCCCTGTCTTATTTGCTACAAAAACAAGTAAATAATTCATCACACATTTCTATTAATTTCCAGATTAAATCGATTTCGGAAAAATAAATAAAATAAATACATAAGTAAATAAAAATATTTTCTCAATTTAACAATTTGTGATTTCAAAATTAATCATTTCTACTCTCGATGTATTAATTTGTACACATGAATTACTTAAGCGGTGCTCTCAAATGATCTATTTTGCCTTTCCCTCTCTTCTAGAGGACACCAAACAAATTAAGTCAGCAGGAAGTTTGAAGAAAGCAAAGGAGACATTTCCTCTATAATGTCAGGTACTTTTTATGTGCCAATTAAAACAAATAAGTCCCATATCCCGTAGAATGCAGTCAAGGAACCTTGGCTTTGTTCAAGCCAAAAAGGTATATCCACTCATCTTAATCAAATTTCAAAATAAAATAGCGGGAGTGTATGCTGGATGACATAATGCACGAAGCTGAATTGTGTTAAATTGATAGCATAAATTATTAAATCGAGTACACAAATTTGTTGTTTTCTTCTCCACTGCCCTTCCCAGGTACCACAAATTACTGCAAATACGGATAAAATACATGTCAATATTGAATTAATTTGACATCACATTATTTTCTGATAATTCAATTGAGAAAAACACTTCATTGACAGTAAAAACAATCTGAGAGCAAGGTCCACTCAGGATCTTTCAATCATATCACACAATCTTCCACAGCGGATTGAATTTCCATTTGTCATGAAATTGTAGATGTTTAGATTTCCTCCCCTGAGCACAGAATAAGACACTGAGTGGACCTTGTCATAGGATTATTATGTAAATGTGTGTTCCCACGGTCAAAAATGATCTTCAATCTCCACATTCATGTCTGTTTTGGTCTAATCCGGTAACTCAAATACCAGACATAAAAGATATTTCATTGTATTGTTACAGAAATCCTGAAAATCCAATTATGCCTGGTTGTCTGGGGCTACACTGACCCCAGACATATTAACAGGCTAGCTTTCCTGGGTAGAATAGTTGTAGCAAAATGTATATATCAGTTTACAGATTTACTGTAGCTGTAGGTATATCTTGCCCAAAACTACACTGGATAAATATCTGATGGCTGACAAAACAGGATTTGATTAATCTGCTAAATTATTAAATGGGGGTCACAACACTGTCTGGACCCATTTATTCTCACTGTGAATAACTAATGACTTCCACAATGTTTTTTTGATATGCCGCCTGCTGTGTAATCTAAGGAGTGGCAACTGCCCATACTTTGCATTCTTAGCAATGATAAAGGCTGTTAACTGTGACGTCATCTAGATGTAGACAACCTCTAAACTCGCTGAGTGAGATGCTTGCTAGAATTTACAGTGATCAAACTTAACAAAATGACACATATAAGTAATAATAACATAATAATAACATGTGCACATTTCCAAAGCAAATGCTACTTTCTTTTTACACAGTGTCCCAAAATGATGTCACTGACAAGTCAAACAGACATCTTGTCAGTGAGACAGTCAGGTTAAGGTCAAAAGTTCTTCTTTCTGCTTTCCCTCCCCCTGCTGATGAGGTACTGCTGGATAAAGGCTCTCTCTGTCTTAAAGGTCTCTGGTTTCTCTGGGTCTGCAGCAGATGCTGCATCCCAAATAAGCCTTGTACACACAACTTACAAACAGGCTCAGGAAGAGGGGTCACAGAGCACAGCCTATTATCCTCTCCTCTCTGTTTCTGACAGCCAGCAAACAGCATCCCTTGCTCTCTGACGCTGTCATAACCTTTAAGAAAGAGGGGGCTTGTGTCATTGCTGTGAATCACTTACAAGACAAATGAATGAAGACGCTTGCTGGCAGTAAAGTAAACTTGTTTGTTTATATTCAAACTGGGATTAAATCTCGCATCCAGCTGATTGTTTTTCTCTTGCTTGGCGTGTCAAATGGATTTTCAATTTATAGCACTTTAGGTAACCTCTCCTATAAGAGATTTTTAGATTCACACACTTTTTCAGGGTTAATGGCAACATGGGGCCTCTTCCTTTATGGCCTGTGCCTTCTTTTGCTCTAAGGAAAATGTGGACTTATGGCTGTAAATCCTCTCTTCCTGGGAGCAGTTGAATCAAACACATAGCTGATGATTTGGTTGAACTCCTCTATCCCCAAGTGGCTAAATCCTCCTCTCACCCATGACTAAGATTTCCAGTATCCAGGCAGCCCAGCAGGGCCCAGGCAACCCAGTGGGGAAGCCCATCAACCTTTCATCCACTTTTCTTGGAAGGAACCTCTTTGGTGATAAATGACGGTGTGCACGATGAATGGTGCTTCTGATTTTACCCTTAAACCCCCCCCCCCCCAACCCTAACCCTTCTTTTTGTCATTTCTCATGAAGAGGGCCAATTACCATGTTCTATGGAGGAGCCATTGAGGTCTTATTTAATTTGGAGGGAGCAGAGAGGTTGAGATAGCAGAGGAGGGGGAAAATAAGCCCGCAAAATTAATCTTTTTTCCTCAGATCCTCTGGCACATGGGATCTGTGATCAAATTCCGGCTCCTATTGGCCACTAATTTGGAATGGCATTAATTTGGAAACTCTCTTTATCCCTTCACCCAATCTGCATCCACTCCATTATTTTGAGCATTTTGGAAAGCCAGCTGAAGGAAAGGAATTGATAAACTGCCCAGAGATGAGATGATTTCATCAACTACCAATCAAGCCAGACGTGGCAGCATATTGCATCACTGCATAGCTCAGACCCACACAGTGTTCCAGTTGCTCTTCAACTACATCAGCTCTTGTATTTTTAAGAATTGTGCGCAGTCTCAATGTGCACCTACTGTGAAATGGAGAGGAGAGGTTTTTGGCTAATTCATTTAATTAGTACAGAGAGGGCTGAGAGGTGCTGGAGGATGCTGAAAGCTGGGATCAGGTGTCATGGTTTTACAACAATGTCTTCCTGGCAAAGCAGTGCCTCATCACTGCCAGCTCTCTTTCAGATAAAGAGAGGGGGGACAGGGTATGCGGGCCTTACTTGCTCATTAAACAGCTAAAAACATTAGCTCTCCAAGTGACCCAAAGAAACAGCTATCTGTGAGTTTGTGCATCTTTTACAGCTAAATTGTCTGTGCTGTCTGATGTGTTATTCCCTGTACAGTGTCAGGATTGTGAGATAAGTACAGGAAATCTTTTAAACAGGCAGGGAACTCCTGCATCAGCACTAAAGTACTCAGGGGTTAAATAACTTGACCCCACAGGGGTCATTCTATTCAATTCACTCTCTCTCTTCCCCCGTCAGCCACTGTGACAGACACTTTCAGGTTTCTTTTTTCGCCGCCGTTTTTTTTTTTTATGACTATTTGCATAAAGACAAGGGTAGGGGTTTAGAAATGTGGCAGTAATGTAGGAGTTGTGGATAGCTGTGGCAGCTTCAAAGAGGATTTATTAGCCTGTTTTATTTTATTTTTTACCACCACCAGCGTGTCAAGTGCTTATTCGTAAAGAGCTTTCGAATGCTATTAAATGAATAGCTATGTAAACAATAACATTATAGACTGTTTTATAAGACTAGAACTCTGCTAGTTAAGATATTTATGCATATATATAGTGGTGTTAACAGTCACATAGAGAGGCTACAACTAAATCATGTCCCACCCCAGTTAACTTAAAAGGTATACTACACAGGATTTACAACAATATACACATACTCATATCATCACTTCTGACCCACTAGAAGTGTGTGATGGGGTATTTATCTGCAGAGACTCTACCATCTGTTTGTATCTTCTTACTATTTTGCTGGAGGTTTCTGGGCATCAACCTTTGGGCAGTGGGTGTATAGACCACAGCCTATAACAGTGTGCAGGGTGTGAGGTCAGGACATATAGCACAAGGTTATATTACTGTGTCTGTCTGTGTCTGTGTCATGAATGTATACAGAGCTGCAGGTCTGCATGTATGTTTGACTGAAGGCAGGGCAGAGCTGAGCCACACACACACACACACACACACACACACACACACACACACACACACACACACACACACACACACACACACACACACACACACACACACACACACACACACACACACACACACACACACACACACGCAGAGGGAGGCCACAGAAGACAGGTTGAAGCAATTAATTAACGCAGATTCGGGCAATGCAGCACCTTCCCACAAGGTTGTAGAGAGTTGTGGGAATATTTATTTGTGCTTTAGAACATAATCAATCAGAAACAACATTTTATTTCTCTGATTCACAGCTTTGATCCATTCTCTAGCTCGCTCAACCACCACCGCTCTCTCTCTCTGGGAGCCAGGGAAGATCATTTTAGTGATGGAGGTTCTCTCTTGTGTGCACAATCATACACATTTTTTTAATGGGACAGTGAAATAACAAAACTATCATCTTTATTTGAGCTATGTGTTAAAATACACATACCCTGTGTGCAGTGCAAGCAGAGTATACCTGACTTAAGTCTTTGTTAATGGAGTTACATCATGAACCTGTGGCCCAAACTGAATAAATCAGGACTGTGCACACATCTCACACTGAATTAACTACATTTGTATTGGCAGGTTTAAAGAGATTTCCACTCACATGTAACTCAGAAGGCAGAGCAAGTGGTATTGATTATATCATATTTTATGAAGTGTTATAGTGCATACTGACACAGTGGAATGCAAACAGAAAGGCACATGAATATTTGTCCTAATAGAACATATTATTCATATCTGCCTTCACAGGGAGATTAAACACAGAATAATGTAATAAATAAAAGAATTAAAAAGTCAAAGCTCAAGAGAAATATCTGATGTTGAAAAAGAAAAAGTCAATGGTGACATTTTCTTTCCCTGAGATGCTTTCTCCTTCAACTAATTCTAACACTCAGATATGACCTTGTGGATTAAGAGGGAGGTAGAGGGCGGGTGCCTGCATGCGTGCGTGTGTTTGCATGTTTATTGGGGAGACTGAGCGAGAAGAGTGTATGTCTGTGTGTGTGTGTGTGTGTGTGTGTGTGTACTGTACTTGCATGCATGCAGTTGATGGATCAGTTGATTGGTTGACTATTTGGTTGGCTGGAGAAAGACAGAAGGAAAGGAATAGAGAGGACATGATTTGGGGCGTAAACCCTCTTTGTAAATCATCTATATGTACGCTTCTATTTTATTTTAGTGTACCTGCACACTTTGTAATTTCCAGAGAGACAATTCCAGTATTTGAAGTAATCTTGACCCTATCTTATATTTAAATAAACACCTGAAATATTAAAACAAGTTATATGGTTCGTTAAAACATCAGAGAATCCCAGGAACTGTCGCTGTAATGGTGTTAGCATACAGTAAGCTTGGAGTGCTGCATCTAGACAAATATTGTGACTTATTGAAATGGGGCATGATAGAATTTCACCATAGGGGTCCTTCCTTTGCTTTCCCAAGCCAAAAAGCAGAGAAAAGACGCTGTTTTATCTCCCCATTGCTGTCTATTTTGTGTTTGCTTCCAGGCTCTTTGTTTATGGGCCTGGGTTGCAATTGCTGGAAGTGAGTTGAAAAGTAATCTGAGATGTTTTACAGTAATTAGTCGTCTTTGTTGCTGCTGTGGAGACCGCTGCACTGACTCTGAATGGGGAAGGGGGGACTGCAAGGGGGTTGGGGGTGAATGTGCAAGTGGGTGGGTAGCAGGGTGGGTGTGGGTCTCTTCTTTTGTAGCCTGCACTTCTCTCCCTCGCCATCGAGAGAGGGAATGGGCTGAGGCAGCTGTCACTTAACATGTGAATGTTTCGAGGGCGGCCCAGGGGTCTTTAGAAAACTCTTCTTTTTTTTTTGCCCCCCACCCACCCTATTTTTCAAGCAGAAGCAGCATGGAGTTTTCTGAGCCGCAGTCAAACCCAGAGGAGGGGCTTTGTTGGATGAGAAGGGGGAGAGAGTGAGAGAAAAAAGCCTGGGGAAGGTAAAGGGGGCACTTTGCCGCCTAGCTGCCTGGTACAGGAGCAACCTGAGCAGCAGTAGAGCTGGTGAGAATGCCACCGCCTTGCCGTTACATGGAGCTGGCAGAATCTGACCTCGATGTGAAAACTGCACTTGGCTGGCAACTGTGGGAGTTCAACTGAGCCGTTGGAATACATTGTCTTCATCTGGGCGCACTATCCCATCGGCGGCGTTAACAAGGAAGGAATTCCTCTATCACAGCTCCCACAACAAAGGAGAAAGGGAGAAGAGCAGAGCTGGTGGGAGGAGAAGTGAAGTGAGGGGAGGGGAGGGGTGCACTGTGAGGGGAGAGGAGGACATTGTTTGCCTGTGACTGTGGGCAACAGAAAAGCATGAGTTATCAGGGCATGTGTGACTGTGTTTAGAAAAGTGTGTTTGTATGTGAGCATGTGTGAATGAGTGGACTTGATTGAGTGTGCGTTGTAGGGGGAGCATGTGTGTGTATGTGTGTGTGTGAGGAGTCTTCAGTTTGGGATGTTGGGTGCTGGGAGGCCGTTCAAAGGATGCTCAAACAAAGCTGGATTTTTTTCTCTTTCTCTCCTTTTTGAATGGTGATTGGGGACTGGCTGGATTCCTTTACTCATGCTGTTGGGCTCCGCTTCAGGGTAAGTGTAGTTCACGTAAGCTCAAACCGCCAAAAACTGCCAGTAACACAGGATTGGCTTAGAGAGAGTTTTGGTTTTGGACTTTGCTGGCCAGGGATTGAACCAGGGAGCCATGTGACAGTGGAAGAGTTGTGACTGATGGATTTTCTTCACTTATTCTAGATAAGTAGAGTATAATAAGATACAAGTACAACAGATAATGAGATGTTCCAGTAGAAACAATATGAATGAATGGATCATTGTAATGTAAGTATATTTTACTCAATTCAGTAGTTTTTTCTGTGTAACCAGTCTTTCAGTTGCTTAGATTTTATGAAAGGATTCACAATCTTGACCAACATTTTAACCTCAGTTGGCACGGCCATTTTCACGAACTATCCATTTTGCAGAAGCCATGCTGACATTATATTTTATACAGTAGCTTTATGTTGCATGTTTTGAAGACTGTCTCTTAAATGAATATGCGACCTTGTACAATATCCACCCTTAAATGTTATGAGTCTCATGGGTGAATGCACAGCTGCCATCCTTGATTAGGGACCACTACCATGATTACTACTTCAGGACCTCCCATAACCGAGACCAACACACAGCACTGACACAACATTATGGGGGTCTACAGTTGTGATTGATGATTATTGTTTTGCTGCTAATTACAAACCGACCCATAGAGTGCTTCTTGAATCATATAAATGGGTCAATCTTGACAGTACACAAGATAAACATAAGATATGTGTATGATATGCTGGTGAATGAGGCGTTGCTCAAAGCACATGTATATATGCACATACATATGTACACAATTAAATTAGAATTAGACATCAGATGTGAAATTGAAGTAATTGATATCTTCCAGACAGTAACATTAGGTTTTTACTTACTCTATTTATTTAGTCATGCCATGGGGAAGCCCCTATACTATGGTTATAATCAAATTCATCAGGAAATGGACTGCGGCCATGTATCATAAATCACTGTTGAGAGCACAGAAAGGGCTGGTCTGAATTAAGGGCCATTTCTAAACAGGTTAAGTGATGGGATGGTTAGGTCATGCGCAATATGAGTTAAATGGAGGAGTGGTTCTCTGGCTCCCTGGCTCTCTTTCTAGTATCATCCTACTAGAAAGAAAGAAGTGCATATCAGATTCAGGCGTGGGGCATGCTGAGAGGGTTTTCTCTGGTTTGCTTTAATTGTTTTCATTGAATTATATAGGTCATAGCATCATTATATTGCCTCATTTGAGGGCCAAAGCCTGCCTATAAAATGATTAACTGTATGCTGTTTATCGTCATTTGGGTGGTCCAGTCTATGAAACATAATTTTAAAAAAGCATATTTTATTTTAAGGACACCTCTCCTCTAATGAAGCTACTCAGCATGTCCTCAGTGTTGTGAGATCACTGTAGAAGCAACCGTGTAATTTAGCAAATGACCACACATGTGGTGCAGTAACCAGACACGGCACACCCTCGCTCTCGAATTGTTAACCCATGTGGACACAGCCACAGACACTCGCTCTGGCCTACTCGGGAGACCGCTGGGCAGTGATCTGAGCTAACTGGGTAATCATTGATCTTGAGGCTGGAGCTTTGTCTGGGCACCACTCTCTGATCCGACTGTGTACTCCCCTGTGGATCCGTTGACTGCATCATCTGCTCTGCAGAGATATGCATGATGTAGATAATTACTAGCCTAATGCACATGAAGGCATCATATCAAACTAGGTCATTTTGAGATTCTCATTTAGTTAAAAGCTATGGTAATTGTAATTGGTTTCATGTTTGGGAATGAGAAATGAGATTATATTCAAATATGGGATGGATATTGACAGCTTTTTGCCTTGCCTGCAGACTTTCTTTGTGTCTTACCTCTGGCAAAGCAAAAAAAGCAGCATAATCAGCTAAATTTTTCTGCCTAGTGACTAACACTGAGATATAACTGTACACTCAATGTAACACAAATGCATTGCATTTTCAAGCCAGAAAAACTTCTTCTCACTAATAGTTTGAGAAGCCAACATCCCAATTTCCCATTTTTGACCCATATTGCCCCCCCACACAGATATTTAGTCAGCAAGCATGACCTGAGGCGACCTATATAATTCTGAATGGACCAGTCCAACCTCACTCAGAGGGGATGACCCAGTCACAACAGGAACCCTGCCTGTGATCTACTGATGGGCTCACCTCAGCTCCTCTAGACTAAGATAATTACTTTCACCCTTAACCCTTCTGTCAAAACAATGAAGGCACTGAGCTGAGGGCGAAGAAGGCGTGCTGACACAGTTTGTATCTGTCACTGCCAATGCTTTTTATGACTCTTTTCATTAGCATAGTAATTTAGTCAGACGAGATGTTTACCAGATTTTAGGATTGAAAATTGTCATTCGGAGAAGAAAGAAGACTGATAAATTGATGAAGATTATCAAAAGTCTTTTTTTAACAAACACCACTTACTGTTGTTGTTTTCCTAACAACCCCCCTCCATTGCCCCCATGCCACTCTGTGTTCCTTCCCTCCCCTCTTATTGTCACCCCAGAGAGATGAGGCGATGTCTGCATTTTTATGGCTGTCATATTTGATCAGATCCTTAACGGGTTTCCCAGGACTGGTCCAGGCTGAGTTAGAGAAAGAGCTGGCTGTTTGCCAGTAGTTTTTCATGCCAGACTCAACAGTGGGATCCTCGACAAGCCTGTCACATTGATTTCTAAGCCCAGAATATTTCAGTTGGTGATACAAGATAGAGAAGAGCATGCGTGTATGTGGTCTAAAGGAAGACAAAGGGACAGGGAATATCCTGGCCAAGTTTCTCTGCTGTGGTTCTCTCTTGTCTCATATTGCAAAGAAAAGGGCAATGTTGGCACAGAAATTTAGCAAAGAATGTGAGAGACTGGTTTCATTTAGTCCCAGTGCTGTTTTCTGAAGATGTGTTGGCAAGCTGTACTTAGTGACTTTAATGCAGGGAAGTTGCGCTTTTAAGGAAACAACAGCAGTGGTATGTTTTGTTGATTTTCAAAATGAGCAATTGTTCACTGTATGATGACCAAGAGCCCACTTGTCTTATTTTAGGTAGCTGAAGGATCTTCCGCATGCATGGCCGAGGGGCCTTACCTCACCTATTACTACCTCACTAGCCTCTGGGCTGAAGGATTATGGGTAACCTCATCAGCCGGCCCAGCTGCCTGGGCCAGAAGTCCAAGCATGTGAGGTCAGATGAGGACTACCTGAAGGAGTGCTACCAACGACGAAGAGAGTGGCAGCCCCAGGAACAACATGGAGAGGCCAAAGCACAAGAGGTTGTCAAAGACAAAGACGAGGAGGATACGAACAAGGAAGGAGAGGTGGAGAGTGATAAAGAGGCACAGGAAATTGATCATAAGAGGGAGGAGGGGGCTCATACTCCTATTTCGGATAAAATCCTCCGCAGCTCCCCTGCCTCCACAATCAGGAGCAGCAGTACTCTGGATAATGCCTGGCATAGCAGCCCTTCTCCAATAAAAACATCCCGGAATGGGACACTAACAAGGAGAATGGTGCCTCCAGAGTTTGCCAGATCCCCTTTGGCTCACCCTGACAAGGGTGCTGCAGAGAGAAGGGCAAGCTTCCAGAGGAGAGACTCTAGAGAAGGCAGCCCCTGGTCCTGGAAGACTGTGGCATCTCGTGAGGTTACGGAGGTGACAGAAGTTACAGAAACGACCATAACCGAAATTGTTGAAGTGACAGAGTATCCAACAGGAGATAAAGGAGGAGACCCAATAGTCACCAGAACTGTTAGAGTCCTCAATGGGGTCGCTGACGAACTCGCTCAGGTTGATAAAAACATGGACTTTCAGCCATATCAAGTCTCATCTATCCTTCCATTTCTTTCCTTTCATCTCTCATCTAAAATAACAATTCTCACTCTAGTCTCTTTCTTTAAAAGCAATATTTAGTCTCTTTAGCATTGTGGTGGGTCTGAAAGTCTAAAGCTACGATTTCATAAATTGATACAACTTGTGGACCTTCTTTACTTTACAGCTCCAAAGTGATGGGCATTCAAGCTCAGACCAGGATTCCTGCGTGGATAAATGGACAGTATGTTTTGCTCTTAACCCTAATCTACATGTGTTACAACAGTATTGATCATGATTTCAGAAAATCATTCCTATTTTTATTCATTTTCATTTTATATTCACGCCAATATTTTGTGACGGTTTCTCTAAAGGGAACAAGATCTACCTTGGCATTGCGGGATGTGTCAACAGATTCTGAGACATTTCTCCCAAACCTGGAAGCTTTGCTCACATGGGTGTGTGAGATAGAGGAGCTCACAGCCAATCAGAAACCGCCATCCTCAGAGGTTAAAGTGGTGAAAGCACAACTTCAAGAACAAAAGGTCTGTTTGTTATCAGTGACATCACACCACCTCATTTCATGTTCAAAAAAAGCATCTTTCAAGGACTGTAGCAGTGGGAATATACCTGAAAGGTTTACCTATAGAAAGGCGTGCTTGGGTCATGGAATATACTCAACTGCTCCCTTTATAATATAAATTCTGCTCCACTCAGGGGGAAAGGGTGGCATTCATAGCCACAATGAGCTTCAGTATGTCTTTGTGAACATTTCCTAGGAGTCTGAAAAAAGCAGGGAAGTCTCTCACCTTTCAGCTGTAATCACACCCATTGTGAGCTGTTTCGATGAGGTGAAACCTGCCTGGCTCTTAACAATATAAGCTTGACACATGAGACAGGGCTTCCTCCATACTGACACAAAGACAGCCAAAACAAGAATAAGGCTTTGATAAAGGTTAACTCTAACTGAAAGCAATGACATTTCTCTGAAATTAAACCTCATTAAGTTAACATTTTCTGTAATACTGATAGGAATATTGTGTAATTTTTCATTAAATGAATAATAGTATCTGCGGGGGTTTTGATTTATATTTTTATCATATGCCTGTGATCAGTGGCGGCTGGTGACAAAAATGTTTGGGGGGGGCGCAGTTTGATGGTTGGTGGTCCTAGAGTTACTGTCACACAAACCGTAGCACCACTTCATACCATAGCAAAAAAATTAAAATAAGACAGGAAAACCAATCTAAAAACAACACAACACACTATAATATCTCCTGGTTAGTTTTAGTATGGTATCTCAGACCCACAGAGAGAGGAATAAAAAATTACAATTAGATATGATAAAATTTCACTCAAGTTACCAGCAGTTAAAGCAGAGTTATAAGGTAAAAATGCTTAAAAAGAGACACCACCACCTATATTTTAGTTATTGTGTCTTCAGTCCTGATTTTACTGTAATATGTTAGTTGTTGCAATACCTAAACATGACAATAGATGGCGCATTAAGCACTATACACTGCTGTGGTGAAGCTTAACTTAACTTACTTAACTTCTTATTTTTATAATGAGATGTACCCCAAATTAACTATTACAGTCAAAATTACTTCCATCAATTCTTAAACTGTATTTATGCATTTCAATTTTCTACACTTCATAGTTATGTCTTGTATAAAGTCTTTTTAACCGTTTACAATATTAATAACAGGAATGCAGCTACTACCTGATCTTATATGTCCTGTTAGAGCTGCTGGATGCAGCCACTGTTATGGACTGAATCTATGTTTCTCTTCTGGAGCTTGGCATAGCGGAGGTCCACATGTGGCCAGATGTGGCCAGCTGCAGAAAGAGCTCAGCAATGCTAAGCCTGCTAAAAACAACTTAGCTCCATGCTATTGTCTTGATGGCTGCAACTACTTTAGTGTTTGCATTTTTTTCAGAGAGATGTTTTAGGTCTCCTTCCCCTGTCGTCGTCCACAACGTTTCAGTGCTGACACTTTAAATGAGCAAACAAAATAAAGCAATAAAAGGAATAACTCACTGCATGCAGCTAGCCAACTCCGTTTATCGTAACAGCAGCGGGAGAAACTCCGGGTCTCAGCTCGTCCTCCATCACCTGCTGCTGCTTTATCTTCTCATTGTCTTCTAGTTAAAGTCCTGTGAAATTATGTTTTTGTATAGAAATGACCAAATAATCTTTAATTTCCGCGGCTCCACTTTAACGTCATCTCCTGAAACTACAGCTGACGGGTGGGCGTGAATGACAGCCAGAACTGTCCAATCACATTAGATTAAAAGACTTAAAACAACAACAATTTGCTGCCAATAAAAGTGGGCGTGTCCAAGGCGCACTGAGCTGCGCCCAGCTGCGCCCGTGAGAAAACTGAAGGCGGCCAATGAGAGAGCAGCTTCAGGTCATGTGCTTGTCAAAACTGTGAGGATTGACTCCCATTAGGCCGGCGACCCGCACACAGGAAGTACATATAGAAATGAATAAAATACTATTTGGAATAAATTTATAATAAATGCCGACAGGTGCTGAGAGACATTTTCCAATACTTTTTCCAATACTTTTTATTTCATAATTATTTAGCATTATATCTACTTAATAAGTAGATATATGTGTATATGTATCTACTTAATACTACTACTTAATAAGTAGATATATGTGGGGTGCCCGTATTAACCAGCCGCCACTGCCTGTGATGAACCTCTTGATTTAACTAAATATAACCTTACCTGAGCGCGTTTTGTTTTTTTGCAGCTCTTGCAACGCCTCCTTACCGACCGACGGCGCAGTATGGCCACAATGATGTTGGAGGGACCTCGGCTGGTGGAGGCCCACCCAGGAGAGGAGGGAGAGCAGGCCAAGGTCAAGCTCTCAGCTCTCAAACATAAGTGGGAGGCTTTACAGCAGGAGGCAGAGCAAAGGTCAGCTAATTTTACTTTGGTTTGGCAAGGATTATAGCATACAAATCTGATTTATTTATGATGGGAACTTTGTCACTGGTAGGAGGGCGAGTCTGGAGCTCATTCTGCCCAGGGCCCAGCTCTTCCAGGAAGGAGTAGAGAGCCTGCAGCAATGGCTCATATCTGTGGAACAGGTCCTAGCTGAACTACGAAATGCAGAGAGAGTGATGCTGCATCTCTCAGATGCCACAGATCGAGCCAAGGTTGGAAATCTACCATGTGTGGTTCAACTGCATGTATACAGTACACATGTGTTGAGTTGTTTGATTAAAGGAATATCATTTTGTCACATTATTATTTTCTTTTAGGCTGTTGTTGAAGAGATTCAAGTAAAAACTGCTGACCTAGGAAAAATACAGAAGTCAGGTCAAGATCTAATGGAAGCGATCTCAGGTAAGCTTTACTGCAATAATAATGCAAATACTTATGTGCATATTATTGAAATGTGACAAACACCAGACTACTTTATTGTAAAACTAGTAGAATCTACATCAGATATTAAATACTTATGTCTGGTATAGTATTGATAAAATTCTACATTGTATGTATCACTAAAAAAAAAAAAAAAAGCACCCTGTCAGTCCTACTGTTGTCACTATCATCCCAAACTAGTACAGTATATTTGTCTTAAGAAATTTTGATTTGTTCTTTGTTTCAGAGGAAGAGGCCCAGCAGGTGCAGGAGAAGATGGATGCACTGCGTATCCGTTGTTCTGTGTTGAGTCTGAGCAGTCTGGATGTGCTGCAGAGACTGGAACAGGCCCTGGAGGCTTCCAGTCGCTGTACATCCAGCCAGGAGGACCTTCATCTGTGGCTGGGCCGCATTGAGAGGGAGCTTCTGGGGGCAGCAGGAGCCCAGACACATGCTGGAGATGCAGTACTATGTGCAGCTGAGAGACAGAGGGTAATGTTCTCACGCAATATTAAAATGAAACAGTCATGGGTTTGTTTTCATGTTGTACATTACACAGCAGCACGCCCATGGAAGTTTAAAGCAAATGGATGAAAGAGGGTGTGAATTTGTTGTTAGAAAAACTGTAAGTGTTAGAAAGGTTATATCTCTTTGAGGACTAGAATCACTAAATCTGATTACTTTCGTGCTAAAAACCGAAATGTTTTATAGCAAAGTTTTGTAGCATTGCTTGACCTAGCAGAATATTGACCAAAGTAGACATATTTTTGGTAATTTAGAAAAGGTGCCAATGGATATATACAACATACTGTATCTTTCATTGCTTTGCTAAATTTAAATAGGTGAGGTTACCTGGTTGGCTAGCAACGAAGAACACATTTTCAGGTGAACTATGTTGATGCATGTGAAGCTGGCTATTTAACTGTTACTTTTTTTTCAAAGTATGAGATACACAGCTCAGAGTGCTTCTTGTAACTTATTCGCAAATATACTGTCCACATCACATCACCATGGTGGGGCCTGCATTGGTGGATAGTTAGTGACATTGCTTATGTAATGTTGTACACCTGTTTAGACATGTCACCACAGAAAATGCACAAATTAATGAATTAATATTAACACAGGCCATTATAAGGCTTTTACTGCTTTGACAAGTCAGACTATGTGAAGACACAACTAAAGGCCATGAAAATGTATATTATATTATATTTCAGTCTATTTCAGTCTTAATTAAAAACAGTTTACAATTTGTGTCATGATGAATAAAATCATTGTGAAATCATGAGAACATGAGTAATCTGTTGTGTACTCCACATTTGCTATGATTCAGAATATCCAATCTATGACATAATGATGTCATTGTCAGTATTTGCTGCCTAAATTAGAGAAGTACTGATGTGTTTAGACTTTGGAAATGTTAGTATTATATTTAAACGATAATGTTATTATTGCTATGCTAAGATACTGTACTGTATATGTTTTCACAGCTGGAACAGGCGGTGGTGAAAGAGATGGCTTGGTTCAGAGACACAGCACTAAGTCTTGAAAAGCTGAAAACCATTAATCTGGACCCACAGCTCATATCAGAACAACTCTATGAGCAGAAGGTCAGCACATTCTGCACTAGATAAACATTTTCCCACTTATATATTTAATGTCTGAAATGAATCTGTAACATGTGAGGTGTTTATAAAATCATTAATATCAATTTGATGTACTATTTCCTGAATAGATTTTGGCTGTGGAGATTCTCCAGCACAGGTTCAACATTGAGAAGATGGTGAAAATAGCTGAGATTTTGCTAACATACAGTGATGAAGGAGAAACAGGCGATCTACAGGTATTCTCTTCATTCCATTCTATGTGACCATTTTACCCATGTTGAGAACAAAATGATCAAAAAACCAAAAATCTCTCCTCTCCATGTAGACACCATTAGAGGCCTTACAAGAACAATGCAACACCACCTCAGCCACCAATGCCCATGTGGTCCTGCAGCTCGAGCATGCTCAGTCGCTTCTTCTTCAGTTCTCAGAGGGCCTTGCTGAGGTTTCACCCTGGCTAGAAGAAACTAAAACCCTTATTGGCCAGCTCTCCCTGAGTACAATTAGCTATGAAGCATTTCGGGAACAACAGGACCTCTTACAGGTAGAAGAAACCTGCTTCTCTACATTTGAGTGCCAGCATTTCACTTTTTTCATCTTTTTTTGTTCAGTTCAACAAAGAAGTCCTTTTATACTTCACATTCTGTGACCATTTTCCTCAGGGTAAATGAGCTGCTCTGTTCAAACTCAGTTAATTATAGTTATCTCCTTCCAGTCCTGGTCACTTTTCCACCAGTGTACTATAATGCCATTTCTGTTTTGTCTGGTAATGCCATGAAAAATGAATTTTTTTCAACCTTCCTCTTCTGATTTCAGAGATTTAACTCAAGTCAGGTTCTTTCTGAAAAAGTCTGCTCTCCACATTATTATTAAAACTGTCTTCTTTCTCCTTTTCTAAGGGTCTAAGGGAGTCTATAGCAGAACACAGACCCTTGATTGCACGCTTATGCTCTCTGGCAAAGCGCTTGTCAGAGCTAAACCCTATTCAAGGGGATGAGTTCTGTCGCAAAGCTGCAGAGGCCGAAGAGCAACATAGCGCCATTAGAGACCGGGTCAAGGAGACTGCCAATCTACTCGAGGAGTCTCTACCTCGATTCACACAGGTAAGACTGCTTGGACAATGTAGAAAACATTGTAAAGAGCTCTTAGTTGACATCAGGATACATTTTTAATTTTTCAGTTTATCACAAACACACAAAATCTTAACTTCAACTTAAAATTAACACATTACTTATTTCTAGCTGAATGAAAGGATGACTCTTATCAGAGACAGCCTTGACCGCCTGTGCAGTCGCATGCAGACTCCCACCTCCCTTCAAGGCCTCACGCCGAGGATCCAGGAGCAGCTGCAGGACAACAAGTACACCCTGACTGAGCTGTCCAAGCTGGAGCTGGGCCTCAGCAGTATCAAGACACAAGCAGATGAGCTGCTGGCGAACACACAAGCAGCTGGTGATGGATCCATTGGAACAGGTGATAATCCTCATAGATATTATCTTGTTTGTACACAGATAAAATATTGTCCTACTACAGAAACACATGACTTTCATGCAGATAACTTTTAGAGAGCAGATTGTCAGCAACGTCTGTGTTTCATCCTTGCAATTCTAGCAATACAAGAGCGAGTGTCCAGCCTATCCCAGCTGTGGGATGAGACAAATACTCAGGCCCAGGAGAGGGAAAGCTGGCTGCTCAAACTCTTGGATCTCGCCATGAAGTTCTGGAGCGATGTCAGCGATGTCACGGCTGCTCTCAATGATGCTCAGCAGGCAGTTTTGGATCTCAACGCAAGTCGGACGGATTCCGAAACAATCCGCCAGAGCCTTGAAACCATGCAGGTTTGTCTGGAAACTACAAAAGGGAGCATGCCTATAAAACCCATATTGTTATATACTGTATATTTCTACTACTAATTCACCATGACACCATGCAATATTTTTCAATCTTTCACCTTGCAGACTCTCAGGGAGGATATTGACAGTTTACAGGGAGATCTGGACACTCTTGGTGTCCTGGGGATGGACCTGATGTCAGCATGTGGAGATACAGACAAACCAGATGTCACAAAGAGTCTAGATGAAGTAAGCCATACATTCAAATGAAGTCATTTTAAACTCACAGTGTTGTGTTGACTAACTTACAGTTCAACCCTGTCTTTTGACATTTTAAAGCTCTATTGCACATGGAACAACCTGAGCAAACTGTGGAACGAATGTTACAAGAAGCTGGAGGAGGCCTTGCAGATGGCTTTACACTATCAAGACACTATGCAGGTGTGTGTTTGCATAAACAGTATATGTCTGGACATGTGTATGCATATGAATGTGTGTGTATTGAGCCACTGGAGTCACCAACAAATATACTATATTCATGTTTCATGTCATTGCCATATCATTTAGGAACATTTTACCACCACTGTGTGACCCAAGCAGTGTTGTGGCATTCTGTCAAATACAAAGCTAGTCTTTTATTCAGACTCTTACTCCCTGCAACTTTGCTTATGATTAAATGACAGCTTTTGTGGTTCCCTGCCAAAGGCAAATGAGTTCCATGGTGTAAACTGTGTTAGACAGTATCAAAAGAAAACTAGATGAAATGCGTCCAGCTGTATGTACCAGCAGGGTTACATGTTTGGCTGTTGAGAACAAAATGTATTTAATGTTACAATCACAAGACGTGGCATGAAATCATTCACTGGCTTTTATAAGTACTCTTTGATTGTTGTGCTAATAGGGTCTTTTTGAGTGGTTGAAGTCAGCTGAGCTGAAGTCTACTGAAGAGTTCATGGTAGGAACTGACCTGGAATCAGTCAAAGAGCAGCTACGTGATCTCAAGGTGAGGTTTTACCAAGATTTGAACACTGAAAAGTACTAACCTCTGAGACCAGCTGAGGTGGTCGGTATTATGCCTAGTTTTTGGATCACATGTTATACAAACAATGCTTTTGGTTGTTTTTTATTACAATGTAAAACAAAGTGGTAATGAAAATATTGAATTGAATGTAAGTCTAAACATACAGTAAAGACACTCTTTGTTTGTTCCTTAAGGGATTTAAGCGAGAACTTTACCAAAAGAAGATTGAGATAGAAAGCTTGAACCATCGTTTTGTGTGCCGGCTCTCTCCTGGCTCGGAGCGTCCAGGCTCAGTCTCACCGCTGTGTGACTTCAGACTGCGCTGGGACAGCCTGGAGTCAGAGACTGTCAGCAGACAGGTGAGTAATGGATCCATTAATTAAATTTGATGTCACTACAGCAATCAACAGCTGGGGCTGCGTGCACCATATCTAGCTGCAAATTATGCTTCAAACTTCAAAACACAAAATTATTTTTGTACATTTGCTGCCACCAGTAATACTTTATCACCTGAAATCGCTCCATCGACCCATTCTGTTTGCAGCATCAGTTGGAGTGTGCTCTGCTAGGTCTGGGTCAGTTCCAAAACACACTGGATGAGCTGCACACATGGCTCGCCCGGACCGCTGAACAATTGCAGGGCAACCAGCCAATCAGCATCGACCTGCAGGCCTGTGAAATAGAGCTGGCTAAACACAAGGTTGGTAATGACCCAATTAAAGTAATGTATAATGATTAAATAAGTCATTCGAAATGACTACAGTGTCAGAAGTAAGCTCTGAGGTGACAGAATTCTTTCAGACTCTGAAGGTCTAACAAAACAGTAAATTTTGTAACTCAGACGTAGAACTGTTATCTGCTAGATAACACTGAGCACTTAGCCTTGAATAAATAACAGGCCTCTGTCTCCTGGGAGGGAGGTATAATCATTGTGTCCACCAGCATCTGTGTCACATAGATTATTCCTACTTGCTTCTAATGCACATTTAACACTGCTGTAGTATAAACACTACACACTGCTGGAGTCATCTGATAATAAAAGTCTGTGACTGAACTGTGAGATCAATCTTTGATCAGAAAACACTTATTTCCATTCTCCTCCAAGCAATACTTGACTGCGAATTAAACTGGCACAGATATGATAACTTTATTGCTTCTTTCTCTTCAAAGGTCTTGCATAATGATGTTATGTCCCATGTCCGCACGATGGAGTCCCTGAACCAGGCAGGCAGGGGACTGCTGGAGGTTGGGTCTGGGGACAGCCCACATGGTCTACAGTCTCAACTGGAGCAACTCAATGAAAGCTGGGAGTTTGTCCGCTGTGAGACAGAACGCAGGCAGCTGGAATTAGAAAACAGACTCAGTCAGGTGAAGAGAAAAGAAAAAAATCCATTATCTTCTTGCAGCAAGAGCGATCATATAGTAGATATACATTTTTACCTGTGTGAATATATAGTGGATTACTTCACAGTGTATTAGGATGCAGCATTTTTTATGTTGCATTTATATTTCATTATTAGTGTAGCGTGGATGCCCTCTTGTGGTGATTATATAAATCAACAGGTCTGTGGGTTGAGTCCAAACTTCAGCATGTGGCATTTACTGTCAAAAAGGGCAAAGTTCCATAAAAAATTGTAGGAATCATAGAAATAAAGACGCACAAACTAACAACATATTTGGTGTCATAATTACCAAAAATATATATCATCATTGCTCCACTTCTGCTCAAATAAAATATGATGAAATTTTAAGTGCAAATTATGCTAAAAATATGGAATGACTAACTGAGGTTTTAGTGAACTGACAGATTTGCCATCATAGCAGATTTTACACTGGTTCTATTGTTTTAATGTAGGTGCAAGATGTTACAATGGAGATTCAGGACCTTCTACAGTGGCTTGAGAACACAGACCTGAGACTGTCCTCCTTCAAAACCATGTGGGGTATGCCAGACTCTGCTGCTGAAAGGCTCAACGCACACTTGGTGAGACCCATCAGACTTTTAACTGTAAAGGTCAAAAAGTCACACAATAAACAATAAATCAAAAAGTCACACAATAATTTTACCCTAGCTAAAAATTATTTCCTCTCTATAAACCAATTTTCTTGACTCCTCTCACCCATAACAGGAATTGTGCAACGAGATGGAGTCAAAGCTCCACGCCTACACAGATGTGAAGAATGCCATACATAGGATGCTGGAAAGAAGCAATGTTATGCGAGGCTCGAGCACTGAACACAGCATGTCTATTCTTGAACAGAAATGGGCGTCTGTTTACAGCAAAGTACAGGAACGAAAGGTTATTTAACTCTTCATTTTCATCTTGTGTCCACTTCTATTAAGTTTGTTTTTCAGCTCCAGTCTGTTTTTGTCATCAGTAGAGCAAATTATAATACATGACTTGCTGTTTCCATAGGCAAAGCTTACCAAAGGATTGAGTCTGGCCAAGGAGTTCCACAGCAATGTCCAGGAACTTCTCACTAAGATGACCAAGTGTGAGGAGTCAATTGGACTTCTTCCTGCTCCCAGCTTTGTTCTGGACACAGTTTGTACTCAGCTGCAGGATCACAGAGTAGGTCTTGTTATTCCTGTTTGGGGGAATCTCTCTTTCTGCCTGAACATTTGGAAGTATTTATTTTTGATTCATTAAATACTTTGTTTTTACAGACACTGGTGAATGAGGTGAACTTTTACGGTGAGAAGAAGATAACAGTGGAGAATGCAGGCTGCAGACTAACAGAAATGAGCAGGAAAGAAGACTGCGATGTCATTCATAACCTAATCATGACGGTCCAGGATCGCTACAAAAAGTTACAACAACGCACTTCAGAAAGAGGCAGAATGCTAGAGGAGGTCAAAAAGAATGCCAAGCAGGTATAAAACTATATAATCTCCAATCTCAGTGGATGACCTTCACCATCCTTTTCAAACTGTACATGTAGTTTAGTTTCAACTTGTGCCTTTGATAAACCTTTGCCTAACACCTGTCTTTATTTCTTATTCTTCAGTTCAATGAATCTTGGCGCCTACTAGTGGACTGGATGACAGAGGTGGAACAAACATTAGACACACATAAAGAGATTGCAGTGACCCATGAGGAGATTAAACAACAACTGAATGAACAGAAGGTGCAGTAGGCATAGCAGTAATGAAAACTTGACTACACGCGTTATATTTGTGAATGTGTCAGATGCTGATCACTGCTTTCGTAATTAGGAGTTCCAAAAACTGCTGAGATCAAAGAGGCCCATGTACGAGGCCACGCTGAAGAGTGGCCGCAGCCTTCATGAAAGAGCTCAAACCAGCCATGATAGACAGCATGTGGAAAACCTCCTGGCTGAACTCAAAGACACTTGGGACACTATCAGTGGCAAGTCTATGGAGAGGTATGGAGCTCTATTAGTGTTGGCAGGTGCACACTCATATTTCTCTTAAGTGTAAAATAATTTGAGAATGAACCAAATTGTGTGTCTGTTTTCCTTCTGCAGACAACATAAGCTGGAGGAAGCACTGCTGTTCTCAGGCAGATTCACTGATGCTCTCCAGGCCCTGAATGACTGGTTGTATAGAGCAGAGCCACAGCTAGCTGAGGATGTTCCTGTCAGTGGAGACAAGGATATGGTCAATAATCTTATTGACAAACATAAGGTACACCCATCACGTATTTTGACTTTGTTGCCCTGGCAATTCACAATGTTGAACACCTACCATATACATACGATATACTGTACATTCTGCATATACAGTATTTCATACCCCACTCTCACAATGATGGTCTCATTTGCTTATAGTAATAATACTACTGTGATTATTTATTGATGTTAAGTTGCTATTTGTTGCACCAATTTATGCATATTTTTGTAGCAGTTTCTTAACAGTGTCATCAGTTACGTGCAAGTTCTCAGCTTATTTTCTTTCTCTTAGGCATTCCAAAAGGAGTTGGGGAAGCGAGCTGGGTGCATTAGGACCCTGAAGCGTTCTGTGAGGGATCTGACCAGGAGCAGCACAGCTGATGCTCACTGGCTGCAGGAACAGATGGATGAATTGGAGGGCCGCTGGGAGGCTGTGTGCAAGCTGTCAGTCAGCAAACAGGACAGGCTGGAGGTTGCACTTCAGCAGGTAGTCCACAAATAATAGATGACCTATACAGTATAAACACATTTTTGGAATTAAGCTGTCTAATACGCAATAAAGTGTTCTGACAGTGGCTTTAAGTTTGACCTATTGTGTAACAGTTGATTAGCTGATATCTGGCTGTTAATAATGGTAAGATTAACCCTTACTTAACTCTTATCTTTGTCTTTGTTCTTCTTAGGCTGAGAAGTTTGATGGCCTTGTCCACTCCTTCATGGAGCGCCTCACTGAGGCAGAGAGAGTACTGAAATATGGGGTGATACCGGACGATGAGGGGAGTTTACTTGCTTTTCGCAAACAACACGAGGTCAGTATAACATACATCAACATTACATTATCACTCCCTATAGGGAAATTCATTTTTTCTCATCTTATCTGCTTCAGTTTAGGTCAAATGTCAGGGTCAGGGTTACAAAACAACATCCTGGTGCTGATAAGGATTCAGTATCTGCGTCAAGGGCAGTGAGGCTGGGTGGATATTTGTTGACATTCATGCTTGAACCCTTTTAACTTGTTGACTTTACCATTGGGCCACATTGCTGTTTCACCACAAGCTGTTAAAAACACCCATAATAAAGAAATAAATAACATACACAAATTTTATCATCATAAATGTTGTTATTTATGTTAGCAACAAAAAGCTGAATTAATCCTTCGTCTGTAGGAGTCAATGGCTGCCTTGCAGGCTCAGGTGGTGGAGTTACAGAACATCCGAAGTCTGGGTGAAGAGATCCTGGCCTGCTGTCACCCAGATTCCATAATCACCCTCAAATCTTGGATGAGTGTCACCAAGACCCGCTACGAGGAGGTGAGTGCTTTTTATAAACAATACCTAATTTTTTTTTAAAGTATTTATGAAACTGATGAAACTGTTGTTTTCTGAGTTAGGTTCAGACATGGGCCCAGCAGCAGGGCCAAAAGATCCAGAACAGCTTGTCAGCATTGGAAGCGGAGAGAGAGGAAGTCCAGAGGCTGTTGGACTGGATCTCGTCTGCAGAGGAAGCCCTCACCCTCAGAGACCAAGAGCCACTACCTGAGACCATGGAGCAGAACCAAGAACTCATTGAGCAGCACAGGGTATGATTTCTCTATAATACAATCCTTCTGCGCTCTAAGGATGTGTGGGTTTACATGCCATGCTAACACTGATCATTCCACTCTGCAGGTATTCATGGAGGAGTTGAATAAAAAGTTCCCAGAGGTGGAACATGCTACCAAGTCCTGCAAACACAAGAGCATTTCTAAACAGCACATATCCCCAAGCAAACGGCCTCTCACAAGTAAGACTCCATGGACAACGCTGCTAACAATATGGTTTATATTCCATCAACATGTGCCAAAAAAAATCATCATTATAATATAAGAACTGACAGCTTGATGACAGCAGCAGCAGAAATCACTTGACTGAGCTGATCCCAGACTCTGATGTTCTTGTTCCTCCATTCAGAGAGGAGAAGCACTCTGAAGCTACAGCCTGCAGCAGCACCGGTTCCCCTGGAGCATCTCGACCCCCAGACCCCACAACTCAGTCAGCTGGTCAGTCGCTGGCAGAAACTTTGGCTGCTGGCTGTGTCTCGACAAAGCCGTCTGGAACAACACCAGCAAACACTCAAAGAGGTTATTGTTCCTTAAAGATGTCAACATGGAAATTTTAAGAGTTATAGTGTAATTAGAGGTGGTAGAAGTTTAGTTCTATAAAACTTAATTTGATGCAATAATTAACATGAATGCTGTGATATTTTTAATTTCTGGACAGATGGAAGAATTTGCAAACTTCGACTTCAATATGTGGCGAAAACGATACATTCAGTGGATCAGTCACTTGAAGTCTCGGATCTTAGATGTGTTCCGCAGCATCGACCGCGACCAGGATGGACGAATCAGCCAGAAGGAGTTTGCTGACTACGTCCTCGCTTCTAGTGAGACTCACCATTGCATTTTGCAGTTTGATTATGAAATGTAAAAGACAGCATCTGAAATGACTTATTAGTTTGGTGAAATGTTAATTTCATACGACTAACAGCAATTAAATAAATGTTTTCAGTGTTGTAATATTGATACTGTTCTCTATATATGCCATGTCATGTCTAAGTAATTAAGTTTTAATACTGGATCTTTGGACCTCTCCACTGCAGAATTTCCCACCAACTCTCTAGAGATGAATGCGGTGGCAAACATCTTTGACATGAATAGCGATGGCTTCATTGACTATTATGAGTTTGTGAGTGCGCTCCACCCAAGCAGAGATCCCTACAGGAAAACACTGGACGCAGATCAAATCAATGAAGAGGTATGAACAGTGGGTGCATAAGGATACATTAGAAGGATTTATATAGTTTGGCACTTTTTATGACACTGATTATTATTATTATTATTATTATTGTTATTATTATTAATATTTTTTCTTCTTTAGGTGAGTCGACAGGTATCTCAGTGCAACTGTCCTAAGAGGTTCCAAGTGGAGCAAATAAGTGCCAATAGATACAGGGTGAGTCATTTTTATAGATATTGATCAGCTTTTATATTTTCTACTCCAAACACCTCACAGAATCCTCACAGACAGCCACACAGGAAGTGATACAATTCCCCTTTTCTGGTTAGTCTGGATAAAAATAAAAGGCCTAAGTAATTGGAAAAAGCATGCCCTACAGACACAATATTGAAACATTAGTGATGTCTTGAAGGTGTGGTGTGAAGGTGCCAAAACAGAGAGGTCCTCAAAAAATCCCAAAATATCATCATGAACTTAAAATATCATCTTTTTTCTGCAGTTTGGAGATTCACAACAGCTGCGGATGGTTCGGATCCTGCGGAGCACGCTGATGGTCAGAGTGGGAGGAGGCTGGACTGCTTTAGATGAGTTCCTGGTCAAAAATGATCCCTGCAGAGGTCAATATTGCACACTTGACACTTCTTTAAGGTCAAGTTATCATTTACTATAAAGAAAAAAGTGCTCAGTAATCATGCTCAAAAGTGATAGAATATACTAATAATCTTGATGGATGCATCTATAAAAACATTTTAGCATGTTCCCCTAAATTCAATATCTGTTTCTGCTACAAATGTTATTTTCCATGAACATTTTCCACCATTTGAAGGCATTTTTACAGACTTTTATCTCCAACCTCCGTTAATTATTTATACATAGTGTCTCCTGGCTGTTATTAGAGGTGTGGCAACTATAAATTACAAGTTTTACAGTGTTCTGTTAAATTCCCCCACTGTGTCAACAACAGTAAAAGGTCGGACCAACCTGAAGATCAAGGAGAAGTACTTGTCTCCAGCAGGAAGTACCTCCAAGGGTTTGACTGTCAGCAGATCTAACTCAAGCCTCAGCCTGTACAGCAGTGCCTCTGCCCCTACCAGCCCCATGACCCGCAAGGCAAGCTATAAACTATATTTTATAACAGTTGGCTGCTATGTGCTTTGTGAGGATCAACTGTGACATTTTAATATCAAAAATCTGAAAAGATTTGCAGCCTCTGCTGGCACCTGTGCTATTTTACATTTTTTGGCCAATCTGTCTTTGTTGCTGTACTTTCACCACTTTTAATTTACAAGTAGCTCAACTTTTTCTGATTCCACTCTTCTAACTGTAAAGTTTCATCTTCACATTAGCTTTACTGGTCAAAGTGTATAATTATTCATTATAAAGTGAGTGATACAAGGACAGTACTACTGTACTGTCACAGTAGTAACATCCTAAAATTTGTTTTCTGGAATTTTATCTACTTTACAAAAGCAATGAAGAATATTTTACTATGGAGACTTCTGACTGTAATTAGCCTGACAGTAATTACCTATCTTGTCTTTAGGCATTACTCCGCAGGAGTTTCTCAGGTGACCGCTGCATTCGTCCAAGGAGCTCCATAGCTGCTTTGGGATCTGATCTACAGTTTGTGACAACAGGGGAGGGCAACTCCCCCTCACCATCAGGTCAGCCTGTTCACTTAGTTCAACTCAGTTACTTAAAAAACGGCATGCTGCAGGATTATGATTGTTTTACTAGATACACAAACATAATGATAATAACTATATATTTCATTTGTACCACACTTTTCATTCATAGTGAAACTCAAAGTGCTATAGTATTAGTAATATAATAAACACAACTTAGAAACTTACTATATTGAGATAATGAGTTAACCCCGCCCTTTGTTTTCATTCTTATGCACCCTGTAGACGAAGCTGAGAGGTTACCCACATGATTACCTCTGCCTCTGAGCACCACGTGTATGCTGCAGTGCTAAACCCAAACACAGCCTTGAGGCCCCGAAACAAGCGATAGAGGGGTCAAACAAACAACGTATCAGTCACATCAGAAAAGAAGACACTAAAGGAAAAGTAAGGCGAAGGTCACAAGAGGTGATGCTAAAGGGTCTTTAGCTTTGAGAAATCTGCGTGAAGATAATATGAGGACTATGAGGGTGTCAGTCCAGATGCAAGACAAAGATTATTTTTGTTCCTTGTTACATTTCATATAGTAGTATCTGACAGTGTAGAGAGTAGGAATTGAAATGTTCTGCATGGATACTTAATGCATGATAGCCAGAGCCTTGCTTCAATCAGATTTTTGTTTCACAGCTTCTGATTCTTTTGTGGTTTTAAAGACAAGCAGGATCACATAGTACCAATGACTGCTATATATAGCATATGTTAACTTTTCATACTTTCTTAGGAATCCAAGCAGGCAATAATGCTCTGTCATGGGTCGTTACAGTATGTGATGTAACTAATTTGGGGGGAAATTACAACTAAAAAACATCAGTACACATAAAGTGTAGATGCTGTTCTGTCTGCCCTGAGCATCCAAAAAAAAACACATATACCAAAACCATAAGTATGTGATGGTAAAGTATGTTGTCCTTCAACTTTGTGATATTATTAGTTTTTATTTTGTTCCATGAAGATGACATTGTTGGCAGGGCCACGCTGTTTTTGTCTTTTAGCTTTTTTGACACCAAGTTATGGAGTTAAATGTGTGTAATTTTATTATCCTGCATTGTGAGGATGTTTTAAACAGTGAAGATTGTGTAATGAACAATGCACTGACAGGCCATTGTTGATTTGTAGAGATTATGTTCTCAGGATTGGTTTTACCTTTGGATGTATGTATTTCTATGGAACATTACTGTGAAAATGTAGATGTGTTGTTTTCTTCATAACACGCCCTGAGAAAGTTGTTTTTAGCACATTATTTTCTTAAAAATGCACTTTTCTGTGTCCAACTACTGTAGAGTAAGTTTGTTAGTTAAAGGACCAGTGTGAACAATTTAGTGGCATCTAGCAGTGAGGTTGCAGATTGCTCCTCCCATTCCAAGTGTGTAGGAGAGCCTACAGTGGCTGTAAAAACTCTCCAAAAACATAAAAGGCCCTGTCAAGAGCCAGTGTTTGATTTGTCCTTTGTGAGCTACTGTAGAAACAAGGTTATACAACATGGTGGGCTCCATGGCAGAGGACCCACTTTCTCTGTAGATATAAAGGGCTCATTCTAAGGTAACGAAAAACACAATGATTGTTGTTTTCAGGTGATTATACACTAGTCAAACCATATTTGAGAACATTACATTCAGTTTCAAGTCCGTTCCACTAGATGCCACTATATTCTACACACCGCACCTTTAAGTGGGAAAATAGGCAGTTGTCATGAGTAAGAGAATTACTTTTGAAACACAAACTATAATTCTAGTTTGATGTTTCATGAGGGTGGAGGTGATATTGTCTGGTTGAACAATGCACATCATGTGTAATCTGCCTTCTTGTTTCCTCATCTTCCCTCTTTTACCCAAAGCAGTATATTTTAGGGATTTTTTTGCCTTTGATGTTGGATATCTCTTATTTTTAATTCTACCATCTGTCTTAACTTTTATTACTCTCCTTTCAAAGATGTTTTAAAAAAACATAGAAGACACCACATCAGTTTCCTCATGAGTTTCTTTATCAATTACACTCATGCTCATTGACTGGATACTTTATATAAAGTCAATGCTCATGACCCTGAAGACACCAATGCACGATGTTATTAAAAAATACTCGAATACATTTTCCCTGAGAGAGACGCTACTGCATATTCTATACAAGTCTATTGCTGCACAGGCTTTCAGTGTGCCTGGCTTTTATTCTGTGGTTTCATTGTCAACCAGTTAATACTTTACAATATGTCATCAAGAGTGTAAAGTTACTGTATTTGTATGTGTCAGTTTGTACTAGATCTACCTGAGCTCAAAGACAGTAGCTTATGTACTTAATTGCATTTGGTCTATGCAGCTGTGAAAAGGATTTTTTAAAATTCTAAATGTTTTTACATGATAAAGTACCTTCTTCTCTTGGCTTCAATGTGTTGATGTTTTGGAGAAGGTTGACAGTTTGCTGTACTGTAAAACAAATATTATAATAGCCAGATTTCACCACTATTGCTATGCACCCTAATCTTTCTGTACTGTAAATGTTTCTATACCCAGCACTCATTCTGATGTCTAATTTAGGGAAAATGTAGATGAATGTCACTAATAATTTTATGTCCACTTGTACAAAATAAATCATTTTGTAATAAAATAAAACTATTTGCCACATTCATTACCTCATTGACAGCATTTAGCGTCAGCAAATGATCAGATAAACACAAGTAACATACAGATGAACAAACAAAGTGAAAGATTCATTTTCACAAAGTCATATTGTGCACACAAGTCCATTATTTCAATGTAATCAGTGATGTAATATTAGTTATGAGGGTCTTCATCTTCACCATATGTCATAACAGAATGAGGATAAAGGTCAGGTGTATATTGTCTATTTAATTTTAAATTCTCAGTGGCAGCAATTTTATGTGTGGCTCCCCAGCTCAAGTTGCCCCCCTGCTGAAGTTGAACAAATGAATCTTTCAGACTCACTCTCAGTGTACATGCAGTACCAAAAACACAGACATATTTGTTTAAACACGGGCCCAGCAGTTTTGAGAAAGAAAGCAGCGTATTGTACTTCTACACAAATATTCCCCATGTCTCCAGGTCACTGGAGTAGCCTGTACAATCCCAAAGCTTTGTCAAGACAACTATGTCCTGTGACTGGACATTAGTGTCTTACAGGCTCACAATAAGACACAGATTGAATATGAAGTGATGTTTTTGAGTTAAACAGAGTAAATCAGCAGGTTATTTGAACTGGAAAGCAAGCATGTATTCAGTGACTTGGATCTTCACATCCTTAGGACATATTGTAAGTCTGAGGAGTGCTGTAGCCAATGTGTCAAAATGAGTATATGACCACTCATGATACTGTACTGTATATCACAACTTATCTTATCTTATTATTAAGTCTATGCATAAATAATGAGAAAATCACCAAATTTGTTTTAATTCAATTTGAACTTTCTTTTGTGGTTGAGCTACAGACTCAAACACATCCTCCAGAGTTATAAAGTTTTGTGACACAGTAGTTTGTGATAATTATGTTTGATATGATATAATGTCTGATTGCATCTTTTTATGGAGGATATTGAAATAGCAAAAGAAACCTGATTTCCTTTGACATTTCCTTTCTACTGTATGTGTAAAACAAGCCAGATAGAAACAATTATGTTATGTCTGAATATCAATCAGCTTACATTGAACAGTGCATGTTGGGTGCGATTACAGTTGTGTTTATCTACTTGAGTGGACAACTTTGCTGTCATTAACTGAAAGGTGACTTTTCTATAATACAGTATAACTTTTTCAGTACAGAAGGAAATTTTCAAAAAATAAATAAACACTGGCAATTATTTTTCTGTACAAATGATTTATGTTGATCAGAGGCTTTTTTGAGGGAAGGAAACAACATTTCCCAGCAAGGGATTTTACATGAATTAGTCAAACAACAGTCACCTTAATCCTGATTGATTTTTATTTACTGCTTCAAAAGTAATTTGGTTCAACACTGTCCTGAGACTTACAAGACAAGACTTGTTATTGTTATTCAGGAAAGGAACATGTGGAAACAAGGCCGTACAGAGGTGGGTGCAATGGCACACAAATGAAATACCATCCAATGAAGTTGGTGCTCAACAGGGGTCATTCATTTGAGCTGGAATTTGCTCACAACAAAAGCCAGACTGACTCTGACCAAACACCCACTCAGAAAGCAGAGAAAGCTGTCCAAAGTCATCTTCTGGTTGGTTAAGCTGGCCACAATCATCTGCTGCCCACATGGGAACCTTCATGATCAGGTAGTGAGATGGATTCAGTCTGCTCTTTTTCTCTTACTTTCTCCCCAAAATGTCCTAAACTCCCTTTCCTCAATCTTTCCTCTCTCTCTTTTCTCACCCCCCTCTGTCCTTGTTCTCTTTTTTCACCCACTCCTGCTGCTGAGACTTTGGTTCCCAGGCTGAACCCTTGGCTCAGCCCTCAGTTGTCACATGATAAAGACCCAGAGATCCAGACAAGTAAAGTACAAAGCACCTAACTCAAAGTGCATAGACACTCCGCAATCAAGACACATCAGAAGGTCACTGTCTTGTTACACTGTGTCTCCATCTGAGAAGGCATTTTTTCTGCTACACTGGTGTAATCTCTCACCACAACTGGCTCTGCGCTTCCATTCCCACGAGCAGGTAGGTGGTACTTGACGCAATTTAGAATGATAAATGAGAAGTAATTTAAAATATTGAAAGGATTTCAAATGGTTTATAGTGTCATGTATCGAGTTGTGTAATCTAATAATGTTACACAAGGAGATGCGTCACATGGAAAATGTAATTTAGAGTTTTGGAAACACAAAAAAAGCTAAAGTAAGGTTTGGCATCTTTCCCACTGTACAGTATAAAAGATTTGCGCCTGACTTCAGCAAGTTAGTGTCCTCATGTAACCCAATGTGATGAGATGCAGCAGCATTAAAGGCTGTCCACACCAAGAACTAGAACAATAACTATATAGTTTTAAAACGTGTTGTAGTTCTAGTGGAAGGTGGAGTTCAGAGTTCTATTTGATGAACAATAGAGATCCATCCAGGTATTTCCAGTAAAACTTCAAAACCTGTATAGACTATATCATCTTAATTTTTAAAATTGACTGATAACTTTATTTATTTATATTTATTTATTTTAATGGGGCTTTGCTCCTCTCTCACCATGGATTGACACTGTTGGAGCATGATGGCACCCACAGTTGATTTCTTTAGATAGGTTTGTCTCTCTTTCTTATAGTCTTCTATGATTCTAGGACTTTGTTCTACATTGTTATAAGAAATGAACAAAGTTAGCAACCCTTTTAGACCTTAAATCTGTGCTAATACCATGTGTCCCTTCAACAGCACGATAAAAGGTCATCCGTGCACTGTTGCACATCACATTTCAGCATCTATGAATCAGGGGTCTGTAATACCGAAACTCTAGCTTTACCAGAATACTTCTGAGCAACACTGAATCATCTCCTGTCTGTGATCACTGGTTTCCTTTTTTCTCTCTCTGTACGAAGTACAGCATTAAAAAGTAATCAATATCCATTTTCATTATCAGAATGTCTTTATTGTCATTGCAAGAAGAAATGCAACGAAATTGAAAAGCCGACAGAGCTGGAGCCCGCTGGGAGTGTTTGGCGCCAGTGTTTACAGAACATTATCGTTAATAAGTGTGGATGCTTACATCGTTATCATTATAGTTATTTTTATGGTTATCTTTCTTTAACCTCTGTAAAGACCACACAACAAAATAGAGTTTTGATGTTTCTTTAGTCATTATACATCATTTAACATTATAGGCAAATATTTATATTGTAGATTTTTCGTCATAACACCATGAGGTTTATTCTTATTCAATTGGTAACATAAACTCAGTCTTAGCAGCCTGCTATGGTTCCTTCTCAACCTTGACCATGCAGCTCTAATTCTTCCTGTTTGGAGCAGCTGGCAACCTTGAAAAAAAGGCTCTGACTGTCTGAACAGTATTATCATAGATGTGTAGGTTTGAAGAGCATCCTAAGTTTTACTTGCTCAAAATGTGTCTGCTAACTCCTTAAGTTACTCCTTAGTAAATTAATAAGATTAGGAATGATTTGCTCAATTATTTTATGACACCAGTTATTACAACCCATCTAATAGTTGTCGAGGCTTCTCACTCAACACCAAATTGTGGCAACCTCATAGTTGTGCTAGTTAAATAGTCACAAGATCACCAAAGTCATTAGGATTCATCCTTATATATTAAATATCTATACATACCATGAATGTCTGTATAAAGTTTCATGGTAATCAATCTAATAGTTTTTCAGATATTTCACAGTACAGCAGAGTGCAGTTCTCTGGTGGGTTTTTGGTCTCCTCCTTGAAGCAGGCTACTCACATAGCTACATAATTACTAATATGGACTTTGGCAGTGAAAGCATCCGGTCACGTAGTGATTAATTTTGACCTAGTCATGCATGGTGGACAGAACAGTGATGAGCTGACTCTGAGCAGAGTTGGAACTGGGGGCCTGCTATTGTCTGTCGGTTATGGTCATTTAAACTATATTTAAAATAATCTATAATCTACATACGTTGCATCATACTGAAAGGTATGCAACAGGTATGTTGGCTGATAAAGGTTGGCATAAAACAATTGAAAAACTGCTGTGTCATGTGCGTGCGCTGAGGCAAAACTTGACAAACTGGTCTTTTCATTTGAGGAACTGTGGTAAAACCACACATAATGAAACCAGAAGAGCCAGCCAACATAAAACCAACGCTTACAGAAAAAGAAGTACTGGCACACGCATATGGGGCATTTAGATTTAAATCTAAATACTAAATCTAAATGTTAAATCTAAATGTTAAATGTTAAATCTAAATGTTCGGGGTGAAACTAAATATTTAGCTAAAATGCAAATTCACACTGGAAGTAACTGGAAGTACTGAAATAAAAGCTTGAGATGATCAGATTGTGTTTATAAAATAAAAAAACGAATTCACATCAATTTATTGGGGGAAATGAACACTTCAACATACATTAGAGTGATAATAACTACGTAAAATAACAAATAACATGTTTGGAGAAATGTTATTTGACGCAGGATTCATGATCTGATTTAGACATTTAGATTTATATTTAAAACATTACTTATTTATTTAAACATTTAACATTTAGGTGTAACATTTAATATTTAGATTTAACTTTAATATATTTCTAAGCTCACAAATATTGCTGTAAATGTGGTACCCCATCCACCCTAGGGCAAATAGGGGCTTTCCAAGAAGAAAATAAAAAAAACCCTGAGGCAAGGGCAGAGACAAACTGGTGAAACAGAAACTTTGTGTTGTATTTGAATATCTAGAACATGTACCCAGTGAGTGTGAGTATGACACACAGAGCACACTATGAGTTTAAATGTGGGCCGACCACATGGTCCTAAGCTGGTTGGGGGACGGAAGGGGAAAAGGAGGAGCTGTTCTCACACACACATTCATTTCCTCCAGTCAAAAAGCCCCTAGGCACACAGAGAGCACATGGCTGTAGGATTTGGAAACCGCCCTTCAAACAGTAGGCAAGACAGTCACATCGTCACGTCAGGAGTGAGCATGTGCGCATGTGCAGTCCCGCCCGTGTCAAGTGCAGCACACAGACACGGAAGTAGAGTAGTAGTCTTTGGATAATGGTAGTGTGTAGGAGAAAAGGGGGAGGGAATGATTACAGACGCGCACTTGCAGCTGATGTAACATGAAAAAAGCCACAATGACCACAATGAAGTGAAGGTTTCTAAAAAGAGAGAGGGGAGAGGAGAGCAGTCTCTTCCTGTGTTCTGAACAAGGTAAGCAGACTTTGACATTGTATGGATGTGGGAGTTGTATGTATGAAGGAAGTAAGGTTAGTAAGGATTGCTGGGTTACCTTAGGAACACAAACCCAAAGTCTTTTAGCCCATCTGGTCCCTGTTCTAGTGTAGTTCCTCCATCTGCTCTTCTAAAGGGATGAAAGTGAAGCAGGGTCATTATACAGGTTAAGATTTTAGATTTAAGAACCAGAGAAAGAGGAAGTTTAATCCATGTTCACGTCACAACCAGTAATTCTTAATTTCTAAATGTGACTCATACATTACTTTCATGTATATTGCTTTATAATTAGATACAAGGCATTTTAACTTTAGTACACATTATTTTTGGCAGCTTCTGGTTATACAAATTTAAGTAATCTCTTACCAAAAGACTGCTATTAAAACTTTGATATTCCTATCTTTTTGCCATTGAATATTTTCTTTGACCCTGCCCTATTAACAGGCATTAGGTATTAAAAACTCTTTCAATAACCTATTCAATAACAACGCTTATGCTTACATGTTGGTATAGTATGAATGAAATGTTCTTTTTTCTTTGTTTTTAATTACAGCAAATCCTTCAACGTCTCCATTGTGATGTAGTTTCTTTTCACAGCATCAGTTATATCTCTTTAATGTGTCTGTTTATATCACGACCACATGGAGCTTTATTTGGGAGCAGTGTGTTAGTGTGCGAAAGGTCAAGTATCCTTTGCCAAACAGCACATGAGAGAGGGGGCATAAGACGCAGAGGAGAGGGAGAGACTGAGAAGGTCAATCCCCACCACATGGGCACATGACTTTCAACTATGCTAAGCTTATTCTCTAATACTTCATGTTTTTATGTAGATCAGTTTTGCTGTTATAAGTTAGCAAACATCATCTCCAAAGCATCTGCTAGTATTTTTAGTATTATTTTTTTAGCATAGAACAGAATAAAGTTTTGTTATGGTCCACTCACATGGAAATTCAAACAAAAACATGATGCAATAAAAATTCAAATAAGACAAAAGGACATGACAGACAACTCATACAGGTATGCATACAGGAGGCTGAAATCTAATAAAAGGTACTCTGTTTTGTAAGATGACAGAGTACGGAGTAAAAGGTCTTTTAACTTCTTGAGACCTGAACATTTGTTTGGTTTGCATTTTTAATTTCTCCTTGATATTTGAGATAAGTAGGACCTGATAAGCACAAAAACTAAGCATCATCTTTGAACAGGAAGTAATTTTTGTCTCTCATATGGAGACAGTGGGTTTATTTTACATTATAACACAATTAATTCACCAGTGCGTAAAACTATTTCCTTATATTTACACTTCCCTCATATGAGTACTTCCTGATTAGCAGTGTTGTAGCTTGTTGCTGATACTGTTACTTAAATTAGTAATTGTAGGTGTAGGTGCCCTATATATCCTTCCTGAAGGCACTTTTTTAAACATTAATTATACACAGGTACAGACACAGAAAACTTTTACAAAAAATGCAGCTAAGCAGTTCAGAAACAGTTTTTATGATTCTAATAATATTTTTGTGTTAACGGCTGTGTTTTCATCATTCTTTTTACCAATTGATCAAATGTTACTTTTGTCACTCCAACTTTGTCACTTGAAAAAGTGTATTCACAGCCAAATAACCAATAAATTACACAGTCAACTACTCCTAAGGACAGAGGGACACTCCCAAACTTGTTGCTTGGATCCCCATAGCAACATAAAAATAAGTGTTGAAACCAAGTTTGACAGCTCATTTTGCTCATAAGAAAAAATAGCTCATTTTGCCTTACTTGTATGTTGGCGTGGGTGAATGCTCTGACCAATGCAGTGCTGCCATCAGTGCAGTCTTACTCCTGTCTGCCTTATGGGAATCAGGCCTACCACCTAGCTGCCACTATGGGAGCCGTCGCCAACCCAGTGGCTTGCCTCATTGCAATTATTATTAAATTTTATTATGCTTTTGAAAATTTGTCTGGCAAATTTAAATTCTACATGTATGTTATCCATCATGAATCTTGAATTTATATATTCATGTCAAACATTTCATTATTATTCTGGGATTCTGGAAAAAGAAAATGTGCCCCACATCCATATTTGAAGCTAATAAGATAGTTTGAGAGGTATATACATAGATGTGGGACAAAAGGGCAGTTTGAGGACCACATGGGCATGAGAGACTTTGAGTAAGTAAATAAATTAATAAATATACAAACTGCATTATATTCATCATATACAGTAGTTGTATGAAGCTGAATAGCTTGTATTCCTCTTCATAAATCCTTCATAATGCTTTTCATTGTTCTAATTGTTTATGATTGTGTTAAGGATCCTTCAAATTTTACATTCTACTAATCAAACTGGTTTATATTGATATATTTCAGATCGTGTGCATCCACATTTCGTGATTTGCATCCTTCAAACCTCCATCATGTCGCTGTTGACTCACGTTTTGGCATGTCTGTTTGGGATGGGCTCTTGGGTGGCCATCAACGGGATGTGGGTGGAACTCCCCCTGATCGTATCTGGGATCCCAGAGGGCTGGTACCTCCCCTCCTACCTCACAGTCCTCATCCAGATGGCCAACATAGGTCCCCTCTTCATCACCCTGATGCACCACTTCCGCCCAGGGAAACTGGACGAGCGGCCGGTCATCTACTCCATTGTTGTGTTGGGGATCATCGCTACATTCCTGCTGGCTTTCTTCTGGAAGCACACGGTGACAGTAGGAGGCTCACTGCATAGTGTGCCACTGCTGGTGTTAAGCTTCCTGCTTTCAGTGGTAGACTGCACCTCCTCTGTCACCTTCCTGCCTTTCATGATGCGACTGCGTCCCCAGTACCTCACTACATACTTTGCAGGTGAAGGACTCAGTGGTCTGGTGCCTGCACTGGTGGCTCTGATTCAAGGTGTTGGTGTAGTACACTGTCAGAATGCCACTTTGTCTGATCCATTAAATAAAACACTTGAGAATCCCAATATGGCTGGCGGTGCAGAGCTAGTAGCTGTCTACCAGCCAGCTAAATTCTCTGCCCAGGTCTTCTTCCTGTTCCTCAGTGCTATGATGGTTGTGTGTCTGGTAGCATTCATCCTACTCAACTGTCACCCAGCTGTGGCTCGGGAGAGAAAAAATGACCGGTATTTCAATGGTGATATGGCTTCGGAGAAGAGAGAGCAAGGTGTGTCTCTGCATGCCCATACACCAGAGCAGAAGCCTATGATCAGTCCCTTGGACAGGAGTGAACCTCGCAGCTCTTTTGGCACAGGGACATTCAGCTACCTCGAGGTGGTGTTCATCTTTGTTGTGTTGGCGTGGGTGAATGCTCTGACCAATGCAGTGCTGCCATCAGTGCAGTCTTACTCCTGTCTGCCTTATGGGAATCAGGCCTACCACCTAGCTGCCACTATGGGAGCCGTCGCCAACCCAGTGGCTTGCTTAATCGCAATGTTTATACCAATAAGGTGAGAATAACTACCTTCTTTTTACATAATATTTCACTCTCTTCCAACAACATAACATTCAAAACTTCATACTGTGGGAGGAGATTATGTTCAGTAGTTATCATTGCAACTCCTACAGGTCATCAGTAGAGGTCATTCATTTAAACACTTATATCACTGTGTTTTTTGAGGCCAGCTTGTCCAATGTAACTGAAAATCCCCAGGTTCACCTTATGCATGGATCTTTATTTCCTCATCTTCTCTTAGGTCTCTCATCTTCATGGGTTTCTTGACCATGGTTGGGACTGGATTTGGAGCCTACATCATGGCCATGGCTGCTATGAGTCCCTGTCCCCTGCTGGTCCACAGCCCTACTGGAACCATCATCATAGTAAAAAGCTTTGTCCTAATGAAAACATGTTCAATTGAGTCTTTGATATATACTACTTGAAATAAATTAATTTTGGATGTCATGTTTTCCCTTTTAAATAGGATTAATGCTACACCTTGTAAAGGAATGAGAGTACAACCCACTTGTCATAATAGAATGTTCAAAAAACATTCTCATGATTTGGGGTGTGGTGTGATGGGCAGGTTTTGTAATCAAGTCAATTCAGTGTTCACTGACTTGATTAAGATGTAACATAGTGCCAACTCATGTTTGTGCCAAGTCAGAGAATACTAAGACAATTCCCTAAAGTAAAGCTTTTATTTTAGAGGACATTTCACAAAAAACTGTGAGCACTTTTAGATTGCAAATGGTGCCAGTGCCCTGCTTCATAAACGACTATCACTTGCACATTGCAGATAAACTTGTAAGTCCTGTTTTCCTCTTGCAAGGTCATGATCCGGTCCCAAGTATTGCATTTCTTTTGATTAGTTAAATGTAACTAAATGAATGTTGGAGGAAATAATCTCATGTTGCTAATTGCAGCTTGCATGTTCAAATTTGGTGCAACTGGCCTCTTTTTCCCTTACGAATGTTGTAAGTTATGTTTCCCCATTGTTGATGCAATCATTGCAATCTTCCCCCATTTGTGTCACAAATGTAATCAAATAGTTTGCGCACAAACATGTTGTTTGGCATATTAGTCAAATTGGTGAACTGATAAATGTTTTGTTTTGTTCATGATAGAAAAACATTGACTGCCATTGGATAAGCTTACATGTTGGAGTCTAAACAGGATACTTTGCATTAATATTTGCATAACAGGAACTAGATGTCAGTTGTGATTATCATTCTAACAAACAATATTTATATTTTCTCTGCAACAGGTGCTGACTTGGATCCTGTTTGTCCTGTCCTTGTCCTATGTGAAGGTCATCATTGGAGTGATTCTGAGAGATGAGGGCCGTAGTGCCCTTGTGTGGTGTGGAGCAGTAGTGCAGTTGGGCTCCATGCTTGGTGCTCTATCCATGTTCCCATTGGTCAGTGTCTATGGACTTTTCAAGTCAGGTGATGCTTGTAACACCAAGTGTCCAATGTAGTGAGTAGATATATTTGAGTGAAAAACACTGCTGTACTGAAACATGAATTGCACTTATATTTCTAGCACTGAACCTACTGCAGTCATGAGCTTTACATATTCCAAATGTTACAGATAGATCATAGGTGTTTATCTCCCAAATGTATACTACTTTGTAATGTATGCTTCTTTTATGTTTCATTGTTTCATTAGTATTATTATGTCTCAAACCGTACAAAGACCAGACATAAATATTATTTATTGCTGGGCGTTTTCTCAATTCCAATTAGGAGGTCAAAACCATGTTACTTGAACAGGTGCAGTCTGTAGAATTTAGTGGCATCTAGTGGAACAGACCTTGCAAAAATGTAATATAATATTCATAAATGTGTTTCCATTAGTGTACAATTCCACAAACATAAGAAACATTTTCTTGTCGTTATGAGATGTCGAATGAGCCCATTATACCTACACAGGGACCAGGGCCTCTTCATGTAGCCCACTATGTTGCACCGTCATGTTTCTATAGTAGCCCAGCACTGAAAGCCAAACACTGGTTCTAGAGAGGGCCTTTCATGTTTTTTGTGAGTTTCGTGTCGACTGTAGGTTGTCCTACATGCCTGGAAGTTGGGGAGAGTTAGTTGGTTGCAATCTTCAAACTCATCACTAGATGTCACTAAATGTCACACACAAAAATGTGAAAGCACTACAGTTTGTTTTTTGTTTTTTTAAGATTTGGCTTTAAAACGTGCCTTAATTTAAAACTTGGTTTGAGCACATGGTTGTTCGACATAACCTGCTTTGTAAATGTTCTAGAGTGTAGAAAATGTTAGACAATACCAAATTAAAAACTTGGTTTATTGCTGGAAATCATCCAATATATGCTCCTTATTCTAACCCTGACAGCAGAAGCTATTATGCCATAAATGAGTGACAAGGGCAGAGAGCACAGTTGAGTCACTAGGGGGAGACAAATATCACAAAAACCTGAACTAGATATGCTCCTTTGTGGTTATTGGTAAACTTTTTATCACTAAGGATCAATCTGCAATATTGTGATAATTACAATGCTTGTACTGGTCGCAGCTTTCATTACACACTAGCAGGAGTTAATGGAGTTTGATGTGCTGAGACAGCTTGTACACAACCCTAAGCCATTGATGAAAATACATTTTAAAAATCCGAAAGCTGTGTGTGTGTGTGTGACCACCTTTTTCTCATGTAGCTTGGTAAAAGTACAGGGAACATAACTACAAGGAATTGAATGCATTTATACGTTAAGCCTTGACACTGTGTGCATCGAGGTTACAGTAAATCCTCATTCAGTAACATGATTTATGGAAGACAAGGTACACAAATGTCCAATACCAATAATAATAGTCTGGAAACAACCTTCCAGTCACAAAACAAGTGCACTTTAGGTTAATCCCACACAATATGCATGTAAATATCAATTGATTTTTGAGCATAAAAGGTGCTTACGGTGTTCTGAGTCATTCCTAATTTTTTCTTGGTGTTAAAGTTGAAGTATGTAACTCTGACACCAAGCATTTAGAAATGGTACTGTGGCCCACGTTCAAAACACTGGAGAGAGCTGTTACTCCTCGCCCCCTCCCTGCCAGAGTCTACTTCACGCGGGTTGCCAGTTGTTGGACATGATCCTGCATGCGCGCGAGACGAGTGCAACATACACAATGCAAAGTGACCCACAGTCAGACATCCCAGCCTGTTTCAAAGGCATCTCCTATACATCCCCTTGTTTTGTTTCTCAAATTGTCACGACGTATTTGAGAGTCATGAGTTTTTTGTTGGTTTTGTAACATCAGACATTATCTGCAGTGTTCCTAGCTGCAGCTCAGTGGCAACTGGCAACCTGGCTGCTGAAACACTACTGACTTGGTGATTTGTAGCTAGGTGGTGGGTGGCGTATCAGGCCAAAACACAGAATGACAACATAAACATTATTTGAGGGCTGCAACTGAACTTTTCAAATGTGAATATTCTGGCTGGACTACTATTGTCAGTGATATCAGTGTTTGAAATTAACATGATTCCTTAATGTCTGGTGACATTTAAGGCCATTTTATGATTACTTGGAATATATTTGTTACATACAGCTACTTTAAGTAAAATCTTTGAATTAACTTATAGTGCAGTAATTGATTATTGTGATTGCAGTAAGAAAGAGTGACACTATTCCATACTATCTGCCAGTTTACATTCAAATAATACTCTTTTAGACCAATGTTCCAACTTCAAATTGTATATCCATAAAATTAATGTTGCATTTTTATAGATATGAGATGAAAGACCAAGTTCACTGATTTGAAAAAATTAGTTGAGAAAAACTCAATAGTTGCATGCTAGTGTGTTATTATTATTGTAATTGTGTTTAAGTCATAAGACCATTATGCTTCTTAATATCAGCTTTGCTATAAGAAATATGGATGGCTCTGTGTCCAATACCTAACAGTTCATTATTTACTTGTGGATTATGCCTGCCTATGATCTTTTTTCCCTTCTGCTGATGTTGGACATCGGTATTGGAAGCCAGCACATCTTTAGAACCAACACTAGATGTCACTGTGAGATTAAAAATTCAACATGAGGAACTGAAGCCATCAGTATCAGCTGCAGTCAAGCTGCAAGAATCAAATGGTGCTACAGGTTTGATCTGCAATTCTAAAAATATCGCCAAATGTGTCTGATCAGGTCACATTTGTTAAATGAGGCATTGCGAGATTAAAAGATTTAGTTCCCAGTGGTTGAATAAAAACAGATCTTAGTTGTTCTATAAACTTTACACCCAATTTGGTCCAATGGCTGAGCACAAATATAAACTTCTCTGTCCTCTTTGATCCGTCATTCACACTGTTTTTTTTCTCTCATAAAAATAGAAATATTGCACAACTTCAGTTTAGATGGAGGAGTGATGCATCTCTCTGGGGTGTTTGCCCAGGTTACAGAGGTCACGTCTGCATAACATCCTCGTTACACTAAATCACAGAGAGAGTGTGTGTGTGCGTGTGTGTTTGTCTGTGTGTCTGTAAGTGTGCTGTATTTATCCTTCCTCAAGGCCACGAAGACAAATAGGAATGAGGAACTCATGGCCAGTCAGAGTCTGATTCAGATCCCAGTGGTTCCTCACAGAACATCTGGGGTCATCATCTCCGGGTGGCTCATACCTCACCTATTCCCTTATCTCTTCCTGTAGTTTGTATGACTTATGGTGTGCTGAGTTTAAGGGCTGCAGACCTGTTTGGAAAGATTTTAGCAATAGCTCAATATCTGAATATGGGAGGAACTTAATCCATTTTCAATATGCTGGTCTGAAACTGTCTGGTCAAAAATTCAAACGGCTCCCTTTAGGTGTTATGAAATGATGCAACACTAAATGCACTGAGATTCAGACAGGTGGACAGTCTGTGGAATATGAATGTGGGTGGCAGCATGACAGAAGTATCATAACTAGAGAAAGTGGGAGACATCTTCCTTATCTTTCTCCCTGCCTCTATCTCTCTCTGCTTCATTCCAACTATTTCGATATCAGACTATCTCTTTATTCCCGAGCTCCTTGTCTTCCTCGATTCATGCATATGGCAGACTTTGTGACCGTAATTTCAATTTAAAACACATGAGGGGAAATCCTAGCCTGCGCTGCTCTTTAATGGGCCGTCATGGGATTGGAGTATGCAGAGAATGATTGAATTTTGTGAGAAGGCCAGGAACGATCAAGTCTCGCCTGCCGTTATGCAATCGACCATTCCCCTCTCACAACGCGACGTCTGGTAAAACCTAGAGGAGGAGGAGGGGGGCTAAGGGCTGGAAACCTCAACGTCTGGACCAAAAGAGAGAAAAATATTTTTTCTTCTAAATGACTCAAGACTATATAAAAGAGAAAGTCAGCTATCGTACATAAAAAAAGAGCCAAATAAGATGTGATCGACCACATCAAAAGCAGAGATGTTGAATTGTTGTAAATTTAATGGTTGTAAATGAGTCTTTTTACACCGAGATGCATGACATCCTATATTTCCTCACAGACGGAAACATATGGATCCTATACAAACCCTGCCATGCTGTTTTATTTATACGATTGTGTCATGTCTGTTTTCTCTCTTGACTCTCTCCACCTGCTTGGCCCACTTTGAAAATGTCAAGATAAAAACTGCTTACTCCCAGGCACTGAAATTACCACTTTGTCCAAACTTTTTCACACCCACTGTGTTGGATTACACCACTGCCATATCTTTTCAATGAAGCAAGAGAGACTACCTTTCCCGTTAAGTCCATTATATTCAAATGGGCTGGGCCTTTTTTCTTTTTTCTTCTTCGCAACAAGACAAAGTAATCAAAAGTTGAAAGCAAACACTCAAGGAGGCACTTAGCAAAAAAGAAAAGCTTTTATGATAAAACATTCATATACAGTGCGGGAGACAGGTAATCTTTGCGGATGATAGGGTTGTCTTGTGGTCAGTTTCAGTATAGTGTGGCTTGGGGAGCCCTGTAGATGAATGCTCCTAATAACATCCCCGCCCACCCATCATCCACCGGACCATCCAGGCAGAACAACTAATACCTGAGAGTATTTCTTCAGTGGTGTGAAGTATGCCTTAAAGAGCTGTTGGAGGCTGCAGTAAAGTTGGGTTCATTACCTTGACATACTGATGACAGCTTATGCTGGCTGAGATGCAGACAAACACACGTTTGTCTTTATATCTTTGTGAGGACACCCATTGAGGTAATGTATTCCTTAGCCCCTAACCCTAACCTCAACCATTGCAGCTCAATGCCTAAACCCTACCTGTGCACTAAACTGAAACTAAACCCAATTATAACATTAACCTTAAAAGCAAGTTTTAATCCTCAAATTGCCCTGTGAAGTTGTAACCTCACAATGCTGGTGCAATACAACTGAATTTGGTTCTTTCAAAGATGGACAGACACACACATACACACATATGAGTCATAGACACTTTTGGAGACATTACATAGACTTACTTTCATTTCCTGGAGACTTACCCTAATCCTAACCATAACCGCTACTTGCCTAAACCTGATTTTATCATAACCCTAACCTTAACCACTGACCCAAATATCAGATTTTTCCCAACTGGGGACACAGCTTTGTCCCCAATATGTCAAGCTGTCTCCAATTAACTGAAGCCAAGTCTGACATTTGTCCCCAAAAGTAGCCTATGACAGACTACACACACACACACACACACACACACACATTAAAGGCTAAATAATCTGCTGTCAGTGCTCTTTTTGCTTTGTACACACAGTAGGATTTTATATAAATCAGATTGCCTGAGCTGTAGTCAGAGAAGGAAAAACTTCCTTGTTTTCTCAGACTCTAAAAGCTAAGATCACTTTCTTTGAGTCCTTTGAACGTTTTCTCCTGAAGGCATCCAAATCAATACATTGCACATGTTGTGGGTGCAGAGAAGATATCAAAATATCTGGATTTGAAAAAAGGGAAAAAAATATTGCACGAAAAGTTTTAAGGGATGGGTTTGGTATTTGGGAAAAACACTTATTTGCTTTCTGGCCCGAGGGTTAAACAAGAAGACTAATATCACTCTCAGTTTTATCCACTAGATATGAAGCTACAGCTAACAGCTGGTAAGTGCCTAGCCAAAAAATTGTCTGGCCCATAGCCCCATGTAAAACCACAACTTGTCATGTTTACACTTCAGTTTTTGTGCAGATTAGACATGAAATATAACATCTTAATTAGTTAGCTGGAGGTGACGTAGGTTTTTGTAACCTTTGAGCACAGCCAGGCTAGCAGTTTCCCTCTATTTGCTCTCTTTGTGCTAAGCTAAGCTGCCTGTAGCCTTACTGTAGGCAGAGACATTATAATAAGAGGAGACATATCACTCCCATTGAAATGCATAGGGAAACTACGTAACGCCAAGATGGCCGGTGTTTGCACATGTCCCGCCTCTTCTGGTGCCGTTGCTCCAATCATTTTGCTGGTCCTACGCGGTCACGTTTTTGCGACACTTGGAAGTCATTTTCAACAGCGACATTTTAAAACACATGATCAGCAGTTTATACTACTTTGTGTACATATATTTTGTAATGCTTTATCCAAAATTGTGGCATGATCTGGGAAAGTTGACTGTGAGCAAACTCCTGTCTCTGCTGTGAGCGTAAGATGATGTCTTGCTGTCAGTGCCTGCCGTAAATGAAGACTGTCGTGAAGTATTGCGCATGCGCAGTCCAAGATGCCAGTAAGGAAAAAGGCTTTTAAAACGTTAATTTGATACCAAACCATCAAACCCTTTCAGCCATTATAGTTTGATTTTCATCGTGATTTCAAAACATATGTTTTTTATGTCCCTTAGACCTCGGAAAATGGAGATACAGCTCTCTCCCTATTCATTTAGATAGCCGGTTGGTCTTCCTATGGCCAAATAGCTGCCCGGAGGCGTGGCCAATTTTGCCGCCGAGTGAGATGACTTGCCTTAGAAGGACTTTGCTGTAGGCTACAGACCTCAATATGATATCTATCTTCTCATCTAACATATTTTAAATAAATAAGCAAGATCATGATCATGACTATCACTTCACTGGTGTGCTGTGCTTCTTTCTTTAAAAATCAATTTTTATGAAACACGTGATTTATAGGTAGATATTTATGTTCACAGTTTCACCTTCTGTGATTTGAACAATTCATAACCCACTCAGACAGGAAGAAACAACTAAAGCATCAAACTCTCACTTCTTGATATTGGGAAGTCAGTTTGTCTGGGTAGCATGTGGGGTCAGCGTTAGGTCACACTGGGCATCCATTAGCGGCCCTACGTATTTAGAGTCTTATTCCTTTAAGAGGAGTGATTGGCCAGCAAAGACAAAGAATCATTACCTTTGCCCGCCCCCTCCCTGCCAGCAGTCAATAATGAGGGATCATTAAAATTAATAGATGGACATTCCCCTTTTCTCCGGATCCTTATTGCAAAATCAGTGTCAGGGGAAATGAAGATTGAGCTTGGAGAAGGCGTCTAAAAGCCTCACAGTGATTGTCGTGAACTCATCTCCAGTGCCAGGCTCCTTTATCTACTGTAAGAGTCTGCACCTGCCTGAACTCTTGACTAGCAAGGGCTTTTACTGTAGCCCATTAAGAGCATCCCTAATGTGTGCTACAACGTACTTCAACATAAACATTCTGCATATGTACCAAAACATTTACAGCAAACAATGGAAGCCTGATTGCTCTGGATGTCTCTGAGTATTTTTTCCATGAAGAAATTGAGCTCTCAGACTGAACTAGAGAGGGTTATTGAATACATCGACTTTGATGTGGAGAATTGAGAACTGACGTGTTGCGATTGTATAAACAGACACTTAAAGATAATTCTCGCTTTTCACATTTTCTTAAGCTCAAACATCTGTGCTGCCGCTAAATTTTCATAAAACCTTGCACAACATTTCATGCGTCACAAAAAAAAGAGAGCGAATCAAGCTGAATGATTGCAGATGGAGAATAAAAGACGCCACAAGATTTTCCAGGCCCCATCTGGTTGTCTTTCTGAGCGTCTCTTAAAGTGTCTTTTAAAAAGGTGATTTGTCTGTGGGTCCGCAACGATGTGACCATGTCAGCATGTCAGCGGGTCATCTGTTGGGCCTGTCACACGTGAAACGGTCCCGTGAAAGGGGTTCGTGTACACCTGCGGAGCTTGACAACTCCACCCTAAAGCTACACATAAGAAAAACATATGTAAACACATACTAAACCCTTCACACACATGTTCCTCATCTTCTTTCTTTATCATCCAAAACGTTATTGATAAGACGGTCTGTTTATATTCATCTGACATATGTTGCATGTCAGATGTGCAAAAAAAAAAAAAAAAAAAAATCTCAAAAACGGACTCAAGGGACCCAAAAAGATCAAATGTAGAGCTGGCTTATAGGGCAGGACTATCAAAGGTCCTTCAGTATGGTCAAGCAATTATCTCTTAAAGCATCTCTTAAAGCCACCCCCATGGTTCTCTCAACATGCCCTTCATAACAGTGAGGATTTACTGCCTGCAGATGGCCGATGAGAGACGAGGGCAGGAGCTCCAGTACTGTGCCTATGCACTCACTTTATAAAAGCCCAAATCAAGGGCTCTATGGGAATACAATGGAGGAGGAAGTGGGGCCATAAAGACACCATAAATCCACACAGTGAAACTTCTAAGTCGTACCCTGTGCCAGGTGTGGTGTGCGCATGTGGACCCCGGGGAGAAAATGGCACGCGCTGCAATCATTATGATCAGAGACTGTTTTTTGCTTGTCCATGCTGTTTTCTGCACCGTGGAGATCCTGTTGTATGTCAGCATTTCAGTCATCCTGCCAGTCAGATCGTCAATCAGTCGAGTCATTTGATCATTTGGTCAGATAATCAGTGGCTGTATGCAATGTGCAAATGCATGAATAAATACTTTCTTGGAAGTAATGTGTATAATTTTCAGCATAAGAAATAGACATTTATGTGGAGTTAAGAGAAGAGTAAAAATGATGCAGATTATTGAGAAATCATTCATTCCTGATCAGCAGCTGACATCAAAGAGGTCAGGTACACATTTCTGATGTCAAGCAAAAAAAAGTCAGCTTTACTATTTCTCATCTCTGCCAAGTGTAAGTCTGGAAAGATGGATTTGGTTGTGTGTATCCGTGTGTGTGTGTGCTGACCATCAGCCTAATATTTTTTGTGTTCACTTATGACTATGTGCTCAAGGACCGCTTGTGGTTGTGATGATTAACATTTTTTTAAAAACCTATTTTATAAGAACATTCAAAAAGCTTAGACTTCAGTCTTTTCATGAGTCCTTTCCATTTTTTGATATGTGTGACGATATAGCAATTTCTGATAATCGGCTAGGCTTACTTGTGTGTTGCAAGCCACATTTTGACTTTTTTCATGGCTCAAAAATCCATCAATAGAAATGTTTGGTCTCATCTTGAACTGTAGCATCTGCTGATTAATTCCATACTCAAAATGTTATTATCCACTGTCATTTAGAGATGAATAAATCCCTCATCAACCATCTTGCCTGGTTTTATTTTTCTGTGTTACAACAAAATATTCTAACAATATATAAATTGAGAAATTTGGACCTTATTGTTTATTGTTTCCTTGTTAGTTTAGTTAAGACAACCTCCTGGTTTGGTTAAAATACTATTACATTATTCTATAGGTCTTAAAGATATGAAATTGAACTACAGAAAAACACTTTATTTCACACTTTACATAAGTATATAAGAGAACTTACTCTATACTATACTGCAAATTAATAATAATGCAAAACCACAAACAAACAAGACAACAACTTTATTCAAATGTCTGCTGCTTGCATCTGGCAGTGGTGGAGTGTCTGATCACTGCCAGACACACCTGGAGGAGATCTGCACTCCACTGATTGCACTCTTCTCGGTAATATTGCTGGTCGCAATCAGATAAGAAGCACAATAAAACATTTCCTGATGCACTGAGTTACAATGCTGCTTAAGAGATACAGTCTGAATATCAGTCTCCAATTGAAAACAACGTATGCATGTGACTCATTGAAACCATCTATTTTACAACGAATCCTGTGAGCCACACCGTTGTATCATTCGAACCTAAACACAAATAAATTCTGTTTCTGTATCAATCCTGCTCCTAAAATATCACAGTTATTAGTATAAACTTTTATTTATGCAGGTTCTTTAAATGAATAGCTCCACATTTTCATAAACTTACTTTTCAAACTGTCAACTTTTACATAATTACATGCAGTGCAGCTCAGAGGTCTTCGCTAAAAATGTAACATTTAGAAATGTAGGCATGCATCTGCCAAAGTTCAACCAGATAAAACCTTTTGGGCATTTATTTCTTCTGCATGCATAATTAAGTGTTCCTTTATTATGAAAAATATAATGCAATGGTATAATTTTCTTGAATTTCACCAAAAATAAAATCGCTATTTAAAGGTTCTGTATTTTTGAACATCAATATATTGATGCAGGTCTTTCAATAGATGACAATAGATTTTGAAGCTCGACTTGTTTTTATATGCTTTACGTAGTCTCCCTACTTGACTGCTGCTTCACCAGTGGAAACCATGGCCCAGAGTCATCTCTCCACTGTGTCAAAGGCTACCGCGCTGTCAGAGGAAGACTAAGGTGAGGACAGGGTGCCAGGAAAAAGGGGCGTGGCTGCATCTGTAAATAGTGGGGCTATTTTGGGTATACACCACGGCCGTACAGGGGAGCACCGCCTAGGCCTGTCTTCTGTCACTATGGGGATGGGCGCTTCATAACTTTGCTGGATGGAAAAAGTCTGGAGGACTGGCAGGTGGTACACAGGAGTGTGGCACAGCTCCCATGGCGAAGAGCTGTTTCACTCATAACTACCGACCACTAACAATACTCACTGGAAAACACGCAGGCCTCTGCTTGTTCCTAACATATCAGCTGTTTGTTGCATTTTATTCTGCTAAAGTACAGTTTTGAATTTGTTAGAATTTAATATTGAAGCAAAGCTGGAACACACAACCAAACACCACCTGCTGATTGATTTAAGACGTGACCTCTTTGTAACATATGGGGGTAAAATACATTCAACTAGTGTGTTTTAGGAATTAAAACAATAAAGTAATACAATACTAAATAAGTAAAGAAAAAAAATCTGTGTTAAAACAGTATTTCTACCTACTCTTGTCAATGTCCAACTGTCTCCATTTCAGGTTTTATTGGGGATATAGGAACAGGTTGGGGCAATCTGAAGTTCACTAAGGTCAGGCTGTATAACACAAGAATATCACACAGCCAGGTTAAAGAAAAGCCTTAAAAGTTAAAGCACAGCCATATGGGCCATGCGTGTAATAGTAAAAGAATGCTTTCAATATAACTACAGAGAAAAAGAGGGGAAAAACTGGCAACTAATTCAATCTTTAAGATTTAGATTTGGTGTAAGAATTTGTATTTAAGGTCAAAAAGAACAAAATGATGAGTCAAATTGTAGTATACTGTAGGAAACTAATAACAAACTCCTAAAAAAGAGTAAATGTAAATATGACACCCAAATAATTGAGGTTGTATCCATGGTCACCATTATGTCATTTATTAATTCATTGTTGAGAACACATTAAATGCACTTAAAACACATTTTCATTTTTCATAAATATTTCATATTAAAGAGATACGTTTCACCTTTTGCCACAGAAAAGCAATAGAGTTGCAACGATCTTGTAGCCAAGAAAGAGAGTAAGGCACAAAATAGAAACCTTATTCATATAGTTTAGTCATGCTATTATACTATATGTCCAAAAATGTATTAGGAAGCTATATTGAAAGCTATTGTCAGCTAAATGATCCCCAACATTAGGTCGATGTGCATGCTCCAAAAGACAGATAACACAGAAAAGACTGCAGCCGAATGAAAGAAAAAGTCGATGTTGGTACATCTATGACACGACAGTGGAAATCAATCTACAATATTTGGTCTGGAAGCAAGAAACCCTGCTCTGTTTCTACGGTAAAGTGCATAATGTTTTTTTGTTTTTTTTTATGGGGAACCACTCTACGTTAAAGTCTCTGACAGAAAAAGGAAACTTGGACAATAATTTCACCAAAGATAAAATCCTTTGGTTTACACAGATCAATTATTGCCAGCTGTAAGTAACAGTCCTGCCAACTCCTCAGCTGAATCACCCAGATGACTAGTAAAACTGAGCCTGTGGCATATTTAGATTATCCCTGTGCCTATTTACATGCAGACCTGCAGTGCAAGAAGTTATAGACATATATATTGTCCAGGAGTATTCTCATTTAAATTCAGCAGGTAAGCATACCATTGTTCAACTATCTTATAGCTGGGGGAGAAGAAAACTCTGATACCTGCCTTTATAAGCCCCTGCCAGCCAGGAACTGTTGTCCTAGGATATGTTCTATATATTTTCACTGATTGTCTGTGCATCATTATGTCATGGTCTGGGTGGAGGACTGGAAGACTTGGGCAGGATGATAAAAAATAGGCACTAAGGTGAAAAGCATAATGCAGGATAGTAGAAATGGTATAAATCATATCAGGGGTGAAACATGAAAAAAAGGAGAGCTAAATAGCAAACTGCATGATATAAGCATAAGGCATACATAAGTTTTCAAATACATGTTTATACAAAAGAATATCATACATAACATTCAGTATAAATGAACAATGAGATAATAAGGAACCAAGAAAAAAAATACAATTCTAATCTATTCACATACTCCCTACATATTTTCAACCTTTTATTCTGTTTCCCTGTAAACAAATCATTGAAATGATACAAAAATGTCATAGAAATCTTCCACTTTACATGGTTACAATGAACCATGGACATTTGCATTTTGTGTGACTGCTGCTGTTGTTGGCTGTCAATATCGCTGCTGTAAGGCACCCATTCGGTTGTTGTTGCGGACTGACTGCACAAACAAATGAACCAAAGTGATGAAGCCTGACAGTTATTGTCCCATTAGTTTGTCCATGCATTAACATACAGATCACACTCAAAATGAAGATTGTCATTTGACGATGATAGAAGAGTAATTCAGTCTCATTGAGCTGTTTGGTCCACTAAAGAACATCTGCTGTGAATTAAGGCAAGTGTAGTCGTATACTTTGCCCCCTGATATCACTTCCCTTTTGTAAATATAACATTCGTTTGTTTGTTCAAATGGAGCTTGCCATGAACTGTCAATGTGAATCTGCAGCGAGTCCTTGAGTGAGGAGGAGCTGATGGCAAGACTGGTCAGGTGGGAGATCCTGGTCACAAATTAATTCTTTATTATCTGGATCTCTAGGTTGTTTTTTTTTTTGTCCTCTTTTTGTTGTTGATGATGATGCTGTGTGTGTGTGTGGGTGTGTGTGCTGCTGCAGAACACTTCAGGACGTCTATGCATGAGTGTGCACGGAAATGTTGGAGAGGTCGTTCCTGATGATCTCGTTAACTGTGGAAACAAAGGAGTGGGAGATCATTATTCAAAATTCACATTGAATAACAATTCAGACTATTAAAAACAATGCTATAGTTAATACAGTAAGAGGCGGCCTAGAAGTTACAGAGGCAAGGTTTGTGATAGGAAGGTTGCCAGTTTGATTCCATGCTGGGGAAAAAATGTTGAGTGAGTGCATCTTATGGTTCTGTTTCATATTTTGTATTAGATTTGAAAAGAACTGACTGAAAACTGCAGGAAACAGCTAGCCTGTTATATCCATTTATTTTACTTTACAGCAAAGTGTAAAAATGACAAATTGTGCTTTTACAGGGCTATTTTTGGCCCCTCATAGTAACTTGCTGGACTCTTGTTGTCACTGTAAAGTTGCCTGGCAACCAGCAGAGACTCCAGATGTTTCTGTTTTTACAATATGGTTTTTGTATTTATAAAACAAATGAGATATACCATCTTAATTAGTGAGCTTTAGAGGTAGGCCAAATTTGATTACATTAGGACACAGCCACTGTTTCCAGTCTTTATGCTAAGCTAAACTAAGCTAAGCGCTAGTTCCATGTTGAATCAACAAACATGAGAGTGGTATAAATCTTTCTATCCAGCAAGAAAGTGAATATCACAAAATGTCACAATTATCTTTTCAATTTTGTCTCCACCTGATGACATCATATCAAATTATACATGCTGACAGAATTTTGACAGAAGACTGTCTGAAATAAATAATGCCTGATATCATATGGGTAATACTACACTAAATTCTTTTTTAATTTGTTCTGGCAGAGATATGGTTAAGTTGGAAAATACTGGATACCAGTAGCTGCAATCCAAACATATCAATGTCATTACCAGCCTTTTACAACTCATATCGGCTCCATACACACATCTTTTTTTCAAGTCATCGTCTTGTCTTTCCTGCACTAGTTCCTGTGCCCGCGCCTTTCCCACAGTCGGGCAGACGGAGATCAGTCCCCTGCCTTTATCTGCTCTGTGTTCTTTGGCAAATCAGAGGGAAGTGACTGTGAAGATGACGAGGGCCGAGAGCCCTGTGGCTTAACGCAAACAAGAAGCTCCTCAGTCATAAAGTTTGCTGTGATAAAGTGGACTGATGTAGACAGAGAGAGAGAGTCTGGTGCAACCACTGTTCGCAGTGAGGAGACAGGAAGTCCACCCACTCCGAGGTCTGAAGTGGGCCTGCAGTTTGTTATCACTAGATACTGTTTGGTGAATGATGAAGCATCTGCTCTGATTCGGACAAAAACAGGCTGTGGTCCTTTTAATATCCAACTATTACACTGCTTTGAATTGATGTCATTACAATGCTATACAGAAATGAAAAATGAATGTTTTTCAGCTCTCTCCTGTAGATTTATTCAACATGTAGCCTTCTGATAAAAGATGTCAGACTACTGATTTCGGCTAAACTGATCTATTGGAGAACAAAACAAACAGCATTAACAATGAATACATTGACACGGCTGGGTTGCGCTTTTTTAAAGAAGTAGGCCACACACTTATAATAGCCTGCTCTGCTTTCTATATGCAGTAAACCACCCACGTATACACACAAACAGGTTGGATGGGACTAACCTCCCTCAACAGGAGGAACTCCCATTGGAAAAATCCAACCTGTGCCAACACTGCTGGCTGTTTTCAACCCTATTCTGCTCCGGGCTAAACAGGCATTTACACGCTGAGGTTATTTTTAGCACTGCCATCGCAGGATATAAAGGAAGTGCAAGCATATGTACAATTAAATGATCAAACTTTAATGTCACTGCTCATATCTGTAGCCGAGATGAGAAAACAGCTCCAGGTAATTCTGAAGAAGGAAAAGGGAAAACCCAACGGTGGCAAAAAGCCACAAATGTGTGCCCTTTTTCTTTCTCAGAGGAAAAGCAGTGGCTTCCTTTTCTTCTTTTCAGTCACTGCACAATATAGTGACGTCTTCCCCCGCCTAACTGCGGTGTTGTTTTGCTACGCTTTATCAACTAATAGTTTCCATTGGCATGCCCGATAATGTTCCATTCTGAAGAAATGAAAGATAAAAAGAGAAAGGTAAAACAGTGGCTCCTGTGTTTTCAACTGTGTACTCTTTCGGCAATGTGAGAATCTCAGACACAGGATGTGGCCAACTGTTACACCACAAGACAACACCAAGTAGCTATTTTTAGCTGTTTAATGGGGTGGCTTGTCACTATTTAGCTGCAACAGCTTCTCGGAAATGAAGAAATTTTAAAGAACAGTTGATGTAACCTGAAAGAGTGATAACACACACAAAGGTGATAACTGAGTAAGTGTCCTTTATGCGCATGCAATATAACTCATATTGAGTTTGGACAGCTTTTAAGATGCAATTAGATTAATTTAATTAAAATATTTTGTTTAGTAAATTGATTTGAATTTCTATTTTTTTTTTCTTTTTTTGTGAGATTAAAAAGAAAAAGTCAAGATCAGGTGTCTGTGTTCAGTCAATGCACTTTTTTGGGGTATTTTAAGGCACACACTCACACATGACAACGTTTAATTTTTCACCTTCCCTGAAGTGACTAGATAACCACAAATATGCAGCATAAGGGAAGGCAGTCAGACATGCTGGGGAACATTTTGTTCAGAGTGGAATTTGGCTCCAAAATTTCATCCCCTTGCATAATGTGTATGGGCAGCGGTATATTACAAGATCTCCTCTGTAAACCAGGCCTTGTAATGCTGGTTATAATATTTTAAAAAGCGTGCCAGAGGTTTACTTTCCATTTCCATGATCTCTATGCGCTATTGTTAAAATGAATGCGATGTTATGTTAAACAATATCCATCCATCCATCTTCTTGCCGCTTATCCGGGGTCGGGTCGCGGGGGCAGCAGCCTAAGCAGGGAAGCCCAGACTTCCCTCTCCCCAGCCACTTCGTCCAGCTCTTCCAGGGGGACCCCGAGGCGTTCCCAGGCCAGCCGAGAGACATAGTCTCTCCAGCGTGTCCTGGGTCTTCCCCGGGGTCTCCTACCGGTGGGACGTGCCCTGAACACCTCACCAGGGAGGCGTCCGGGAGGCATCCTGATTAGATGCCCGAACCACCTCATCTGGCTCCTCTCGACGTGGAGGAGCAGCGGGTCTACTCCGAGCTCCCTCCGGATAACTGAGCTTCTCACCCTATCTCTAAGGGAGAGCCCAGCCACCCTACGGAGGAAGCTCATTTCGGCCGCTTGTACCCGCGATCTTGTTCTTTCGGTCACTACCCAAAGCTCATGACCATAGGTGAGGGTAGGAACGAAGATCGACTGGTAAATCGAGAGCTTCGCCTTTCGGCTCAGCTCTCTCTTCACCACGACGGATCTGTGCAGAGTCCGCATTACTGCAGACGCCGCACCGATCCGCCTGTCGATCTCCCGTTCCATCCTTCCCTCACTCGTGAACAAGACCCCGAGGTACTTGAACTCCTCCACTTGAGGCAGAATCTCATCCCCGACCCGAAGAGTGCACTCCACCCTTTTCCGGTTGAGGACCATGGCCTCGGATTTGGAGGTGCTGATTTTCATCCCGGCCGCTTCACACTCGGCTGCGAACCGATCCAGTGAGAGTTGGAGGTCACGGTCTGATGAAGCCAACAGGACCACATCATCTGCAAAAAGCAGTGACCCAATCCTGAGGTCACCAAACCGGACCCCCTCTACACCCTGGCTGCGCCTAGAAATCCTGTCCATAAAAATTATGAACAGGATCGGTGACAAAGGGCAGCCCTGGCGGAGTCCAACCCTCACTGGAAACAAGTCCGACTTATTGCCGGAAATGCGGACCAAGCTCTGACAATAACAATAATGATGCAAAAGTAATATGTTTATCGTACGTAAATGAACTCTCTGTGGCCTGGCATCCCTCTCAACAGCTTTGGAAACTTATTTTGTTTCTTTTTCAGTTGAGCAGGTTAATAATGGAAGGCTCTAACTGGGAGGATACCCTCTCATGAATAAACAAAAACAGTGGAAAAATGAACTCCAAATATTCCCCTGTTGAAAAAAGGAAAAAAGAAAAGAAAAAAAAAAAGAAAACGTGCACTGCTAGTCTTACGTCAACAGAGTGACACCCTTTATTAGCCGTAGTGCCAGTGCAATCAGTTAACTACAGCCCGGACCTGTCAGGACTTATACTCAGGGCTGGGCGCCTGAAAGATCTATTTCAGGCAGGTGTGAGAGTGACACAAAAATATGACTGAGCTTTACTGTGATGCCAGCTGTGTTCAATATTTCAATGGACAATCCAACTCCTTTGTAAAGGCCTACCAGTGTTTGTTGGCGGTGGCTTATAGCTAAACCTTGTCTCCATCAGGCGTGACTGCAGGCTGAATGCGTGTTGACCTCTCAAAGATAATCTGTCTGTATAAACTGTAATGAAAAATGATTTGCATCTACCTGCCTGAGGGATGGTCCAGTGTAGTTGCTGGTGGTGTAGTACACACACATGAATAATGCCGATAACGGAAACTTTAATGCACTTCATCATTTCAATTATAAAATTTGTAAGCATGTAATATTACTGTATAACTATGTCTATATGTGTATGGGTGGGGGCGTGTTGCTCCAGGTTCTCACAAGAAGATATAATCTAAGGTCTGTTTGAGTAATAGATCCACGCATTTGAGCACTTATCAGATATCAGGTAAAGAGCATGACATTTATACTAATATTGAAAGAGAAAAATTGACAACATTGCAATTTCATTCGCTGCATCCATGAAGGTAAACAGTAGAGAACAGCAGTGGAATAAGTAAGAAGGACTTTTCATAATGCAGTGAATGTTGTTCTGAAACTCAGATCTCAATCTGATGTACATGTCAAGGGGTAAAAGAGGAAAAATAGATGGGTTAAAGCGACATTATTGAATTTGTTTGCGTGTTTTAATGTGCTAATTTACAGGAAGACTTGAGAGAACTATATAGATTTTGAGGCTTTATCATCCACATCCTGTTACTCATCAACTAGCCAGAAAACTGCACCCATGCAGCTAGTCTGGAATACTTATTGCCAGACAAAAAGAAACGACCCTTGTTTGGTACCAGACTACACAAATGAGATAATTTATGATTTAATTTGTGATAATTAATTTATAAAAGAACCCCTGGATATTGCAAAGCGCTTGGTGTTTGTGACTCTGATATAAAGGATGGATGGGAAACAGACTTTACATTGCTGAAATTCGAGCGTTCTGAGTCTATGAGTTCAGCGTGAACCTGACCTGCATTGGGGATTTAGTTAGCATTGTTAGTAGCGAGCGCTGTGCGTTGGGGTTCGATAACAGCCGGGCTTCCTCAGAGAACAGAGGATGCCCTGTGGTCTGGTGAGACGCAGAGCCTCGAGTCCTGAGAGTCGCTCGGAGGTTCCTGCTGTCGTAACTTGATCTCCTTCAGCCAAATCAGGTCTAACTGGCAGTGACCTGGCGGAGAGTGACTTCACGTTCCATCAGCTTCATGACCTCTGAACTCAAACTTGTAACAGAGGCTTCCTGTCAAGGACTTATGTTCTCACTTGAAGTCTCTTGATATCACAGGAGCTGAGGGCACTTTCCTGAACTTCGCTCACTTTCACTGCATGAACACACTGCAGCTGTGTTAGGGTCAAGGACCTTCACGCTTTAGCTAAGGGTGATGTTTCCTATGCTTGCTTGTACCTCCTGTAGAAGCACTTCAGGTTTGTGAGAAAGAGGTGGTTGCTTCCTTCTATTGTGGCCATTCAGACTCTTAGCAGTATGCTAGGAAGTATGTCTGAGTCATAGAGGCTCTTTTACATAAACACTGATAAACACTGGCATCAAATCTGAGCAGGAGCTCACAGAGAGTAAAAGGCGACTGGCTGCAATACAGATTCAAACTTAAACCTCATCTGAACTTGTACATTCATGTGAAATTGATTTGGTGGGGAAGCCAAACTAGAGCTCAAACTTGCTGGAGAGAGACAATTGAATTTCCTGGTACATATTACTTTTGTTTCCCTGCTATATCAAATCTTCTCTTGGCTTCAGCAGAAACACTTAATGGACAATTTGCTGCCTCCTACACACGGCTCAAACGGCTGGATGCAGACGCTCGGACAGCGTCACTTATCTTGCATTGATAACCAGCAGCGTCAAAAATAGGGAGGGGGTCAGAGGTCGGAACACACACGTGAACGATGGAGAGGAAGAAATAAAGACAGAGCGACTGAAAGAGAATGAGAGAAATGGACAGAGACACAATCATTATTCCCACAGATAAACACAAATGGAAAGAGACAAAGTGTTCCACTAATGCTTCATCGTGATAAAGTGCTTCATAAATTCATCTGAGCCTTGCAGGTAGACAGCTTCTAATCCATTGCAGGGATCCCTTTGGGCCTAATGATGTGATGATATGTACAGACAGCATATTTCATCCCCACGGCTACCCTGATGTGTGAAGCCCAGGGCTTTACCATGTGGAAACACTCAGACTCCGCAATTGACAGAGGGGATGGAGAGAAGAAAAAAAAAGTGAAAGAGATAGGCCTGCAGAGAGCCGGTTTGTTTTAAAACAAAGCTGGGTTTACGTTGAGAGCTGAAGCTCAGGTTTTACAACCGCCCTGCAGCAGCTGTGTGGCACTGTGGAGACGCTGCCGTGCCAGGGGCCGCAGCCAATCATCGCCTCACACTGCTAAGGTGAACAATGATGAAATAGAGTCAAGGAAAGAAAGAATAATGTGAGGAATAGTTGTTGACAATGAAAAAATGATGGAGAGGAGACACAGATGGAGAATGAGACTGATTAGAGGACACAGAGAAGGTAAATACGTACAAAACAGGAAGTGCTGTGTGTTTATAAACTGGCGGTGAGACTTTAAAATGTGATTCAGGACATAAGGAGCCTGAGCGGAGGATGCCAAGTCTGGATGGATATGATCCTTCTTTTTGGAAAGCTGAATAGAAAAAGAAGAAATAAAGTGAAGAGCGTAAACAGTAAGTACTCTGATGTCACTGAGGAGATTTCCAATCAATACGTCTGCTGCTGTTTTTAGACAAAGGCTCCTCGCTCAGTTGGATAAGAGAGCTAGATCAGCCTTGAGAAATAACAACGACATATTCTCCATGCCTCATGTGGAGAGACAAAGTGGAGCTGAGCTCTAATCTCCACCTGTGAGTCTCTGATGTGCCTCACTTTTTCAAAGGACATGCTTTATGGCTCTCTGTAGTCAGATGATTCTGACATATTGCCAAAGTAAATGACCTGAGCCAGGAGAATTTAGGTGTCTACCTGATCCAGATTAAAATCACTTGAATATAGCCAGAGTAACTAGAAATGCTGTGATCCAGGCTTGAGAACAATAAAACAGCAGTATCCCAAATTAGACATCTAAAGACAACAACTTTTACTGAAATCTCCACCGCCGGTGTGCTTATTTTGGCTGCAGCGGTGCACAACCTTTGTCTTTGATCTTGCATGGTGTGCTGTGCCTCTCCCTATCTCACCTCACTCTGTCTCTCTTTGTGAGCCTGCCACTTCCCTCTCCTCCTCCTCCTCTCATTTCCTCCCAGGCCCAGGAGGCCGCGGGTGTGCTCGCTTGAGGTCGCTCTCCAGGGAGGATGAGGGGGAGGTGTTTACATGGTTGGACTTGCTCTCCTGTGCCCTCATCACTGACTTCTCTGAAATCGTCAGACTGCATTGCAAACAATAACAAAATCTTTTAAATCTTTTAAAGAATAAATTACACTTAAAATTCCCACGCTACAGCCGAAAAAAGTGTGGTTCCACAAGGCAACGAATGATGGAAATGGAGGAACTATTAACAGATGGACAAAAGTGAAACATGTTGAAGATACCCTTAAATCAAAGTCCTTTAACAAATCTTTTATGTTTTGGGACATTTTTTTAATTTTCAAATTTGACATTAGGCTTAGAGTTTGTGTTCCAATAATGCAGTATAACTAACATCTGTTAATGCACTTTAATTATTTCCTGTCAGTTGAAAATAGTAAAGTGAATTCATGTCTTGCATTCTAACTGCCAAAAGTGTACTTCTATATTAATACATGGTGTGTACTTGATCTGTAGAAAAAAAAGTCCCAGTACAGCCCACACTGCTTTATTGACAAGTGATGTTAGGAAGTGCAGAGCAGATGTTCTAATGTTTAGCACCAAAATGGAGCCTTCAGTTACTCTGATTACACACTTCAGTTTGATTGCTTTGTATTGCAAAGTATTTATTTATCTGAATGGCAAAAATACCACAGCAAAACTCAACAATCAAAGTGTTTATCAAAAGCAAACATAAAAGTAAACGGCTGAGGAGCTTCTGACGTTTGTGTGTATGGATGACTCAAGGCTGTGAGAAATCAAAAGCTGGGTTTTACACAGCTAGTGAAGCAGAACTGAGTAAAGCAAACACCGCAGCCTGAAAATATACCAAAACTGAACGAAACACACATTTCTTTGTGATTGAGATATGAAAGGAGACAGATTAAAACTCTTTGTATGGCTCATTACCAATGGGTTTATGGTAAAATAACTCAGCCATCTGATAAACTCGTTGTGATTGATTCGGAATTAGAAACGTATGCTGCTGCGGAGTCTGATGCAGGCGGCTAAAGATTTCACTGGTTTTTCAAAAAATGGCACACAGTGAAAAATATGAGCATATTGAAACAATCATACTTCAGTTGGTCGCAGCCGTCTGAGTGAGAATTTGGCTGTGCACCTGCATATACTACGATTTATAACTGCGTTTGCGCTCGTGCTTGTGCTTCTTTAAATCACCTGATGCCTGTCAGTCGTAATGTGAGATGTCAGAATTGTTTTCCTTTATTTATAAGTAGAGAAACTGTATTCTCCGTGTCCAAAAAGCCTTACCTCAATGCAAGTTTATTGTTACTATCCTTCATAGATAAATGGCTCAGAGAGGCTCCTTCCTGTTTTTAAGTGTGTATGTCTGCTTGTGTGTGTATCAGCACATCATGGCCCTTGGTTAACCTGTCTGTTTTGCCATTTTATGAACGCACAACTCTGACAGTGTGTGCGTGTGTTCCTAGTTTGCCAATTCCAGGCATTTTATGAAACCAAATGTGTCCAGTTGGATATAAGGATTAGGATAACCTCTTGACGACTCACACAAGGCTTTTAGACTCTTCTTTTCTTTGTGTTCAACTAGGTAGCAGAACACTGGACACTGGAGGAGCCCCGTTGCTCCAACGCTCATACTGGCGACACTTTTCTGTAATGGGTTGTTTTACAGTTTTGGATAGCATGCTCTGATGAAAATGACATTTCCACTGATCCAGCATTATAGTGAGCTGGACAGAGTATTTTTGCAGGCCTCTAAAGTCACAGAAAAGGCCGTGAATAGCATACTGAAGGTAACTAAATCTTAAAAAGTGCTACGCGCAAGAACATGACCTCTTTCTTTTCAACATCCCCACTGAGTTCCTGCGATGTGACTCTGTACTGAAGCTGGGTGTGATCTGATTAACATTCTGTCTGCTGACTCCGAGGGCTGCCCTGCAACTTTAAATCCTCAGCGCCTGAGGGGATTCAAAGACACAGAGGAGGAGGAGGGAGGTTGCCGTAGGGCACTTTGCGGACTTATTCATGTAGTCTGGGAGCAGGAGTGAGGCTATCTTGGCAAATGTTCCATTTATCTCCTCTCCATTGATCCTGCTTTGATTTTCATAGAGTACAGGCAAACTTTCATCCATCTGGGGGCCGTATAGTTGTCAAGAAACCCAGATTGTCTTGAAATCAAATGCGAAGACAGGGCTACTCCTCCAGATAGAGTAGGTAAGACAGAGACATTTGCTGTCACATGTAAATCACAGAATCCTAGTTTCACCTGTTTCTGTCCGTGCTGTTTTGCTTCGCACTGATTTAATAGTTGCTGGGGCTTGCGAGGGAAACCGCCGCTTGAATACCTTAACAGAAACAGGAGCCCTGCTATTTTATTCTATGATGCAGTAAATCTGACTGATTTAATTAAAATATACGTGACATTTTCATTCACACAGTGTTTAGGAGCTGAGCTTTCCAACTCAAGCTCTCAGGGGATTTGACATAGCTGATTTACTACATAAGCAGAAAGACTTGTCTTGTTCTGTGGTATTAGAAAGTCCAATGGCTCTAAAAGAGAGTAAGATGTCAATTTCATGGCATAAAAACAATGGGTTACTTTCTATAGGGAACCCTTTAAAACACTGTACGTATTTTATTAATGGTTAATACATGATTTATGAATGATTAACTGCAAACTATTAATAAACAAACTGACCAAACAAGTTCTTCTTATTAATGATGTATATAAACTGTATATCTATAAGGCAACAATAAATTATTCATAATAATTTAATAACATCATTAGTTACATGTGTTTTAACACTAATGATGTCCTATTAGAAAGTTGTCACTTTAAACCTTTCAATTTGGCTTTAATAAACAGTATATTATAATTTAATAAATGGTATAAGTCCATTTTTAAGTGTTTATTATTCTTGTCAGAAATCTTAAATCCTCATATGAAGCATTTGTACTGGTGTGACATTAACCAGGAACAGTTAATGAATAATAACATCTTTAGAATAACAGTAGAGCATCATTTAAATTATTTTTTTTAACCTTTATTTATTTAGGGGAAGTTCACTCTGATGACCCTGATCACATTTGCTCAGTTACAGCTGCCTTGTACAAGCACAGTCTGATCTACTAACCACTGAGCAGCTCCACTGGTGCAGTAAGGGTTAATGGCCTTCTTAAAGGTGGTAATGAGGGAGGAGCAAGTGCTGCTTTTTCACTTTGCCCACCCAGATTTATCTTGTCAGTCTGTGGATTGAACCAAGGACCTCCCACTCACAAACTCACTTCTCTAACCTTTAGGTCACCACTCTCGTGGGGCTACATCTCATGACTCTCACCAGCAATAAAAAAACCCCCAAAAGTTTAAAAAAAAAGTACATATAAATGAAGAACTACTCCATTCAGAAATATAGCACATATACTTATAATGTCACTAATATGATAAAACACTATACACACAATACTTGTCTTGGTTATATCATTATATGTGACATTTGAGAGCTGGGATATTTCACTTCAAAAGCTTCAACACAGCAGTAAGTTAAAAGTACGTTGGCATTTCTTGAGCTACAGAACTCACTTTTGAGGTTTGTATAGCACCACTGCAGCCTTTCAACATTTAATCTCTCAGTGCCTCACACTATAAAAAAAAGGCTTAGCGCGCATGAAAGGATTTCCCTATTTGTTAGCATGTTGTTTTGAGAGGAACTGAGCTCAGCTGAGTACAATCGGGTGAGTCAGGGGACCCGTTGAGGTTTATTACTACCCTGGGTCATATGTCAACAGTAGGACACTTACAGTTCAGTGGTTATGATCATTCCCTTCCCTGAAATAAACCCATTCTCCCACTGCTTGGTAACTCTCTGCACTACAAGGAGCCACTGGTGGGAGGGAGAAAAAATTTGATCTTTAACTTTGGCAGTGTTTATCTTTCTTTGACTTTTTGTGTTTTGATTGCTTTAGCTGTGAAAGTCTATGTGTGTGTGTGTGTGTGTGTGTGTGTGTGTGTGTGTGTGTGAAGAACAGGGGCAGTGGGAGAAGCTGCCAGGGAAAATCATCAAGATTGCATGCTACTTTCTTCCACCTCAGATTTTCCCCTCTTTCTCTTAGTCTGTCTGTCTGTGCCTCCTGTATTAGTATGGCTGACCTGCTTCTTCTCATGCTCGTTGAATATTCCTGGATTGGAGGACATGAGGAGAATCTCCTGACCCAAAATCTCAGAAACCCTAACATACATGGCATGGCTTATGGATATCCATCATAAACTAGAGTATGACACTGAAAAAGAAGAAATACGACCTCTCTATAAGTGTATGAAATATACATTTTTGGGAAAGAGATTGATTGAGAATGGAATGAGTCTAATCTTTTATGACAGATTTGTTATTTTGATAGTTGCACTTTATGTTTACATGTCTCTGTTTAGAAAGATTTTTCAATGGACTGTAACACTGAAATGGGACATGTGCATTTGGTTTACAGTTTTGTGAAAGAATTTACTGGGACTCTCACCATTTCAAAGTTTATATCTGCATCTTTATTTTAGTCTCTCTTGTACTTTCCGTCTTCGTGCCCCCTCCTCCTGTCTCTCTCTCTCTCTCTCTCTAGTTCTGTCTTGACTATCTCTCCCACTCTCTTCTTTCTGAGGTATCTGCGGAGACGATAAACTCTGCCAAAAGTTGCAAAACCCAACGGCTTTCCCCATCTCTCCCTGCTGGATCAGACTTCTCTGTTGACATCCGTCGCTACAGGATACTATTTCACTGAGCTAACAAATTTCAGATGGGGAGCTGTTATTAAGTGGTCTGGAGTGGAGACCTGCTCCTGTTTACTGATGCCACAGGTATTTACATCCCCTACATGCCGACCAAAAACACTGCTGCGCCACTAGGGGCAAGCATCTCAGTGCAGTTATTACTGTGTGTTGAACGGAGGATCCCATCAATGAACCGCATTCAACTGTCTGTGAGTGCTAAATTGTCCTTAGGAAAGTCATCCCGCAAGCTCCTGGGTTGCCTTGAGGTGGATCCTGACCTTTGACCTCTCTGTGGAGAGTTAAAAAAGAATACTTTTCTTTTGGTGGCTCAATTGTAGTTGTTTGGAGTTCAGAATGTGCTGGAACAGTATGAGTTTTCCATGTGCTCATTTCTTTAAATGCCAGCTGGAAATATCCTAGATTCAAGGCAAATTTATGGTTTATGTGACTCTGCAGCATTTGTGGTGTTCACAGTAAGATCGGTTATCTCCACAGAGGAACTGTGTTTTGTGGTAAATGCAGTAGTGATGTAATGTTTGCGGTGATTACAGAATGTCCTTTTAATCACAAACAAACCAACACAGTAACCGTCATTCATTATAACCTCTAAAATAAGCACACAAAGACCTTTCGCCTTGTGTGCCAAAAATGAAGGAAATTAACCTTTAAATTCAATAATTGGAAGCCAGAAAAAAAGCACATAACAGCTTTAAGGCTGAAATCGTAACTTAGATGCAAGCTTCACTAAGGCACAGATAATGACCTTACAGCCTTGGGAGGGAGACTCAGTCCATGATCATCCTGTCAGAGCAGTCAACCACACTGACATTTGTCATATTATGATTCAGTAATGAGAGTGTCTGGCGTGAGGTGGTAGCTCCATGATCACAGATATACACAGAGAGACCCCTGCCAAGCCACAGGCACTGTCTGAGTACTGACCCACTGTGATCCGTGTGGCTCGGTGGCTTTTCAACGTGTGTTTGTTAAACCTCAGAATGTGAGCCACATAAACCCAACCTCTAAACGGCTGTGTCAGGAGAAACTATATGACGCATGGTGAACTGAAAGAATATAGCTTTAATGAATAGACGCAAATGGATCTGGAGAAGGAAGCATTTACCTTGTGGCTTTACTCTTCTATATTTGTGTTCTTCACTGAGGTTCAAGCTACTTTTAATGCCATGTAATTGATTTCCATATAACGTCCACACGGTGCGTTCACTTTTCTACACAGCTATGAATAACGGAGGAAAGTAAAACACATATCCATACAGTAGCATATCTGCGTCACACATTTCTAACATTTGGGTAAAATAAACACAAAATTCGAATCAAAGTCTCCCATCTAAATGTGTGTGAGTATCAGATCCCAGACACAAAAGAAACCCAATTTGTTTAGATAATTTAGCTGCAGTTTTTCAGCAGACACATTCCTTCTCAGTGACTGTGGATATTATGACGGAGCGACTGAAACCAGACCAGATCCTCTGGCTCCGCTGCCAGGGGTTTGGGGTGCACACACACGCATGAAAACCAGCACAATGTGGTAATGAATGGATTGAATTGTTGCAGATTCATCTTGCTACACTTATCAGAACTAATAATATTCCCAATGGTTTAGCAAAGAGCTAAAGAATCAAAGCACTAATGCTATGACCCCATTGCCACTGTCATATGTAACCACTTAGATCCAATTATTTGCTAAACTGCACGCAATCTTGGACAATAGTGTCTCTAATTGAGAGGGCTTCATAATATGTGTTACCAAAAAAAAAGCTGATCACAACCAGGAATCTGAAGGCTCTTATGTTCAGCCAATGGGACAGAGATAAAAGAGATGTAAGAGGAAACAGAGGGTGCTAAGGTAATCCAGAGGACTTCCACTCAACTGCAAAGGTATACCTCTTCTACTGTGGCGACGGCGGGGTATATTACTGTACTTCCATTCTTCATATCACAAACAAACACTGTAGTATCTTCTTTAAGAGAGTGATGTCAAGTTTTGAAGTGTGTGCTACTACAGGGGAAAAACATGAAAGACCACCAAATTTTGCCAATATAATCAACATTTACAAGTTTGTAAGATCAGCTAATGAGTTGTCCGTTGAATAAAATTGTATTAACTAATCTATCAATACATTTCAGTTAATAACCTACTGCTAACAGATCTTAAAAAGTCCTCATATTTGCTACTGAGCACACTACTTCAAGTGCTGGGCAAGGCCTGTAATATTTGATGATGTGTGTGGTCAGAGACAGCCACTCGATTTGCGCAGTAAAACTAGTGTTTTTTTAAATCCTAATGAGAAGAAATTGAATTAAATATATTCCTGATCCCAAAAGTCTATTTGTCGATCCATAGCTTAGGCGGTCAATGACTCTCAAAGGCCAAACCTAGAGTGCAGCCATCTATTAATTTTTCCTATGACTATAAAACTTCTCCAGCGAGCCCAAACTTTTACTTATACCTCACCATGTCAAGGGCTGCCAGGAAAACCAGACTCCTAATATCAGAAGGCAGCAAGAACAACAATAGTTCAAAAAAAAAAAAAAAAAAAAAAAAAAAATCCACATCCTCTTTGTAGTCATAAATAATAAAAAAGCCATCACCCTTCTTCATGTATCTGTCAATATCACTATGTCTAAAAGGAGACCACGTTCTTGGGATTGCACTTAACCACAAGACAGCTTTTCTCTCTGTGTACTCTTAGCTGGTGCTTGACCTGCTCCCCAAAGGCCAGAGGGTCAAAGGTGGAGTGTTGTGAAAGCATAGTCTGTCACTCGCTCTTGCAGTGCTTCCACATCTCTACTGGCTAAATGAGATAAACACACATGCAAATACATACAATGTCTAAACATACAGGAGCAGCTCTGCTTTAGCGAGTCCCATTAGACACTTCAACCTTCAACTTTAATGAACGCCCCTCCCCCCTTCCACCACCTCAAATCCTCTCTTTTCAGGTCCCCCCCCTCCGATCCAAGAGCCAGCCTTGCGGCACACTCCAATGTTAGCGACTCAGCATGTTTTCAGCACGGTGTGGATGTGCTCTCAATCATCATTAGGGGTTTTGCGGAGTCCTGGGGTCTGGGCACGTTGCCAGGATGTGTAAAAGTTTCCATGAGGAAAGCCTCAAGTTGCGTACAGAAGCATCAGTGGTGGACGGAGATCCTCAGGAAGGTTAGAATGCCTTTCTTTTTTTTTTTTCTGTTTCCGGAGGGAAGGGGCACCGACAACATTTTGATTTTCAGTTTGAGAAAACAAGCCTAGTAGAGTTTCAAATGCAACAAACCTTGAATAGAGGAGGAAACAATCACAAGGAAAACTACCCTGTAACACGAGGCAATCAGAGCACATATGTCAACTGTCAGAAATCGGCAGAGGCTGTGTTGCACTCTGTGTTTTTCTTATTTTTGGGGAATAAGGGCCCTCTGTTTCCCTGAGAGGCAGCTGGTAGAAATCTGGGCTTCTGATTAGCACTAGTTCCTGTTGCTGTGTGCTGCATTCAGCTGCATTTCATGATATCACCCATCACAGCAGCAGCTAATGAGACAGGACACACAGCAGCAGCCTCACAGGACCAAACGCCTAACCCGGCCAGCACACCACTCTCTGCACTCCACAAACACACATACACACATATACAGCAAAACGCCTATAAACACAGGGAATAGCAGGATCCAAGTAAAAAGTTTGTAATGCGTAACATTTTCCAAAATTGTCTGAGTTGAAAAAAGCCAAGTGTAAGATTAAAACTATACATGTGTTTTGTGTGTGTGTGTGTGTGTGTGTGTGTGTAGATGCACAAGTGTGTCAGTGGCTGTTTGAGACAAGAGGTGGTATAATATTACCAGAACTGCTCCTTCATATGCGTGACAAAACATGCCGTCATTTTAGCATTACTTTTTTTGGCTCAATTATCGAGGCTAACAAAGCAAACGTAAATGCTTCAGACCTTGTTTTTCATAAATTCTATTGTTATATACGCTGATGTCATTTGACTGGCATTTTGCTCACAGTCAAGTGCCTTGTAAAAAATACAGATAGTGGGCTATGAGTGAATACGAAATGTCTGGAGTAACTTTGGTTTTATGAGCCCCACCATGCATTGTTTACGACAGTGAGTCAACAATGCAACAAGGCAGTCGTCCAGCAGAGTTGGGTATTTCATTCTCTTCTTGCTTCCACTCCCTAAACCAATGCGATGTGTTGCCTCACTTCCAGGTATGAGAAGGGCTCACATCCAGGTATGAGAAGTGAGCACAAAGTAGGTGAGAGCCAACATGCTACTGAGAGAGAATGGCAGTTCCAACATAGGTCTGATTGCCAATTGGATTCTTCCCATAAAGCCTCAGTGTAGATATCAGAATTATCGCCTCATGTCTCCCATTGTAGTTAGTAAGCTTCTATCCCAGCAAAATGAGGAGTTTAGCAGATTACAAAAGAGTCTATGTATGGCAGTCAGGGGGGTTCACATCCCAGACTCCCTCCATACTAACCGGGCTCCTTGCGGTACAGTAGCTCACCGTTGATAAGTTGAGTGATTTCTCAGGGGCTGCGTAAAATCTGGGCCTGGCCAGAGAGACACATTTCCTTTGGCTGATGAGAGCCGGAGGCCTCAAGCTTTTGAGCGTGGGAGGCGCTCCACTCTTGGGGAAGATCAAGTGTGCTCCCACAGACTCCAAATCATCGGCCCCCAATTGCTGGGGAGCAACGCTACTCTACATGGCTGGCGTTAAATCACTGCTGCTGTGGTGAGGTCATCCGCTTGTCTTCCTTCTCTAATGGAGCGCTCAGCTTGCTAACATACGGTGGTAATGCATGTGGACGGGCAGCGGGACGCCCTGTGAGCTGCCTTCCGATCTTATTTATTTTAGCTTAGGGCTCATTTGAGGGGTTTGGGATAGGGCCGGGGCAGGGAGCAGCAGATGCCTATGGAGTATGCAGTTACCACCACATACTTACCAGGACTCCAGGAGCTCACCACAGATGCTTGCACAGACGTTAGGTGATGCAAAACGGCAGCACATTGAGGTTTTTCAAGGGGCTGCCTCACTGTCCTTGGTCAATCAATACACATTCCTGTGTGTCTCTAATGCAACTGTAATCACTGACTGAATACATTTGGCCACCGGGTTGGAGAAAGGTTTAGCCTGCTAAAGTGACAGTGGATGGAGTAGTGGGGAAGAGAAACAAGGTTACACGATTTCACCTTAGCACTGCCAGAGCCATTTGGTATATCTTCACACTGTCAGTGTAAAAGGACCCCTTGACAACCGCATTAAAAAATGCAAAATAAAGCTTGAGTTTCAGTTTACTCAATTAATGCTGAACTGATAGCTCCTGTCTGCCATAACTATCGAAAACACTGAGAAAGAATTTCAAGGTTAGGTTTCCAGAGGTGTTGCTAAGAACTCAAGAAAAGACACGAAAAGCAGAGAAATTAAATAAAGAAAGGAAAAGAAAAAGTTGGCTTTCAGTTTATGGGGTTGATAATAGACAGACATCCCCAGTGTCTCTGTATTGTCTGTTTATGAGGTGAGGACTAATGGGACTCATCAGAACTGACAGATATGCTGACAGCTGTATTTCAACTCAATTACAGTTCCACAGCAAAACTCCCCTGGTCCCCTCGTGCCTACCTCCACTCCCCGAGCTGTTGAGTGAAGTGTGCACACACTCATGCATGAACACAAGCACATAAAGACACACATAACAGTTCACTGAACAAAAGGTGCACAGGAAGGCTGATATTCCTGAGATCAACGAGGAACTGTCTTCCCCCCTCACCTCCATTAGGATGCAGGGAGATTTAAACATTTCAAACTGGCACAATGCCATTGATGTGGTCTATGAATATATATCATAACAACAAGTAGAGCCTCTGCTAACACAGATAACAGGTTGGTGACCTGAGAGACATAATGTGAAATGGACGCAGGAGGCAATAAACTCGACCATATGGTCCCTTGGGTGTGACTGATCTCATTGCCAGGGGGAGACTGGTGACCCCACAGCCTCCCCTGATGACGACAGCCGCATGGTGTCGACTCCATGGGGAAAAGACGGGAAAACAAAGCCTCTGCCTCCCAGCTCCCGGCATCAATCCCAAAAAGATGGGGGCGGAGGGGGGGGCGTCTTGGTTCAGGAAACCCCTACCCATTGTTTTGCTTCCTTCATTAGTCGTTGTGTCAACAGTTTGGTTGGCTACGCGTGTGCCACTGTTTTTGTTCTGCTGCACCCCGGCTGACCTCACCGCTCTGATGTTTTGACAGATTGTTTCAAAATCCCATCAAGGCAATTTACCGTTTTAAAGTAAAGCAGCCACTTGGACAACATAGGCCGGACCGCACGTTACACCAAAAGCAAATAAATCTGCTGGGTCTAAAATTAAACAAATCTGACGTAAAACTGCAGCCAGAATTTCATCAGGAAATACTGAGGGGTGCAGCAGGGTGTGGCTATGTGTGCTGGCTTGCAGATAAGTAAAAGGTGTTAAGTAAATGTAATGTGCTATGTTAACAGCCATATTTGGCTTGGACAGAGAGTCATAAAAATAAACTATCATCTAGAAAAACAACATGCCTTTCACTCGTCTAATTATAATCACTGGCCGACAATGTGTGCACGCCTTATTTCGTGTAACTCACCATCATCTAGGTACATCTGGTCCAGTTCCTGGGGCTCCTGTTTGACGGTGATGGCCATTGAAGGGGGACTGGAATCCTCACCGAGCAGGGTGGGTGAGCTCCCTCCAGCCTGGGCTGAGTTGGCTGCTGCCTGACTGGGACTGTAGGCCTGAATGAACGGACTCTCCACAGCCCCACCGGGTGTGGAAGGGTGGGAGACCGGAGAGGACGAGGGACTGCTGTTGGCATAGATAGGGTTGAAACCATGGGGTCCTGGACTGTTGAGGTGACTGGGGCTGCCTTGGGAATGGAGCATTCCTAGGGATGAGCTGTGGTCTGGAGAAGCTGGGTGTGTAAGGATTGAACGGCCAGGGGTCTCCTGGATGGAGGGCACCAAGGGGCCTGGTGGTGCTGCATGGGTAGGACTGTGGGGGAGGCACTTGCTGTATGCCACGGGGGACAAGTCATGCAGAGTGGGGCTGGAACTGGGGGATGATGACGGTATGGCAGCATGGCGAGGCGGGCAGGGAGGGTAGCCACCGACCAGGCAGGCATCAGGATCAGCTACAGGCATGATGGGAGCGAGCCTGGGCTGGCTGAAGTAGGGCTTTGAATGCATGGATAGCCCTGCAGTCCCCAGAGAATCATATTCATCACTGGGTTCTGTCTTTATTATCGGCACTGGGAGGGGAAAAAAAGTAGAAAGAAAGGTAGAAATATTAAAAAAAACGTGCAGGGGGTCCACGTGGCACAATAAGTGCACAAGCGAAGCTGAGAAAAGCAATGAGCAGGCACACTTGTGGCAGCCATACCCTCCATAATCCAAACAAACAACCACCAGTGGATATGGGCTTGGTGTCAACTTGGCTGAGCCCTCCAACAGAAAAACCCTCTCGCCTCCCACCCGCAACCCCTTTTTACCACACCAGGGGAAAAAAAAGAAAAAGAATAGGGGGGGAAAGAAAAATGGATGAGTCATCAGAGTGGAAAGCCACAGCTGGCTCTAATAATGAATAAGACCTATTTTCTTTGGACTCTCCTCCAGCTCTGATATCCAATAAAACACTACTTTAAAGCAGTGGGCTGCTGCTGCTGTTGCTGCTTCTGCTGCTTGAGGAGCACTGGACCCCTAGGTTTCCTCCACACTCTAGAAAAGTGGTTCTCAAAGTGGGGTCCTGGGACCTCCAGGGGTCTTTGAGGGGTTACCAGGGGGTCCTCAGCAAAAAAGGGAATAATTTATTTTCACTATATTTCTATCCCTAAGATCCATCCCTAACACGAAAGTAGAATGTATGACTATTTTGGTCATGGGTTACATATACTTTCTGTAATAAAACGAAAATCTTATCAAATAGGGGTCCGTAGTCTAATTTGTGTCAGTTTAGGGCTACTTGACGTGAAAAAGTTTGAGAACCACTGCTTTAGAATTAATTGTTTCTCTCAGGACCAAAAGATAGATGGACAGAGTGAAAAAATGAGATGATTAGGCCCTTTACACTACAACTGCCAACATTCCAACACCCCATAGACCCGTGAATGGGGTGGGGGGTGGGGGGGTACAATAACTTTAGGCTATTTCATTACAGATAGAGAAGTTAATACATTTTATTCATTCATGTTTCCAAGGCCATATCTATTTATCTATCTATCTATCTATCTATCTATCTATCTATCTATCTATCTATCTATCTATCTATCTATCTATCTATCTATCTATCTATCTATCTATCTATCTATCTATCTATCTATCTATCTATCTATCCATCCATCCATCCATCCATCCATCCATCCATCCATCAGCTCTAGCTTGTGATACGCCTGCTTATCAAAAGATGTCTAAACAATGGGAGTTGCTAAGCAACCGGATGTGGCTCGAATGTTGAGCACAGCATGATACAATGGTTTCTATGAAGGGTAAAAATTACCCAAACTGGGCAGTTTGGGGTTTAAAAAATCATGTTTTTTCTTTTTATCCCACACCCCCCTATAATTCACTAGACTATTAATAAACCTATTTTACGTAGGAAATCCAAGAACTAAGAGGTGGGCTTTTTATTTTAACAGAGTTACGGGCATTTGAAAGCATCAGGGGGGTACAAAATTACCCTTCAGCAGTTCTAGTGTTAAGAGGCTATAGAGCTGTGCCTGTGGTTTCAGGAGCTTCAGGCTTCAGCTAATGTAGGAGAGTGCAGTGACCCCCCTAGCCTTGTCTCCATTTCCTGATTGGTTCTGACTGACAGGTATCTCCTGTTTCCTGTTCACTGTCAAGAGTCACTATTGAAAACAAGAAGGGTTGTCTGTGAACTAAAATACTCTATCTCAATCTCACAAACAGAGGTATAGGCTCTGGGTTGAGAGATGGAGAGGGATCCACATTAAAAAGCTCACTGGTGAGTTGTTATAGAAGTACATATGCACAGGCTGTGCCAGCACAAAAATAATAGGGTAGTATTAAGACACCCAGATGCATAGCAAAGGCTTCTGAGTCACAATGGACACACTGTTTCAATTTCTACACATTGTTAAAATGTGTTAATGGGTGTGGTGAGCATTTGATGCCAACCATAAAGAGTTTTTGGCTAAACTTGCTCAGAGTGACATTTACTCAAAGGCCTACAGATGTCAATATGAATAAGATGTCTGTCTAAACTGTGTGTTTGCATTTGTACACAATAGAACCATTGAACGATAGTAAAAGCAAATGAAATGTATGAAGCGCTAGTTTGTCATATGAAAAACAGGCTGTTTTTCAGTGTGTTATTATTTTTGTTGGACTTGGATTTGAAAGACATTAATCACGCCTGTAGCCTCTGGGGTTCTGAGCTGCAGTGCTGTGATAACGCAGCAGGGAGCCCATTTACGTCAGCCCTGTCTGCCTTCAGAGCCCAGGGACCAGGCCCAGTGTCTGGGGGAGCATCGTAAGGCGAGTCCCATGATGCATGGGCCTCCTCTCCACAGCCTGGGGAATAACAAGCAGGTCACATGCTGCACAATACATCCACACTTCCCTCACTTCCCTCAGCGATTGTCTTTCTCTTCCCTCCCTTCTCTTTAGTATGACTGGAGGCTGGATCCAATAGAGTTGTCATGTGGAAATGTCATAATCAAATTTGATCACTTTCACATGTTAGCTTCAATTCAACGAGTGCATTGTCATCTATGGATCAGACAAATGTGTGACCTTTTTCCTCATGAAAACCTTTTCCAGGTTAGGTTAAATAAAGTCGGAATATTAACCCAAAATAAACACTGAAAACTTCCATACTGCAAGTGTCAGACTGTCTTACATCAGCTCTCTGAGTGAAAACACAACTTAAAAGGTAGCAGTAGTGTATATAAAGGAGAGCATAGATTTTGAAGTTTTAAATGGACTACTGTACAACATTGTATTGTACAATAATAACATTTCACACTAATATTTATCACTCTCTCTGACAATTTATACCAACCAAATAACCAAAGTGCAAACTGTCTCATGTTGGACACTGCAGCTTTCTCCTTTCTGTCCTTATAAAGGGTAGACAAATCTGATGTAACAAGTCATAAGATTTTCTGTGACCACATCCAACATTAATATGGGGGGATGGAGTGACTCAGCAGGAGGGATGGGATGTCCCACTTTGCAATCCAGTCCCACTTTGCATTCCAGTCTGAGAAGGCAGGTGTATTGCTTTTAAGCTAGTTCAGTTTACTGCAGCCAAGAGTATTCAGTTACAGCAAAATAACATGTCAACAGTATTTCCCTCACTTCTGACTGTGAGCAAGACTGGTGAAATAGGAAATCAAGTCACGCTGGACTAAAGGCCTTTCTTCAAAGTTTCAAACATATTTTCCGAGATTCTCCCTCTGCTACAGATATAAACAGAGATCTCCCTCCAGCTTGATCCATCTGTGTGTCTCCTTTCCACTTTGTGTGTGAGCTGAGAAAACAGATTCGCCAGGCGAGTCCCAACTTCAGCTGGCTTCTATTTCCTCCCAACCTGTGGGTTATGGCCCACAGACAGTTGATGCTCTGCACATGGTTTTCTCTCCATCTCTGGCAGTTTCCCTCTGTCTGCTCGTATTAAACTGATCAGGCCTGATCTGGGTATTTTATTGAGCTCTCGTTTCCTCTAAAGAGAATGGAAATCAGGACATAGTAGATGTATGTCTGTGTCTGTATCAGTGTATTTGATTAGGAAGAGCAAGCAAACAGGGCTTATGTAGATTTGTAAATTATCTTCTAAAGAAGACCGTTTTTTTCTTGTAGCCATAGGCAAGAGGAATTTTAGGGTCCAAAAAGTTCTGATTCCAATTTCCGATGCTTGTTGGCAGGGATATGACATTGTCATACCATAGCAGAAAATTCAGGAATCGCCTTGTTGCAAAAATGCTGAAATCATCTTGTTCCAAAGGCATGAATCTGCCGTGACATTTAATATGGAGCAGGTGGTAGTTCATTAACTCACAGGTACCTGGTGCACCATGTCCCACTGTGAAGACAATCTGGTCACCCAGTGAACTGTGGGCTTTAGTGTACTGTAGGTGAGTCTGACAGTGCCAAATCTGTAGACATGACAGAAACAGTTCAGTCTTTGTCCAATTTTCAGGGAAAAACATGACGGTGCAAATATTTATGAAAAAAAAAGAACAATGTGTGGTTCATTAACTTTTCCTGTGTGTGTCACAGAACATGTTTCTGACTCTCCTCTCTCCAGATCCAACCACAAACCAATGCGGTGGGGGGAGTCGGCACCCGTTTACGTTAAGAATAGAACTTGATATTACTGAGGAATCTCCAAACGGCCTGTTAAAATAAAGGGGTTCCGAGAAGTTCTTTGCTCAAGCTTTGGTCATTGCCAGCACTTTTTTGGCGTTTGTTGTTTAATGTGGTTGGTGAAAACAGTTTTTTATTTGAATAGCAACACGTCACGTCTCTACTTACGCAAGAATGATTGGAAGGGAGTTTGGAAAAGCGAGCCTCATTCCAGGAGCCAGACAAGGACACTTGTACTGTATGTACATCTCAACATCACAGACAAGCACTTAGGCTTGACAAGCAGACCACAAATGCTGCTGATGGTACAGCTCAACAGCAAGACCTTCAAGATTGATTGACTGAAGGCAGCTTCACTTCAAGTTCAATGACTATTACAAAAATTTGATGTTGCTGCCTTAAGTGTTGTGTACTTTTATCTTTAAGTATTCCAGTAATATTGAGATATGATGTTTCTGGAAAGCTTCAGTTCATAAAGACACCTGGCCTGTGAACTCAATGACGTAGTGTGCAATGCTGACACATTTTTAAGAGGAAGTTTCTGAATGACTCAAATCCTGTTTTAACTTCACAGTGCATTATTATGGCAGTGTTTCAACAAGGCTACAGCCCCCCACTGCTCCTATCACTGAAACTTTGTATGCCAGCTAGTAAGAGTGTGAGCAGTTATGCTTCCACTACAGCCTGCATCTGATAATAATATATTATAATTCAAGTTGGAGGCAGGGTGAGGCTGAAATAAGATAAAAATCTGCTCACATGTCTGAAACAATAAAGTCTTGCCAATAATACATCTGATTTCAGCTGAGGAGAAAATACAGTGCAACTTCTCTTTTAATGTGTTTAGTTTTTGAAATGTGCGTTCAGCCACAGTAGGTGCTAACCACATTTGCATTAGAGTTTATGAATAACAAGGTGGTCACATGACCTGAATGGAAAATAAAGGTGGTTTTCACTAGCATCTGTGTCCCAGAGAGTGTTTGTTTCATCCTTCCGCTGTTTCAAACAAGTCAAGCTATTTTAAGGTTTGGGTTTGCCTTTTTATAGATGAGCACACACCAAAGTGTGAAAGAAATGTTCTCTCTAAACAACGTCAGTGACCACAACTTTGCTTGAAGTGGGACAGCAGGCCGGAAGAGTCCTTTTCATACAGGCAAGCAAGAAAGTGTTGACAGCGTTGTGTGTGTATGTATGTGTGTGTGTGGGTGTCTTCCTCCTCAGCCCACCCCGAGTATCTAGCCACAGTGTTAGTTGTTTCTCTCAGTGTTGACACACACACACTGAAACCCTCAAAAGCAAACAGCTTCACAAGGATTTCCTCATTCTTTGTTGCTGTATTGAAACCATGATTGTATGACAGTAATCATCGCTACTGAGGGTCTGTTTACACTGATTACAAGCTTTATGCAGTGTTCTTTGTGAATGAGTTTAAGTCAATAAGAACGTATCAGCCACAACGATAGGTTGTATGGACATGAACATGAACAAAAAATAAAACCTGCAATAAAACATAAGTTTTAGCCAATAAAAACTGCACATTTGTTTCAGAAAGATGCTACGTTGTGAATTTTAATGTATGTTTTCTAATGCGTGGTAAATCTTAAAATAGAACTCAATCGCTTGGGATTCATGGCTTCTTTATACCAGTGAGTTAATTATGCTCCTTTGAGGAGACATTGGCCCTGCTTGTGTGGTCCACACTGTACTTGTGGTTTACTTGGCAGCAAAATAGAGAACACAACAAGTCATCTTTTAATTAGAGCTGTGTTTATGCTCAGGGAAATTACTTAGAGATGCACAGTGGAGGCTGATAAGCCTCTCTATCTCGCTCTCTCTCTTTCTCTGTGGTAGTACAATATATAAAATGGATATGCTATATATGGCCACAGTTAGTTAGCCCTGCACTGGTCCGGTTACCCACAATGCACTCGTTTATCACAGCAATCAGGCATCACCAAATAGGGCCTTGTTCTACTTTCTCTCAGAGCCTGGTCCAAAATCCAAATCACTTATCTCCTGTGGCTGTAAATACATCTGCTGATAATCTACACGTCACATCTTATTAACAGTTATAAACACAAAACACAGCACATACTATCCCAGCAGCATTAGACCCATTAGACACTGATCAATGAAAACAAGATACTATTGTTTTGATCTAATGCATTTCATTGGTCATCAAGAAGGGGAGGTGGGATATTGTAAATGGGGGGTTGTTGGTTGGAATCCTTAAACCAGTTGGTAAAATGTAGGTGTGGATGTCTGTGTTAGTTGGAGCATCCTTCAACCATCCATCAGTGACAACTATTGTTGACATGCCAGAAAAGTTGTTGAACCTCAGAATGCTTCAGTGTAATAGCCACAGCAGAGAGGACTGTGGCTTCATGTGTAAATAAGAAACATTGTTTTCCTGAGAGAAGAGCAAACACGCTTAGTCAACTGGACACATAAAGATAAAAAAATAACGGATTATTGAAACTGATACCAATGTGGATATTTCACCTGTCCCTATTGTGAAACGTCAATAGCTCACAATGTAATTTTGAGGCTGATCACCTCTCCAGACTCTCACTGATACATTCTTCAAATTCCAATGTGAAAGCCATCTATAAACACTGAGGCCAGGGACACATGATAAACACAGAGAGGTATTCCTGGGTTTTCAGGTTGCTACATGAATGACAGAGCTAAGCAATGCCTGGCTGATGAGTGTGCGTGTGTGTGTAGGTGCAAACGTGCATGTGTCTATTTGTAGTTGCGTTGGTGATCCAGGGGGGCATTGTGTGATGTGGGGTGTGAAAGCCAGGTCGCCAGGGGATTGACTTCTCTACATCAACACAGCTCCGAGGCTCTGTCACTCAGCAGGTACACCTCATCGTTGGGGAACGCAGTCTCACTACAGAATAAACACACCTCACATATTCTGCTCTCAGTCACAGGCTACAGCCAAGTGGTGCCAGGCATAACGTCAAAAACACACACCAAAAAATGACCACAAATTTCACATGGCATGTTGACAGCTGTTGTAAACTATAGTGGAATGGATGTCAAGACCTGGAGAGAATATTCTACATGATGGTGATGCAGAGAGAGAGAGGGAGAGAGTGTGAAAACCATGCATGTCACAGGTCATAAAAATGAGAGAGATATTAATGATGATTACCGTTGGGAGGCAAGTAGTTGAAGCGCTGATATTGGCTCCTCTTTCTTTTGCCATTGCAGACGTAGAAGTTTACTTGCACCGGGCTGGATATTCTCTGGTTCCGGTACCGTGGGATCTCCACAACAAGTGAAGTCTGAAATACAACCAACAACATTTTACCTCCATGAGATAAGACAGCTGGTGAATCTTTGATAAAAAGACATCAGAAACCTTCAGTTGTATTTACTTATCTGATTTTGTGTCACTCGTCCAAAGTTAAATGAAAGAATTTGTAGAAGGACTTCCTGCAGCTTATTAATCTACAACTATGTTTATATTGCAGCTGGCCTGCATTTAGGGTACTGTTTCCAAGAGGCTGGACTGGGAACTGGTCTAAATGAGCTCGTCTGGACTGTGTAGACACAGCAGTAGAGCCCATGAGGTTGGTCCAGTGCCCGTGTTTGTGTCTGAGGAAAACCTCAGGGCTTTAGCTTTGTCCCCGTGCTGCACACAGATGAGAGAGGTAGCTGGGCTTATTTGTTTGCACAGCCACGGCTCCCTGTGGAGAGGCTTGCATGTCCACCCTTTCCCCTTCCCCCACCCCCTCCTCCCCACCCCCTAGGCCAGACCTCGGCAAGTCTGGACGGATGTGAACTTTCGACTGCTTTCTTTCTGACACGGGAACACGGAGAGAATTTGTCTGAGGGTTTCTGTCTAATTCCTGGACCGGCTGTCACTCTGGTGAGGATCTAAACAGTCCAGAGTGGAGCACTGACAGGAAGCAGGCTCACGTCGGTCACTGCTGTGGATGGAGGATAGTGGGTGGGACAGAGTGGGGGGTCGGAGGTGAGGGGTCTGCGTCCTCAGAACCGGTCTGCCGTCCAGATGACGGCAAAGAAAATATGCAGGTGGCTGATTGAGTGTGTTAAGTGCGTACGTGCACATGGCTCTCCATTCCGTCCCAGTGAAAGTTAGCACACTCTGAGCAGCAATAAAAAAAGAGGCAGGAAGGCAATCTGGAGTACTTTAGGACAGTCTGGTGGCAACAGACATAATGCATGTGCTTTCTTGCTGTCTCTACTTGTTTGTTAGACCTACAAATAAACACCCTGTATTATTTGTCTTTCATCGACCTTGCCTCCCTGCACCGCCGCCCCCGGCCGAGCCCTGCACGCCCGCTAATTTTCCAGCATCTGGGACTCCAGCCACAGCACATCAGCCAGCCCAACAGGCCAATTAGATATCAGAGTCCATATTTACCCTCCTGATGCAACCAAGTCATTTACCTGAGTGAAATAACGGCGACAACAAGGAGAAAAACACCCTCAAGATGCAGCATTTAGATGTGCATGGTTTATTTTAGACCCTGTGTAAGTGTAAATTGCCCTGGTTAGTTTACACAATAAGGGAGTGTGGTGGGGAGGTTGGGGGTGGGGGGTGAGGGAGGATGAGACGCCGCTGATGAAAGGCATCAGCAATTCTAAACATACTGTCATCACACACACAAGCAAACAGGTTTTAGCAGATCCTGTACTTGACTCTCCACACTGAGAGAAGACCTAATGAGCCTTAATGAAATCTTAATTAACTCCAGAGCACAGGCAGCTCTCTGTGACACATAGAACAACGCCTTTTCCTTCTCTTGATGATTCCCTTTTGCTCCATTTTGTATTAACACAATCCGAATGTGAGACTGAGCGTCGGTGAAATGAGTGTGCTGGTTTATTTTCTCATTATGGCTCTCATGAAAACCAGCAGGTAAAAACAGGGGCGTAATCCACTCTTGGCTGCATGATCCCGGCACAGATGAAGTGTTTAAGTCCAATTCACCACAACACTTTGCTGTGAACTAAATGTCTGGCTATGCTGGGAAGGCTGTGGCGTGAGTAAGTGTGTGTGTGTGTGTGTGTGTGTGTGTAAATGTGTGTGCGTTTGTGCTTCCATTTAGTAAGGCGCGTTAGATGCAAAAACAATATGACAGCTCGTGTTTACTCCGTAAGGGTACAGAGATTTTGTGAAAATTCCATTCAGGATTGCATGGGCTAATCATCATTGTCTATGTTGCAGCTTGTAATGCCTTAGCAAAGGTTACATCATTACAGGGGACAGATGAGGAGGAGACGGAGAGGAAAGGGGAAAGTGTCAAGGGAGGGTGGGACTGAAGACAGCAGGAGCATTTCCAATGAGTCATGTCAGTGAAGTGTACTTACAGATTTGACGGAGTCCTTGTCAACTTTAGCTTCTGTCTCCCACAGATGATGACCGTCTATATTGACAAAAAGGATAAAACACAACGTTCATTATGCCTCCATATCAACATCGTGAGTATACAAACAATGTAGACATTAAATGGAGCAAGGAAACAATCTGCAGATGATTCTCATTAGACTGGTAGAAGATGTGAGTATGATTGATGATGGGTTTTACTGTTTAGTTTAGTGTAGTGCAAAAAGAATTATTCGATTTAACGGTCATTTATAATGGAAAAATGACAAGCATGTGCTCATTCTCAGATGTGAGGATTTGCAGCTCCTCAAACTCTCTGAAAAGTGAACAGTCTTGGGTTTTGGACTGTAGACTGGAGAAAATAAACAACACAATGTTATTTTAGGCTCAGTTAAATAGCGATGAGTATTTCTTCTGTTCAGTGACACTAACAATTTTTCAGCAACTATTAAAATTCCACTCTTCACCTGGGACTGCCCACTTTATGGCAGTGTCTATCTCCATTACATTCAGCACTATTTTTGTCTCTTCATTACATCCCTGATGACTTTCTTACTTATTTTTCTCTCTTATTTCTATTCTTAACTCTGTCCTATGAAGTTAAAAAAAAAAGCAGCAGCTTTCATTTGTTCTCTTTCTTCTCGTCTAGAGCTTGTTGTGGTGAGAAGGTTTTCCTTGCTGCCATGCAATAAAAGGCCTGTGAGCTACTGCAGCTGTTGAGAGCCTGCAGAAGCTCAGCTCACATTCTTTGGGTTTTCTCTGTGATTTCATGCCACACCTTAGCGAACAGACGCTCTGGACTCTGCTAGGGCAATCAGCACCGACCACAGTGCCACTTTTTCCTCTTTTTTTTCAGAACCAATAAGTCATCAGGAAAGTCAAAAATAGAAGTGACACAGAACAGCCTGTGTGTCATTGGCACACCATGTGAGACAATAGCATGGACACTGTGGCACTGCTACTGTATGCTAGCAGGCTATGCAGCAGCTGTGCCTTTATGGATACAACAATACAGTTGCTGCTGCAATGCTGCACTTTGCTTCTGGGACAGGAAACCATCAGATAAGATAATCAGAGTCAGTTTCCAAATAACTGATAGCAGAAGTCCAGTGGCTCTCTGGGAGATGTAAAACCCTCTTTTTTTTTCTTTCCAAAAGTATTATGTTTTTCACATCATGCGGCAAGTGAAAGAATAAAGGATCCCAGTCACAGTTGGCTTATTATTGGTGAGCTGTGGAAGTGGGGGCGGGTGGTCAGCTTTATTATTCAGAAGAATGAACATCGCTAGATATCTCTTTCCAAAATGGCCATATTAAAACTCAAGGAAAGAGAAAAACAGACGGTGAACAGATCAGATAAGAGTTTTCTATTTGAACTGGGGGATATAAGAGTTGCATATGGAGAAATGTGCACTGCGCTGATGGAGGTGATGTGGATGACTGGGAAATAGAAGCAGGGCGATAGGCCTACAGGACTGCTATGGGGCACAGCAGTGATACGGTGCATGTGACAGGTGAGAGAGATGCCTACATAATGCTGAGAAGTGGTGGAGAGTATGGAAGGGCAATTAGAGTGAGCACAGACAGAGAGAAGGTCAGAGAAAGGGAGAGAGACAGGAGGCAGACAGAGATGAGCGTTCCTCATGTTACGTCTAGGGGAACCAAGAGGGAATCGCACCCGCCTCTGCTCTGGGAGACACTCCAAGAGGGAAACCTTAGACTACGACGTCAACCCCAACCTCCACTAGTAAACATGTTTTTCAAACTTTTCTTGCTCTTCTCCTCTCTCTCTACCTGCCTCTTGATCTTTCCTCTCACCTTCGAATACCTCACACTTTGTTTGTTCCCCCAGATTTTCAATAATGACTTCATGAGCAAATCGAAAACTGAGACTGAATTGGGATAGGGCCACATGTGGCATACCTTTGCGAGTCAGAGACTGCTGTACGACTGATAACCACAGAACTTTCCATTCACTCCTTCTTCCCTGCAACATCTGCAAAATGCTTCTGTTCCCGACAACACCTCCTCCTCCTTCGCGCAGCCTCCACCCACGCGTAATGCACACACACACACAACGAGATGCAGCCACATGCACTTCTGCAGCCACAGTATCCTCTACCATTGTTCTGGCCTTTAACGGTAGGAGGTGAGAGCACAACAATATAGGTGGGGGAGGTGAAGTGTCAAGAAAAGTATAGGTTATAATCCGAATAAAGAAAACAAAAAAACAACTGATGAACAATACTTATTCTTAGGCTATGTGCTCTCTGGTGCATAGCCCTAGATGACTCAGTTGTGTATTTGAGCCACAAAACTAACACCAACACAAACAACCATGACAACACATTCATCCAGCTGGCAATTTTGCCACATATGCAGTAGGGAAAGGCTTCTTGGCTTCATCTCTCCTTCAATTCTTTACCACATGCAAGACAACATGGTAACTGTGATGCTGTCATATTATCATTATCATTAGTCATATTTTATTTTTTTTCATTGAAAGATGGAGGGTTGGTTAATGGTGAAACATAAAACCTAACAGCCAGAGAAACAGAGAGTATGTCCTCTACTTATTGAGATAAAATATGACCTCTAGTCTGTGATCATTGAAAGGCTGAGTAGTGTCATCCGAGTCTTCACAATTACAAATTTTGTTTTTTAAACTTTTTTTCTACCAAAAACCAGAGGTGATTTTTCCTTCCAAGCACAGCTTTCACTGTCCAAAGAGACTTCACCTTAGTGATATTGTGAATGGAAAATATGATTCACATTCTTAATTGTGGAGGTTGTCTTGTGAAACAATCCAGTCGTGTTTTGCAGCTTTGTCTCCTTTCCAGAGTTGATTTTTTAGGAGCATTCTTCTCTCTTTTCTTTCCGTTTTAGTACTGGCTCTGCTGCTACACAAATTTTACACATATTTTCAAGGCAATTACTTTGTTGTCCAATGAAGGGCAAAGTCAAAAGACCAAAGGGGTTCCCCCATGACTGATCTGAGAGGTACAGCTGCTTTCGTCTCTGAAACACCTGGCCTCTGCCAATCTGAGGACTGGTGAAATTGGAGAAATGTGGGTCTGTGTCAGATCGAGAGGCTTCGGTGTAAATTACGACCTGACAGTAGATTTGTGATGGGTTTATAGTCAGGAAGGGAGTTATTCTTGGTGTATAACAGGGAAAGCGTGAGTTGACTTGACCCCTGGGTGCAGGTTGAGGAGGCTGGCGTCAGAGTATATCCTTTTATCAAGAGTCCAGCTGTGTGGTATTGGGTATGAAAATGATCTAAAGTCTGACAGTGACGGCTGGCGCATCATCCAGACTTTTACATGTGTATGACATTCGTGGTATGCAACAAGTTCACAAGGAAGAGTTCAAGCCTGGTTGCTCTTCACAGTGTGTTGCACACTATGTATCACAGCCTGTGTTGGGTCAAAGCAAGACCTTTATATTCTGACCCTAAACCTGCTGTAAAGCAATGTGGGCAAATATTTTGGTATTTGTGCACATTTGAGTCTGTTGTTAAGTGATTTCAGCCAAATTAAGCAAGTCCCATACACTGGACAAAGATCAAGGTCTCAGCCACTGTCAGATCACTATTTTCATCACACAGAGGGGACATTTCTTAAAATATATCACAGAAAGGAACATTGTTTTTCTATTAGGTGAATCATTTATATGGCTTTCACGTGTTAAGACAAGACTGAAGAAAGGGTGGAGGCCACAGTACAATCTAGACATCTTTCTCTTATGATACTGTTATGATTCAACTAATTACTTTGTAGACAAGCCCAAAGCACAGACATGCACCTAGCCTTCTTGTAGTGTTCCAAATGGATATTTGCATAAACAGATTCAGTCATCCAAAAAATTCCCCATTCAGTACTACTGTAAATGTTATTTTTTCAGTTTTCCATGATTGTCTATAGATGCATCAACTATATTACCCTAGTTAGATTGGATACTTAAACTCATAATCTTAATATTAATCTAAACCTGGAGTGGTGGCTACCCTAGTGCCAAACTATGAGCCAAAATTATTCAGGTTATCCTTGCCTAAAGCCAAAGGGCAGTCTAGACATTCCGCTAGAAGTACAATACATCGACCAATTTGTGTGATGTTTAGACTTGCCCATGGTAGACGCGTTCAGTGAAGTATAAATAGATTTTGAATGAAGTCAAACAGTGCAGATCACAGTCTGTAAGGACTGGGTAACTCAAATTATTAAGGTGTAAGATTCCAGGTATTTCAGCCTGTTTCTGAGGAATTTCTACATGACAAGAGTAATATCCTGAGGGTATTGTTGTGGACAATGCTGTCCTATTGTTAGTGATTATACTGTAGATCAGACTTCTCTTAGTCTTGGCTGTGAGCTAGACCAGCCTGAAGCAGAGGTGGAGAAGACCAGACTTCTCCCTGTTGCAGCCTGGGCTGTGTGGTGCTGCCGAACTCCAGGCAACGCTCCAACCCGACCAGATGTAAAAACTATCCAGCTCACCAGGGAATTCCCTTACCTCCCCCCTCTGAGTCAGAGTGTAGGCTTTCCCCAGCTCTTTCTCTCTCTCTCTCTTTCTCTCTCTCTCTCTCTCTCTCTCTCTCTCTCTCTCTCTCTCTCTCTCTCTATCCCTCTCTCTTTCTCTCTATGTTTGTCTGTCTGTCTTGTCTCTCTATTTTCCTTGCCTCTAGCCTTCATTCCATCCATGGAAAGCGGGGCAAGCCAGAACACACACTTCAATAGGTGCGCCAGGTATGTCTTCCTACTCTAGTGCCAAAAGGATGGTTTGGGCAAACTGACACACACACACACACACACACACACATACACACACACATAATAAAAATTGAACCAAGGACAAACAATGCAGAAGAAGATGGAAAGTTCCAGAAATGCCCACATTGCGGTTGTGCAAAGGGCACAGCTCTCCACAGCAGAAAAAAAAGATAAGGCCTGTTAAAAATACATGTCACCAATGATTACTGTTAGAAATAATGTTTACATAGCAGCAGAAACAAAAATGTGGACTTGAGGTTCTTGAGTCTATCATTATCTGGCTACATTCTGATTAACTCGCTCTCCCTGCTATGTGTGGTCTGTGATGAGCTAAGAGAAGAGGAAAAGCCATCACACTGATCAGTCCACTGAAGCATTAAATAACATTTATCTGTAAAAGTCACATGAATACATTAAACCTTTCAATGAGACTGGCAGAATTACCACTGCACTTCATTCATTCACTCACTAAACAAGAGTCCACATCAGTGCAGGATATGCTCATATCTTTGCTCTCATGTCTCAGTACATGAGGTCACAAGCAGGGTTTTGTAGGAAGCCTTGTCTTTTTCTGCCTCTCCTCTTCCTCCCCTTTCCCCCTCCTCTCTATAAAGCCTCTTGTCTTTTCCGTTTCACTCCTCTGCAGGGAATCCCTCACAGATGACTCACTACAAACACTTCCTACTGAAAAACGCAAACAGGCCCGCAGGCGACAGCTATAGTGGGCACACACGTACACAACAACAAACACACATGTGCATGCAGTGGGTGCACGTTGCAGAGTTTGCATCAGTTATCCTGTGGGTGACAAAGTGGAGCAGTGGGGATGGACATGGTATTTGAAAAGAAGAAGTAATTATTTTTCAAGGCGCATTAAGGTCTCCCGCAGTGGCAACAGCTATGAGCTCTGCTCATTTGATACTGGAGACATCCCAGGAGGGGACAGACAGATAATCAAAACAACACAGTCAAAACAGACTGTAGAACTGGAAGCAGTGAGTGGCAGCCAAAGACCAATAGAGTTAGTCTATGATTTAATATTACAACAGATTAAAAAAGTAGTTTTTTCCCTCTAGTTTATTTAGTTTATTATATGATTTATCTCACCAAAATCATACGCCCTTCATAAAGCATTTGCACTAGTGATATATCTTATTATTGAAGCACACATACACACACACTCACACACACACACACACACACACACACACACACACACACACACACACACACACACACACACACACACACACACACACACACACACGCACCATGTGTTTATGCTAGAACTACTTAAATAGTGTAGCAGACAGCTCCATTTGCCAAAAGTAATTACTTTTACATGTAGCCAAGTTTATTATTTGACCTTTTATACTTAATTATTTTTGTTTTAAAAAAAAAACTGTCATCACCTCATGCATTTCCTCATTCATCACTAATAGCTTTTTCACTGATCTCCCATTGGGGTTACTTGTCATTTATGTCTGCAGCAATATTTTTCTTTCTTTTATGATCGTGCCAATGGGCTGCTATCACTCAAACAAGTGTAAAATAAAAGGGACACATGAAGAATTAGTGTCTGATCTGCTGAGGACTAGTTGATGTTTTTGGTGTTTCAGTTCTCATCACTTAACCAGAAACTGATAATGGGACAATTTCTCAAATGGTAATGTCATTTATTATTCAAAAGTTCAGTAATGAATCGATATCTGCTCTTACAAATTTCAAAGCAGGCATATGGGTATGTTTGTGTTGAAAGCGGCCACATCCATGAGTGGAGTGAAAGCAAATGGAAACAGTTATAGAATACATGTATTTGTGATTTGCGACTGCCTCATTTGTGCTAATAGGCTTTTGTGCTGTGTGTGATCTAGCTCTGACTCAACTTGGATGATTTTGACTGTATATAATTATTCACACAAGTTGGATTGGGACGCTTAAAATCGGTCTGTTGCTCCTTAGGATTTGTGGAATTTTCTGGAAGGTGTTTATTGGAGTCAATTTTGGAAAGTGAGCAGCCGTCCTGACCTTTGATGGCAGCAAAAGTAATGGCTGTCACCACTGTGGCAAAAGCAGTGATTGGTGTCGTGCTGTACAAAGAGTTCGGCTGTACATGTGCATGTGTGTGTAAGCACATGTCTGCGAGTAGTAATTATTGTGGCGCGATGCTCTGTATTTCATGGGTGCATTTAGTCATGAACTTTTCCAGAGGAAAATAAAACCAAAGTTATAGAATAAATCTGTAATATAATTATAATTTTATTGGTTTATTTTTTTCCGTATCCCACTTTGGTCCTTCTAAATCAACAATCAGAGAGATTTCAAGTCTGAGGACCTTCATGAAACAGCAGGATTCTCTGATTAAAATGCCAAAAGACAATATTTTGCAGTATATTTGGGACATAAGTACTTTTCCACACTTATACTTGCTCATAGATAGTTGCCATTAGTGAGTGGTGTGTGTGTGTGTGTGTGTGTGTGTGTGTGTGTGTGTGTGTGCCTATGTGTGTGCCTATGTGTGTGCCTATGTGTGTGTGTGTGTGTGTGTGTGTGTGTGTGTGTGTATGTGTGTGTGTGTTCACCAGTGTATAGGTCTGCCTGTAATGGGCTTTTTGACTTAGGAGACCCTGGAAGTGGAGGGTCATTAAAGTTTACATAAAAGCAGACTAAGTAGTAGACAGACAACCTCTCTTTCGATCTCTCCCTCTATCCTTATGGACACCACAGAGACGGAAAACAAACCGCTGAAATGTCGATGGCAGGCACGGGTGTGGGGATCCCGCTAGCACAGAGCTCCACACCAGCTAATGTCTTTAACGGGTATTGAGGATAGAAGTAAGAAGAAAATGAGGATGGAACAGACGGTTGGGAGTGAAAAGAGAGAATAAGAGGAAACACAGAACCCAAGGTAGACAGGAGGGGAAGAAGGGAAATACAACCTACAAGGGGTCATGAGTCTCAAATAGCATGGGGGGGGTGTTGTTGTGTATGTATGGGCTTTCCTCTCTGGGGGATCCCCCTCCATGACTAAGTAAAGTCAGGAGGAGGGAGACCCCCGTATTATCAAGTTCATCCACCTCCTCTCACCCCAACTCTGCCTCACCCTTAACCCCTAAGGCGCTGCAGAGTACTGTTACAGGGTGAGGAGAGGTAGCGTAGAGTAAGAGGTTCAATTTGTTTTTGTCTTATTGAAGTGATTTTCAAGAACAGTTTTATAAATGTAGGAAAGATTGAGCAATGATGTAAGCGTGTCTTTTTCCTTCCCAATATTGATATTTAACTTTTGAGTGAGCTCTGTTGAAGCATTGATTTGGAAGGGCTCAAACATTTTTTACTTATTCAGGCAATGAACTCAGTAATTTTCATTCTAGATGTTCTCACTGAGGGAAAAAACTGCCTGATCCGAGGCTCACCCGAATCACTCGGTGGCCCACAGGCGACTGCTGGTGCATTCAAGCATAACTAGCTGACAAGTAAACAACTCTCCAATTCTTTTGTACTTTACACCCAAATTTAAGAAAGAAAAATAAACTTTCCACAAATTGGCTCGATGCAACCCTGAAATATTTTGGTTGGGAAAAAAAAAACGAGAATGGTCATTTCTTTTTAATGTGTTTAAGTCTGCTAACTTTGTCTCAAAAAGCCTGAAAAGACATTAAGGTGAACTATTATATATATCATTTTTATAATTTTTCATCATGGTTTTCTTTTTTCTTACTTTTTTGTAGAAGTAAGCTCATATGGTCTGGACATACTGTACTGCAATAATACAAATGTTATGTATTTATTTATTCATGTATGCAAAGAAGATGATCTTTCTTATTATTGGGGGCGTGTTTTATTTGTCTTTTAGTTCCACTTAAAAGTCTCTTGGCATATTGAGAGAGAAAGTGTAGAGAATGTGTGAGGGTGGTTTGTATTTCTGTGTACTGCAGGGGATTTCTAACCAAAACCACGATCAGTCTATGATTAATCAACTGTTGCATGTTATCAGATATTTGTAATTGTTGCTCATCAATAATGTTAACAGCAGCATTGTATTTCAACACAGTGTTGTGCTTCCATTTAGTGGATTCAATCCAGGAAATGATTGCTTGCTTGCAAACTTGATGAGTTGTGTTTTTATCATTGCTCCCTCCCACGCAAAGAGAAAACGCATGGTAGAAAAATCTGGCCAAAACCAACACACACACACAAAAAAAAAGGAATGGCCTCTAAACCATGAGTCAGTGACAGACAGTCAAGGTGAGTATCCGGTTGAATGGGTGGAAGAGACAGCTATTGAACGTAAGAGAGAGGGTTAAATGTCAAAAGCAAAGGGAGTCAGGGAGGGAGAGACAGCACGGGAGGGAGAGAAAGTGAGAGAAAGAGACGTTGCACATGCCCTGGTTGTGATTCATTCCTTAAGTTGTGGCGAGCACCAGTGAACAGGCAATGGAAACTTCAGCAAATGTAAATACGCTTTGGTTAAAAATATAGTGGCTTAATGCACACCACATGTGGCTCCCTGGCAAGTCCTGCTCTATTTTGACGGGAGGAGAGACTGAGGAAATGCGGTGCAGGGAGAGAGGGAGAGAGGGAGAGAGACATTTGAAAGAGATATTAAGAGGGGAAATTGAGAGGCAGTAAACATGGTCTGGTGACTGCAGCTTACCCTGGGCCTTCTCCACGAACATCACCTTAGAGTCAGGGAGGAAGTTGAGACCACTCAGGAGCATCATTTTGCCTCCACTGGCAGGGTAACTGTCCACACTCTGCTTCTCCACCAAGGGAAGCTCCTGAGCTGAGCGTTGGGCTATTGAGGGAAAAACGCACACATGCACATATTTCAATACAGTGTGTGAGCCCACATAAACTTGCTGCCTGATCTCCATTCACCCCAAGAAGCACAAATCCAGCACACAGCCAGTAAAACAGCAGCTCATGGTTAGGGAAACAGACTTATCAACTTTATTATGATGCTTTCATAGGGAGGAGGTTTTTAGCCAGCAGCCGCTCTTTAAATGACAGAAAAAAGAAGGAAAGGCAGAAAACAATATTTTTATGATCAGATACTGAGTCATTATTTTTCATCAAGTATTTTATAACCAACCACCTGTCTCTGCTTTCTATAAATGTGTAATGCTTGTCACCTTTGACCTTTGGGATTTGGCGATGAGATTTGCAGCCAGACTCGGTTGTTATCACATAGCATTTCATCTATTATCCCACTGAACAATCTTTGAATAGCTCAAAAATGAACAAAATCTGAAGCTCACTGAATAGAGCTCTTTAATGATGAACTAACTCTGATTAACATCCACTTTGGACTATAAACTGTTGTGCCAGCTCTGTCCCACCATCTAACTTTAATTGGCTTCCTTGGGTGCAAATAATATCACACCTATATACACAAATGAATGACAAAGTAACAGAGGTTTCTTTCAATGCAGGCATTCAACTGTGCCAAAACTGGGGCTGGCAAATGACCTCTGTGGAACCTGCACTAATGGGGTAGTCTTACCACAATAACTTGTGCATTCACTCATAAAATGCGAGTTGAGATAGATAACACGTGTGTCTGGCATCATGCACAATGCATCTATTGCTTTGGCAAATTGCTTTGATCATATAAAGCTTAGTGGGTGCGCAGGCATTTGCTCCAGCAGGTAATAAAATACTAGCTCAGTGTACTGGATTACAACAACAGATACCACCTTCTGCCTAAGCGGAAAGCCAAGAGAATGCATGCAAGTCTGTGTGCTTATTCATGTGTGTGTGAGACTTACAACATTCGATGGGATTGGAGGAAGCCTGAAGGGATACTGTCCTGCCGTTGGGCTGATTGATGTGCACTCGAAACACCAACCTCACGCGTGTGTTTTTACGTCCGATGTCTGTTTCCCCTTTGCGAAGCTCAATGTCTGAGTTGCGCAGTTTCAGGATCCCTGCACAATCAATTCTGGGACAGAAATATGGAAGGGTTAATTTTAACAATAATCTCACAGAATAATTTCTACAGGACATTTTCGATAGAAATTATGAATAAAAGATGAGGTTGGAGCATAGTTAACACTTGGCTGCTTAAACTGAAACATCGAGGAGAGTTGCTCCACCTTAGGACCTGCACTGAAGTCCCTGCTGGTGTTACAGATCATGCACTGGAAATCCACCAGAGCATGGCCGTGTCATTATTAATCCAGTATGCCATCAAAGAAAGAGTTGGACATTAATGACTTCACATCACAATTTTAAGGGGTCACAGTGCTCCAAAAATTAGCAGTTCTCTGGAGGGATCCTGAGGACCAAAGGCACCATGGCTCACCACTATCACACAAGGTCCGATCAGCTGCAGTTAGTATACACGCAGGCACTTTATTGCTATCTGACTCCCCCAAGTCTGTCCACTCCCTTCACTGCATCCAAACCTTACACTTGATACATTTAAGGTTTAGACCTCTGCTAATCATTTCCACGTGTAGCAGTAAACCCTTCTCTGAGCTGTCTGTCTATATTTATTTCATTTCACAATTTGGGAGGTATGAGGGTGACTTTTCTTTCTCTTTGCTTAGTGGAAAAAAGGAATTTGTTTGCAGACTGGCCTTTCATGAATTTAAATAAAACTAGAGTGGCTGGTAAAACGTGAGGGAATATGAATGGGATATGGTTTGGCATTTCAATTATTTTACATGGTAGCTTTTTGGGCACTGTTCCTGGAACATGGTAAATGTCAGGTTTTATACTAGTCCATTTTTCCTCTTGACTTTGGTCTGCACAATCTGAATAAATAAGAAAAAATAACATATGTACCATGTAATAACAATGAGCCTGACTACCCTCTCCTTATCAGCTTTGCATGATGTCAGTGTTCTGTCATGCATAGTTTTGAAATACATAGGATAGTTAAATGTTCAGCAAATGAAAGTTTAGGTTAGATCAAATGATTAGATCATGTTCACAGTAGCCACATTCATAGCAGTATTAATGATAAAAACAAATCTACCTTGCTGATGAAATTACAGGCATTTATGTTCATATGTTGTTGAAGTGAATGCACTACTTAGAATCAAGCTATGCTACGTGCATTAGAGGGACTTTACTAGAAAAGAGGAAAGAAAGACAGATTTAAACTGTCTGAAAGTTTAACTGCAGCCCTCTACATGCCTGCATCCCACACATTGAGCAAATGATTGCTGGCACAAGAGCAGAGAGATAGATGCTGCGTTATCAAGACTGTTTAACAGCTCAGTGGAAAGAGACAGTTAAAGGCTTCCCTTCGTCTTTGACCTTTCAGATTGTCAGAGGAAAATAGAACATTTTCACTCCTCTTCCTTTAGCATGCACGCTGACGACAAAAGGCTAAAGAAACTTCCTCTTGAATATGTTTTCTGATATCATATTCAATCCTTAGAGACACGTTAAGTCAAACGGTTGATGGGCGGCCCTAAATACGATACAATATGAGGCATATTGTGGTATTTCTGGAAATTATATTGTAAGACAGTATGAATGTTAAAATCATCCATGCCTGACCAAAGAAGTCCACTTTCCAGTCAGGAGAACCCATAAAATATCTTCAAAATCTCCTAAATTTAAACAAACATTAAAATATGACCTAACAAAATGGAGATGCATTAAGTCATTGTTGATTATCTTCCGAAAACATTATTGAAAATTTTAAACAATGAAGGATAAACTTGAGGTGCAGTAAGAGGTAACGGCCTTATGTAACCTATGTTCAGATACAGTGGTTTTATCCATAACACAGAGTTCTGGGCCCCAGTCCAATAAGTTCACTGCTGCCTGGTCTGAATGGAGCCTCAGGAGAGAAGCTACTGCCTGGACACACTGCAGAGCACAGCCCCTTGGATTACTGTAAGTCTGGAGGGGGAATGAGCGGGGCCAAGGTTGATTTTCCTTTAGCCTAGAAAACGGAAGCTGAAGTTTTTAAAGGTAAACCAAGATTATATTTATCCCCTATTCACTTCTGACGGAGCTGTGCAACCCCCATAACTCATAACGAGTGGACAGACACCTTCATATAAAATGAGCTCACTTGCTAGCTTGTTTTGTGGTAAACACTAACGTTAGCTAACATGCATAGTACAAAATTGCACAGTTAGCTAGCAGTTATTCAGTTAGAAACAGACCTCTTCACAGATGACATTGTGAAGTGTGACAGTAGTAGTACACAGGTGTAAATGATCAAATTAATGACGGCTGAATTTGATTAAGTTTTAGGGTCCTATTGTGCATGCTGACTCACTGTCACACTGTCATGGGCCATTAGGGTACTAAATAACGGGGCCATCGTTAATGTTATAAGTAACACCTGTGCTTATTCTGCTATGCCAAGTTAAATGTCTGCTCGAACAAAAGGCCTATTTTGTTTTGGTTTTACTTAACATATTCTAATAATAATATTGATGTTTTTACATATCAGCTTTGATTTTCTTGGCCACTGTAATATGGCAACCACATAAAGTAGCTCCGTTCTTTGAAAAAGCCAGACAGGATGCAAAATTAGCACCAGCTGTCACCCAAATACTGATAAAATATGCAAGTGGCTTATAGATTTGCTTCCCTCACTAGCCCAAAAAACTATGATAATCTATTGAGTGCCTGGTAAAATTTGAACATTCACTCGCCATTTGCCCAGTGGACAAAAAAGTACATTTTGAGCCCTGATTCCAAGCTAAGGCCCCTGAGAAATTGCTTTCAAAATCAAAATAAGAATTTTGGGGTTTCAGTGTTCCTTTCATCTTTCCTAATTAGTTCAGCAGTGATGTGCGGAGTACTTATTTAACTTACTTAGAAATCATGCACCTCTTGGGGTGAAAGTAAAGATATCAATTTTCAAGGCCTATTTAGACCTGTGTTCTGTACAGCGCCTATCATCAGGCATTCTGTTTGTAGAGTTCCAGAAAAGAGCAAGGTGAAGAGAGAGAGAGAAAAGTATGTTTTGTGTATGTAGGGGATAACAGAGAAAAATGTGGAAAGAAAAAGATTGATAGAGGACTTGTAGAGGTCTGAGAGCACTCACATGGCTCTCATGTTGTTTTCAGGCTGCAGAGGGATCTCCAGAAGTTTGGTGTTGGATTGCATGACTTCATGGCTGGCGGTGGAGACAGTTTTGCCGGTGATGCGGTGGACCTGGTAGAAGGCATGTGGTCGCAGGAGGCGGTCGTCTGCGGTCCCTATGAACAGCTGCAGGGTGAGTGGCTCGCTTTCCATGTAGCCATAAAGCTGGTGGGAGAACAAAGGGACCCAGGTGAGAGCCAACATCAGGTTTTAAGACCCTCATCTCAGGCAACCCCTCATTTAGGAAATAGAGATTGAATGCACATCAGCTACCGATAGTTAAAGTGGCCTTTAATGATAGCTCTGACATGGCAGAGGGGCTGCAAAATAAGCCAATTTTCTTTGTTTGTTTTTTCGTTGGTTTGGAGACCCTTTTTCAGTGGCCTTTGCTGTCTTTTTTATTTTTTGATACTTCTTCTACATTCCTTAAGGGGAGGATGAAAAAAAGTTTTTTAAGTCTCGGAGTCTGTCTGGGGTAAGGATCTCCGGGGTATAGAGACCGATGGAGAGACTGGCTTCCCATCACTTCACTGTTCATTAAAATTGCTGCTATTAAAAAAGTGCCTGCTGAGAGGCAAGCAGTCAACAGTGAGTCAGTGCAAAGTGACCCTTACAGAAATAAAATAAGAAACCAAGGAAAGCATCTCTTCTTCATGATGTGATCACTTAATAATACTGATTTCTTGTGAGTTGCATGAAATCAAAAAGTTGATATCAAAATTTGCACATTAGAAAACTCATTAGTGTTGATAGATGGAATCAAAATGTTGGAATGTACGTGTTAAACAAATAGATATACATAATGCACTATGTCCAAATTCTTATTGTTTCATTCAAGTTTCTTAAATCATTTATCGTTCGATGGTAAAGCTTACTTTCACATGACTGCGGATACAGAATAGCAATTTTTACAAAGTACTCCTTGTTACAACATTAGTCAATTACAGCATCAATTATATTATGCAAAAAGTGCAATCAGGTACACGATACTTGTCAAAATCAACAAACCTCAAACCTAAATGGTTAGAAAGGTTAATAATACCAAAAAACTTCACAGAACTTGGCATGCAGATGAGCTCCAGCCCCCTTGCCTTTGGGCAGTTATGAACATGCATTATGATTTCCATTAAAGCTCAGAGACTGTGTCCCACTGTGATGAAAGAGACTCCTGTATCAGAACCACCACTTCAAACAAGTACCACTTCCTCTAGCAGGCCTCCATTAACTGCTACTGCTAAACTAATAAAAAGATCAAATCTTTAAAAGAAAGGAGAAGAAAAACTCCATTGCCATGCATAGTTTGAAAAGTACTGTTGACTTTGGGGTCAATAGCACTTCAAATATAAACTGTCACTGCCAGTTTACATTCAGCATCCCTGGATCATCTTCTAACCATGTCTAAAGTAACATAATTTGATGATTTAACCAAGTGTGTAATGGCTCAAAAATATGAAAACACAGGCAGGGTTGGAAATTCCAAAGTGTGGTAAAGGATAACTGATACTTAGTGAGTGATTTCTGACCAGAATAATTTGCCAACCAAATGTGGATTTCTGGTGGAACTGGGTCTTACGCTGCAGACCTCCCAGGATATGCTTGCTCTTTGCAGTCCAAAGTGCTCATATGGACATATGGGCGGATGTTAGTGTGGGCTTAGAAATCTCTCAAAACTTTCATAAGACTGTAGAATCCATCTGGTACATCGAAAACCAAGAGGTCTAACTTCTCATCAACTAGTGTAGGACCTCCATGGATCCACCCAGGTGGCTACTTCACCACATGTGACATTTACTGCGAGAGATCATTTACTCAAGACCAAGGCTCACCAAGCCATGGCCATCTGAAAAATCCCACAAATTGGTCAATTACTCCAGCATACACCAGCGCATCACTTCAGACCAATTTTCTTTGAGCTCCATCCAAGTGAAAACAGTGGTACCATCGAATGGAATAAAAGACCCCTGTTGTTTATCTAACAGACTGAGCCATATGACCAAATGCAGACCACATGTAACCTATGACATAATCTGATTAATGGGTTTATAATTACCTTTGTGAGGGCGGTCCGGGATAGGGGTTTGAGGAAGAGGAAGGCTGCTGGAGAACTGTATAGATACGTCATTGGGAGTCTGTGGAAATTAGTGCTACAGTGTCATGGACACCTCTTTTGTTTGAGAGCAAATTTGTCTGGATACTGTATTAAAAGTTGTCTGGATTGATAATAAACATGAAGATTAAAATGCTTTGGTCTGTTCTTGTGCCATTTGGATTTGGGACAAGGCAGAGGATGTGTTCTTGTTCTTCACAGTTATAACGTTTTCAGTATTAATTATGTTGAGTAAAAATAGGATAAGACTAGTCACTGGAGTAGAGTATATATCCATATGTCTCAATGATCTAAACACCAGTGGTTATCTGGCTTTGTTCTTTGATTCAGATATCAAGGGAGTGCATTGGGAGTGGTAAAGCTAAGGCTGTCATTCATCTCCAGTTCCAACCATCCTATTTTTCTATTCAGCTCCACATAGTGTCTCTAGCAGCTGTCTTGACCTGTGAGCTAGTCACACATGCAAGTCATCAGTGAGTTAGGCCGAGGTCAGGAGCTTCTTGAAGTCTTGGCATCCCAAGGGACCACTTCATCTATGCGATGATCTCACCGGCAGACCCCGCTCCGCTTGTTATATTTTACTTATGGTGTCACCAGAGGTAATTATCCATAGCCGCACATGCTACCAGTTACTTATGTATTGACTCGTGAGAGCACTATGGTGGAGCATGAGGTACAAATCTGAAACACCGGAGCGTTAAATTGCATGACGTTTCCATATGATTTAATAAAACGCAGGCAGTCGCGCTACAAAGCTGTGTCGTCTGTCACTTTTGCCTCAGCAGACTTATTTGGTTTTCTTGGTGACCTCCAACCATTACCTCAGCTGCCACGTGGCTGTATGGAGGCCCACAAAGCAGGAGAAAAAGGGGGTGGGGGTGGGGGGTCTTTATCCCTTCACTCGCCTTGCGGTAGCGCACGATGTCGGTGGCATCCTCGCTCAAAACCATAGTGACCTCATGGAGGAGAGGAAGTGATTAATGAGGTCAGCTAGTCCTCTTGGTGACGCTGGTCTTCCCAGCAGCAAAGAAAGGCGGTCTAGTCCCCCCAAGGCAACCTCCCCCAATTCCTTTACCATATGTGCTCCCCTGACCCTCTCCCTACGGCCCTACTGCTAAACTCCTGCGATGCTCACTCAGATGCACACCACAAGCAGAGCGCAAAACTTACTTCTTCATTTTATTCTCAAAAGGGGAATAAGTTGGGGGAGGGAGGGAGCAAAATAATGTCGTAAACTTAAAGTGTGGGCCGATGACAGACACTTCACACACACCTGTGACCTCAGCTTTGTATTTGTGTCTAATGCTGCATGTGAGGTTGGAGGCTAATTTTGACCAGATGAGCTTTTTTAGCTGTAACTGCAGCCTATCTGGCACGTGTACTGTATATTTATTTTGAGATAATCTAAACCAAGTTTGAATCAAGGCTTGATTTGCAGCTGTTTCAGTTTGCCAACTTCTGCCACTGTGTCAGCTAGATCCATTTACACCTCCCACTGCAAGCCACTGTTGCACGAGCCATTTCTGATAGCTGAGGCTCAACTAAAACATTGTGGATATGGCAGCTGATGCATTAATTGTGTAATTGTATGCAGCTGTATTGTCTGGGTCAGTTGTGATGATGTGGAGCAGTGTTGAACTAAAAAGGGAAAGGGGGTGCACTCTGTCCACTTTCCACAATTCATCTCCCAGTTGTCTCTTAGCCATTGCAGATATATCATCAGTGCAAAAGGTTTCAACCCTTGGGATACAGTCTCAATACTTTTTTCTTTGCTTCAGTCAAAGAAAATAGCTTGTGATAAAATAATAATCGGGGAGTTTTCTTCAACTGATTTTTTTTATCCTTCATTTTCTTTGGTAACAATGACATTTCCAATGCTGCTTGCACCTGGCTTCAATAGTTCCAAAAAAGGATTTTAACATGTACTGTTTAATAACGACTTGCTGGTAAATTAGATTTGTCTGGCCCGGCTCGAAATTGAGTGTGAATGCACTCCACAGCCCCGCAGTGGGCTGACTTCTATCCCTCTGCAGCGATTTCATCACTGCCTGGAGAAATGTCATGACTCGTAGAAGTCCACGTGGCGCAAAGAATTGGGGAGAGGAGAAGGCGACTGGAAGCAGCAGAGGAGGGGAGAGACTGAGGCAGGGGAGGAGAAATACAACAGCAGTTTCAGGCTTTTTCCCATTATCACGCTCCCCTCTCTGTCAAGTGCTGACAGTCACACAACCAGCCTTTGCTGTACCCAATTAAATGTACACTCATCCAAGTTGTCTCTCCTTCCAGACATTACTCCATCACCCTCCTGCCCCGCTAATGTCTCCAGTGCCTCATATTGAATGCATACGGCAACATATGCAATCCTTTAATGTGCTGCCTTTCCAAAGCTCTGAATGCTGCTTCTTTTTTATAAGCAACCAAACAGCCATATCCCTCAAAAGTTTGTGTTGAACTGAGTGCTTCAGTGTCATGTCACTGAGGGCAACGTTTCAAGTGCTAGCCAATGTCTAGACCACTGCGGGTCCAAATTCCATATAAAAAGAGTGACTTTGTTACCAGCACAGTCTGCCATAAGAAATATTATCTGTAACCTACAGAAAATGTGAGTAAGATGATGCAGTGACGACTGCCGTGCCCCCCAGTAGCACGGCAACCCACTAGTGTCTTGCCTCATAAATCTGTGGGCTGTCTGGTTATCACCTCAAACCAGTGAAAACGATGCACATTTACTTCCATTTTTTCCACTTGTTATTAACTGGTAATTAGTGGTAGCCCAATACCAGTGTAAGGGAAGCCCCGCAGATGGAGAACCACAATTTAAAAGTGGCATAAATACCCCTTTGGGCAACAAATAATAGCCCTGACTAAGCTTGAAAAGCACTACAGGGTACACCAATCCTTTTGAATATCAAACAAGAGGCAGCAGTAGATTTAATGAGCAATTAGCAGCTACAATATAGGGTCCAGTAGACTTTTAGGCTTTTTTCTTTGAGACATTACGCAGCAAGCGAGCACCGGATCCAAGGTGAAACCGCGCATGCGGGGGAACCGAGCACATGTTGGCCAGGGTTTTTTATGTCATAGTGGCGGAAACATACTGCAAATTTGATGTGCATTATATACGGTTGCAGGGTGAAGGGAGATGGGTATTAAGTCACGCACATGTTAATAGAGATGATAGCCACATCCTGCTGAAATTACACCATGTCTGTTGCTGCTTTAGACATAATGAGAGAGTGAGTGAGAGAGTGTTTGTGTGTGTGTGTGTGTGTGTGTGTGTGTGTGTGTGTGTGTGTGTGTGTGTGTTGCAGGGGGGGGGGGAGCCCTATAGGCCAGTCATTATCCTATACAAACTAGCCATATGCAGGACTGCGCTGCATGCTGTGCGATAGGGTTAATTCTCCGCAGGTGTTGTTGTCTGCTATTACCAAGGGCCTAGCGGATGTTTGAGTGTTTCATAACTAAATGTGAACTTGAAAGCCTCTGCAACATCTTCAACTGAACCTACACTTTATATCAGAGCCAGGTCACGTTCTTGGTCACTATATTCTCAATGAGAATAATTTGGCATATTTCCAACTGTTCTCGTTTGGAAAAAACCCATCAATCAATGTTGCGGTGGTATTTTGAGTGAAGGTACACCAGGCTGTTGGTTTTTTCTGATCATGGCTCCGAAAATCATCCTGTAGACATTTGGCATAGCTGTGGTGAGGGGAGGGCAGTGTCTGGAACAGTGTGAAAGGAGCCGGTAGAGTACCCTAGATCCCCTTAATGGCGCTGTGGTCTGCTGCAGTAAATAAAGTGGAAAAGCAGCCGCGGGGGTCAAAAAGCGAACCCATTGTAGGAGAGGGGGGTTGAAAGGCTGCGGATGCGGAGGAGGAGGAGGGATGGACGGAGTGCGAGTCCAGAATAAATGACTAAGATTTGGAGCGGAAAGCGCAAGAGCCAGTGCAAGCAGCGGAGGGGTAATGAGACAAGGTAACCTATAATCATCGGTGTGTGGCTGGAGAGTAGACACTCCATTCTTCCCACCCACCCACCCATCTATCCAACAATCTATCCATCCTGTGTGTCTGATAATGCTGGATGTGGTGTGTGGATGATCTTCTGCAGCACAGGATGATGTCAGACTTTTACTGATGCCAAACATCCCTGTGTATGTCAAGAAAAACACCTCTGCTTGTTATTTGATAACTAGACAACAACAGTAAATGAGCAGTTGAGCGTTTTGGTTTGATTATCTGTCAGTTGCTGTCTCTCTGAGGACACCGTTGGCTGTTGAAACAGTGTATCGCTTCATGTTTTTCATCTTGCTGTTTTTTCATCCAGCATTGCTTTCCAACACACATGCCACCATCATTCATAGCGTGTGTGTCTGATCATCCGTGAGCTGAAAAAACAAAAGAGCCGTGGATGACTGGGCTTCAACGGAGGGAGGCCTGCTGGTGTGGGTTTGGGAGATGGTTGAAGGATGAACAGTTCACAAGAAGTGACATCCGCAGGCTCCCCAAGGAGGGAGGGAGGCACTAGGGCATGGAAAGGGGAGGTGGCATCCGATGGGCGATGGGATTCTAACTCCTATCCACCCCACCCCCCCATCACCCACATGCTCAGCAAACCCCGGGCCACCCAGGCCCTAATCAGCAGGATACAGAATATCTCCAGGGGCAGCCAAGCCAAGCCCCAGCTGCCTGGTGACTCCCTCTGCCCCTTCTCTCTCTCTTTTTCTCTTGATTCGCTCCAGTCTTTAAGGACACACACACGCACGAACACACACACACATACTTCCTTAGCTTCTTCCTACACCCGTGCCCCTGTGTCATTATTGACTCATTCTCCTTGACTGCACCTCACCCATCCAGTGCCTGCCACTCATTACCACAGGGTTTCTGGGGACTACAACATGGCCTATCCTTCAAGATTACAACAACACAATTTCACACAACGCTACAACAAAGACAACAAGAGCGATGAAGAGTAATACAGTCAGAGATATGAGAGATTTTGTACTCCCAACTGTGAAAAAACTCCCTGAAGATACAGTACATACTCTTCTTCAGCACCGTACCCTCAAGCATGTACACATGATTGCCTAATCCTCATAGATTTATCTTCCTGCCAACTGCCATGCTTCCAGTGGTTTCCACTGGTATGAAACCCTCGAGATATCCCAATTGACTGCACACACAACATCAGAGGCATAAATCACTCCCTACCAAAAGACTAAGAGTAAAATGTGTGCTATGTGAGTGAGGGGGAAGGTGTGTCGGTTAAGTAGCCGTCATTATATTTTCTCTATGACTACTACTTACTAATAATCAACATTCAAAGCAGGACTTGAAAACAGCCTCACAAAGTTGCCTGTGTAGTATGAGTTAAACAACCCAAGTCATCAATCTAAATCTGGACAACACTGTATATCCAAAGACACACAGGACGCTTACTCATGACTTTTTACTCTGGCCCCCAGAATGAGTCACAAAGTGGCGTAAACTAAATCAAGAGCGTTCTCACCTGCCACAGCTGTCCGTGGCAGGCTGAGTCTGGTCAGCCTCACGGGGAGGTGCGAGGGTGAAATGTTGATTCACCCACATGTTGATATACAAAGGTTTGTAATGAAGGAGGAATAATTACCTGTATTTACAGAAGAAACCTGAGGGTTGACAGGCCTGTTTATAACACCACGTTGGCCAACAGCTGTCAAGTGCGTTTGACATTGACCAGACCAGGATGTGCTGACAACATCTATTTACCAAACAGCTGTGGCGCTAACAACGTCTAACACTAAGTGCATAAGAGGAATGGACCACCAACCTCAACCTGTACCGCTCCAAACACTAAATTACTGCAGGTTCAGTGTTTGCTTTGGCTGATGTTTTGCATGATAAATAGTCATTTAAAGTCTTTAAATTCACGTTATAAAAAAACCCACCAGTGAGTAACACCTGTAATTATTAGGTCAAATGCAGTTTTATTTTGAATTGATTGCGTTAAAGGCAAATTGATTCTCAACCTTAAGGACATGCACACAACCTCTAGATCCCCACCTTGAGTAAACCAAGATGTCAGCACAGTGTGATGACAGTGTAGAAGAGAAAGGAGCTCTGTGCTGTGCTGCCGGTGAGACTGACGTGTGCTCTATTAGCTTTCGCCAAGTACAATAGTGAGAGGCGATGGTCCTACTCTATACTAATTGAGTCAGTATGCACTGCTGCCGGTCAGAGCGACCTTTCGCAGCAGTAGATTGACTCCCGGCTTCAGAACATTAGTAACACAGCATACAAGCATAAGCAGAAACATATAGACTGTGGTGTGTAGAAAGTACACATCTGCTTTGATATGAATTAGATATGATTTCTTAGTGATAAGCAATCCCACTTTTCTAGATATTTTGTGCATAGTTTGAAAAGAAATCACATACTTCAGAATCTGACCACACAAATAGGATTAAAGGATTTCTTCAAGAAAAAAAAATTAAAAAGAAGAAAATGTCAGAGTTTAGACTAATCGCAGAAATTTCATGGCTGCTCAGACTTTGCACCGTGACTACATGCTGTCATAAAGTCAGCAAGAGCCAAACATTCAAGTCAGTGGCTTGTTGTTGGACAGAGGGAGTGCCATTAATCATCATGCATTTTTATGCTTGTTACCAATTACGCTGTAATGACATCAAACCATCATACAGTCAAACACACAAAGCTAACCTTGTCCATCAAATAACAATTTGCATTGTGAGTCTTAAAAGATCTGTTTCGGAAAAAAAACTAAAAATGCTGAAAAGTAGTGTTTTACATTGTTGGTGGCGTACCTGTACTATGGGGTGTCCTCCAGACGAGGCCTTCACTGCCCCTCGGCTGCCCTCAGTCTCATAGTGGGCCCTGTGGTGGGATTTTGGCTGTAACTCAATCTGTAGGCTGTATGGGCCGGAGCAGGATGGAAGCTGCCAGTCAAGAGCTGGCAGAGATGGGCTGAAATAACATCACACATTGGTTTTTATTATATACAATAATACAATACAATACATTATCAGTTTATTTCACTTTATCCCTGATTTGATATAATAGTGTATTATCCAATCTATGTATCTAATCCCAAACTGTAGACTCTCTGTGCTAAACACCTGGTATCTGGTTATTCTTTCCTGAAAAACAGGAAGTGCTGTTTTTCACATTTCCAGTTAGCTTGGAACAAAAACAATGTGACACATGGTGAATGATTGTCTTTCTATATTTTATTTGTTTTCTGTTTTTTGGGCTTATTTTTTCCATTCTCTTCTATTTTATTCTATTCTTAAAGCTGAAGTCGCATTTGATTTGCCAAATTATGAACTGTCAGATTGCTTTTTTTCCACAGTGTCATCACTGCCAAAGAAATCTAAATCAAAAAGTTCTGAACTTGCCTTAAATAAGCCTTAATTTAGGACACTTTAGTGTAATCCAACTGGCTTGATCCTTCTCCATTTCATCATGGTCTATAATCTAATCAATTGAAGTCATTCGCTGACGTGCGTAATTCCTTGGGCCCGGGTCATAATTAGTGGCCTTTTTTTTCTTTTTTTTTTTAAAGAAAAATAAATGAGACACGGATGTGCTCTGGTTAGAGTTCAGTGTGTTGTGTATTATGGTGTGGCAGGTGGAAACAGACACTTTGAGTTAAGAAAGTGACATTGGGAGGAAAGACATTTCTAGGGCACAAAAACAAATCTCACGCAAACTAGCAATCAGCCTGCCCTTTGATACAATTATTATCCATTCAAGACTGATAACTGCAAAATTATAAAGCGCAGTTGTACCAGCATTAAAGACAATGGAGTTATACAGTGGAACGGGGTCAGCAGCACACCCTGCCTTGGAGCATGATATCTCTTTCTCAGAGCTACAGCTGGCCTCTCTTAACTTCATTGTTCTCGATATGGAGAGTCAGAGCTTCCCATGTGAACACCGTGGAGATATCTAAACCAAAACAAACATGTGCAAGACAATATTTCTCTATGCCGGATGCCTGGTAAACTCAGAGCCCCTGACCTGAAGGGTGGCTCGACTGAAACCAATCTCTGGCATCTTTGTGGAACTTGCGGGCTGTTTGTTGACCCAAAACGAACAGATTTCCCCCCACAGGGCTTTATCTGCCCAGTCAGTGCATGACATCACGTTAGCTACACAGAAAGAGATGGGCTGATGGCGCGACAGACCAGAGCAGTGAGCCGGCTGATTAACCCACAGACTGCTTCCCCTTCAGCCAGGCCTGTCACCATTACTTCCTGTTGCTCACTATCTTAATCAAACACTTGATTTCCGACAGGAAAGTGTGTTATTGGCTTGGGGGAAAAAAATGCTGTGAGGGACACAATTGAAATTGAAAAAAAGCTTACCTTGCCCAAAAGTCAAAAATCAATGATATAGTTAAGTGTATGTGTGTGTGTGTGTCTTTGTGTGTTTGTATGTTTGTGTGTGGGTTGCTATAGCAACAGTGGCACAGTCATGCTGGGCAACTCCTCCCTGTAAAATACGATTTATGAAATAGTTTTGATCTTCAAAGAGAACTCTTTTGGAAGTAAAGAGCATGCAACTTTTGGATTTCTGCCTTTTGATATGGCCTTTGAAGATTAAACCCTAAAACAATCTTGTCTTTAAAAATAAATGAACAACTCTAAATATGGAAACGAAAAGGTGGTAACAGGATAAGTTTTTCCTTAGCACTGTCTGGGAAATGCAAAAGCAATCCTAAGGCAGAATGTTGGAAACACCTATGTATGCTACATTGTCTTCTCAACACAACTTAGAGGAGAGATTGATTGTTTTCACAGTGCAGTTAAATCATTTTTGAAGTCACAGTGCTTCATCTTGTTGATTTGTATGTTTAACTTTTGTGCAGTACTACTGAATTTAGCTTTTGGCACAGCAGGAGAGCAGCTCCACCTACCTGAGGTAAGGCTTGGGTTTAGACCAGGGGTAGGGATGCTGGGGCACATCCAAGAACCCTCCACAGTAGTTTTCCTTCTTGAGGGCTAGACGGGAAGGATAGTCCTCATGGCAGAGCTCATCATCGAGACACAGGTCCTCACCGCCAGGTTCCACCTTGAGGCTCATGGAGGATGAATGGTCTATCATGGTTTTACGTGTCTTGATTGGGATTCCCTCTCCCATATCTACCACTCCATCTGTGGTCAGAGCATTGATGGCAGCCACGATGGCAGAGTTGGTGTACTGGTTGGCATTGGCGAGCCAGTTCTCGTCTGTGACACTGACCCTGGGTGAGCCATGTGGGGAAGGGGTGGGAGACTGGTTGGGTGAGCAGGATGTCTGACGGTAGGGGGCGCCGTTGAAACTGTACTTTCTCTTTCCCATGCCGCCTCCACCGCCGTTGCCTCCACCGCCTCCACTGCAGGAGGGGGAGTTTGGCCTGGAGCCACGAGGTTGAGCTGGCCAGCCTTCCTCGGCAACAGCTCCTATCTGAGGGGAGGTGGAGGGTGAATGGTGAGGGGAGGCTGCAGGGCCACTGGCATGCGGGCAGGACAAGAGCGAGGAAGAGCCTCGGGGAGAAACGCAGGGTGACTGCCAGGGGGAGTTCTGTGGGGAGTTGTCATAGTTGTAGAAGCTGGACTCGTAAGAGGACGCTTCGGAGTTACAGCTGCGTGAGGAAATGCTACTAGCAGGGCTGAGGCAGCTGGGATCGCGGTAGCCGTCTGCATTGGGCAGTGTCAGCGTCACAATGGAGTTAACGCCTCGTTTGATGACATGGTCCTCAGTGTTGCTCTCTTCCACCTCATCCTCGGGATACTGGCTGTAGGCAGTGATCTCAATACGGGGGCTTTCCAGGGCTGGAGCCCCGTTGGGTCTCAGGCCGTGGGGCAGGTAATAGCCTGATGCTACATGGTTGTCATTTTGAAGGTTGTAGCCTGTCTGGTGGCAAGAAGAAACTGAGATGACTGGGCTGGACTGTAAGGTATGGTATTGGGTGGCCAGACAAGGGTTTCCCATGCCCAGCGGAAGGGACAGGCTGACATTTGGTGTGTAGCTGTAAGCATCTGAAAAAAAGAAGTATATGTTAAAAATATAGAACCATAGTGTATAACTACATGCCACATTATAATTCTCAGAGCCATTGCATGATGACAAGAATGAACTCTGATTACATTTGAGAACAATACCCCTACACAAATCTTACCAATATGTATGTATGTGTAGCAACGGACTGCCTTCTTCCTTTATAAACATCTGGAGAAGCTTAGCAATCATCTCAGAGCAGTTACTGTATGTGGTTGCTGTGTAGTCGTAAGTTGCACAGCCACTCTATTTGTTTGATCAGTCCATCTGAGGCTCTATTTGGCACTCCTTGCTGTCATATGTACTCTACAGGAATTCCTCCAGCAGCGCTGATGGATGCTTTATTTGATTGATTGCATCACTCACTGAGTGAATTATGCCCTCCCCTGTGGAAAACTGACAGCACTCTCGCATCGCTCTGAGCTTGTGATTAAGTCAAAGAGAGTTCAGTGCAGTGTTACACACAGATGCACCGAGGTGAAATACAAACACAAACACAAGCAAGCACACACAGAAATCACAGACAGACAAGTGTAATGGCATACAAACGGAGCAGATATATCCTAGCAGGTATGCCTCTTCAGTTGAGCCTTGTGGCAGCTGGCTGCTGTGTCAACAGTTGTAAAACTCATATCTTCCTTTTATTGATAATGTCACTGAGGGTAAAAGTGGTCACAGAATGAATACCACTCAGCCTGAAACGCAGTGAAGGGCATTCCCCTTGATGCTGTGTACTATATCTGTTCACCACAATGCTGTGCATCACATGAAATGATGAATCTGTCACACACCACATAATATGTGGGTAGGCAGTCCAAAATTAGTTTATGAGAGTCTATTTTCAGAGGTGATTATGTGATGTGCATCAGACACGTTCTGTATAGCACAAGTTCAATGTAACCAAACATGCTTTTCATAGGTAGCCTGTAGTGTATGAACATATGCAATCTGACATCTGAAAATGTTTTGTTCTTCTTCATCAAAGAGGTTTACTCTTCCTTTCAAACACTTTGAAACAGACACAAAAAAAGTCATCTGTTGTTTGACTGGCAGAATGCTAAATGTCAGACTCTCTTACAGCCTTTTTTACACAGAGACATCCCTAAAGTCTTTTTTGTAATGATCCCAGCATGCAGCATTGTCCTCACACTGTGCAACACACAGTACATACATATAGAATAGAGCGTCTATCAGTGAGCCCTTGTCCTCACACTGTGCAACACGCAGTACATACATATAGAATAGAGCGTCTATTAGTGAGCCCTTGTCCTCACACTGTGCTACACGCAGTACATACATATATAGAATAGACTGTCTGCCCTTTAGTACCCACCTCTTACAGGTTCTTGATGGACATCCTGGCTGTACTCAAACATATAGCTGAAATCAAACTCCTGCTCTTCATGCTGGGAACTCATCTCTGTCCTCGTGATTATACAGCAAGTATCAGCATAAAGTGTGCCTTCACTCACTCTCCTCTGATGCTTTCCTCTGTCTGGCTTATCCTCTTCTAGTGCTGAACAGATGATAATCTCCTGCCCACTTCACCCTTGTGACACACCTCCCTACTTGAGGGCTGACTGATTTTGCTTAGAGTCGCAGTTGTTTTTTCTCTTTTTTTTCGTTTTTTTTTTCTTTTCCTTTTGAATATGTGCGCTATCAGTGCACTACACTGCATCATACTTCACCTCTTCTAACACCCACTCAAACACAACTAAGGCTTTCACTCTTGCTGTGCTGCATGATCTTGAACGTTGGCTTTTCCGGGTCACATGCGCCTGCTGAACTAACAAAATTATACTAGATCATAATTTGCGGGGTGAATCAAATGAGCAAAAAATAAAGTGACTCATTCTTGCAGTCAAAGCAAAGCTTTGCCAATTGTTTGCAGTGCATTAAAAATGCGGTGTAAGCAGAGTTAATTTGAAAACACTGACTATCACACAGATTATAGCGTGCTCTTTTCTGTCCTCCACAATTTTTCTCAATTATGCTATCAGGATCAAAACACTCTTTCCCCACAACCAAACCAGCGTGACTAAAGAATGGATGGGTTTATCCACAGGGATTGTGGTCTAGGCTGGGCTCAGACTGACGGGACCTCAGGGAGAGATAGGTGGTCGCCCACAGAAGTCATCTGCAGCCTCTGGAACTAAGAACCCTGGGGCCACTTTCTGCACATGGCTGACTATGGGTTATGGCAAAACACCAAAAGAGTGTGTGCGTTTATCTGTGTGTGTCTCAGTTTATGTATTTGTGTGATAATAAAGCAGCCCTTGGCATACTGCTGAGGCTGAGTGTGGTTAAGCACGTCTCCTTGTCAAGCAAGCTACCCAGCATCCCTAAACGCACACATCACAGCTCTCCCACTCACACACATACACACGCACACACACACACACACACACACAAACTTCTGTTACCAATTATAAGACTTAGGACTGAGGGACTGAAATGAATAATAATGCAACCCGCACCCGTCTGTCTGAAACCTCAAAGACAAAATGAAATTCCCAAAATCCACAAAAAGCCAGTGACATCAGCCCTGGAAGACTCTGTGAATTAAGACATGACAGACTATCAATGACTTCTGATGGACCAAATCAAATTTTGCTACCATTACTGCTAAATCAGAGAGGCAAAAAAGAGACTTTTCTTTGAATTGGAAATGCAAGCTGAATTATCTGTGCTAAAGTGTCTTTCAGCAATCCTCAAAAGAATGTAGCAATCCTGAAGGTTGTTCTTTAGATGACCCTGACCTCTGACCTCTGAGCATGGAGTGGATTAAAAACATTTTTTATACCAGAAAAAGTATTTGAAGTTGATGTGAATCTTTCATGAAGTTGAGTGCAGGAAACAAGTGAAACCCCCTCAACACTGAAATTTACTGCACAAGCTGATGTGAAGCACCTGCAAAGACAGCTGGAGACACCTAATGGTGTGGATGTAAAATGAGTGCATGCCACTCACCACCCTATAATAATTCAAATTGAATCCTCATACAGTGAAAAATCAAGCCAAACAAAAACGAACCAGCATTTATTTGGTGACTTCTTTAGAAAGAATAGGTCACATCAAAGAATAATTACAAATGTGTTATTAAAATCAAGAGTTTTAACTTAATAACTTTTAACAATTATTTGAAATATCACACTGATTTAATATTACAGTACTACCTTAAGTATAAGTGAGTTGCTGCAGTTTATCGGTAGATATTTGCAGGTGAATTATTAATTAATTAATCTTTTTTATCTTAAATAATATTACTAATTATTGCATCAGTTCATAACAGTTGACAGCTATTCTTCCAGTCATTGCAACTCACTCAACGTGTCAATCAGACTTTACAGTTGCTCACAAGCTCTCTAACAATTTGCATTAATTGCAACACTTTCTATCGATGCATTTTAGAGTCAAGAGTGCAGCAGAGAGAGCAAATCCATGTGTGAGTGCTGCTTGAAACATGAAAACAAACTTGAGGCAGTATATTTTACCTTCTTCTGCAGACTTCATTTCGGCGGCGAGTGAGGTGAGAAGCTGGAGTCCCCGCTCCTTACCGGCTGCTGCTCCAAAGCTGAACTTGGAATTGACACTCAAACAGAAGGTATCCTGCATTCAACAAGCGATGCGCAACTTTCTCCGACTGTAAAACTGTAATAAGCAACGCCGATGATAAGATTGCAAACGCTAGTTCACTTCATACACCACCAAATGCAAACATAATTCGCAGTGAAGTTAAACCAAAGCGATGCGCACCAAATGAGACGGGGAGAAACGCTGGAGGCTACTAATGGATCTGGAGAGCTGCGCAGGTAGCGCTGCTAAGGGGACCGTGGCTGAGGTGAGTTTGGCTTTCTTCAGCCCACTGAAGGTTTTCTAGAGTCTCCCCAGGTCGATGACGCAGCGTGGTTTGTCAGAGGGGCCGGCTCCGGTGCTTTTAAAGCTGGAAAACACCCTCCGTCCTCCGTCAATGCGCCGCCCATCTAGGGATGACGCGCCGGCTCCTGCAACCTCCTGGACCGCTTATGATGTCTTCTATCTTGGGATCCCACCGGAGGAGGTAGGAAGTGTGTGTGTGTGTGTGTTTGTGTGTGTGGGTGTGTTTGTGTGTATGTGTGTGTTCCTAGAAGTTATTCACTAAAATAACGTATTTATTACATCTTTGCATTCAGTTAATTAGAATAGTTGTCAAAGGGGTGAAACTCAATTAATTTATTAAACATTTTTGGATAAGTAGGTATTTTGCATTTTGCATGTTTGTGACTTTAATTTTGATATGATGACGTTATTTTTTTTCAGAAAACAATCCCAGCACAATTAAAGTCCATTTAGTAGCTGGTCTGGAGCTTTTGATCATATCACACAATCCTCCTCTGCAAATGAAGTTTGCACAGTTATTATAGAATCAAAGATTAAAAAATGTCCTCTTTTTTAGGATTTACAGTCACAAAAGATTAATTTAATTTAATTTAGCTGTATGATGAAACTGTTTTTTAGACAACACAATATCAGCACAAGGTAATTTAACAGATGTTTTGCAGCTTTTGATTGTATGGAATGGACTTCCTCAGTCAGTAGATTGAGTGTGCACAGTCGATGTCCCAATTTCCATTTTTCTTCCAGAACTTCTTCTCCACTTTATCTAAAAAGTTGACATTTAGTTTAAATTTTATGACATATGATATATATTTATATCTTAATTTGACTTTATTTCTCACTAGATGGCCCTCTGCATGACTAATAGACTGGATGAATAGTTCCAGTAGCATCTTTATTAGATTGCCTGGTATATAGAATTACCACAATGCAGGTGAACTGTATAAAATGAGGATACACACAATAAATATATTTTCCCCACTTTTTTGCAGCTGCCTCTGACCTCTGACTTACAAGATCAACAAAGTGTCATATTGCAGCACATCCACTGATATCACTATAATGGCCTACCTTGTTAATGTTGGCAATTGTGTTATTATCTGATCATTAACATTAGTCAAACATTCAGCCTATCCCCATGATTGAAATCAAAACTCAAACGCTATCAAATTTCACTTCCAAATGTGTTTTCCTCATGTTTGAGGGAAATACGGTTTCACAGCTTCGCCCAAAATAACTATCCTGAACCACTGACAGCACAAACACACCATGTTCCTCATCTCTGCTTTCCACTACTTTGTATCAAATCAGTCCCCAATGAATATGTGGGCACAATGCCTTGTGCTTTGCCTATGTTTGAGGAAAATACTGAGGTTCACTTTTGGCTTATTTCTTTAATTGCGCTCCTATTACCATTTATCAAAGTAATAGTTGCCATTATACAACTTCGTTGTTTTATGTTGGGGTCATAAACTAATGCGGAAAGGTAAAAAAACACATGGAGGTGTTGTTGGCTCACAAGATATGGTTAGATATGGCTGACACTTGTTATACAATTTAGATATGTATAAACATCTTGCGTATATTCAATTAAAAAACATTGCTGAGCACTGAAATGTTACTCAACCTTGGCTCCTACTGCAGTGATTAAAGCAGCTGGCAGAATAACGGACACTGCAAGCTTAAACTAAATGATAAATTAAGTTTTCATTTGTAATGTGTCATAATGATACTTGATAGTGCTTTTAAACTTAACAAAGTCTGATGCGTGCTACTACTGAATGCTTACATTGTGGCACGTGCAAAGTACTGGAAATGCAGTCTCCATTATGTGGCTTACAAATAGTGTGTAAATGATCATGACCAGTAAAAAAAAACCCCATATAACAAGAAGAGCAGGAATATCACTGAGTAGTGGTAGCCGCCATGAGTGCAATTAACAATAGCTTAGACAAGCTACAATGTAATTCCTTTTGAATGAGGGCCAGATTTCAAGAAAAAATGACTCCCGTGAGTCTGAAATGTAGCTGGCAAGCCCGAGGATGATCACACATAATCAGAAGCAGACTCCCTTTTGGGGGCAGGCAGGCTGTGGGGCAAGAGTAAGCAGACGGCACGGGGGGAAAGTAATAGTACGCTGTGTTTTCTTTGCCTACAGTAGCTCTTTGGCGTCAGCTGTGGCTTGGCTGATGTGCACGTGTGAGCTCAAAGATGAAAAAGCAGCATCACATACTTGAGGAGATGAATTATGATACAAACCCGCGGTAGGAAAAAAGTAGCTGCACAACTGATTGGCACTGTCAGCAGGATGGGCCTACACTAGTTGCTGAACAACTTTAAAACCCTGTGGTGTGGCATGGTTCAATGGCAGCCTGAAGGCTTATCTTGATGGATTCTGTGCTACTGAGTAAAGTACTATTAGCGACAGTGTCTGTCAACAATAGTCAGACCATCTTTACAGCAAGACACATTATAGCCATCAGGTCATTTCACTGCCTATACTTCATTAAGAAAGGTCTGTCTAATCTCAAAACCCGATGGTGTAATGCTTCTCATAACTATACTTGAAAGAGCACCCCACTGGTTTAATATTACACTTGTATAACAGTGTCAGGATACAATGGACAATTTAAAAAAGGATCAAAATTGATGCGGCAGAACTGGAGATTTTATCCGTTTTAAACCATTAATTCTTCTTCCTTGTCAGGTTAAATCACTTGAGGTAATTTATCAGACACTGGTGCCACAGACTGTTTTATACCCCCTTTTTTCATACATGCAATAGCACTCCTTGAGACCTGAAGACAGATACTGATGTAAAAAATCAGTGGAGTTCTCCTTTAAGAAAGTTTACCTTTTTTCATGATCATTCCAAAAGTCTAGCTGTGTCTTTCTTTGTGTAGCAGTGCAACTCAGCTTCAAGTTCAAGTCCCAGCTAAAGTTTAACTATACATGAGGTAAGGTTTTTGTGTAAAAGAACATCCATACTGAGACTCTGTTGACTTGCCAATGTAAACCCTATAGTGTTGGACACTGCACTCGCAGGAAAGGCCAAATCATAACTTAATAGAAGTTCAAACCCAGAGTTCATCCAAAACAGCAGTGAATATAAAAACTGAACTCACTTCAACATTTTAACTCTGTCTTTCATTTTTCACAAAGTCACCACTAATGGTTCAAGAGTGTAAATAAACATGCTGTGTGTAATTTACTGAGACATATTTATGGGATTTCTGAATATTAAAATACTTTGAAAAGTTGTCATCAGAGCCATCACTTTAAGGAAGTTGTCTAATGCAGCTTTAATGATTGCCACATTATATATAATGGGACACCCATTCTTCTATTGGTAATCTCTCATCTTTTGTGTATGTCATTAAGTTTGACAGCACCACTGTTTAAGCTTGCCTTCTGACTTTGGTTCTATGTTGTGATAACCTTCAGAGCAGTACCTTAAGCTCCACACAGGTTATATGTAGAGTCTAATTTGCTTTCACCTAACATCCTCCCTGGAAATGTTAGATTATAATTTATAGCGCCACTACATCTGGCCTTATGACATGGCACGTACTGAGCAGCCACAACATGTCTGTGGAGAGCATTAGAGACATTCTATGTCTTGGGCTCAGATTTATGAGTGGCCTGCTCCTTACTCGTGTGTTTCGCAGAAAATGATCATTGCTCGTGTCTTGTAAACAGACACATGCTGCTTTTGCATTTACGAGGACCGAGTTGTTGCTGTTGGGTTTGTGTTTGTTGCTCTCTTCTTCCTTATTTAGTCATTCCATCAGGGGAGGGTATTTGTGAACACACACACATACACACTGTGTCCAGTCCGGTATTCAACACTCACAGTTTTTCTTCACTTGGTACATTGCCTCCATGTGGTGCATCACTGTCAGGGGACTGCAAATCGTTGCCAGCGGTGCAGATGATATAATAAATGACAAGAGTGGGTTTTGCAGTACGAGTGCTGTAGTTAATGCCAGCCTCTATAATGTTTACTACCTGTGGTTTGGCCCGGGAGTCAGGCTACATCTTGGCATGGTCAGGAACAGTTTCTTAGAACTCTCCATAAAAGATTTACACGTAAAAAACGGATCAAAACTTGACAGGTATAAATAATCACATCTACGGCTTTCCAAGCTGTGGGCTTAGTCTTGTCATATTTGTTTGTCTAGACATCAGGAATTCTACCAGTAGGGGGAAAAAACTGAGCTTGAGGCAGATATTAATATGGACAGGGACCCTAACAAGACATGTAAACCAAGAGAAGTGTAACTAACTCTGGGTGAATCCCTGCGATACATAAAATTCAAGGCTGCAAACCAAAGCTCTTCCCTCAAAGCTACACAGTTAATCCTCTCCTTTTACAACGTATAATTCATGTTTGACATATCCGGGGAAATGTGCACACTGGCATCTTGAGTTCCCTACACTATGATTATCTATTTTCTAAGTTATTCTATGAGCCATAACTTGAATCAGGCAGCTTTTAATAGCTGTAAACACTCATTTGTGTGCGTGTTTAACCCTGCTACATCAGTGGCAGCTACGGCAGCCACAGACGTGATTACTAATCTTCTCTTTTGATTTATGTGTAATATGACTGCTGATGGCGTTAAATGAAGAAGTCTGCGGTTAACGAAGGCAAGTTGTGAATGGCTGTGGTCAGTTCCGTCTGGCACACACGCACAAACAGTTGTACACACTTCCCAATACTTCTCCTTTTCCTTTGTTAGTATTTAGACGCATGGATGTGCATACTTCAGTGCACACAATGGAGAACTGCTTGGAGCTATCTTAGGCATGTCTGGACACTGCTGTATGTTTAGCTACTGGCTTTTTTCAGAGATTCCTCTTATGAACAGGAAGTAACATACGTGTCTGGCTTGTAAACCAAAGGAGTAAGGGCTGTCATTGTCACACGGCCATTGACTAAGTTTGTGTCGCTGTAGGAAATAGGGAAGAAACAGACTGTCACAGTTGTTTACATGATATGAAAAAGAAGTCCTATTGTTGCAGGTTTGGTATAGTAAATTAGATTAATAGAAAACACTGACAGCTATTGCTACCCACTTAGTGCTGATATCTTGCAATTGCACTTTGTCATGAAGTAAATTTACTGAGCCTTTAAACCCCTAAAAATAACACGATAATTATGAAAGTCCTAGAAAAACAGCCTTCAATGTCAACAAAGAGAACATATGTCATCACTTTTACACTAGGGAAAACAAAATCATAAAAATGTGATAATGCTGCAGATTATTTGTTATTGTCTGGATGAAGCACGGCTCCACAGGGCTGAAATCTCCGCACTTTGTTTTTTTTTTAACTAATTAGCTATTACTGCACTCTGTCGGTGTTGTTTTTCTATGACTGCTTTTGCTGACAGTGTGAGTTGTGATAAGCACTCCACCATGGTTACTGTATCTTACCCACATGTGTAGCTAATTCAAAACCTGTGGCCAATAACAGTTTCTATAGGTCAAAGACATGTGACCTATGAGACAATTTTCCAACATCACTTCTAACACAGATAATTACTCAGGCAAGACATCTGAGGAGAGCCATATTGTCAGTGTCAAACAAAAAGATATAAACACTGCTTTTTTTGTGTGTGTTTTTTTTACCTCTACTAAAGTGTGTATCCATTCAGTTTTGTTTCAATCCCCGTAATGGTTATGGGATTATGAGGGCGGATGGTTTCATTTTTCTAGCCTATGACTGTCACATCCAGGTCCATTATAGTGATTTAAATCCAAGCATATATGCCAAGGCCATTTTTACTGCAGCTTGGCTGCTCTACATTAAAACACATTTATATAGTCCAGCACAGCCAGAGTCCTGGTTATGCTAAAGGGTCACTCACAAATCTGAACTCAATCTCTCTGCGTCTTGAATCATTTTGTCAACTAAACACTGAGAGGTGATTTGTCACAGGCAGTCATTGTTTCCATGGCTATTTTATTTAACTAGGCGAAAACAGGATAGGAGGTTTAGTGATACAATATGTTGAATGTATGAAAAAAAGTTTAAGAAGTAGACTCTAAGCTAATTGCACAGTATTTGAACACATTTCGGATTGATTGAGAGGATTCCTTCTCAGTGAGTGAGTATGGCTTTGAATACCAGGCTGCACATTTTACCTTTTTTTTCTTTTTTTAAGCATGGTGATACAGGTGCAGGTGAGAATTAAACATTCCCTCTGCTGCCAACAGCTCAATGAGAAATGGCATTGCTTGGACATTGAATGGCCAAAACTTTGATCCAATGACCTCACTCATCAAAACAATCATTTAAAGAAACAGTTTCACATTTTGGGAAATATGGGAAAGGGGTCACTGACTGCCTGTTGTCTTCACTGATAGCCTCACAACCTTGCAGTAGCAACTCCAGGAAGTCACCGCTCCTGGCCAAAACAACTGAACTTCGGACAGCTGTTTCCCCTTGATTCCAATCTCTGCTAAACTAAGCTAACAATTTCCTGGCTATATCTTCACATTTACAGCAGGTGACAGATGTGAGAGTGGTATCAGTCTTCTCATCTCAATCTCAGCAAGAAAGACAGAAGTCGATTACACAAAATGTCAAACTATTCCTTTAATAATGTGTGTAGTTGGCTCATGAAAAGAGACGGGCGGAACAGTGGCCATAATTACTTGTTTCACTAACCAGTAAAATCTCCCAGAGTAAGAGTTGGGATAGCATATGCAGCCAGCTTCACCTCACATTCAGACCATCAGTGTACATCATAGTCTATCATGAAGCTTCTTCATATTTCATTATTATTATGACTTCTTTCAAGATGCTGATGTTCACCTCCATGTATTTGTCTGTGACCTCAACAACTGAAATTCTCCATCATGAATGGCTTGATAATGTAAGTCACTGTGCACACTCACAACCCCTAGAGGAAAAAAAATCTATCAATTTTGATGACCCTGTGACCTTTCGTTTCCTGACACCATATCAAGGCAACCTTTCAATTTTTCAAATGCTCTGTGTCTCCTGAGCCTTTAGTCATCAAACGCACAATATTTGCTGTGTGCTTTCCTGCTCCCAATAGGAGGAAGCCTATGGATTATGCTGACCTTTTTCTAAGTGCCGTCAACAGGCTGAAGTTTGGCTATGTTGAAGAGCGAAATAGGTTCATCATTTTGCCTTAGTGGAGGATTGTAATGAATTTGATTGAATTGATTTTTTTTTGGGAAGATTGCTGTAAACTATGATTGTCTTTGGTATTTTCTATTTGTTTGTAATATATGAACAACCAAAAATTAAAAAAAAAAGAATAAAGGTAAAAGAAGCACAATAGTCCCCTCCGATGACTGAGGCTCCCTTTAAATTCAATGTATTTCCTCTTACATGATTCAGAGAGGATTCACAATTCACAGAAGACAACATATCCACTATTACAGTGTTTCTCCCTGACTGCTACACGTGTAATGCTGAAACAAAGAATGGGTGTGCTGTCACACTAATCACCGTGTCAACACAAAACCGTCCACGTGTAGTCTCCCATTTCAGAGGAGCGGCTTGTGTTTGCACCCTCTTCAACTTCGTCATGTATCAGTCAAGTACTGCAGAGCACTCGTACAGCAGAAGATTTTCAGGGACAGGCTGGAACAAGATCACAGCCATCAGGTTATTGTGGTGCATTCTTTACCGATAGTATAAGTATATTGTTCATGGAATCGAAAAGTGTGACAACTGACTGACAGCAGGAGGATGTCAGAGGTTTTTGTCCTTCAATGCTGTTGCAGTGGTATGATTTACAGGGCCTTTCATGTACAGACCTGGAGTGAGCTTGAGGCAGGTCACTTACACTGCTGTTACTGCAGTTCTATGACCTGTCCTTGGTGTTGGTATTGACATGTCATAAAAAGATTAAAAATAGCTCGATGCTGGCTTACAGTGCTGCTGCAAGTCACACAGTGGTTTAAGATCGGCCGACAGTCATCCTGACTGAGGAGTCAAGAAAAATAACCCCTGCTGTACATCTACGTGGATGGGGTCAACCGAAGGGCCAACACCCGTTTTCTTCCTCTTTTTTTCTCTCCTTTTCCTGTCCCTACTCAATGCCTTCCTTTTTCACGGCCCCTCTGATGGGATCCCCTTTTCTGTTTCCTGCTGTTTGTGTGAGTTGCCTGGAAACCATGGCAGCTGTCCAGTTGGGAGGGATTTTTTTTCTTTTTACTGGTGTGACTGGGGGCTTTGAAAGGTTATGAGGTCACCATATGGGTGGGATTCTTACAGTTTTTATGTTGGCATGATGATAAATGGGCAAAATAATGACCTTTTCCTCTAAATTAGCTTGCCCCCCGTTTCACCTTACAGTAATGTGTAAGTAACTGTATTTAATCGTAACATACACCAGCAAATTAATTAAAGTTTTATAATCAAGGAATTTGAAAAAAAATAGAAAAAAAGTATTATTTTGGAAAAGTTACTGATTTTATCTCATCAATTGTTTACCCAGATTGTATGTACTTCTACGTCACTGTCCATACTTTGACTTGAAGTTGCACTTATCAATCTTTTTATATTGCAAAAAATATGACTATGTAATGTAAAAAAAACCCTGATAAATAGATGCTTCCTGGCATGCAACAAACAACAGACAGATAAAGTTAGCAACCAGCCAGTGAACATAGTTGAGCATTTAGCAGCTAAAAATAAGATGTTTCCTTCAGGAGTTAGTTGAGACCAAAACAGAGCGAAAAAGGAAGGTGAATATTGGACTTACAGTGGCTATGTTGCTAGACATATATGAATGCTAATGATAGCTGTTTGCTATATTAACTTAATAGAAAGCTGGAGTCCTCAGGGCTACCCTCTGTAAATCAATTAAATTGCTCACTCTTTCCTGGAGTTTACTGTCCCTATTCTAAAACAATAACACAGGTACTTGAGTAATGGTAACTAGGTTTCATCAATATCTATGATGTCAACCAGTACTCTCTTCTAAAGTCAGTTTTTAAAGCTATTTAACTGTAATTTCCACAAAGAACAATACTGATCTTTCCTCTCTGTCCTGCTCTTATGACCTCTTGTAACCATAATAACCATGGTCATCATCTACTACATATATACTACTATATAACTTACAGCTGCCACAAAGCAATGATCATTCTTATGTTTGGTAACATACTTTGCTTTACAGCTCACAGCAACAGAACACACAAGTTCTTGTTAAAAATGTTGTGATTCACACTATGTTATTAGTCAGCCCTCTGCTTTGATTCACCCCCATCTGGCACTGATACGACTGGGTATGTATCACATGAGGAATAAGCCACATAGTGTGACGTTCAAGTGCTGGACGAGTCTCTGAGGCAGAGGTTTGACCTTCACAACCCTCACATCACCTGTGATAGCGCAGATGTTAGGTTTACATCAGGCTGTGTTCTGCTTTTTTAAAGGCCTTTTCAGATTTTAACAGCAACCATGCACACATTCAAAAGCATGTGTTAGGTGTTCACAACACAGACACACAGTCCTGATCAGAACATGTGTCTGGATGAAAAACTCATCATCTCAGAATGACTCACGGGTAGCTGAATTCCACAAACTAAACTATTCATACACACATCGGCTTGAGGGGAGAAAGAGTTTTCCTTTTCTCTAAGTTCATTTTATACCATTAAAACCCTGTTGAGATGAAACCAGACAAAATAAAGTGCTGTTCCACAGGGAGAGAACGTGCTCCCCTGCTGTGGCTCTATCTGAAGTCATTCCCTTCCATCCCATAGCCTTAAGTGTCTCCGGAAACCTGATATGGTGGTATGTTTTTGACTTGAATCCTACAGTGGTGTTCCTGACCTCAGACAGTGATCCCAAACCGGAGGAATACCCTGATGCTGCAGTTTGGACCTTCTGTGCTGAAACCAAATAGTATAATCGCATAATGAGGGATCTCTCCCCAGGAAACATACTCAAGTAGGAAAACTGGCTGCTGCTCCTGCTGATAACTTGCATGGTTTATTATAAAAGCACAATTTGAATAAGTAATAGTCTCAATTTACAAATTACTATTTTGTATTCAATGATTGCGAGGATCTGGGATTCATTTTTTTAGTTTCTTCATCGTGGCTGCCAATGTTACAGTCATATTTGCTACCCATGGTATAAATCAGCATTTTCAGTAAAAAATTGTCATATTTTCTTTACAGAGTGACTCAAAATGTGATGACTCACAAAGTCCAGTTCTTTCCCGACAAGTAAACACTGACCAGTGTCTGAGCGCCAAGAGCCCAATGTAGTTTGTAATGTGGTTGTTGTGTAATTAATGAAACATTTAGGGAAGAGCTGTGGTGAACAGCAGTGCACATTTCTGGGCATTCTGACAATAAAGAGGATACTGTTCTCCTGTCTTCTGCAAGCAAGCGAGTCTATCCAGGATTAGCATTGGCTTTCAATGTGCAGGGCGGGATGGTGTGCCCGCCTGTCTGGTGCTAGGCACTTTATTGACATGATATCCACAAATTGTGTATTCTAGTACTGTTAATACTATGCATACTGTGGTGTTTTTTAAAAGGGCATGGCTGCAGATGCAGTCATTTGTGTGTACTTAAACATCGCTAATTACACAGTGTGATGCTTGTTGGATTTATCCAAAGCATTAGTTGGGATATAGCTTACTCACTACAGTTTATTCTGAAGAAGCACCATTTGTTTTTGTTCTGAACAAATGTGATATGGTGGATTAATCAATCCTGCATATGGTATCTTATTTATCCGAGCATATGGTGTACTAATGCCTTACTGTATAGTGATCCTACATGCATGATGGGTTTTGGGATTATGACGCATCCCCCAAGTGAAAGATATGATATTGTGAAAGCTTGCATTCCTTCATGGTTTGTTAGCTTGTCGGTCCTGGCAGCAGGAGGCAGTGTTACTCAGCTGCTCCCATGTGTCACAAACTTGCCACTATCTACGTAACTGCTATGGCTTCTGGGAAACCGCCTGGGCCCATAATTATCCTCCAGTAAAACTAGATCAGGGTCTATGATGCTGCCAAAGAATAAATACACAAGCATGCCGAGAAATGCACACATGTGCACAAGCAAATGTACTAACATATAGAACGCTATGTATGCTACACACACCTCAAGAAAGGTTTCCTGCCAAATATAATGGTTCTCTCTTCTTATGCAATCATGGTTATATGTGTAAATACATCTGGACAATATAATTTCACACATCGTCACCTGCGAACAGACAGACCCCCCTTGCCTCCGTAAGAAAATAAAGCTCAGGTCTTGTCAGAGGGAATCCCGGCTAGCCCAGCTGAGAATACACACTCCACACTGGCCCCTCCAACATAATTCTCCTCCAACAGTCTGAAACCACCCTGACCCAGCATCTAGAGTGACTCAATGCCTCGGCTTCCCGCACTTCCCAGAGAGCAATGCCAGGCTATGAGTGAGGAGACCTCCAGACGAATGAGATTTCCCGCTTTTGCATCGGTCAGGATCATTGTCCCAGCGGAACACATTAGTACTGTGTCTGTGTGTGTCCCCTTGGGAGTTTTACAGAGCGCCAAGATTCTCAAGTTGGAAAATGAATCCCGAAAGTATTTAAGTATCATCACATGAAACAGATATGTGTCCTAGCTTCACATTAGAGTGCAGACAGGCTGCCACGGTGGCTTTTTTTTATGCATCCAGACGGTTACGAAACTCACAGAGCAAATAGGTTATTATACATCAGTCATGCTTCCATATGATGTGGTTCCAGAGGGATCCGGCTCCTGATGTCCCACATTGAACAGGGAGTTCCTTCTGAGCCCACTGATGGATGAAGAACAAACATGTTCATTTCCTTTTAAAAGTTGTTGCTTAAGTGTGTAAACTGTTTGCTTAAGCCTGCCAGAATGATGGCATAATGTATGGTAAAGCTTACAAGAATATATGTGTATGTCTCAATGCCAAAAGATGAAGCCCACAGTTGTGGTTTGTGCTGTGATTTCCATAGATTTTGGTCCAATTAACAGAGTTCTACAGAGCAGGCTGTATATGCTGTATAGATTGTGTCAGTCCAGGGAAGCTCAGTATCAGTATTTTATGTCAACAAACATAAAATCAGGGTACAAAACTGAATCAGTATGAAAACTGAGGTGGCGACAGAGCAAAGAGGAATAACTCTTTGCTCTGTCGCCACCTCAGTTTTCATTGATTCATTCTAACCTCACAAAGGTTAGAACAGACCACAAACCCTGCTTTGATAAAGTCACTGATCAAATCACATCACACATTGAACTCAATCATGATATTAATGTATCTTGGACTACTGAAGTCTTTCAAAATATCAGTGAGTCTCTGAAACCCTCCATCCTCCAAATCTGTAAACTTACTCACCTATTCTAGATTTAAAGCTATGCTGGTGAACTGAATGTTACTCTCATGATGTTGTATCTGCTGTGCAATAGGTTAAACTTGAGTAACTTAATATTTGATGGTGTCAGGGTTGTACACTTCATCACTCTTTGGATGTTCTATGATAAGACATCATCATATGATTAGATATTATAGATTAAATATGTTCCCAATTGCTTTGTTCATCTGCCATCACCATTTCAAAATGAGCACTATGGGTATTTATTATATTGGAAATTCAGAAGAGCTGTCCTTTTACAGATGGTGTTGCCTTGTAAAGCACAGACAACAGAATTTTCTGACAGAAATCAAACACAAATGTTTGAAGTTGTCTGTCCTTGGGTAGTTTGAGGAGAAGTTTGAGAGCTCATCACAGCAAGTGACGCAGTGACTGATTTGGAGTATGTGTGTAGTTTTTTCCCCCCTGCTCTAAATGTGGACTCTGTCAACAGGTCTTCTTGGTTGATGTGTTGTTGCTGCCATCTGCTGGCTCACAGTCTCATTGCACCAATAGTTTTATTCAACTTACAGTACTCAGTACTTACAATGCTCGACAAAAAGACTGGTGGTATAGTCAAGACATAAACAAAAAAGGGCATAATTTCCTTTAGGGTTTAAGAGTATATCAGTTTTGTTAAATATTAGTAACAAATAAATAGGAATGTCCCACATATATAAAAAATCACATGATCATAATACATTATTATCATATATTATCGATATAATATTTTAGATATTAAAATAGAAGATAAAAAATAGCATAAAAGAGATAATGTGCATGTAGTTATGATTATATCAAATATACATTTTTAGTCTCATTAGAAAAATAACAGCACTATGTTGTGTTGTTTTCAAGGTTGAATGCCAAATAAAAATTATTTTTATCCAATCATATATGATTAGCCTCAAAAATTTGTGTTACATTCAAGAAGATTTATAAGGAAGGACACAGTGGCAGTGATCAGTTATGGAGCACCATCTGGTGGAGAACAAAGTCATTAATATCACCCATTCAATAATTGTTCCATCACTGTGTTTCTCTGTGCTTTTGTTTTATACTTCAGCCTCATAAGGTCCAGCAAGTTTAAACATTGCCATTACTGCAAACTAAATCATCTCATATAAGAAGCACCTGCTGCTGTAGACAGACTGCTCTGCATTTCTTCAGTCCCTGTATCAACCGTACAGCTCTCTCCTTTCTGCTTTGCTCTCAGCCCTAACACTCAGTGACTGATCCCGCCGGTGGATATGCAGCAGTACGTCACATTCCACGGATGCAGTCTGTGTGAAATAAGGGAAATGTGATAGTGACTGAAATTCAAATATTTTGCTCATATTTCCCGTACTGCCGTTTCGTGTCTTTTAATTAAAAGCAGACGTGGTGATGTCATGCATGGAAGGGAAGACGGGGAGCAGGTCTGTCTCAGGCCTGTGTATGTCATGTTGCACAATTGCCAAAATATCAGATATCTCAATATGTAAAAAAAAGATGTGCGCTACTTAAGCAGATGTAAGGTAATCTAACCTACTGAGAAAATACCTGGAGAGGTGGGTAAAAGGAAAGGACAGGGACATAATTATTAGTTAAAACTCACATGGGAACCCTCTGCACTCTGTAGCACAGTATATCTGATCAGAAAGATCTTTCTTTCAGTAAAAGCCGCTTTTTCATTGAATTAAATATAATGTGCAACATGTCCCATTCAGGTTCAACTTATGCCTCTGTCAGACCTGTTTGCTCTTGAGTGACGACCCTCACAGGGCACAGATTGGTCTCTTCTGAAGCAACACTAACTGATAATGAGCATTCGCGTCCATCAGCAGCTGGCCTGATACATGACTACTAAACACGGAGCAGGATACGTGGGGCTATTTAAAGGCCCAGAAATGGAGACGTTGGAGAGAAGAGGGTCTTTTTCTTGTCCTGGTGTCAGTTTGTGTCAGCCACGTTGGCAGCATTCATTAGCATGGGTCAGATCAGCGCTGTCAAACATGTGATGGCATACACATGTGCGTCCACAGCCAAACACACACGCAGGGACACACACAAAATGTATGTGAACACATGCACATTCACATACATCTAATTACTTTGCTGCCACCATGTGGATAAGATGTGACACATCTGCCTCTATAAACAACGATGGGATGTTGATCCACCCTCTCATGAAACTCAGGTTATATACTCCTTTTTTTTTAAGTGCTGGATTTGCAATTATCAATACTTTGTTTTCATTTAGATTAAGATTTATATGAAGACATTGTAAGATTTATATAAATACAATATAATGTTTCTGTGAATACATTTCTGGGATAGCAGTTGAAACTTATTTGCATACACTATAAACATGTAAGTGAGGTTAATATGATGTCATGCTGCTATATTTTTGCACGTTTTCTTTATTTCTTGCTCTATTTACAGTAATTATCAGTCATGATGTGCCATATAGTGTATTATCACCTCTGTTGTGACCTGTAATGAAAAGTGAACTGTGACAGTCAGGTATATTTTCAGCTGAGTTCCAAACACTCTCTGAAAGGATAAAGGTCGGGAAGAAATAGTTCTTGAAAATAATCAGTATGTTTAACATTTTAATTGTAAATTGTAGTCTTGAGGGTGTCATTTATAACTATGGTGTATTTGTATAATTTATTTATTCTAATACAAAACACATTTATATGTAAATTATGTCTAAATAACAATTACAAATTAATTATTTTGCTTTGTGGTAGGTGCTAGTTTTAGGGTGTAATCCTTAATTTGAAAAAAAAAGACAATACAAACATGAACCTTGTTCATTTATTTATTTACTTATTTTAAGAAAATGACTAAATGTCAAGTTTTCTTTGATTGGGATAGTTCATTAAGTCTGTGAACATAACAGAGAGCAAATCATTTTATTATTGTTTTTTTCCCCAGCATGCTTTCAGGAGATATGAATATCAGAGCTCCAGGGTTTCATTTAATCATGGCGATATTTACTGTCAGCTGCAGCACTTTTAAATGAGCGCAGATTTTTCATTCATGTTTTAAAAGGAAAGAGGGGAGAAAAAAACAGGGAGTTATGTTTTTGTGTGCCAATAGTTTGATAAGACTGTGTTCATTTTTCATGCTTTCTTTGCAGTTTGTCAAAACCCAATAAAATCAACGCCGCAGGCACAGCATGAATACACATCAACACACAATAATTTACCAGACTGATTACCAAATGACAAACCACAAAGGGATATTACTTTGACCTGTTCATCATTTGCACCGTTGTTATGATTATGACATATAGTCTGTACTTACTCCAGGGAAAGCAGTCTAATCAGGCTACCAGCTTAATTAAATAAACCTGCCCAAGGCTCTTATTGACTCGCTAATATGGCCGATACAATATGACTGTTATGACCTGCCGCTCTCAGACATCCATCCATACATGTTAGCCATGCAATAATTGACTTAGTTGAATTAGACCATAATGTATGAAGCAGCCTGATAATGATGAAGCAAGGGTTGGAAGGGAGTTCCACACACACACACACACACGCACACACATACACACACGCATACACACACACATACGCACACACATCCACATGTTGTCATACATACAGTAATTAAATGGATTAAAGGGAAACGCTGTGAATACATCACCTGTATTTAGCATCAGAAAAGAAGACAGTAATTACTATATTTCTGCATGCACACTGTAATTTCAGCCAGAGATCTCAATGTACAATGATGTTGAAAACTCATAATCCTTTTAGCAGCTTATTAAATGTACACATGGAAGTGTGTTACTGAGAAAATCTTGACACTGTTGCTTGCTGCTTGGGGAAAATATCACAACACAAATTCATGAATTTATGGGGTTTTGTTACTATGCAAAAATGAATGTGTTGCATATAAATCTGCAGTATAATTGTTCTTGTACAGACTGTAAAGCAGAGGCACACATGGAATCCACATTCTTACACAACACTGCGACGTCATGGTGACTTTGCTATAGCCACTCATTAAGGCTAAGTAACACTGAGGCTCTTATTTCACTCACAATCACACTGTATGCTGTTACGGATATCTGTGGGACTAGACAAAAGTCCTTATTCTGTGTCTTTCTAACTGGATATGGAGAAGAGGGTGATTGTCCTGTTGAGTTCAACAGCTGCTTTGTAGCCTGATGCTACAGTAACTGCTATCAGTATACTGATAGCAGTTACTGTATATGAAGACAACTTAGTTATATTTCTTTTCAGAAAATCAGGCACTGTTCTCACACAACAGCTAAATAACATAGTATCTTTCTAAAAATATGTATATCTACATTGTGATCATTTTATATTATAAAGGTTTACAGCAGGTCAACCTTAAATAAGTGGCTTATTTACTTTTTACACATAATTTCATAACTTGGGTTCCCCAGAATACATGATGTCATGATTTTCTCTGTAACCTCTGACTAAGACACGCTGTTACCAAAATAAGGACTAGTGGGAGTAAATCTTATCTGCATATTTCATAAGTGTGGGTTTTTTTGTGTAATCTTTTTCTGCCTAATGATGACATGCGCCTACAGAAAAAAATGTAAGTATCTAAATTAGTTTGTTTGCCAGTTTGCGACATTTCGACAGAAACTTGCATACATACCTCATTTGAAAACAGGTATTGTTGACCAATCAGTGTCCACTACTGTAAGGATTAACTACTAAGGATTTACCTTTCTCATAACAAAAACAAAGCTATGTGTCAACAGTTTTAATTCATTTTAACACACAGGCCAAATGATAGTTAATCTACTATTCATTTATATACTTACAGATAGAAAATACAGGATGAAAAATACACACACACACACACACACACACACACGCACACTCACAGATACACACAAAGAAGGCTGGGATGATCCTCAGCTGGGATGATACTTCTAAGGAGCATGCCCTCGCTCTTGTCTTACACAATAGCCTCTCACAGCTGTAAAAGAGCCCCTCTGTGTGGCGAACGGTGCACTTCTCTCCCTCATCACTAAGAGAATGATTGTATGTGTGTGTGTGTTACAGAGAGAGAGACAGAGAGAGAGAGAGAGAGAGAGAGAGAGAGAGAGAGAGAGAGAGAGAGAGAGAGAGAGAGAGAGAGAGAGAGAGAGAGAGAGAAAACGCTTGTGTAAAACAGATGGAAAGCAAAAGTGACACAAAAAAAAAGAGTAGAAACAGCAGGCTGAGAGGAGAGAGAAGAGAGACGGACCTCCTACTTCCCCTTCTCTCCTGAATCTCCTCAACATGAGATCACCGGTGCGCAGGCTGACATACAGTACACTGCTTATTCATGTATTCATTCACAGCTAATCCCCAAATGATTTAATCTGTAACATGATTAACCGTGGAGCAATTTAGAAATAATCTGTTAGCATTCAGAAATAACACTACGTTCTTAATCATTATGGGAAGTGAAGTGGGGGGCTGCTTTCTTGGGTTTTACTGCAATCATGACGTCAGTTTTTTTTTTCTTCTCTCTCTAAGTTTTGCATTAGACCTTTATGTGACTGGACCTCTGAGAGGCCAAAGCAGGGGTCAGATGTCAAACTGCAATTGATGTCACAATGCTCACATGGCTATGGCTGATGAATGATTAGTTAGATATGTACATTTAGATAATGTGCTTGTCCCCTAATCTATTAGGAGCCGCTCTGCTCTTCGCCCTTGGACCTCTAATGCACTCCAATGTATTTATGGTCAATAATTAAAAGGGAAAAGCATGCATTAAAACCGGTCTCTACTTAACAGATCTTAACTAATAAGATTAGGATAATGAATAGGCCACTTTACCAGCTTGGCCCAGTACAGTGGCCATTTCGCTGACAGCTGCTGAATATGACAAGGTTAGCATCATAAGCCTTTTCTTGCAAAGGGGGTTTAGGAGATGGATTAATGCCCCAGGAAGGGTGAAAAGAGGCCAGCGTATTTGTATAAATGCATTAATCCAGGAGAAAAATACACTGGACCTTGGCTCATTTGTTTTTTTGGATTTCATAATTCTAATAAATATGAGTGGCATTTTGTTTTGCAAACGGGATCATCTGTAACGCTTGTTCTCATAACTTATGGCCACACAGAAAGAGCTTGATTTAGTCCCAGCGGAGCACAAAACAGACTTTTTCAAAATGATATGCGGTGGGAATAAAATGTGAGGACAGGACAACCGCAGAACTCAAAGGCAGTGCACACTCTGCTCTTTCAGCGCTCCGTCTCATTCCTGATTTTCTTGGCTGGTCTATAGGTCTTGAAGAGGGAAGACAAATGAGTGAAAAACCCCAGAGTCATAAATATGATACGACTTCGTCACTGCCGACTCCCCCCCCCCTCTTACCCCCTGCAGCTTTTTTTCTGCCACTGCGAACACCGCCTGACATGCATGTACAACATCAGCTGTGAATGATTCAGTACCACCAAAGGTTAATTTTCAATTTGCACAGTGAAGGGTTACCATTACATATTGACCTGCAAATTGTATCTCCCCTTTAATACCCTATCATTTCATTTTGGGGTCCCTTTGTAGTTTGAACTGGAGCTGGCTATATTTGGTGGTGGCCATCTGTTTATTATTTAGCTGGTGCTTGAATGTGCAGCCTGACTGCATTAGAGAGAGAGAAGGGGTAGCAGGAGAACGGCACTACCTGGCTCTGGTAGGGGCTTTACCAGTCTCCCCAGACCCATTAAAATCCTGTTAACTTTGATAATCCCTGGCAAGAACTTGGCCTCTGTGGACCACTGAGCAGGAGAGGAATACTTTAGAGTGCCACTGTTTAAGAGGTCATAACATCTTGTAAAGCTGTGTGTGGTGGCTTCTGAGGGTTACATAATGATACCTGAGAGAAGAGACAAAGGGCAAGTTGTCAAGCCATGGACATGATTTAATGCACTTTTTCCAGCAGAGAAATTCTCCTTCCACACTGTGGTTGGTTGTGAATCAGCTATGATTTTCATGCTGTGTCAAATTTCTTTCATTTGCCCTCATTCTTGACCCTTCCCTTTCCTGTGGTCTGTCAGGTAAAAGGTATTATACTATTCAAAACTTTGCTCTGTTATATTTTGATAATGTGTACGCTGGAATTATTTTCCCACTAGCTTCTCCAAAATTGGATTGACTTCAGGACAAGATGGATGGTGACTCATTAAAGGGGGGGTCAAACAAGACAGGCTTTGCCAGTAAAACGACACATTGATGGCACTGGTCAGTCATTTAAATGCCTAAAATCACATATATGTGTTTTTCTGACAAGTGAAGTGGCATTGTTATAAAACTTTTAAAACTCTTAAGGTGTGTTAAGATAGAATGCAATTTTTTAACAGCGTTATTCATGTAACTTGATCACTGGACTGTTTGTACAGTCTCTATTCTACTCAAACCATCAATGTACTGAATGTAACAGGAGCATCTTTGGCTCACTATGTATTTTATCAGTCAAGCCTTCCCAACCCACTTCCATCTTTCTTGATTTTGCATAGTTTTAATGTCACATCTTACATTTGCTTCATGTTTCCTCAAAACAGTTTTATGGGGGAGGTTCAATAGTTGGGCATAAAGAATGAATAAAAAGTAAATTTGACATTGCAGGCTACTGTTCATCCTCTACTTAGTCTTTTTTTGTTAAATGATGACCTTGATTTTTAAATCATTTAAAACATGAATATAACTATTTCCTTAACCAGTGTGTAAGATTTAGTGTCATCTAGTAGTGAGGTTGCAGATTGCAGATTGCAACCAACTGACTTCCTCTTACCCTGCGCCAGTGCCTGGGGGACTCTGGCCTGTCAGGGGCCTCCTCCAAACTCCCTCCAACTGTGGGCTCATTTTGGCTTCCTTTAAAAAAAAAATCAAATGAAATTAATTAAGTATATGCTTGTGTGTGTTAAAATACCAAACCAATAAGTGCTTTATTGGCAAATAAGAAAAATAGTATCATTGATTTGCTGACTGTGTCTGTATCAGTGGCGATTTTAGATCATTTTTAGCGGTGCTCGAGCACCCCTAAATTTGATCTCAGCACCACTAAAAATAAATAAATTATTATTGTGTTTTTCAACTTTAACTATTTTGTGAGCCTGTCTTTTAGAGATGGGACACACTCTTATGCTATCTCAGGGTGATCTCTGTAGAAATGTGACAGTATTCTGAACCATTATTACACTATAGTGTAACACTCTACTAGGCCTATGTATTAATGTTTCTTGTTGTATTTATGTTATCCAGTGAAATTAGCAGAGGGTTTGAACACTTGCAGCATATGTATGTTTAATTGTTCACTCTGAGCCCCTCTAAAGGTCTGATCCTAGAATCGCCCCTGGTCTGTATCATGATGATGACCATAGACTGTATGATAGCTTCCCAAAAGTGAAGCCAAAATATCGCCCCCTGTTGGCTGCAGCATAGGTCATAATAAGTTCATTAAAATGTTCCCAAAGATGATTTTTTGCTAAATCATTCTTATATTTGAACAAGTGCTCATTTTCCAGATAACTTTGTTAGTAATTAGTTAATTGACAAAATAAAAAGGGGTGTAGCCTACCGTAATGTCATGATTGACAGCTGTGACATCAGGCAGCAGGACTGAAGGGTCGTGTCCCCTGTGTGTCATCCATCCACCAGCCTGATAATACCGCGCAAACTGGCTCCAGATGACGCCACGCAAAAAAGATGGCGGCTCCGGAAAGCACGTATTTGGACTCACTTTTGCACGGTGGTAGGAGGTGAAGCGAGCTTTGTCCTTATTTCTATACAGTTAGAGATAATGACAGTGCGTCAGGTCGTGTGGTGACTGAGATAATGTAGCTGCAAAGTGTGTGGAAAATGCTTCAAACATCCTGCATAACAAACAAATGACAGAGAAAGAAAGGATACCAGAGACATTGAACTCTGGAAAAAACATACCGTTTGTCTCCGCTTTTTTTTCTTCAAAAGTCGGCTTGCTAGTACAGTATTGAGAGTATTGAGAATACTATGCTAACAGGGAAGAGGACAGAAACACGGCAGCAGCTAATGCTTGTTCAGCTTAGCATTAGCCTGAAACTGCGTCAGAGCACCAGGCCTAAGACAGCAGAGCCACCTGTTCAACTACCCCACCCTCACTTGGACAGCCCCACACACCCATGCGGATGGCAGAGACCCGAAGGAAGGTATGTTAACAGTTTAGCAGCACTTTTTTACCTATTTCAAACACACTTTTAGACCATCTGCGACTGAGAGGGCGGTTAATGATCAAATGAATTGATTTGGCATTGCTAAATAACTAACATATGGCTTGTGACCATTTGCCGTTTTCTCTGGCAAAAGAGTGCTACTCTGGATACTGTTTCAAAATCAAAGAATACTCTGCCTGTTTATTTTATTTATTATTTTAAATGTCCCGTGTAAGCCCTAAAAGCTGAGTACTTAATGGTATAGTAACAACTAGCCTGTATTTTGAACTATGTGCTGTATGGCTTGTGTAGTAAGCCTATATTACCATTTAACAAAGCCATGAATGCATCTTGTAACATTTTATCAAGCTCAACAAAATGATTGTGTTGCATACATACGTGTCTATATGTATCAACACATGCTTGTGTTCAGTATTGCTGGCTGTGCTTTTTGCTATATGTGCTGAAGTGGTGTTTGTTTGCTGTATTACTGCACTGATGTTTTGCTGTTTCCTGTTGATCTGCATGGCTTGTGTTCTGACTCTTAGAGCTGTATTCGACTTGAGGCATTAGTCTACACTGCAGACTAATGCATTGATATTGTTGCTGCTGGCTGAGAGACAGTATTGTTGCAATCATCCCGGTGTAAATCCTGTATGATAAAAAAATATCTACAGGTGTTGACATTGTCCTTCATGTTATGATCATAGGCTTTAACTTGTCAGTGTAAATCCTGTATAAGCTACAGGTGTTTCCAATAGATGCTGAAAACCTATTGTATAATTCAAAACCTGGGTAGCGCGTGTGTGGAGGAGGAGGAGGCTCCAAGTATTTATGGCTAGGGGCCCCTGCATTCTTAATCTGTGCCTGACCTACGGTGGCTACAAAAACACAAAGGGCCCTCTCTAGAGCCAGTGTTTGATTTGTCCGTTTAGGGCTACTGTCGAAACATGACAGACTCTGTAGATATAAAGTGCTCATTCTCAGCTAATGAAAACACAGCAGTTGTTATTTCAAGTGATTACTCGCTAATTAAAACATGTTAATGAATAGTATATTATATTTCTGCCAAGTCTATTCAGCTAGATGCCATTAAATTCTACACACTGCTCCTTTAACTAAATAGGTGCTGTTGCCTAATCATAACCAAACCATGTGTAATGTCAAAAATGTTGCTGGAAGTGATAACCCACCCGACTCTGCAGCTCCCCTCGGTTTCATGTAGCTTTCAAGCGACTTTCAGCTAATTGTTTAGCTGTTTTGGTTCACTCTCACTGCTCTCATAGTGTCTTTTTTTTGGCAACAGCAGGCAGCTGTTTTCAGACAGGAAGCTCTCTTTACACTACCTGCAAACAGCAAACACAGACTGTAACCTTCTTCCTGGTGAACGTAACAGAGGACTTAACAGTTAAAGAGGCAGGTGTGTCCCTCTGGAGTTTTGCAGAGACCACAAACAGAGCTAAACGAGAGCGAATATCGCATTTAAATTCATTAGTTGGCCAGAAACATGACTCCAGGTGAATAATAATGTTGCTCCGTCACTCCTGGATGTGTAAATAAGCAATTGTTTGCTGAGAAATTCACCATATCGACTTGAAAGCCAGAAGACAATGACAAATGAGTCATTTTGTCATGTAGGTACGAGGACTCGCAGCATGTGAGGGACCCAAAGGAGAATGTGTACTCCTCGTAAAGAGAAAACATCTTCTAACTGGTAGGCCGTCATGCCACATTATACCCCTGATTCTAATATTTCTGCTTTTCCTTCCAAGCAAACAGAAATAAAATTAACTTCTCATGTTGCCAAAGGAAATTAAACCATATGATAGCAATTATGACCAAATGTCAATGCCTTCCCACCGGATTCAATAACAAATATTTCCAATTGGCAGTATGGTTTCTTTTATAATGATTAGCGCATATTCTCAGTGAGAGTCATTCAGGTTTGGTTAAGCGGGGGCAGCCGGAGTAGACGTCTGCGCGGATGCTTGAAGCCGGCCCTTAACAGGTGTTGCGAGGCCTCCAGCATTAACACCAACACCTGGCCCCCCCCAAACCCCCGAGACCACATGCCGCACAGCACTATTAGTCAGCTATGTGGATCACAGATAGACAGAGCTAAAACTGGCTGCTGCCACTTCACAGAGAGAAAGAGAGAGAGTAACAGACCTATAAAGAATACTTCTTTCTTTTTTCCTTTTTTCTCTCTCTCTCCTGATAACATTTTATCACTGGATTTCAAAGCCTTTTCGAGCGGATATTTCAAAGCGAGCCAGACATTCTGAGACAGGAACAACTTTGCGAGAGTACTGTAATTTCTCTCCTCGCAGTGTATGAAAATTTAAATTCCTCGCTGCTCAATGGGAAGCAGAGGTTGAAACGAGCCAGAAACCACCAGCATGTGCGGAGAAATTCCTGCACTCCTTCTGGTGGCGATTATCAAGAAGGGGGGTGGTGGTGGTGAAGGGAAAGGGGTTGGTGGGGTAAGAGGGGGGGGCATAATGAGAGCCACGGTGGCACTGCCCTCTATCTGAAGAGAGTCATGATAGCCCGCAGTCAAAACTATCAGCTCCCCTTTCATGATCATCTGATCTACTGTACGGCAGCGAGCGGAGCGAAATGGGGATGCTTCATCTTTTTTTTTTTTTAATAAGTGCCCGGTTGAATGTGTGTGTGTGCACAATCCACAGAGAGCCATTTAACATTCCTCAGTAAAATGGCATCTGAAGGGGGGAAAAACACCCTTTTTTTCCACAACACGTGTTTGCTCCTTTGATGCCTAAAGCCAGCTTTAGGATCTGATTGTATCAAAACATTTGAAGTCATTTATCAAAGTTTTTTTTTTTTTTGATTTCCAGCGTGGAACATCTGCGTGTGAAAAAAAAAAACAGGGTAAAAGTAAAGTAAGGAGTGGGGTTTTTGTCAGTTTTAAATCAAACGCGTTGGATAATTAAAGAGGGCTTTAAGGTCAAGACAATAATGGCTTGGGTCATTGATGACAATCTGCTCGTTTGGAATACATCGACAAAAAGACATGATTAGTTGAACCTGACTAAGCAATTGTCTCAAGGTTTTATTGGCAGGACCGAGCCTCCCTTTGCTCATTTTCAAACTGCTGCGTTTTCTCGCTCTGCCGCCGCTGCCGCTCATCCTTTATTTTGACGGGTGCAGCTTCCACTTTGGAATTTTCGCAAATTGTCTTAAGCACGTCAAAGGTGTCAGCATTTTCCAAATGACAAAGAAAATGACAATATTGGACAGAGTGGTCATCTAGCCTTTCTTTCCCTCTCTTTTTTTTCCCCCCGTTGTGCTCCTCTGCTCTGCTCTGATCATTAGTGAAAAATGATCCATTGATTAGACTGCTTAGTCATTTAAAGGGCATATCCAAGCACTGGGCAATGACCATAAGGGGTTAGAGGTCACCAAAGGGCCCTGTTCATAGCAATGCCTTCCCTTCAAGAGGCTACAGCGACTCCTTTTACAATCCTTCATTACATTAGAGGTTAATCTCAGCTTCTTTTTTCTGTCTCCTACCAGCAGGAAGAGCAGCAGAACTAATAGGCACTTTTTGTTTCAGCGTGGAGGAACAGCGGTTTAACAGAGTAACAGGAGGAAAAGGTGTGAAAAGAGAAGATGTCAGGGAGAAGGAGGAATAGGATGAGACAAGAGATGAGGGAAAGGGATAGGATGAGTAGAACGAAGGCGGCACGTGGAGGAAGATTTCCTGAGTGTCACTGCAAACCCCCCCCCCCCCCCCCAACCCTGATTCCTCCTCCACTACTTCTCCCAGAAAATTAAATATTGATCAATTTCACAGGCCTTACTAACAATGAAGGAGATAAAGAAGAGTATTAAAGGAAATAAATAAATATACACTTGTATCACCTGTCCAAGCTGGGAAGAAAGAGGGGAGGGGGTAGGTAGAGAGAGAGGTACAGCAAAGGGGGGAGTTGGAGGTGTGTGTGTGTGTGTGTGTGTGTGTGTGTGTGTGTGTGTGTGTGTGTGTGTGTGTGTGTGTGTGTGTGTGTGTGTGTGTGTGTGTGTGTGTGTGTGTGTGTGTGTGAGAGAGAGAGAGAGAGAGAGAAATGCAGGCCCATCCATCAGCCACACCCCGAACACAGGGGGGGAAGGCTTGGCCGGGGAAAGGTTTAAAAGCTGAGCAGACACGAGGCCGGGGTCTTCTTTATCGCATTTCTTCCCCCCGACAGAGAGCAAAACAATCCCTCATCTGCAAGCGGCTTTATCGGTAAAGCTTCTGAGCCCCGCGCAGGCCTTCTAAATAATTAACAAGGCGTACATTTCCATAGCTCTCCTGATGAGGGGTCTGCATCTCAGAGCTGTCCTGTGTTTCTTTTTTTTCTCCCAGGAACAGAGGAATAAACAAGATGCTTTAAATAAGGCCTCACATACTTTTACATAAGAACATTGTACTTGTGCGTTGACACTGGGCTCTATTCTTTACTGATGGAGGTCCCTCAGCTGTATGTACTGTATGTATGTATGTATACATACAAAAACTGAAAATCAAACATTATTCAATTAAATATAATTATTTGCCTTTCTGTTAACCTTATTAAATATCAATATGTTGAAAAGTATTAAAGCAGTTACCTTTCTCTTTGCCACACATTTGATGACGGTGATAAAAGATGGAAATGAACATAAAACATAGTTGTTACACCAAATAAGCAAATATCTCATGTTTTATGTTATATGGACATACGAAAACAAGATATAGTGACACTACTTATTTTTGGGGTAATATAGACCCTAGGAATGCCTCACTCCTTGTTTTTTAGAAAATTCTAATAACAGAAATGTAAAGATTTATTTAGGGTTTGAGGAGTGCTGTGTAAGGAAACTGTTAAGGGGTCTCTGGAAATTAGTAAAGCTCATCAATATCAAGCTGTTACTGCAAAGAGGGTCTGAGGTAACCCCAAAGAGAATATGCGGGCTAAAAGTTAAAAGTCCTTTAACTTTCTAGATCTTTTCTAAATATTCTTGCTGTAGCTTTAGTGTCTTTATATTGTATTATCATTATGTACACATGTAGCATCAGTTAAGGTGTATATCTTAGGGAAGTGTTATTGAAATCAAGATCAGCAGAGAACAGGTTAGACAGGATCACTATACAATGATTCATTCATATCACAGTCATCATAAACACTCTCACACTAGTTAAAACAGTCATAAACATTATGACAAATATCAGCTAGTAAAACTTTGGGTCCCTCAGAAGAACAAATGTCTCTAACTTTAAGTTATTTCGCAGTTCATCCCAGCTGTAAGGTGTAATGTGGTGATGAAAACCAGTCTTCTCCAGTTCAGAGTTTGTATGAGGAACTTTTAAAACCAGACTCTCCTGTCATCTGGTGTCATAGTTATTAAATCTCTCTGCATCTTAAAGAGTAATGTTTTATAATTGAAGACACAGCTGCTGCCTTTTCTATGTTAGTGATGACTGTTCAACTTGTTCCTATAGCTCACAGTGGTGAGTGTGAAAGCTGTGTTGTGTAGGTGTATACAGTATATATATACCCAAACATTCCTGGAATTGTTAAAAAAAAAACCTGTCATTATAAATATGTATAATCCTCCTCAAACTAATCTGATGGAGATGTGATACACCATCATTTCATCTTTTCCACAGCCTCCAGCCATTCTTCCTGGATTCCCTCCACTGTGGCGAATCTTCTCTCTTTCAGTCACAAAGTTAGTTTCACAAAGCTGTAGGCATACATTACATATAGTGGTTAAACTACACCTTACCCTTCTGGTGACTTCCTGGAATATTTGGGTCCCCTTTTGTTTGTCCTGTATGCTTGTACTTGTATTTTTAAGTCTGGTGAATGCTTTCAGGCATTTTAATTGAATCCTTTTTACCTTTAGTTGCCTCTTTAAGGCCACTATAAATTAATATTCCATAATGTGCTAAAATGAAAAGTTTGATAACCCTTCTTATTTGACACTTGCTTTTTCTAATAAGACAGGCAATCATTGTAGGCAATGTGGTGCTTCTGATGCACTTTTTTAACCTCGTTTATGGCAGTGTCAGCTATTACTCCTGTGACTGATCTAAACAAAAGCCTATTTCACTTCCCAGAATAATTAACTGTTTACATTTAACCCCCCAACGCACGCGCACACACACACACACACACACACACATAAAAGACATCGACAGGATCCCAAAACAGCTATTGGATGCAGTTCCTTAAACAAATTATGACAGGGAACCTTCCTCGCTGATCGACCTTTGCTGACCTCTTCCTATTTATTACTGTCCTCTGTCCCGATAACACTGTACCTACATCAAGCATTGTGTGTGTGTGTGTGTGTGTGTGTGTGTGTGTAAGGGTTGGTAAATCCTACATTGGAAGCAGCAGGAGCAGCCGGTCATAAATGCCACCGCTATAGCATCTCCACATAAAGAAAAG